>NC_091073.1:123146329-123790159 GCF_032405125.1 Capricornis sumatraensis
GAAGACCCTCTGTTGGCCTCCTGGGCAGCGTCTGCCGTTGGGGGCTGCAGCCCGGGCACTGTCGTGGTGGCGGGGGCCTTGGGCGGCGTGTCTTGCACGACTCGCGGCCGGGGCATCTGTCCCGCCCTCCTGCCGCCTGAAATCAGGACCCTGAGGGCCTCCAAGGACCGGTGGCCCCGTGAGAAACAGGCTCTCCAGCCCAAAACCGAGGGTGGGCTCGGACACCCGCGGCCCGGCGACCGCGAGGCTCCGTGGCGGTCCCACAGATCCGGCGTCTCAGCAGTGCAGGCACATCCCGGAGTCTGTCTCCAGGCGCCAGACCCCCGTCCAGGCCCTGTGGGCTGAGTGCGGGGGCTGGCCAGTGAACAGTCTTCCCAGGCCTCGCTGAGGCTCGTCCCCTTGCAGCTTGGGGCGCCTCTGCTGCCCTGGGCTTTCCCAGGAAGGAGCCGCATCTGTCCTTGCCCCGGGGGCGCCTTGTTTCCCAGGGGCGCAAGGGGTTGGGGGCTGGGCCTGTGGCCACGGCTGCGGGCTGGCTGGCTCCTGACCTGCTCCGCCTTCGAGCAGAGACCTACCCTGGGGCCCTGGCCTCCCGCCCTGACGGGGGTGCACGCAGCCCTGGGAGTGGGGGCAGGTCTTGCAGGAGGACATGGGTGCCGGGGAGGCTGTGGGCACGAGGCCAGGGCAGCGTGACCGGGAGCCCCAGAGCGGACACGGGCGAGGCCGCCCCAGCTGTCTGCGGCGCCTCTGTCTCCAGTGCTGGCCCTGCCTCTGCCAGGAGTGTCCCGTGCCCCCTTGGGGTGGGGCGTCTGGCTCCTGGGCGGGGAGTGGGGGCACTGGCACGTGTGGCCCCCGGCACCCTGAGGGCAGAGCCGTCTCTGCTCTGGACACTGCTGCCTGGGGAGAGGCTGGAGGCGTCCGGGGCATCGGCTCGGGGCTGGGCTGGGGGTGCACATGCCCGTTGCTGGGCGCCTTGCAGGCCCTGCCATGCACGTTGCGTGGCTGTCGGGGCAGCTCCCGGGCTGGGCCTGGCTGCAGCGCGTGGGGACCCGGCAGAGGCTGGCCATGGCTCTGAGATGCCACCTGGGCCCATGCCCGCTGGTGCTGCTCCTCCTGGGTGCTTGCTTTTGTCTTGAGAAGCTGTGGGAGGCGCGAGCCCGCCTCACCCGGGCCTGGTCCCAGCTGCGGTCGCAGCCTGGGCCTCGCGGGGCGGGCTTGCCAGTGCCCAGCGTGTGTGTGAGCTCACTCTGGGGAGTGTGTTCTAGCCGCGGTCTGTGTCGCCTGCCGCCGAGCACGGTTTTGAGGATGGTGGTGGTTCTGTCGCTCAGTTCTGTCTGACTCTGCGACCCCGTGGACTGCAGCACACCAGGCCTCCCTGTGCTTCACCGTCTCTGGAGTTTGCTCAAACTCATGTCCATCAGATCCATGAGGCCATCCAACCATCTCATCCTCTTAGCAGTCCCCTTCTCCTGCCCTCAGTCTTTCCTAGCATCAGAGTCTTCAGTGAGTCAGCTCTTTACATCACGTGGCCAGAATATTGGAGCTTTGGCATCAGTCCTTCCAATGAATATTCAGAACTGACTTCCTTTAGGATGGATTGGTTGGATCTCTGTGCAGTCCAAGGGACTCTCAAGAGTCTTCTCCAAGGTCATCAATTCTTGGGCAGTCAGCTTTCTTTATAGTCCAACTCTCACATTTATACATGGACAAACCATAGTTTAATTATTTGGACCTTTGTCAGCAAAGTGATGTCTCTGCTGTGTAATACGCTATCTAGGCTTGTTGTAGCTTCTCTTCCAAGGAACAGCGTCTTTTAATTTCATGGCTGCACTCACTGTCTGCAGTGATTTTGGAGGTCGAGAAAATAGTCTCTCCCTGTTCCCATTGTTTCCCCATCTGTTTGCCATGGAGTGATGGGACCGGAAGCCATGATCTTCGTTTTCTGAATGTTGAGTTTTAAGCCAGCTTTTTCACTCTCCTCTTTCACTTTTATCAAGAGGCTCTTTAGTTCCTCTGCACTTTCTGTCATCAGGGTGGTGTCATCTGCATATCTGAGGTCATTCCCTGGTATCAACTGGTAAAGAATCTCCTGCAAAGCAGGAGACCTGGGTTCGATCCCTGAGTTGGGAAGATCCCTTGGAGGAGGGCATGGCAACTGTCTCCAGTATTCTGGCCTGGACAGTCCCCATGGACAGAGGATCCTGGTGGGCTACAGTCCGTGGGGTCGGAGTGAGTCGGACCCGACTGAGCGACTAAGCACACAGCCGGCAATCTTGATTTCAGCTTGAGCCTCCTGCAGACGGGCGTTCCGAGTCATGTCCTCTGCGTCTAAGAGGATGGTGGCCTCATGTTTTGTAAACCTGTTAATGCCCAGTGTTACTCTGCATGTAATAGTGGGTTCATAATGAGCGCTTGCATGGATACACATGGAAGGATCTCTTTCAGAAAGTACCCAGCGGAACTACTGGGACAAGTTCTCTTTCTCTCAAGCCCCACCCCCCGCCCTGCAGAGGACTCTCTCCTGGTCCTGGCACAGGCGGGATTTTAGGGGAACCTTGTGGGGTCAGTGACGTGATCACGCTGCTCCAGACCCAGGGCCTCTGGGCTCCTGACGCTGCGGCGGGCTGGCTCGTGCGACGTGAAGAGCCCAGCTGTGCAGGTACCACCGCTTATCAGCAGCTCCCAGAGGCCACGCCCCCTCCATCATCCCTGGACGATGCCCGGTTCAAAGACCCTGTGGCCTGGTGCTCGTTAGAGAGAGGGCTTCATGGCGGCAGGCAGGAGGCGGGAGGGTGCCAGGAGTCGGCTGTGAGCCTGGGGGGCGCTGGATCAGCACAGCACAGCACAGCATGGGCCCCTCGCCGAGCTGGGTGTGGCCCGGGGGTGCGGGAGGGGCCACTCCGCGCGAGAGTGCACGAGCTGCCCTTGGTTCCAGCCTCGAGGGTGCATGTGCGCCCTGGTCGGGGGTAGACGGCCGTCTGCATGCCAAGAGGACCCTGGGGCCCAGGAGGGTCCCCTCTTGGCCCACAGTGGGGCCCAGTCTTCGGGGGGATCGCCAGGCCCCGAGCCCTGGAGTGCGCTGTGCGCTGTGTGCTTTTGTAAAATAAGAGCAGCTGTCGAACTTAAACATGTTTTTCGTTTTATTTATATGCCACGGGGCACACGGGATCTTAGTTCCCCAACCAGGGACCGAACCCTCTCCCCCGCAGTGGAGTGGAAGCCTGGCGTCCTGACCACTGGATGGGGGGCATCCTGTGTGCCCCGCACGGCAGGCCTGGTGTCTCCAGAGAGCTTCGTCCCCAGACAGACGGCAGGTTGCAGCCCCGAGGACTGAGGAGGTGCTGGGGCCGGGAGGGGCTCTGCGGCTCCCACGGGGCCCCCCTGTCTGTGCGCTCGCGCCCCTGGAGCCCATCCAGAGCAGAGGGGCATCCCGCGCACAGCCTGGTGGGCTGGCCTCACCCTCACACGGACGCGCCGGGGGTTTCCCTGAGCTGGACGGGGCTGGGGGAGCCCCGCCTCTCCTGCACAGCTGATGGGCCCTGGGGTTCTGAGGTGACCTGAGGTGGGTACCGGCAGCAGGCCCACCCCCAGGATGCCCACCCTGCCACATCCAGGCCGTTGTGGGCACGTGGCTGCCCACAGTGAGCCTGTCTAGCACCTGGACACTTGGGCCCCATCTGGCGGCATGGTGTCCCCGCAAAAGCATGTTGAAGCCCCCGGGAGTGGTCAGCCAGCTGCTTCCTGCCGGGTGGACGGGAGCCCAGTGTGGGCCTGGGGGCGACCCTCAGCGGCAGGGTTGGGCCGCCCACCTTCCCCACTTGCGTCCTGTGGATTGGAGGTCGCGTCACCGTCATGGTCGTGTATTAGCTGTGGCTCTGGGGCCCCCTCCCCCGGAGTGCTCCGTGTATTTGGGGGTCATGCCTGTGTCTGTGTGCTGGACACCACAGCCCCTAGGCCCCTGGGAGCTCCCAGCCCTGCTCCGCCTCGGGCCCCTGCACTCAGGCACTTTCCTCCCGCAGACGGTCGTGTCCCAGAGGCGCTCTGTTCACGCACACAGCCCGTGTCCCCGTGGTGCTGGTGACCCCTTGGAGGTGGAGAGGCAGCCCTGCGCAGGCGGGGGGCCGGGGGTGAGGGTCACAGCCAGGCTTGCTTCCTCAGCCAGCGCCCCTCGGGGTGGATGTCTGCTGTGAGAGTGGCCAGGGCCCCACGCTAACCACCAGGCACCCCTCCCTGCTGCCAGGCCTGCGTGTGTGTTGCTGGAGGGGACCATGAGGCTGGTGGCGGCTCGCCCCAGGGTGCCTGCCAGGCCTGCAGGGCGGGCAGAGGCTTCGCAGGGCGCGGCGCCCGCTCAGGAGCCCTGGAGGCGCAGGCCCCGGGTCTGGGCTCCCCAGAGTCAGTTGCGCCTGGAGGGTGAGCGCCTGTGCTCCTGGAGGACTCCTTGGCCGGGGCAGGTGTGGGGTTTGGGGAGGAGGCGTGTCGAGAGGACAGAGGCGAGGCCCCTGCCCAGCACCAAGCCTGGGGCCTGGGGCCCGGTTACCAGGGCAGAGCAGGGCTTTCATTTCAGGAGGATAGCGGTCGTCTTGTCCTCCCCCGGGGGCAGCGGGACTGGAGTGGGGTCTGCGGTGGGCAGGGCAGCTGAGGGGGCACTGTCGTGCATGACCCCATGGGGCTTGCCCCTGGGGGGCACAGGGGTGCCCCCACCACCCGGGGTCCCCATTTCCCACCGTTACTGGGCTGCTGGCAGCATGCCCTCGCGTAGGGCGCTGCAGAGAAGGAAGCCGGAAGTCGCTCGGTGGCGGCTGCCACTTGTTTCCTTCTGGTGTTCCTGGTGTTCACATCACATGCAGAACTTCCTCCTGTTTTCGAAAAGACTGATAGAAACACAACCCCTGAGCGCGGAGGCATGCCTCGGCCGTTTGGCTGGTGTGACAAGTGACCGAGTGTGCGGGTCCTCGGCTCAGAGCTCCAGCGGCGCTCCGGCCTGCGCAGGGGACGCGGGGGGTCTGCTGCCTCCATCGCGGCAGGGCCCACGGCCGGCCCTGCCCTCTCCCCGGGGCGATGCCCGTGCAGCACGGCCCCGCCGTTGCCCCTGGGCCAACGGGGGGCTTTCGGGATCCTTGAGCCCGGGGCCCGGCGAGGCCCAGCCTGGTCCCCCCTTTCTCTCCGCGAGGCTCAGCTCCGGCCCCGCAGGCGCGAGGACGCGGCCCCGGCCCGGCTCACGCGCGTCTCGCCCTCTGCTTTCAGGTGTGGCCGACGAGGACGCCTTCGCGGAGGAGTGCCTGCGACGAGGCCAGAGCGCGCTGCCCGCCCAGCCCGCCAGCTCCAGCGCCCGCTCGCTGCGGCCGCCGCGGCCCGCGCCCCCGCCCCGGCCGGCGGCGCACGCCGCGGGGGAGGACGAGGACGCGCCGGGCGCCTTCTGCGCAGGTGTGCACCGGGATCCCGCCCCCCGGCCGCCGCGGGGCCCCCGAGGACCGAGACGCCTCCTGTGCTGCTGCGTGCTGGCCTGACGGGTGGGTGGGGGCGGCCGTGCGCGGCCACATTAAACGGGCGCCAGGCTCCCAGCACCGCATGTGTGTGTTGACTCGGCAGAGCCTGCGGGCACAGCCTGCCCCCGGGAGCCCTCCGTCTGCCGCTTGACCCCGCTCCCCGCCCTCGTGCTGATCACGCGCGCGGCCTTGGGGCCCCCTGCCCTCGGGGGCCCTCTCGCTGGGTCCTGGGTGCCGACCTGGCCCCCCCTCCTCCAGTGGAGGGCTCCCGCCCGGGATCACACGGGCCCTGTCCCGTCCTATTTCAGCTTCTTGACCCGCCGTTATCTTGGGGGGCCCAGGGGGGTCTGTGAACTGCGGTCCCCATAGAAGGTTCTGTATCACGTCTGAGGGCACGGCTGTGTGCAGGCCGGACCTGGCTGAGTCTGGAGCCAGGCATCGGGAGTCTATAGTTGGGGTTGTTCGTCAGTTCTCAGCGATCACTTTGGTTCTCGGGGCCGGAAGTCGCCAGGCTGACCACAGCTGGCCACGAGGTGGAGGGACAGGTGGCCCCTCACCCGTGGGGTCGGGATGGCGTCTCAGTGGGGCTGACTCTGCACCTGGGGCAAGGCAGGGACCTGAAAGGACAGGGCCTGCTGCTTTCGTCTCCTGGAACTTCCTGCTGGCAGCTGGGTGCCTGTAGCCCGCCTGGCGCCCCCTCAACGCGGAACAGGTCCAGGCTGCCCCTGAGGACAGGGCTTGTCCTGTCCGCCCGCTGGACGCTGGGTGTGCTGGGCCCTGAGCCAGGTCCGCAGAGCCCCAGGGATGGCAGGTGACCTTCTGGGTGGGCGAGTGAAAGATGGAGGCGGACAGAAGGGCTGGGTGAGTTCGGGACAGGCTTGCTGTGCCTCTTGTGTGCCTGCAGGCATCCTCCCCGGGCTTATTGCCACCTCCTGGCCCTGACGGCACGCAGGCTGGACGTGGTGGGGGACACGGCCATGAGTCCAGCTTCCTGGACACACAGGACTTGATGGGGGACTCCTGGCTGGAAGGGCTCCCTCTGGTTGGAAGGACCTGCCTCGAGGCGCTTGTTTAGATGTCTGGTCAGGAGGTGGAACCAGGGGCCACAGCGAGGCCCATGCAGCCCGTGGGTAGTGGAGGCCAGGCCCATGCAGGGGAGGACAGTGGCTGCTGCAGGGCGTCTCGGGAGAGGAGGGTTCGGCAGGAAAAGCAGAGTGACTGTGGCCTCGCGCTTGGCCGCGGGTCCCGCCCAGGTGCCTGCAGGTGGAAGGCTGTGGTTGACACCAGCCCTGTTGACACCCGAGTGGGCCCACCCACCTGGGCGCTGATTCTGAGAAGGGGTCCCCGAGCAGGCCTGCCCACTGGGTGTTGGTCCTCTGAGAAGGGGTCCCCGGGTGTTGCCCACTGGATGTTGGTTCTGAGAGAAGGGGGTCCCTGAGCGCCCTGCCCACTGGGTGTTGGTTCTGAGAAGGGGTCCCCGAGTGGGTGCAGGGCCTTTGAACAGGCTGGGGCCCCAGTGGTTTCGCTCTGAGATGCACCTGCTGCGTAATATGAAACCCGGGGCCACTTAGGGGGCCTTCTCAGGCTTGGGGCCACGTGTGCCGGCTCACGGGTCCGCAGTGGCCCTGGTCTGGTTCTGGGCAGGACGTCACAGTGGTCTCTTCTCCCCCATACTCAGCGTCCCCGCCCCCTGCATCCGTGTGGATGTGCCCACAGGCCCTGAGCCGTTTGTGCAGAGCGGCCCTGGGTGCCTGGCTCCAGGTAGAACTCCAGAAGGCGAGTGGTTTGGGCCCTCATCCTTCTCCCCAGCCTCGGGCAGGCAGGAAGGCGGGACATGGTCACTGCTGGGCTTCTGCCTACAGAGGAGCCCCTGGGTGCTTCGGGGTGGGTTGTGGGGCCGGGCGTGGGGCAGTGGGCTCCCGGCGGGTGGGCGGGCGGGCGGGCACTCGGCCTCTGGGACCCGGGGTGCTGGTGTGAGAGGCTTTCATCGCCAGGCATTGAGTCAGCTTGTGTTTCTGTTGGGGCTCCGATACGGAGCAGGTGGCGTTTGCCGTGCGGTGTGTCAGCCGGGGAGGGGATGTTTAGAGCCACGCACTGCCGCCTGCAGCGTCTCACAAGCCTGTCTCCTTAGGATTCAAAGAAGGCGGCAAGAGGAAGAAGCCGAAGCACAGAGAGGAGTCGAAGAAGAAGAAGTCGACCAAGGGCCCCCTCTAGACGGCTGCGGCGGAGCAGCCGAGGGCGCTCGCGTGCGGCCCGCCTCCTGCGGGGGGGCGCCCGGGGGCGGGGGCGGGGGGCGGGGGGCGGAGCCGCCGGCCGCCCCCGCCCCTCCCGCCGCGCCCGCGCGTCCCCTCTGGCGGCCACGGCCCCCCCGCTGCCCGGCACACACGCGGGGTCCCGCCGCCCCGGCCGTGCGTGGCCCGGGCGTGTGTGCATGCTCTGACACGCCCTCTCCTCCTGCCGCTGCGTGTGTGAATCTAGGCTCCGTTTGAGCGCAGGGCGGTGTGAAGGTGACCTCCGACGCCGGGCAACCCCTCCCGGAGCTTCAGGGAGCCAGACCTTCCCCAGGCGACCCGGCCGCTCGAGGGCTGCAGTCACTCTCACGCTGGCGGCTTTCATCCCCGTCCTCTGCAAGCAGTCCGCGTTCCGCCTCCGCTCGCCCATCTCCTGGACCCGGAGCTGTTCTGGCAGGAAGGCGGGAGTCTACAAGCTTCTGTCCCGCGGGGCCACCTCCGATTCCTAGTGTGGGTCTGGGCTCGTCGGGTCCTGAGCACGTGCACTGAGCTGAGAGCTAGAGCTTCGGCCCCGCTCCTCCAAAGAGCTCCCCGCCTCGGGCGGGGGTCCCCAGCTTTTGGCAGCCGCCCTGGCAGAGCCTTCCTCAACAGCGGCCCCTCGCCCTCCCCCCGGGCGCCGAGGGCTCCGTGAGAAGCTTCCGCGGGGCTTTCACAGGCCAGCGGCCCTTGCCCAGGGGCCCGGGTGTGCGGGGCGGCTCCGAGAGCGTGGGCACCAGGAGCGAGCGTGCCGCGTGTGGTTTTCGGGTGACCGTGGAGGGAGGTCATGCGGGGCCCTTGGGGGGTAGAGTGGACGGTGTTTGATGCTTAGTGTGGAAAATGTAACCATGAAAGCGTAACGGATTTTAAGTGCTACCCACGTGAATAAACTAAGCGTTACTGACTGACACTCGACATCGTTTGTGAACCCCAGTGAGGAGTAAACAGAGCAACTCTTCTCCGTCATCTGTCAAGAGGGATCCAGTGAGGTTTCGGGGTCTAGGCCCTGACACGTGTGACCGCAGGGGGAGACGTCCCCACCGAGCATGGGACGGTGAGACAGCGGCCTTGCCGACGCGCGGGAAGCCGGACAGTCGCGGGCCGTAGGAGTACGTCCCGGCGGGCCGCGGTTGCGTCCCGGGCCGAGGGAGGGGGACACGGCTCGGAGTAGCCCCCGTGAGGACCACCCCCCTCTCGGCCTCTGACTGGGGTCCAGCTCAGTGGGCCACCCCGCGGAGCGTCCGGCTGCGGGGACCCAGGACGGGGCGGTCATCTGCGAGGCGTCAGCCAGCCGCCGTGCCGCCACGTGCGTCTCCACGCGGCCGGGCACGGGAGGGGGCTGGGCTCACCCCCAGGAGGCCTCCCAGGCACCGCCCCTTCTCCCGTGTTGGGGGCTGAGGACCTCACTGCCGCAGAGGTTTGGAAACGTTCGTTTTGAAAGCGGTGCACTTCCGCAGAAGAGGCACCGTTGGGCCAGTGTGCCGTCCTCAGTCAGTCGGGGCAGCATGGAACCAGGACCCGTTCCCAGAGAAACTTCCAGACTACTGCTGGAGCCTTAAGACGTGGGCCCCAGTGGCGTTAATAGTCTTGCCTGATGAATGAGGTTTTCTTTTGTAGGTCAGCAGAGATACCTAGGACCCACTCCCTACCCCTCGCCCCCCGCCCCCCCCTCCAGACTCAGGGTCCAGGCCGCGTCTCTGCTCGCCTGGGGCTCCACACATCCCAGTCCGCAGCGCGTCCGGCCTCCGCGGGTGTCGTCCTTGGGGCCTGAAGGTGGCCTGGGACCAGAGAGGGTGAGGACCCCTGGGGGGCCCCCAGCCCAGGCGTGGGGGATGGGCGGGAGCAGGCAGGGGCCTCCGGGCTTGAAAGATGCCCAGTGTGTACCCGCTTCCCATCCTCCCGGACAGGAGCGGATGGCCCCCACCGAGCTGGCAGGGGCGGGGGGCGCTCTGGGGGCCGGGTCCCTCCCTTGCCCCACACCACCCCCCTCCCTAAAGAGGCCCCTCGGAGCTTCCTTGGGCTGGCCCTCCGCTGTGCCTGCCTGGCTGGGGGGACCTGGGGACAGGCCCCTGGGAGTACGGGCTGTCCAGTGAGGCAGCCAGGTGCCCTCGCCACCTTCTCAGCCAGGCCTGAGGTCCCCACCCTTCCGGGACGTGCAGGCCTGTCACCCCATTGAGAGCAGGGGGCCCACATCTCACCCGGAGGTCGGGGCTGCCATCCCCCACCCACAGGCCCTGCCAAGAGGCCGTGCACCCCCAGATGGCCGATGCCCCACCACGCACGTGGCCCGCTGGCCCGCGACCCTCACCGGGCCGGCAGTGATGGAGCCAGAGGCCTCGGCCAATAACTGGAGACCCTGACAGCCCTGCCTCTACCGCAGAATCAGAGGGGCCTGGCCTGGGACCCTGCCAGACCACGTCCAGCCCAGGGCTTCGCAGGGGGCTGCTCAATCCGTGTATCTTGACGAACAGAAGGAGTGAATGGATGAATGGCTGCGTTTGGGAGAAAAGGCTGAGGGGCCCGGCTCTGCCTGCGGAGGAGCTGACAGCGGGCCTTGAGCTGCTTGGAGTTTTGTTCTTTTTAGTCCCGGTGAAATACTGATGTTCATTCGCTCAGTCGTGTCCGACTCTGCCACCTCATGGACGGCAGCACGCCAGGCCTCCCTGTCCGTCACCAACTCCCGGAGCTCAAACTCACGTCCATTGAGTTGGTGATGCCATCCAACCATCTCATCCTCTGGCGTTCCCTCCTCCTGCCTTCAGTCTTTCCCAGCATCAGGGTCTTTTCCAAAGAGTAGGCTCTTTCCATCAGGTGGCTGAAGTACTAGAGCTTCTCAGCATCAGCCCTTCCGGTGCCGATGAGTGAATTTACCGTATTAGCCAGTTTTCACTGAGTAGCTCAGGACGCTCAGCACCTTTACACGGCTGGGCAGACGCCGCACCACCCTTCCCAGACGTTCTCGTATTCCTAGAGTGTCCCCAACAGCACGGCTCCGCCCCATCCTGCTTCCTGTCTCTGATTCAGGGGCTCCAGGGCCTCCTTTGAGGAGAGGCCCACAGGGTCTGTGCTCCTGTGACTGGCCTGTGTCCCTGGGCAGGCCCGTCCGGGGAGCTGAGGAGCGTCCGTGTCAGGGGACCACGCTTGCCTGTCCATCGGTCCCAGGAGGGCTGGATGCCTGGGTCGCTGTCGCTGAGCTGCAAGCTGCCTGCGTCCTGACGTCTGAGCAGCAGGGCGTCCGTCCTCCGCGGGCGGCGCTGGGTCCACTCTGGGCCCACGTGGCAGCTGGCAGGGGTGTCCTGCCGTCCGGGCATCGGGGTCCTGACCCGGCCCATCTGGCCACCCTCCTCCCACACGCCACCGGCCCTCCGAGTGGGCCCCCCGCTTCTGCTGCCCCCACGGCTCGCCCAGACCCCGCTGCCACGCTGGGAGGCCCGGGTTTTCTGTTGGCTTTGCCTGTGCCCAGGGCACCTGGCCGCACCCCTGCCTGCCGCATCCACGGGGGTTGCGGCTGAGTCTGTGGAGTGAGGATGGGGGTCAGGAGCCGCCCCGTGTTGGGGTGGGGGTCAGGGTCGCGTGTGGGAGCGCCGTCTCACAGTCGGGGTTTCTGCCCGGCTCAAGGCAACCCTAGGAAGGGGTCACGTGGGCTGGTCAGTAGGTGGGCGCCGGCCCCGGACCTGCTGCTGACGGGCGCCCGGCTCTCAGGTGGACCCACGCCCCGCTGATGCTCGCCAGAACACGGCTCAGCTGTTCGGTCAGCACCGCCGGCTTCTTTCCCAGGAGAAGCGGACGGACTCTGTCCATGCCCGGGCCCAGCAGCTCTGACCGCGGCCTGGAGTGGGGGCAGGTTGAGGCTGCGGCCGTGTTCCCTCAGCAGCCCAGGGGCGCGGCTCCCCAGGGCCCCAGTGCATCAGGCGACCCTTCGCCTTTGTGTCCGGGGCTTCATAGGTTTCGCTTGATTAACAGCATTCCTTTTTAGTGAACAAGCGGAATTCCGTTTTATGGCACAGAAATGACTGTTTCTCTGGCCGAGTAGCTGTTCACACAGTGACTGGGCAGCCACGGATGACAGTGCGATGGGTCTCTTGTTCCTGGGAAAGGGTGCGTGATGTGTGGGTCTGACCGGGCGGTGGGCTCTGGAGGAAGGGCTGGGGCTGGCCGGAACACTGGCCGTGCCCCTGGCCCAGAGGCCTGCTTCTGGGCGGAGGGCTCCTTGCTGCACGATGGGGCCCAGGCGGAAGAGGGCAGGCCCCGGGGAGACCCTTTGTCCACTGGTCAGGCCTCCAAAATGCGGCCCGTCCCCGGGGGTGACCTGCCCGGGCCCTGCCTGTGTCCTATGCCCCCTGGGACTGGGGGCGGCAGGCCCTTGGGGGCCGTGGAGAAGGACACGGTCTGCCCGCCAGATCCTCTGGCCGAGGCCTGGCGCCGTCTCCTCTCGCCTCTGAGTGTTCGCCGCATTCTCTCTGCGCCCTCAGCTGGTTCTGCAGAGGCGGTTTTCCCTGAGGTCCAGCGTGCAGCAAAGGCCTGGCATGCTGTGTGTTTTCCGACGTGTTAATACCAGTGCTCAGAATACTGCTCATTCCCTGGCTTCCTCCAAGGACACCCCAGGTGACAGCTAAAAACCAGAGTCCCTTTCTCTGTTCAGTCTCAAATACCCGGACGGCCCAGGGTGCTCTGGGTGACTGAGGGAGGCGTGCATCTAGCGGGGGTCCTCCCAGGACCCGGAGCAGGAGGCTGTGGCTGTGAGCAGAGGGGCGGCGTGTCTGTGCCGGCCGATGTTGGCAGCCCTTCGGGACGCGCTCACGGCTGTTCGAGTGGGACGAGCAGGCCCCACGGCCTTGCCCGGCTCCCGCCGCGGCCTGGGTGCAGGGGAGTGCAGGCCTTGCTGCCACGCCAGCGGAGTTGGGCCCCTGAGGAGGCAGGTGGGTGGAGCCGGGCGGTGAGAACTCGTGGGGAGGAGGGTCTGGGCGAGAGGACGGGGGCCTTGGGGTGGGGGCCAGGGGAGGGCAGCCTCCAGGACAGGCAGAGTGCGGGCGTGGTGCTGCGGCCGGCAGAGCCAGCCGGGCCTGGACATGGCAGGCAGGGGAGAGGGGCTGGGTCTCCTGCCCCCTCCCGCGGCGCCTGCTGCGTGCTGGTGGGCCGGCCCTGGGGGCCATGTCTGCCCGAGGAGGGCAGGGCGGGCCCACCTGTGAGGGCCCCTCCCCGTGTCAGAGGCGCCCCTTGAGCTCAGGCCCAAGCTGGACAGAGGGAGCCCGGCCGGGGTGGGGCTGTGGGCGGCGGGGTGGTTCTTCTGCCCACTCACTCTCACCGTGAGCACCCGCTGCTGCAAAGGCGGTGACACCGGTGTCTTCCGGTGGCCTTGAGGTCCTCGTCACCTGACACACTGTGGGTTCTGCCCGCTCCTCCTCGGTGCTCATCCCTGAGGAGCCTGTGATGGGCTGCGCCCCCACCGGCTCGACCACCCGCGGGCAGCACCACGTGGACACCTGACGGGAGAGGAGCCTGGAGCGGGGCTTGGGGTGAGGGGCAGCACCAAGAATGCCCGCCGGGCCGAGCAGCCTGGGCGCAGGGCCAGGCCGGGCGCAAGCATTCTGCTGCCTGTGGGCCACAGCTGCCCGCCCACCACGCCCCCAGACCCCCCAGGGCCTGGCGGTGTGAGCGAGGGTAGTCGCAGGGCGGTGACTGGCATCCTGAGGGAGGCGGGGACGCTGGGGGGAGCCCGGGGGCAGCAGGGGCTTGGCTGCCACGGCCTGAGTCGCTCCCTGGCCCCATCGTCCTGGTCCGTCCGCCATCTGCCATCCATTGCCTGTGGCCCTCATCTGGGAGATCCTAGCTTAGAATGTGGCTCCCGTGCCATAACTCTCCAACATCTCCACTTAAAAAAACCCACATCAAGTATTTCCTGGAAGTCCTCATATAGCTATGCAGCTTAGAGGGAATTTTTCCTTATCCAAGGTCATCGCAGAGAAAAGTGTGTGCAAGACGGCTGTGGCGCAATGTTTTATGTGGCCACAAGAGGGCGCCTCCATAAAGGAAAACGACTGGGCAGGAGCGCCGCCCCCCACCTCTGCCCCAACCAGCGCAGGCTGCACATACTTGCACACGCATGCACACACACCTACACAACACGCACACACGCACACAGATATCCACACACATGCATACTTGAGCATACGCACACACAGGTATGAATACATGCACAGGCACGTGCACGCACACACACGCATACCTAGACATGCACACGTGCATACTCGCACACGCACACGCATGCACACAGATGTTCACACATGCACACACATCCACACACGCATACTTGCACACACAGGCATGCACACATATAACTGCACACGTGCACACACACACCTGCACACACACACTTGCACACACAGGTATGCACACATGCAGACACATACCTGCACACACATGCATACACGTGCACACCTAGACACGCACACACGTCCTGCACATACACACATGCACACACGATAGAGTAAATCAGTAAATCAGACGCTGTAATAATGTTGAAGTTAATTAAAGCTAAAGTGAGTCCAAGTGGGGGGCCACAGGGTTTCCTGTCCCCTGGTGGAGTATAACTGTTTTACTGGAGAGCAGGGAGCTTTCTCATTCAACATTTACCATCTAGTCTCACCGTGTTATAAATAACACATCAAAGGGCTCACAAGAACTCTTCCAAAGGTAAAATTTGGCTCTACCGAAAGTTCTAGATTTTTCCCTACACTCACGCCAAGAACATTTCTACATCTTTTACTCAAATAACATTTGAAAATGGTAATTTCTAGTTTTCTGGGCTAATGGAAAAAAAAATGGTTGTTAATGTATCTAGCACCTTCTAGCTAAAATAATCCTGTGACCCTCTGCACCCCACACCTGTCCCCTACTAGGGGGCAACAAGGAGAAAACGCCGAGTCTGCCCAAACCTGCACCAGAGCGCGGTCATCGCGGCTGCAGGGGCTGTTCACGTGACCAGGCCCCCAGCATGCCTGCGGGCTGGGAGCACACAGGAGGCGTGTGCCTCTGCGCTTGACCAAAGCTCTCTTGAACTGTTTCTGAAGCCTTTGGTGCAAACACGCAGCTGTTTCATTAATCCGAACTTTTACGACTGATTAGCTGTTTCTCCAGGGTGTGGTATAAACATCCTCATACCAAACCCCTCGGTTTTGTGTGTCTTGTCACCTCAGTGCACGGCGTGTCTCGCTCCTGACACGGTGACATCAGAGAGGGTGACACCTGGTGGCCCCGTCCTTGGCTCCCTACCAGGCTGTTCTTGATACCGAGATGGAAAGAAACAAAGCAGAGGGGAAACAGGCAGAGGCCAGGCCCGAGCTGCCCCAGTCCTAACCAGGACCCCGCCACCCCCACCCCGCCGCGCAGTCCCATGTAAACGCCTGGGAGGACTAGGAAATGCGTGCAGCGCTCTGCAAGCCTGCCACGGCCTCGTCCTCAAAACAACCTCCTGATCCAAACTCGGATGGAGAAGACCCTCCCGGGTCACCAGTCAGTCCAGGGAAACACATCCTTCTGTGAGACTGGCTTCTGGTTTTGTTTTGATGGCTGTGCGGGGTCTTCACTGCGGGGCTCAGCTTTCTCTGGTTGCAGCGCGTGGCTTGATTGCTCTGCGGCACGGAGGAGGTCAGCACCCTGCATTGGAAGGCAGATTCTCGACCCCTGGACCACCAGCGAGGTCCCTAGGCTTCCGTTTTGATGCCAGTCAGCTGATGTATGACATCAGTTGTTAATAATATCAGACTCCCCTGTGAACTGCAGTCCGATGCGCAGAGGGCTTACTGTCTGCCTTGAAAGCACAGCGTGTGGCAGTGAGGATGGGATTCAGGCATCTTTCTGGATCGTGGTGGCAGCTTTGCTTCCTCTGGAGCCTGGAGAGTCTCCTGACTCCACCCTCCCTGCTGAGACTCCAGCCGGACCTCTCTGATCGCGGGGGTTGGCGGGAGGGGGCCGGGCCGTCACAGCACCCTGTCGTCCAGATCCCAGATGAGGAGGTAGAGGGTGGGCTGGAGACTCCTTCCCTCCGCCCCTGGGCTCTTAAATCTACTTTCTGCTAATCTTGAGCTGCATTGACGGGCCCTTCTCTGTGAGTCCCAGCCGTCTCGAGAGACTATAAAGACAGTCTTATCTGCCAGCTAAACACGTGTCATTAAAGCCAGGCGGCCAGCTCCGTTGCGGGTTCAGAGGCTGTCTGCACATCTCCGGAGCTCTCTTGCTTATACACAGTCTACGGTTTGCAGACTTTGATGTGATGTCTGTGGTCCAATCAGAAGCCCAGGCTCCACCCCCCCCAGTGGGTTCCCTGGCAGAACCGAACTCTGCGCACGTGTGTGTCTCCCCTTCATCCCGGCTGTGGACTTGCCAGAACTGACGGCTCTGATCTTGGCACAGGTTATGTTTATCACAGCCGGCTTAGAAAGAGCTGGAGTTAATTAGGGAATGTCTCAAATGTCAGTTATTCAATGAAAGTGTAAAAAGTAAACTGCGGTCTTTGGCAAGCAAGCATTTCATAAAATAAGATCCCTGGGATGAAATGGTTATTGCTCTGAAATATATACTTTTATTACTACTTTCAGGGACATGGATTAACAATCTATACGTTCTAAATTTGATAGAAACAGTGGTCATTATAGCTGCCCCAGGAAATTCCCTAAGGAATTCATGTCCTAGACATCACCAGAGATGGAGTAGCCATCAAAACGTGGTCATCAGTCAAAATGTGGTGTAGTTAAGGGTGTGTGTGTGTGTGCTTAAGGCTGTGTGTGTGGTTAAGGCTGCGTGTGTGCTTAAGGCTGTGTGTGTGGTTAAGGCTGTCCGTGGCACCTCCCAGGTGTTCGTCACATTTTAAAAACCATTTATGAAGTGTTCAGAATGATAGATAATGTAGAAAATACTGAAAGCTGAAGCAGATACAGGGAAAGGGCAACCCACTCCAGCATTCTTGCCTGGAGAATCCCATGGACAGAGGAGCCTGGCGGGCTGCAGTCCATGGGGTCGCAGAGTCAGACACGACTGAGTGACTAACACGTACGCGTACATACTTACGTGAGCTGACCCTGGGCGGCCAGTGGCGGGGACGCAGCCTGGATGCCACGTACGCGTACATACTTACGTGAGCTGACCCTGGGCGGCCAGTGGCGGGGACGCAGCCTGGATGCCGGCTGCCTCGCCTCTGTCACAGTGGGTGCCAGTGACTCCGGAGATTTCCCAGAATTGGGCATCCTGTCTCCTTCCTAAATGTGGCTCTGATGACACATTCTGTGTCTTGAGCGTTGATGTTGATCACAGCAAACAGACTGACAGCCGAGTCTGTGGGGAGCACTCACAATTTTCCTTTTCTTTTTTTCCAGTGGTTTTTGCTGAAACCCTTCTTTTTCAGGGTGGAAGGAACTGGTAGGGTTGTCTAAGCAGGGGATGTCTGGAGAAGCCTTGCTGGTCTCGAAGCCTGGAGCCAGGACGCAAGCGTTTGCTGGACGGTGCACGAAGTCCAGGGTAGCAGGTGCCTGGAGCCTTTGCAGAGAAATGCGGAGGAGGCTGATGCCCGACGCCCTCCTGGTCGGGGAGGGGGACTCCGTTCCTGCGGCTCCGTGGAGGCTGTGAAGCCCCGGCTTGCAGCCACCTTTGTGATCAGGCCTGGCTGGTGGGCCCGAGCCGATGGCAGCGGCTGGAATCAGAGCAGAGTCCAGGTTTGTCCGAAGTCCTCGCGCTCCTAGGTGGGGACTGGAATCCGGCCATGTGGTCGCGTGGGGTCAGTGGTCAGAGGAAGCTCTCCGCAGACAATGCGCCGTCGTCACGGGGAAGCGCGGTCCCTGCTGGATGGTCCTGGAGAGCCTCACGAGACGAAGAGGCAGGACTCGCTGACCTACAGGCCCGGGTTTTCCGCGGCGTCTCTTGCGGCACCATCGCCTGGATGAGAGGTGCTCGCAGCCCCTGCTGGCCCCGAGGTGCCACATGGCGAAACACACGGTCACGGCACGTGACGCGTCCAGCTGCGCCGCCGCGTGGAGGCCACCTGGGAGGACAGCGGGCTGAGGACTCTGCTTGGCTGAGAGCGCTTGATCCTGGGAACAGCCAGGGGCTCACCAGGGAGCCTGGCGAGTGGAGGGGAGGGCACCACAGGTTGGGCAGCCTCGCGCGGTGGGGCGTGGTAGGGACATGGTGGGGGCGTGGTGGGGCACGGTGGGGCGTGCTGGGGACTGCGGTGGGGGCGTGGTGGCGCATGGTGATACGCTGTGGGGGCGTGGTGGGGCGTAGTGGGGACTGCGATGGGGGCGTGGTGGGGCGCGGTAGGGGCACGGCAGGGTGCGGTGGGGCGTGCTGGGGACTGCTGTGGGGCGTGGGAGGGACATGGTGGGGCATGGTGGGGCGTGGTGGGGGTGTGCTTGGGGGCGTGCTGGGGACTGTGGTGGGGGCTTGGTGGGGCTTGGTGGGGGTGTGCTGGGGACTGTGGTGGGGCTTGGTGGGGCTTGGTGGGGCTTGGTGGGGGTGTGCTGGGGACTGTGGTGGGGGCTTGGTGGGGCTTGGTGGGGGTGTGCTGGGGACTGTGGTGGGGGCTTGGTGGGGCTTGGTGGGGGTGTGCTGGGGACTGTGGTGGGGGCTTGGTGGGGCTTGGTGGGGGTGTGCTGGGGACTGTGGTGGGGCTTGGTGGGGCTTGGTGGGGCTTGGTGGGGGTGTGCTGGGGACTGTGGTGGGGCTTGGTGGGGCTTGGTGGGGGTGTGCTGGGGACTGTGGTGGGGCTTGGTGGGGCGTGGTGGGGGTGTGCTGGGGACTGTGGTGGGGCTTGGTGGGGCTTGGTGGCGGGGGCCGGTGGAGGTGCGGTGGGGTGCTCAGTGAGAGGGAAGAAGAGATTTAACCCGAGCTGGTCGACACCATCACTGGTTCGCCGAGCGGTCCTCGAGGGGGCACCCACAAGGGTCACACCAGCCTCCACACGGGCCACTTGTGCAGGAGGAGTCAGACGTTAGCTCCACGTGTCCCGGTCGTGGCTCAGACCTTGTGCCACACGTGTGTGCACAGGCAACCAGCCCCCGTCCGTCATCCCAGCGGGAGACCAGCGTAGCCCGCGCGCTCCAGCCTTCCTAAATCCTCGGATCACGCCCGGCTCCCATGGAACTGCCATCCTGACGAGGGCGGCGTGTGTCCGTCTCGCCAGCTCTCTGTCCTTACCTAAGCGGCGTCTTGCCCTCGTGAAGTGCTGCTGCCTCGTCCCCATCGCGATGGCATCTGCCCACGTCCTCCATCGTGCGAGCGCGTGCTCACACTCACACGTCCGGTGCCCTCACAGGCCTGTGGCTGAGGGAGGCGTTGGGGTGGGGCTGGGCTGCGGGCTCCGGGAGGAGGCCACGGGGCTGTGTGGTCCTGGTCTTGGAGCCGGAGCACAGGAGTCACTTCCTCCCCGTCATGGGCATCTTTTCCCCCAGGCTGCCGGCTCCTCCTGGGGCCCCACAGGGCCCAGCAAGTGGCCCCCACCGCCTGACCTCTCCTGCGTCCGCTCCCCAGTGCCTGTTCCAGGAGCCCCTCAGCCCTCGAGGGGAGCTGCGGTCAGCGGGGTGCAGCCATAGCCCTTGCCATCTGCCGAGACCCTTTGCCCACTGCCGAGGGTGCCCCGGCTCCGGTGGTCAGTGCTGGACGTCTCTGGGAGCGCTATTCCATCCCCACTACTATTTCCCCGTGTTCAGCCACTGCCAGCGGGCAGCCACAAATGTCCCCAGGGGTCACTTGGGGGAGACAGGACTCCAGGCATTGCCTGGTGTGGGCACCCAGCCCTGGGGAGGTGAGTGCTGAGCTTTGCGGAGCTGCTGGGAGCCAGGCAGGCTAGGTGCCCCCTGCCCTGGGCCGTCACTCTGTGGGGAAGCGGGGGGGCCTGGAGGGGGGGTGCAGAGGAGGCCGGCCTCCGCTCTGCATGACCACCATTCCAGCCCCTCCAGTTCCCGAGGAACCAAGTGTGGCCGCCATCAGCTGGGTTGGGCGACGCTACCGCTGGCCCAGGAACCCCGGCCTTGCTGTGGTCGTCAGGCTGGGAGCACTCTCCTTCTGCCAGCTTAGAAATCATGATGAGAGAGAGACTGAGAGGTAGAGAGAGACCCTGGTCAGGGGCCTGCCCAGAGGCTCAGGGGCAGAGACCCTCGATGGGCGGACGGTGGGCGGGGCTGGCCCCAACTCCGCACACATGAGCCGCCCCCACCAAGGGCAGTTGTGGGGTCACCACGTGACAGGAGGCGCTTCCGACAGAAGTGTGAGTGCCTGGGGGTGCTGCTGAGCCCACAGGTCAGACGGGGGACCCCCAGTGCAACAGGCGACAAAGCTAATGGCGGTGAGACGCAGAAGAGCCAGACGGGGCGGGAAGAAGCCTCTGCTCCCCGCTTTGCTGATGGGCTGCAGACGTCTCCTCGAGGGCAGCACCTGTGCCCTCCCTGCGTGGACAGGGCGCCCGCGCTCAGAGCTCCGGCATGGGTTCCTGGCGTCCCCAGGGCAGAGACGCCTGCTCGGGCAGATTCCTTTCCAGGAGGGCTGTCACCAGCCCGCAGGGACTTCTGGTCCTGGAGGGCCCGTCCCCTTGCCTCCCCTGCCCCCGCCCGCCCGCTGCCCCCTCTCCTCGGGTGCTGTCCCCTCACCTGGGCCCTCTGACCCTGCACACAGGGGCAGAGCTCGGAGGAGGCTGTCCTAAGTGTCAGATGCAGGTGACCTGGGGCCCCAGGGCGGGTCTGTAGTGAGAGCTGGACCGGAGCCTCCTGAGGACACGGGCAGGTTTGAAGACAGGGGCCTGGAGGGCCCCCGCCCCCTGTGTTGGGGCCCTGACCCTCCATGGGGCCTTCAGGGAGTCACGTGATGAAGCTGAAGAGGAGTCATGAGTGGGATGGGGCCTGGGCCCACAAGATTCGCATCCTCTCAAGGGGAGAGAGATTCCAGGGCGTGCAGGGGCGCGCAGCGAGGTGGGGCTGGGAGGGCCGGCTGGCCAGGGCAGAGGCCTGGGCGTCTGCGAGCACACGAGCACCCTGGCCCAGGAGCCGCGGGGCCTGTCCTCCCAGCTGTCTGCCCGCGGTGGGCGTGGGCTCCTCGCCAGCTGAGCCGGGAGCGGGGGCTGCGGCTGAGGGCTGGGGAACGTGGTGTGGGGAGCTCCCACTTCAAGCTCTGCTCCGTCTGGGTTCTCCTGCTTCTTATGCTGAGGCCTCCGCTCCTGGGAGGGGGGCGGGTTGGAAGGAGAGATCTGAGTATTTTTTAATCATTTAAAATTTTCTTTTTAAAAGCGGATGCCGTTCAATGATTAAATTCCTCTAGATGCTGCTGCTTCCCACACAGAAACTTAGAGACCAGGGGAAGTGTCGGAAAGAAAGCAAACTCGGCAACAGTGAATTTCCAGTGACTCAGTCCAGCGAGCCCCATCCAGGTGACCTGAGTCAGGCTTCCCCATCGCGTCCCAGCCTCGGGTCCCCCCGAACCCAGGAGGGCGGGCACCTGCCCTGGACACACTCTGTCCTGGCCGCACCGTCTGGACCTTTTGCCTTCACACCCAGATCCTGGCTCGTGGAGCTCCCACTGGGTGGGGGGCCCTTGGGAAAGCAGAAAAAGCACCCCCGGCAGGGGGCGGTACTGGCTGCTCCCAGGTGGGCAGGGCCCTGCTGATGGCTGACCATTCATTTCAGAGTCCGGCCCAGACAGTGTTTCATCGAGTATTTGGCACCAGGGACCTGCCACTGTGTTCACACTGGAGGCGAAAGCAGATGGAATCTTGACGGCCACTCGGTCCAACCTCGGTGCATTCGGGCGGAGGCCCGCCTTTCGGTCCCGGTGCCCAGCCTTTGTGCAGAGCCGCCCCCTGTCCCGATGCGCCTTGTCTGTCTGCGTCTGCCGTCTGCATACCTCCTTCCTTCTCCACGCCCCTAACTGTGGGCGAGCAGGATGTCAGCGGCACGGCACGTTGTCCCTGCCTGTAAACCCATCAGTCCCACTGGGCACCACCAAGGCAGCGGTGAGTCCCGCTGAGCCTGAGGCTTCTGGCTGTGTGGCGGGGCCTGGTCCCTGCTGGCTCGGACGCGCCTCTCACCGGGCACGCGGGGGACGCTCGTCTCCAGCAGCGTGCGTTCTAGTGGCAGGAATGGCACTGCCTTGGCTCTTTTTGGGTCCCTTGAAGTTTCATGTGAATATTAAATCAGTTTCTCATTTTTTAAACTCTATCAATCAGCTGGGATTCTGATCAGAACTGAATCAGATCTGTAGCTGAGTTTGGGGAGAATCGTCATCGTAGTAACACCGTGTCTTCTGACCTGTGATCATGGGATACTTTTATTTAGACCTTAAACTTCCTTCAACAATGTTCTGTAGGCTGCAGGGTGTAGGTTTTGCTTTTTTCGGTTAAACAGATTCCTAATGATCCCCTCCCCCTCTTTTGCGAATTCCAGGGTGGTCAGAACTCTGTTGGCCCCTCACCTTTTGGAGACTTCTTCCAGACTGGAACTCTGTGTCTTCTAGTTGCCTGTGTCCACGCGGTCAGTGCCATCACTAACGCCCCACGGGGACGCAGCCCCACGGGGACGCAGCGCTTGCTGTCTGTAAGCTTCTCGCATGCGGGCCTCGTTTGATCGTCACAAAACCCTCTGTGGGGGCACTCTCACCACCGTTGTTTTATAGGCGAGGACACTGGAGCCGTTGGGCAACCTGCTCGACTGTCCACGCTTGACCAGGTCTGGCCTGAAGCTGCCCCTGGTGTCCACCTGCTCTGCTCGGGGCTCCATGCCTGCAGGAGGGAGAGGCGTGGTCACAGCTTAGGCCTCCTCGGCAACTTGTTCTTTAATCAAAACATCACAACTTGTGACTCTGTCTTGATTAGGTCCCTCTGGCAGGGACCCCCCGACTCTTGGTCTTGTCCCTGATTTTTTATTTAATGTTTTCCCACTCTTCTTATTTCTGGGTCAGAGACTTTGAGCCTCATTCTTGCTTCAAATGGGCTCAGAGCGCGACCAAAGGGGCAGTTGGGGCTCCCACAGTGCAGCAAGGGGCCTGATCACTGTCATCCTTGACCTCTCTTGAACCCTAACCCCTGCTGCGCCAAGGGCTAAAGGTCACGTTCTCAGCTTCCCTGGCTGGGCTCACCCCGGAGGCTGTCCTGGGCAGCCGTGGGAAGCGGGCCCAGGCTCCGAGCATCGGCTTGTCTCCGGAGGACAGGCTCTGGGGACCCGGACCTTGATGCAGCAGGGCTCCCCCGTGCCCAGGGTGGGCGCTGAGAAAGGGGGAAGAGGGAGGGCAAGGCCAGGCCCGTCCTGGGCAGCGCGCCCCCCTCTGTGCCTTTGGAGGAAATCATAGTCTGCATCACCGGGCACACCACGGCCCGAGAGCGGGGTCAGCGAGGGCACGTCCCCTCCGAGAGCGGGGACCGCGCCGTCTGACGTCCTCCCCTCCCCTCCTGCGGGAGGAGCTGCGGGGCCCACCACCAACCTCTTGCTCCTCAGAAAGTGGAAGCCAAGGGCATGGAAGGCCGTGTGGGGCGCGAGGGGCCTGTGCTGAGGTTGGAGGTCCTCGCGGGCCTGCGTCCTTCCGCCTCCTGCCCTCGGGCCGCGGGACTCCTGCCGCAGCCCCTCTCCCACCCTCGTGGAAGCCCCCCTCTTTGGCCCGCGCTGCTTCCTGGTCCTTCTAAAAGTCCCACCAGCGCCAGAGGCAGCCGTCAACCCTGCCACCAGGCCACAGGCTCTAGAACCTTCGGCTAACGGCACGCCCCTGTCACAAAGACCCTGGCTCACGAGAAGCCGGAGAGCAAGGGAAGTGGACGAAGGCCACGTTAACAGTCCATCATGGAGAGTGCCGTTGTGAAAGTGTCAGAACACTCCTTCCTGCTAGGGAGCAGATTTGTGTACACGTTTCGTTACAAAGTGCGTCCTCATACAGACACAGGTGTGAATCCTGCCTTCCCACTCAACAGTGCGTGTCCTGGACACTTCTCACGTCATAGCCCTTTCCGGGACATCACTGAAACAGCCATGGAGAACCCTCTTCAGAGCTGTTGCAGCGTGCCTGTTCTTGTTTCTTTTAATTTTAGTTTTTTAATTGGGAGGCCCAGATTTGATCCCTGGGTTGGGAAGATCCCCTGGAGAAAGGGATGGCTACCCACTCCAGTCTCCTTGCCTGGGGAATTCCATGGACAGAGGAGCCTGACGGGCTATGGTCCATGGGGCTGCACAGAGTTGGACACACACACACACACACACACACACACACACACACACACACACACACACTTGATTTACAACGTTGTGTTAGTTTATACAGCACCGTGACTCGGGTACTATCACCGTTATCTATTTTTTCAGATTCCTTTCCCTCCTAAGTTATTTAAAACTGTGGGGTAGACGTCCCTGCGCTGTACAGCAGCTCCCTGATGGCTGCCTGTTTCATGCACAGCGGTGTGTTTGTGTTAACCCCACACTCCTGGCTTATCCCCACCCCTCTCCCTTTGGTGACCATCAGTCTGTTTCCGTTTTGTGTGTGAGTTCACTTGCGCTTGGTTCTCGTTCAAGCCCCTCATGGAAACACTTCGGAATCCGGCTGGCTCTTGTAGAGAGCACTCCCGAGACAGGAGCTGAGCAGTGGACACATGCCCTGCTGCTCGCTCGCCAGCCCAGGGGTTGCCCACCTGAGGCGCGAGAAAGCCAGCAGGGAGAGCGGTAAGCCTGCACGTGAATGTGTGTGTGTGCACGCACGGGTGTGCACGCGTGTGCCTGACATCAGACCCAGGCACAGAGCTGGCAACACGGAGGCCTCTGCCTGCTCCTCTCTTGGGGCGGAGGGTCTGGGGACCCCGACATCGCCGTACGTCACAGTCACACAGAGCCCACAGAGGCGGCCCAGGGGGACCCAGAGTCCTCTCGGGTTGGGGCTGCTGGGCGCGGGGGTAGCCAGGTGGGGCCGTGCTGCGGTCATCGGGCCTGAAGACTGCGGACGAGGACCATGCGCTGTGCCATGGACGCCCGGTGGGTTTCCATGTGCTGCCACCTGGCGGGAGGCGGCAGTGGTGACGTCGGCCATGAGCCATCCTCAGGGAGAGGCCCGCTCTTCCGGGAGCCAGGCCTTCCCCACATCTGTCACTACCGAGCGTGTGCAGGCTCTCTGCTCCCCACGGGCCTCTGATGATGCGGGGGGCCACCAGGGAGTTAGGCTGCTGCCCGATCGCCAGGGTCTTTTTCCTTTTTCAGGGAAAACATTGTGATAGGGGAGAGTGTGCAAAGGTATTTAAAATTGCAGCATCTTTTTTGATTCCCATTGCAAGCTCTTATCAGTATGAGAGGAAATGTCTTCACTGGAATTCTGTGCTCCCAGCGGCTCTTAAAGCTTGCTTTCCTGAGGGTGTCTGCGGGGAATGTGTGCCCCTGAAGGGAGCAGGGGTGGCCAGGGGCATCCTCCCTAGCAGGTGTGCCTTTCAGCCGCACACACCAGAGGATCCTGGGGCGGTCTGAATGAAAGGTCAGGTCTGCTACACACAGACTCCCTTCCTGTGCCTGAACGCAGGGCAGAAGAGAGGTGTCCCATTACTGACGCCCCGCAGTCTCTCGCATTTCCACTGCAGTGACTGCCTCTGGGTGTGCTTGTCTGCTTTTCCTTTTTCAGATTAAAAAGAATTTTATTTTATTTTTTGGTCCCCTGGCATGTGGGATCTGGGGCTTCCCTGGTGGCGCAGTCTGTTAAGAAACTGCCTGCAATGTGGGAGACCTGGGTTCAGTCCCTGGGTGGGGAAGATCCCCTGGAGAAAGGAAAGGTTACCCACTCCAGTATTCTTGCCTGGGGAATCCCAAGGAAAGAGGAGCCTGGTGGGCTACAGACCACAGGGTCGCAAAGACACAACTGAGCGACTAGTTCCCTGACCAGAGATTGGACCGGCACACCCTGAATTGGAAGTGCTGAGTCCTAAACCCCTCGACCACAGGGGAGACCCGTGCATTTCTTCCTTAAAGTGCGATGAGCTTTGCAGAGCCCATTTGAGTCTGCAGCGCTGTGTGGTTTTAAATCTAAACCATTGGCAAAGGTGACGTTCTCATCTGACTTGATGGAAAACACCCATTTCAACAAGGAAAAAAACCACTGATTTTTCAGAGATGAATACTTTTTGCAGTAACGCTTGAAGAGCCATCAGTATGAACTGAGCCAGGGAATCACCACCTCTCCCGAGCTCTCCTTCCAGAGCGGTTTTGAAGGTGAGCCCCTCCCGCTTTCTGAGGGGCTTCTGAGCTAGACCTGGGCTCTGTGGGGATCCTGAGGGTTCCGCTTTGCTCTTGGCAGCTTGCCCACTCTTGATAATTTATTCAATTCACCGGAGTTCAATGCAGGGCAGCGAGTCCCCAGATACAGCTTGGAGCATCCATAACAAATGTTTCCGTTGCTGCCAGCACCCGAGGCTTCTCTGGTGTCTCCTCGTGGGACGGGCACGCTGAAGGCTCTGCCCGCATAGACAACACCGCACGGTAGCACCTCCGAGTAGAAAGAGAGGGCGTCTGTGTGTGCGGAGTGGAAGCTGAGATGCGCAGGACCCGACGCCCAGCTTCCGCGGCAGGGCCCTGAGCGGGCACCGGGCTGGGCCTGTGCTGCCGGCGGGGGCGGGGTTCGCCGGCGGTGGGGCGACTTGAGCGGAATCCTGCCGGAGAACCCGCGGGCTACGCGGTGTGCGCTTCGCGGCTGCTCCGCGGAGAGGCGGCTGCGGTGCGGCAGTCGCTGCTGCCGCGAGGGCGTCGTCCCGAGACAAACGCGCCCGCGGCCTGCTCGGCGGCCAGACGCCCACCCCCGCGGCGTGCGGGGCTCCGCGGCGCCGCGCCCCGGGCGGAGGGGGCCCGAGCCGCCGAAGAGCCGCACCCTCGCGGCCTGCGGCGGGACGAGCGCTCCGGCTTGGGCGCGGCTTGCAGCAGCTGCGGTGCCGAGAGCACGTCTCAGAGCAAGGCGAGCGCGGCCGCGGCTGCAGAACGGGAGGCCCGGCGGGGCTGTTCGCACGCGGCGACCCCTCGAGCGCCGACGGGGCCCCTCGCAGGCCGGCAGTCGGGGGCTGTGTGGCTGGTGAGGGAGGGTGGTGGTTTAAGTTTAGGAACGCGTGCTCTCGCGTCTGCCGGCGGGCATGGCGGCGACCGCGGCTTCGGGAAACTCAGGCCCGGCCCGATTTTAAGCGGCCCTCGTCCTCCCGCCCGAGCCGAGCGGAGCCGAGCCGAGCGGAGCCGAGCCGAGTCAACGAGCCGAGCGGAGCCGAGCCGAGCCGAACCCAGCCGAGCCGAGCCGAGCCGAGCCGAGCCGCTCTCTCCCGAGCAAGAGCCCCTGAATGAAGCGGGTGCAGGCGTGAGGGCGCCGCAGGCACGCGTCCCCTCCTCCCGCGGGCAGCGAGCCCGCCCCATTGGCTGCGCCGCGTTGCCAGGACTCTGTTGCTAGGATCTCGCTGCCTCCAGCCCCGGCAGGAAACATGCCATGAATTATGGATGCTTGATTTTCTCGGAGAGGCCTGATCTGTGATGCAGATGAGCTCCGAGTTACCCCTTTTCTTCTGGCTTCTTAAGGGGGAAAAGAAAAAAAAATCAGAGTTTTAAATCAGAACTGGCATTTACGAAGTCCCAGTTGCCACTAGAGGGGCTGGGCCGCCGGCGTTAATTCTTATGCAAAGAGAGGGCCAGGGGTCAGTGTCTGTTATTTGTTCTGGAAAAGCTTGTAGGATTTTTCGCTGAACCTTGTGACCCTTTAGGGGCATCCTTTTTGTGTGTGTGTGATCAGAGACAAAATGGGATAGAAACACTAGAAGTGGGCTTTTCTGAATTTGAGACGCTTTTCCTCCGGGCCCGCGGGGCCAGGAGCCGGGCAGGGTTGGGTCCTGGGCTGGCGGATCACCGAGGACCCCTCTCCCACCTCCCGCTGCAGATCCCTCAACCTACACCCCAGAGGCAAAGAAACATTTACCGACAGGCTCCCGGGCCTTTCTTCCTTTCCTGGAGCGTGGACCAGCGTGGCCGTGGTCACGGGGCCCTCCCTCCCTGCTGGGGAAGAGTGGCCTGGCCCCCTTTCTGGGGCCCTCCCATCCACAGCAGCTTGTGTTCCTGGGCTGGTCTCCGCACGGTGGTGTCTGCTGCCCCACTGCCTGGCCCGTGGCAGGCAGAGGGGCATGGAGGGCAGAGGGCCAGGCACCCCCCCACCTTGTCGCCTCCCCCGGCACTGGGCTCCGAGCAGGCGGGCTGGGCAGCGTCTGAGGGCCCAGAGCTTGGTTAACAGCCCAGGAGCTCGGTCCGCAGTAAACGCCGGGGGGTTAGAGCTCCTCTTCAGGGCCTGTCCTGCCTGGGGAGGGGAGTCGGCCGTGCGCCCCTGGCTGTGGGCTCCCACGTTCCACCCCCGTTCCCGCGGCTCCCCTAACCCCAGACCCTGCTCTGGAGGCAGGACATGAGGCTCCTGAGGACAGACGGACTCACAGACGTGGCCTCCACGAGGGAGAAGGTGACCTGTGCCCAGCACTCAACACGAAGAGCCAATTCTCTGAAAAAGCTGTGAAAATACCTGTCATTACCTGCCCGGACCAGCAGGCTGTCTCTCACTACCCGGAGCCCTGTGACTATTATGTGGAAGAAAGAGGAGAGAAAGAACTTTATTTCAGAGGCAGAGGCTTTATTCCAGAGGGACGGAGAAGCGGTTTAGGTGAAAATTGCATTCGTCACTCCCGCATCGCAGCGTTTATTGCGCGAGGCCCGGTTCAGCCCAGGAATTTCTAAGCATTGCAAGACCCCAAAGATGAGAGGAACAATCGACCGAACTTCCTTCCAGAACGTCGTCTGTTTCTGAAGTCTGAGCCTTTCCATCTTTCTGCTGCGGGGATGGTGGGGTTGTGTTGTTTTCAGAATTGCGGGGACGGTTTTCATGAAGAGCCATGAGTCACCCGCTCTTTCCAGGGTCACCTGGAGACAGTCACTGGTAACATCGATTGTTTAAGAATTTAAAAGCAGCGAAACAGAAAAGCTGGGAGTCCCCAGCTCTCTCCCGCGTCCACCCGCAGCGGCGGCGGGCAGACAAAGGCGCTCAGTTGGAAGAAGGCATCAGAGTCCAGGTGCTGGACGCAAGCGTGCAAGCATCCTTCCTGCCCGAGGCCTCCAGTCTCATCCCTTTGCGGTGCGTGTGCGGCCAGCCTGGGCGCCCCACGGGGAGGTGGAGACGGGCAACGGACAGAGTCGCCAGGGCTCCTGCAGCTGGTGGAACTGCGGGGACGGGCTGATGGCCCCCGCGTTGGAGGCCCACGAAGGGCTCCGTTTGGGAGCTTCTGAGGCAGGGTCACAAAGGGTCAGACACGCTGGGGGCGGCTGAGCACGGACGCCGTGCAGACGGGCATGTGGGAAAGCGCTGTCTGAAGAGGGAGGTTTGGTGTTACCCATTTCTTGTCATGAAAACAGTGAGACAAGCCAACACCGAGGAGAATCCACCCAGGACTCAGCCTGCGAGCCAAGAGGTGCCACCTCAGCTGAAATGCAGCGAAGCCGGCGCCCCTCCGTTTCTGTGCTAGGCAAAATCGGCACCAGTTCCAGGACCAGGGACTGTTATTCAAACACAGCCTGTCCGGTTGACCAGCTCGGAGTGACTGTTGGCGCACGGTTAGTTCTGTGGGCCCTCCGACGTGTCAGGCGCAAGCAGCAGGGTGACTGGTGGGAGGACAGAGGGGTCAGGACGAGCATCGCGCCCGCGCCACCGCCCGCGGGAGACGCACGGAGCGCGAGGACAGGCTGGGAACGGCGGGCTCGGGCCTGTGGACCCAACGGCCGAGTGTCGCTTTAGCAGAGCGGATGAGACGCAGGTCAGAAAGGGAGGCGGTGCTGGCCGGCCCGGGGGAGCCTGCGTCCAGGCCGCTCCTGGTTGAACTGATGAAGCTAAGCCTCCCGGTGACGACCCAGAGCCTTGACAGCTACCCCCCCCTCCCCCGCGGTTCACTGGGACCCCTGCACACCCGGGGACCCGCGGGGCCCAAGCCTGGGCGGGTGTTTCACGTCGAGGAAGGGGGGGTCTCTGAGGGTGGAGGGGGTCGGGGTGAGGCCACGGTGCCTAAGCAGCGGGTGGGTCTTGGCCACGGAGACCAGGGTGGGGCACCTTTGCACCTGGAGAAGATGCTCGCCTGGACGCCTCCGGCCGCATAGCACGGGCTCCAGGCGGGAGGTGGTGCGTGGCCGCTGGTTCCTGCCCCAGCGCCCACAGCGGGCTGACACCTCTGCGCGTGGTTTCAGGAGCCTGCGGCGGACCTGGTGCTCGAAGGTCCCGAGGAGCTGTGGGCGTCCTGCAGGATGTGGGCTGCTGTCTGACTGCGGTGGGCCCAGCCCAGTGCCCTGGGGGCATGGGCCCCGAGATGCGGGTCAGGATCACAGGAACTGCGGGGGTCCAGTGCTGAAGACAGGCCCCTGCTGATGCCTGGGGGGCACCCCGCAGGGGGCGGGGGCGGCCCTGCTGCTGGAGCAAGCCAGGGCGCCCAGTCTGCGGTCCTGGCGGTGCACAAGCCGGCAGAGGGGTGCGGTTTGGACGGAGGGGTGAGAGCACGTGTCTGGGCAGACAGGGTCTCTCCTGTGTCCCTCTGCCCGCTGGTGGAGAGCGGATGAGGTCGGCCTCTCCTGCCTCTTTAAGGCCCGCTCCCCTGTCTCTGGTCTCGGGTGTGTCAATGACTTTCTCTCTCCTGGGAGCTTCCCTGGTCCCCCTCTGCTTCTGCGCTTTTGGGGGACTGGACAACACGTGTCCTAAACTCGGGATTTTTATGCCGGTCTTTGCTGTTCAGCACGTGCCTGGTTTAGTTTTTGCATTTCTTTTTTTTTTCGAACTGTTTCATTTTAGACATGTTCTTCTAAACTGTATATATTTTTTAAGCTCCAGCTGGAGAGTCTATTTTAACTGATAATTAAATTCAGTTGCATTTCTGGTAAAAGTGGATGACTTGGGACTTCTTGCTCTAATCCCATTTCGTGCTATTTCTCGGGTTTCTGCCGTTGCTTCTCCCCCCATGACTCGCTGTTGGGTCGGCCAGGCTCTTTATCCCTCCAGGACCCCGTTCTCGTGGAGTCACCTTCACAGAGACAGGACGCCTGATCCCTACACGAGCAGGCATCTTCGGAACATGCAGACCTTGGGCGGCTTCACCTGATGGCTCCGCCCTTCTCCCATACGATTTCCATCTGGCATTTTAATTCCATTTTGTTTATACAAGCCTACCCTAAACAGTAGCTGTTTTTTAAAAACTTGTTATTTATTTCTGGCCCTAGCTGCGCGCGGGCTTTCTCTAGCTGTGGTCTGCGGGCTTCTCACTGCGGCGGCTTCTCTTTGCCGTGGGGCACGGGCTTCACTGCCCGAGGCATGGGGAATCTTCCTGGACCAGGAACCGAACCATGTTTCCTGCCTTTGCAGGCAACTCTCAACCACTGGACGACTAGAGAAGTCCCGCAGACGAGTTACTGAGATCATCGTTTTTGATAGCCAAGCCTCTCTGAGAGAGCACGCAGGTCTTTACGACGGTTCCCATGACTTCGGCTTCGGCTTTTCACCGTCTCCTACCAACATGCATCTTTCCTTTGTGTTTCTCCCATGTTAGATTGTGCTTATTTGCTTGTCTTCTTTCGTTCCGTTTTAAAATCTGGAAACACTGCAAACCCCCCGGGACGGTGCTCGTGTGACCTTCCCCTGACCCAATCCTTTGCTTTCACATCTCTCTGTCCTCTCTCTTCCTAGTGTGTGTGTTGACTCAAAGGGACACAGGTTTTTAAACATTGTAAATGAGGCACTTTATTATTTTTATGCTCAACTCTCATTTGTCTTTATTTAAAAATTTTTATTGGACGACAGTTGATTTAAAATGTGTTAGTTTCTGCGGGACAGCGAACTGAACCCGTTGTTAGCCACTCAGTCGTGCCCGACTCTGTGCGACCCCACGGACTGTAGCCCGCCAGGCTCCTCTGTCTGTGGGATTCTCCAGGCCAGAATGCTGGAGTGGGTGCCATGCCCTCCTCCAGGGGATCTTCCCGACCCACGGATCGAACCCACGCTTCCTGCTTCTCCTGCATTGCAGGCAGGTTCTTTACCCCAAGTGCCACCTGGGAAGCGGGAAGCCCTCACATGCTGGAAAGACACAGCTACTCTTGGTTCCTGCCTGACAGCCATCTGGTTAGGACTGTGAGGGATCTGGCAGTTCACACGCAGTAGGTCCAGAGCTGTACACGTGCAAAGCTGAGCGTGACGTGAATTAATGTCACACGCGCCCTCAGCGGCTGCACACAGCCACTGCATACAACCAGCTCAGGGTTCGTACGTCAAGCCCTCTGCAACCACAGACTGGACAGAGAGGGCAAGAGCAAGACTCTGGGTCTGCTGGAAGCTTCCTCCGAGCCTAGCACACCCCTGCCGTCTTGAAGGGAGGCTCTGGCAGGAATTCGTCCTGGGTCGTGCTCAGGGTCCCCACCCCTTCCCTCTCCAGGTGGAGCCCGGTGCAGCTGGGGTCAGCCCCGAGGGGGCAGCGTGGGCCCCGCGTGGGCCCAGGGCCTCGGTCCACAGTGGCCTCCCGGGCGCGCTCTCTGTAGCCCTTCCCGCCTCATTCCAGGCCCCCTCATGGAGGCTGTGCTCTGCGTGCCCCTTTCCCCATGGTTCAGCCTTAGTTTCACTTTTAGGGCCCTTCCCTCAGCTGTTTCTTCCAAACATTCTATTAAAAATTTTCTCTCTCCTGTCACAGGAGTTCTTTTGATTCTTTGTTCTGTTCTGTTTAAGCAGCATCTTGCTTCCCCCCAGCCCCCGCCCCCGGGGCTGCAATCTCTTCTCCCATCCCTCTGAACATTCTGATTATATTTTCTGTGAGGCTTTCCTCTCCCTGTAGCTTTGGTCCATAAATAAAGCCCTCAGGCGTGGGTGTGTGCCGGGATCGGAGTCAGGCTCTCGCAGCTGGCTCAGCGGCCTCCGGCCGTCTCCCCACGGGCCCGTCCACCGCTGCCTCCTCGGGAGGCCACGGCCCGCTCAGCGTGTGAGCCTTGCTGCTGGTGTCTGGGTATGCCCACCCACCCACTCTCTGGGTATACCTGTGTACCCAGTGTTAGGATATCCCCATGTGCCCGCCGTCTGGGTGTCCCCATGTACCCAGTGTTAGGGTGTCCCCGTGTGCCCGCTGTCTGGGTTTCCCCGTGTGCCTGCTGTCTGGATGTCCCCGTGTATCCAGTGTTAGGGTGTTCCTGTGTGCCCACTCTCTGGGTTTCCTTGTGTGCCTGCTGTCTCGGTGTCCCCGTGTACCCTGTGTTAGGGTGTCCCCGTGTGCCCGGTGTCTGGGTATGCCTGTATGTCCACTGTCTGGGTGTCCCCATGTGCCTGCTGTCTGGGTGTCCCCATGTACCCAGTGTTAGGGTGTCCCTGTGTGCCCGCTGTCTGGGTTTCCCCATGTGCCTGGTGTCTGGGTATGCCCATGTGCCAGCTGTCTGGGTGTCCCCGTGTACCCAGTGTTAGGGTGTCCCTGTGTGCCCGCTGTCTGGGTTTCCCCATGTGCCTGGTGTCTGGGTATGCCCATGTGCCTGCTGTCTGGGTGTCCCCGTGTACCCAGTGTTAGGGTGTCCTTGTGTGCCCGGTGTCTGGGTATGCCCGTATGTCCACTGTCTGGGTGTCCCCGTGTGCCCGCTGTCTGGGTGTCCCCATGTACCCAGTGTTAGGGTGTCCCCGTGTGCCTACTCTCTGGGTGTCCCCATGTACCCAGTGTTAGGGTGTCCCTGTGTGCCCGCTGTCTGGGTTTCCCTGTGTGCCTGGTGTCTGGGTATGCCCATGTGCCAGCTGTCTGGGTATCCCCCTGTACCCAGTGTTAGGGTGTCCTCGTGTGCCCGCTGTCTGGGTGTCCCCATGTACCCTGTGTTAGGGTGTCCCCGTATGTCCACTGTCTGGGTGTCCCCATGTACCCTGTGTTAGGGTGTCCCCGTGTGCCCGCTGTCTGGGTGTCCCCGTGTACCCAGTGTTAGGGTGTCCCTGTGTGCCCACTATCTGGGTATCCCCATGTACCCAGTGTTAGGGTGTCCCTGTGTGCCCGCTGTCTGGGTTTCCCCGTGTGCCTGGTGTCTGGGTATGCCCATGTGCCAGCTGTCTGGGTATCCCCGTGTACCCAGTGTTAGGGTGTCCTCGTGTGCCCGCTGTCTGGGTGTCCACATGTGTAGACTTTGGCAGGTGGCCCCCTTTAGTGAGGCTGGCCCCTGCCCTCAGTTGTTCCTGGGGTCTCCGTCCAGAGACCTCCCCTGTAGCCCTCCCTAGGGTGCGGCTGTCTTGAGCTGGGTGGGGGAGGGTGGCCTCTTAGCTGGGCAGCAGGGGTGGGGGGTGCCGGGGCCCCCCTCCTGAGTGGAGGGCCTGCTGTGAGTGGTTGGAAGGGCTGGCGGGGGTCAGGCCTCTACCAGCCCCTCTGGAATGGTCCCAGCTGAGAGGGGGGCTCCTCAGGGCCACAGCTGTGTGTGTGCATGTCTGCGTGTGCATGTGTGTGAGCTCACAGGTATACGGCCCCACCCTCAGGCTCAGCCTGTCGGTTCTGAAGGGCCCTCCAGCTCCACCGTGCACTGCTGGGCTGGCAGGGGCTCCAGTGAGAAAACGTGTGGCCCCCCCTTGCCCCCAGAGTCACTGGTCCCACAGTCACCCCAATGCATGTCCTGCCGGCTCAGCTCCATCTCAGGGCTGGCTCCCCGGGGGATTCAGTGGGCAGCTCTCCCACACTCCCACCCCTGCTCTCCAGCCCTTCCCCCAGCCTTCCATCTCAAGGCGTCCAGGGCCTGTGGTTTGAAAACAGCCACACTTACACCCACCACACCCCTGTACCCACTGTAGACCTTGGCACCTCATACAGACCAGAGCACCCCACACAGGCCAGAGCACCCCACACAGACCAGAGCACCCCACACAGGCCAGAGCACCCCACTATAGACGACACCCACTATTGACCACAATGCTCCACTAAAAACCATGACATCCCACTATAGGCCAGACACCCCACTATATAACTGTGGCACTCCCCTAGAAACCACAGCACCCCACTATAGAACCATGGCACCCCACTGTAGACCCACAGTTCATTTAAGTTCAGTTCAGTTCAGTTCAGTCGTTCAGTCGTGTCCGACTCTTTGCGACCCCATGAATCGCAGCACGCCAGGCTTCCCTGTCCATCACCAACTCCCGGAGTTCACTCAGACTCATGTCCATCGAGTCGGTGATGCCATCCAGCCATCTCAGCCTTGGTCGTCCCCTCCTCCTCCTGCCCCCAATCCCTCCCAGCATCAGAGTTTTTTCCAATGAGTCAACTCTTCGCATGAGGTGGCCAAAGTACTGGAGTTTCAGCTTTAGCATCATTTCTTCCAAAGAAATCCCAGGGCTGATCTCCTTCAGAATGGACCCACGGCACCCCACTATAGACCATGGCATCCACTATAGGCCATGGCACCCCACTATAGACCATGGCACCCCACTATAGACCAGACACCCCACTATAGACCATGGCACCCCACTATAGACCCACGGAACCCCACTATAAACCCACAGCACCCCACTATAGACCCATGGCACCCCACTATAGACCCACAGAACCCCACTATAAACCCACAGCACCCCACTATAGACCCATGGCACCCCACTATAGACCATGGCACCCCACTATAGACCATGTCACCCCACTATAGACCCACAGAACCCCACTATAAACCCACAGCACCCCACTATAGACCCATGGCACCCCACTATAGACCCACGGAACCCCACTATAGACCATGGCACCCCACTATAAACCCACAGCACCCCACTATAGACCCATGGCACCCCACTATAGACCATGGCACCCCACTATAGACCATGGCACCCCACTATAGACCATGGCACCCCACTATAGACCCACAGCACCCACCCTAGACCGCGGCGCCCGCCACGGCCCTCTGCACCCACTGCCCCACCGAGGAGTCAGCATCTGCAGTCAGTGCTCTGCTGAGTCAGTCTGGACAAGCAGATCAACTTTCCGGCTTCCAGGAGTTTCTCCTTCCCCTGTGTCCCCTGTTCACCACTCCTCGTGGGTTAGACCCTTAAAAGAGCCTTCATGGTTGTGCTGCTTGGAGTCCATGCACACGTTTCTGCAGAATTCACCCCGGGTGATGTGGAGGGAGGTGAGGTTCGGGGCCTAGGCTGCAGCACCCTGGGACACACTGGGGCGCGGAGCCGGCGAGGGCAGCGCCACGTGGGTGGGGAGACTCCGCGGCTGGCGTGGCACTTGGTGGTGTGCAGACGGACATGGGGGGCTTCCCTGGTGGCTCAGCTGGTAAAAAATCCACCTGCAATGTGGGAGACCCCGGTTCGATTCCTGGGTCGAGAAGACTCCCTGGAGAAGGGATAGGCTACCCACTCCAGTATTCTTGGGCTTCCCTGGTGGCTCAGCTGGTAAAGAATCCACCTGCAACGTGGGAGAGCTGGGTTTGATCCCTGGGTCGGGAAAACCCCCTGGAAGAGGGGATGGCAACCTGGTCCAGTACCCTGGCCTGGAGAATCCCATGGACAGAGGAGCCTGGCCAGATACAGTCCATGGGGTCGCAACTAGCTGGACACGACTGAGAGACTGAGCCCAGCACAGCACGGCTGAGCATGGGCGGGAGGGGAACAGTGGCTTCCGCCCTGGAGACACAGCGCCGCTCTGGGCTTATGCCTGAGGGCGGCGTGGGGAGGGGACCACGTGAGGGGGTCGACGGGAAGGGTTCACACGGGGTCATGGTGGAGTCCCAGGGAGGGGGTCATGGGGAGGGGGTTACACGGGTCGTGGGGGGTCACAGGGGGCACAGTGGGGTCTAGAGTCTCTGGGTGGCCCAGCCCGAGCCGGAACCTGGGCTCACCTGGACCCTCTGCCGCCCAGCAGCGGAGGCAGGCCTGCCCTTCCGCAGGCTGGCGTGCATGTGGGCGGGCCGGCTGCTGCTGCCAGACCACGTCAGCCTGGATCTGAGGTGTCGGGGCCGTGACCCCTTCCTCGGCCGGACCAGACCCGAGCCCTCACGTGTGCACCACCCCACCCTGTCACACGCTCTTGGACTTAGCGGTCAGCTGTTAAGAAGGTATCCATGTTTCCACTAAATTCTGTCCTGTTCTTTAGGGTTTAAACGGCAGTGTTTTCTTTTTCATGAATCTAGAGCCAAGTCCGGAAGGCTGGTGTGTCCCCCTGCCCCCTTCTCTGGGCAGATTTTCAGATCAGGCGAGTCTGATGACGGATGATTGGCCCACATCCTAGGAGATGTGGGTGGACCCGACTTCACCCCCTTTTAAGCCAAGGTTGCGGGTGTGCCAGGTGGGCGCCCTTCGGGACAGAGTCCCCCGCGTGCCCGGGCGGCGGAGTCACCATCAGGGGCCAGCGCAGGGGACTCCTCTCCTCGGCTTCTCATCTCCCACTTCCCTCCTCAGAGGCTGACTGCGGCCACCACTCCACACTGGGTCTGGGAGGAGTCAGGAGGGCAGGCGCCCAACACGGAGCCCAGAGTGCGCAGCCCCTCCGATGGGGGTGGGCGTCAGGGTCACGCATGGTGTGGACCCCAGTACTCTCTGCAACATCACGGCTGAGAAAGTCCCACGCGGTTTCAGAGGCTGCAATGTGCAGACACACCATGGAAAAAAATTGGAATTTTTTAGGTGAGAATGTACAACTCGGTTTTGCAGCCGAGACACCTTGGCCTCCCTGGTGGCTCAGACGGCGAAAAATCCGCCTGCAGTGTGGGAGGCCTGGGTTCGGCCCCGGGAGGCCCCCCGGGAGGAGGAGATGGCAGCCCGCTCCAGCATTCCTGCTTGGGGGTTTCATGGACAGAGGGGCCTGCTGGGCTGCAGTCCATGGGGTGGCAGAGAGTCAGCCAGAAGGGAAGCGACTGAGCACAGAGCACACACCTTCAAAAGGAGCGCTTAGGCTGAGGCGGGCGTACGGATTCGCGTGCTAATCACAAGTGAAGTTAGTGCTCCCCCAAAGCCCTCTCTGTGCAACAGCTGTGGGTGTCGTGCGTGCCCTGGGGTGCGAGCGACCAGCAGGCGGCCGTCTGCGGTCAGGACGAGAGCCTCCCGCAGCCGTGTTCGTGCCTCAGCCTGGCGTCGTCGGAGCGGGTGCAGAGAACACGGGGGACACCTCTGCCTCGTGAGGTGACTCACAGCCCTGGCCCGAAACCGGTGCAACCGGACGTAAATCAGACTAAAATCACACTTCGCTCTGCGCACAGCCTCGCCCTGGGGGGAGAGCGGCCGCGGCAGAGAAGCCCAGAGTGAGCTCTGCTCCCTCTCCTTTGACGTGATGGCCCCACCTCCGAGGCACTCGGGGCGCTCTGGGTGGGTCTGCGGCAGGTGACGGCAGGCTTTTGTGTTTTGTGCGAGGCTGGCTGTGGTGTGTGTGCACGCGCGTGTGTCCCCAAGTAAGATTTTTTTGAGGCAGGCTGCTGTTTCTCTGAATTCAAATAATAGCCTAATTAATTTTAATATTCGCCTGACTGTGCATCTAAGTCAGTTGCAGGATGTGTCAGAGGAGGAAAATACTAATAGGAATGTGCCAATTTGCAGCTGAAGTAGGGCCGCCTCTAATAGGAGCTGAAGGGCTTTGTATTAACCCCCAACAATGGAGCGAATCAGCCCGCACGCTGATTACTTAGGCAACCCCCAGACACACTCACAGGCCTATTGAAATTCCAATCACTCCCTCCCACTCTTCCCACCTATATAATTGTCAACTGGCCCTTATCATCATTTATTATGCAAAATTGAATTTTTTTGAAGCGTGGAGAATGAAGTAATTTCGTATGCAAACAGTTAAAACTCTCATGTGTATTCCGATTCCGTACATGTTGATAAATTCGCTTATGGTGAGTGACAGTGTGAGATTTTGGGGTCAGGCCGGTCAATCCATGGAAGACACTGATGAAAATGATAAACTAAATGCCAGAAGTGTCCCCGACGCGTCTTGGGATGAAATGTGCAAAATGTCAGTCTCGCCGACGTCTATTAATAACTAAATGTGATTGTGCGTGATGAGCAGAGATTTCCATGGTGATTGAAGGAGGGTGTCTTCTGCTCTTTCCAGCTGTCGCTGTTAGAAATTCCTATTGCTTTTTTACTGATAAATGCATAATAACCTTTAAAGCCCTTTCCCTGTTAAAGCCCCTGTTGTTCGCGACTCTGGAGTGAGCTGGGGTGTCTTCCCCTCGCGTTTGGGCCGATGTCCTAGCCTTTGTCACGAGTCCCTCTTCCCCGTATTCCCCACTGCACTCTCCTGGCTGGGCTCCAGGGTGGATGGCCCCGGCGGCGTCTCCTCCTGTCCCCTGGGGCCAGCTGCTCTCAGAGCACCTTGGGACACCATGGTAGGGAGGCCCACCTTGGACTCTCCCGGGGGCAACCTCAAGCCGGCAGCTGCCCGGGCAAGGTGACCACCCAGAGGGCCGGGGCTGGAGAAGCAGGGGTCCTGGGGGAGGGAAGCCAGTGGGAGCTGTCAATCAGAGCATCTCCGTGGTTACAGGCTAGGCGTTCTGTTATCATCACTCCACGCTTGTGAGCTTTCAGTCTACAGATACCCTGACGGAGCCTCTAAAAATGTTCCCAGTGTGTGCTGGGGACACAAAGGTGAAGATGAGTCAGGCAGCACCCCCCTGCCCCCTCCAGGACAGCACACGGGGAGCAAGAAAGGCAGCAAAACAAGGCGGGGGTTTGGGGGGGCGCCGCCGCCTGAAGCTCTGCCCAGAGGGTCGGAGGAGCGGGGCGGGGCCGGGGGCCCGCCTCCCTTTGCTCTGACCTGCAAGGCCCAGCGGCACCGCTCCCGTCCAAACACCGGAGATCTGATGTCATGCGGCTCCGGCCCCTGTGGGAGGAATGGCGTCTTCCCCCCACATTTGTTGTTGACCAGTTGCTCAGTCGTGTCCGACTCTACGACCCCATGGGCTGCAGCACGCCAGGCCTCCCTGTCCTTCACCATCTCCTGGAGCTTGCTCAAACTCATGTCTGTTGAGTCGGTGATGCCATCCAGCCGTCTCATCCTCTGCCGTCCCCTTCTCCGCCTGCCCTCAGTCTTCCCCAGCATCAGGGTCTCTTCCAGTGATGCTCTTTTCTCCTGATGCTCTTCGCATCAGGTGGCCAAAGTGTTGGGGCTTCAGCTTCAGCATCAGTCCTTCCAATGAATATTCAGGGTTGATTTCCTTTAGGATTGACTGGTTGGATCTTAGGATGGTGCTTAACTCCTGAAACACCTTTCCTAGGGTGCATCCCAGGCCCAAGTTCTGATGACAGAAAGTAGGGAGTAGATCCTTCAAGACTGTGTGTGATGCTCGATGCTTGTACAGTGAACACTGTTTAACAAAAAAAGGAAAAACTCACAAAGTCAAACACAACGAAATCCATGAAGGCAAAGTGAACGAGCCAGGACACAGCAGGACCGCAGGCCGGTGGAAGGACGGGCGCTTCCTCGTGACACAGTCTGCTGCCCTCTGGTGTCCCCCAGGCCCAAGGAGGAGAGGCCGGTAAAGCATGTGCTGAAGGCAAGTCCCTGTGGCCAGCTGAGGGTAGGGGGTTGTGCCTCCCCCCCACTAAGATATATTAAGTCCTGACCCCGTACCTGGAGTTGGGTCTTTGCAGTTATCATTGATGGGAGGGCACCCTGGAGGAGGTGGCTGGCCCAGCACAGGCATCCACAGTGGAGAGGGAGGCGCAGTCGCGCAGGGAAGGCCCTGACGACGGAGACAGGGGCCGGGCTGATGCTCTGTGAGCCTGGGAGACCTGCGGGCCATAACCACGTGGGCTGAACGGGTGAGAACCTCCCTTTTGGGGGCTGCAGAGGGAACCCAGCCCACCCAACTGGCAGCAGACTTCTGGGCTCCAGAGCTGTGTGGGGTTCAGTGCGCCCCAATACAACCCTTGTTACAGCAGTTTCTCAGCTTCTACGAGGAAGAGGGCTGGTATTCTGATATGAACTGAGGTGAATCTGCCCTCAGCCTGGGGAATGCTCCGTCTTCCATGAACATGGGATGTCCTTCCATTCTTTCAGATCTTCATTTCTCACACCACCACTTTGGAGTTTTCAGAGCATACACTTTACATTTCACGTTTCACTTGTTAAGTTTATTCCTAAGCAGTTCATTCTTTTTGATATTATCTTGAATGTAACTGTTTCCATAATTTCATGTTTTAGTTTGTTCACTGCAAGAGGACAGGAATATATTTGCTTTTGTATACTGACCCGATCACACTATTTTGCTGAACTAGTTTATTAGTTGTGACAGTTTCTCAGCAGCTCCCTTAGGGTTTACACTCTGCATCATGTCACCTGTCTGAGGACAGTTCTACTTATTCCTTTCCCACTTGGATGTCTTTTATTTCCTGTTCCTGCCTCGCTGTCCAGGGGAGAGCCCCCAGCAGGTTTACGAGTGGCCGGGTGAGACTGGACATCTGTCTTCATGATCCTACAGGGAAATAAGTCATCAGACTTTCACGGTGAAGTGTGACATTGGCTGTGGGTTTTCCTTCAGATGCCCTTTGTTAGGCTGAGAAATTTCCCGTCTTTCCCTACCTTGCTGAGTGTTGTTATCATGAAAAGATCATGGTTTTTTTTTTTAAAATTTTAAAATCTTTAATTCTTACATGCGTTCCCAAACATGACCCCCCCTCCCACCTCCCTCCCCATAACGTCTCTCTGGGTCATCCCCATGCACCAGCCCCAAGCATGCTGTATCCTGCGTCAGACATAGACTGGCGATTCGATTCTTACATGATAGTATACAAGGATCATGGGTTTTCAAATGCTTCTTCTGTGTGTGTTGAAACGGTCATGTGTTTTGCTTTGTTTTTTATTCTTTCAGTTTGATATTTCCCTTTATTGATCTTCAGATTTAAATGACTTGTGTTCCTGGGATAAATCCCACCCAGTCCTCATGTATAACTCTCACACGTTGCTGCATTCAGTCTGCGGGGGTTTGTTCAGGGTTTCAGCTCAGTTCAGTCTCTCAGTCGTGTCCGACTCTTTGCGACCTCATGGACTGCAGCACACCAGGCCTCCTTGTCCATCACCAACTCCCAGAGCTTGCTCAAACTCACAGCCATTGAGTCAGTGATGCCATCCAACCCTCTCATCCTCTGTCGTCCCCTTCTCCTCCTGCCTTCAATCTTTCCCAGCATCAGGGTCTTTTCTAATGAGTCAGCTCTTTGCATCAGGTGGCTGAGGTACAAACTGCTTTAGGATTTTGCTAATGGTCGACATGACATTTGCTGGTATCGCCATTGCTGAATCTCCAGTCCTGGGACCGGAGGCAGGAGGTGCACTGGGATGTGCCCTTGAGGTGTGTCAGACACCGCTCAGCTGGCGTCTCACTGGCCCGTGGGCCGCTCCTCGCCTCTGCTCTCAGGGGGGCCCCGGGCCCACGGGGGTGGGTGCTGTCCCCCACGGCACTCGTGTCCACAGCTCGCCTGTTTCTGTCCGGTCAGGGCTGGTCCCACGTGGGCTCCCTTCCAGATGCCACCACATCACGGTTCAGAGGGGACGGAGCGGCTGCAGAGACCCTCGGGCTCAGAGCCTCAGGGGTCCTGATGGCAGAGGAGGAGCTACGGGAGTGGGGGCAAAGCTGGCTGGTCCCCCCCGACCTCGGATCCCCCCGGACCTCGGATGGGGGCGGGCAGGCCCGGCTGGTTCCCCGCAACACCTCGGATGGGGGCGGGCAGGCCCGGCTGGTCCCCCCGACCTCGGATGGGGGCATGCAGGCCCGGCTGGTCCCCCCGACCTCGGATGGGGGCGGGCAGGCCCGGCTGGTCCCCCCGACCTCGGATGGGGGCGGGCAGGCCCGGCTGGTACCCCCTGACCTCGGATGGGGGCGGGCAGGCCCGGCTGGTACCCCCTGACCTCGGATAGGGGCATGCAGGCCCGGCTGGTCCCCCTGACCTCGGATGGGGGCGGGCAGGCCCGCTGGTCCCCTGACCTCGGATGGGGGCGGGCAGGCCCGGCCGAGTGGTCCAGCCTGACCTCGGATGGGGGCGGGCAGGCCCGGCTGGTCCCCTGACCTCGGATGGAGGTGGGCAGGCCCGGCTGGTCCCCCGACCTCGGATGGGGGCGGGCAGGCCCGGCCGACTGGTCCAGCCTGACCCTGGGGTCCAGTCCGCTGTCCCCTGTGCTCTGCTCACCGGCCGCAGTGGGAGGGTGCCGCCACCCAGCGCCACTGTTGCCTGATTCCTTCTCCAGGGTGGGTCCTGCAGAAAGCGGAGAAGTGCGGAACATGGGCAGGGCGGTCGGCAGTGGGACAAAGCCCGGGAGGCCCTCCGCCTCTGAGAAGAGCGGCCCCCGGGCTGCTCTGGGCCGGGCCTCGGGCCAGCACGCCTCCCGCCCGCCGGCAGCTCCTCGGCAGCGTGCTCCCGGCTCCCGGTCGCGTGGCACCGCCGGTGCGCGCAGACGCGCGTCCTCGGTCTGCGCGGCTGGCCGTTCCCGGGCGGGCTGGGCCGCAGCCTTCCTCGCCCTCTGCGGCTCCGACCTCCCCGCGGGCTGCGTGCCCCCTCGGCCTCGCCGCAGCCGCGCCGTGTCTGTCCAGCGCCCGCCCTGGGAGGGGCGCAGCGGGACTTTGGCTCGCCTTGCTCAGGGCTGCCCACCCGCGGTGCAGGCGGCGTCTTGCGGGTAAGCGTTCTGATCCGCGCTGAACGAGCGGAGGAGCAAAGTCCGCTGGCGGCCTCCCTCAGCCCCCGCCCCGGAGGCCCCCGCACGGGGATCTCTTTGCAGAGGCCGCGCCCCTCAGCCTTAGTGGGTTTTTCTTTCAGACAGCGCCCCTCTGGTGGAGCAGAGACTCAGAACCTCAGGGTTCCCGACACGGAAGGGCTCTGAGGGCCCCGTCTAGCTCCCCCCTTTACCGGGGTGAATCTGAGCTTGGATGCCCGCTGGGGATGGTTCCCAGGACCCTGCATCCCTCCTGCCCTGCTGGCGTTCCTGACCCCTCTGTGGAAGCCAGCCGCCTGGGTGGACTAGCTCCTCGGAAAACGAGCTCATAGTCGAGGTGGGGGTGCCCAGAACTAGCGTCCTCTGCAGCTTTTTTACAAAGAATGGATGAGCGACTTCTCACTGCCTTCCCCTGGAATCATGTACAAACCACGGGCGGATTTTGTTTGTATCCAAACCTCCAGAATCAAGAGGAAAGTCTGGCTTCTGAGAACGTCCAGGGTGGACTTGGACCTGGGACTCAATCATTGCCGCACTTTGAGCTGAACACGTTATTTCTTGGTCAAATGAATAGATTTATCATTATGATCCCAGTAAATCGGTCTTTGTGAAGTTTTGATCAAAGCATCCTTCAATCCCTTTGGAATGAGGCGGGACAGAAATAATACCTGCGAAGATGGTGGATGTCGGTGCTGGGGGAGGGAAGGAGCTCGTGGTTTCCATGTCCAGCAGATGTCCACTGGCCGCCTGACCTGTGCAAGGCTCTGAGGGTGCCAGGAAGAACAGAGAGCTCTTCCAGGAGGGCTCGTGGGGTGGGCAGCGAAGGAGACCCCAGGACAGCGCTGCGGTGAGGGAGGCATGAGTGGTCTGCTGGGGAGTGTCACAGCCCATCGGCTGCGATGTTCCCAAACCTGGCCCATCTTTAAGGACCAGCAAGGTTTCATGGAGGGACCAGAGAGGCTGCTGCTGTCATGGGAACGGCCCCGGAAGAAGGTGGGGCCCTGGGCTGCAGGAGTGCAGTGTGGCCAGAGCCCAGTGTGCACTGGGGCAGGGGGGAGGTTGTGAAGGTCCCTGGAAGCATCTTATCCGGGGACGGAGAGCTGCTGCCGTCTGGAGTGACGCTGTCAGATTTGCTGTTGGAATGACGGAGCCCTGGAGGTGGGCGTGGGTTAGGGGTCAGCCCAGAGGGAGACAGTGGCCGGGGCGGGGGAGGGGCGGGGAAGGTGGGTCTTGTGAACATGGGAAAAGCAGCGAGACGGTGGCCCCCAGGGATGGTGCAGACGGAGGGAAGGGTCTGGAGGAACGTTGGGGGTGGGGGGAGGGACAGAGAAGAAACTCCAGGAAGACCTTCCCTGGGCTTGGGGTTACTTTGGAGGCATGTGGGGTGGAGGCTTCGAGAGGAGGCGCTCAGTTTTGCCACGCAGATCCGGGGTGTGGTGGTTTCCGGGAGAGAAGCCACGTGTAGAAGCCACGTGTAGCTGCAGGTGGGGGCTGGACAGACTCAGACCTCGTGTGTGCAGGGTTGGCAGCTGGTGAGGACTCCTTCCTGGGAAGCACGGTCGGCGTGGAAACGGGACCGTCATTCCCGGCACCTCCATCCGCGCCCCAGTGCTCCGCCAATGCGGGTGCCCCGTTCAGCGCGCAGGCTCCCACACGGGGTTTTATTTGTCCTGGTGACCTGATCAGCAGGTGTTAAGTGTCTTTCCCAGAGCGGGACCCGTCCACCTCCCACCAGCCCCTCTGCTGTCACAGGACCGTGCTCGACAAAACTCCTCATGAAAAAGAGGAAGGTGGATCTCCCTACCCCACCCCCAGGAGCTTTCCCGAGACGGGACCCCCGCTTCCGGGAGCCAGGGGTGAACACTCTGCTGTGAGTCTGGGAGCAGCATTTGTCGGTGAAGTAATTTAATCCGTGCTGGCCAGGACAATACTGCGGCGGAGGGGCTAACTCAGTAGCCATCAAGGTGGTCCCAGACGGGGTGGGATGTGCAATGGCCTTGGGGCATCAGTGGCTCAGAAGGAGGACAGTGAGGTGGGGATCGCCCTGCCTGGAGGGGGGGCTCGCTCTCGGGAGGGACACACCAGCCTTTCTGCTGTGGACACCCGTGTTGCCTCTTCTTTGCAGGATGGCTCAGCCCAGTGAGGCCTCTTTGCTGTGTTGGTGGTCTCTGGTTAGACCCCTTAACAGCTCCCGATACCTCCAGGAGAATTTCTAAGTTGTTGGCCTGATGTGAACCCCGCATGAAGGTTCACGCTCCCATGCGAGCCTGCCGCCTGTTGGAGCTTGCGCCCTGCCCTGTCCTGCGGGTCTGCCCTTGTTCCCGGTCCCCACGTTGGAACAGCAGGGAGCACCCCTGCGGCTGGACTCCTGTGCCTCTGGCAACTTCCTGCCAACCCCCTGCCTTAGTTTTTAGGGCACCTTTGGCCTCTGCCGTCACCCTCTGAAGGGCAGGTGCTGTGCGCTCCCACTGCACCCAGGACAACGCGCTGCTCCGAGAAGGTTCTTGCCTACCGGGAGTTGAAAAGACAAGACCGTTTAGTTGCTTGGACGCTTTTCTCTGCTAGAATGAGATGTGTCTTAAGGGGAACCGGCCTGAGGGCGGGCTTGCTTCTACAGCCGGTCTCACCAGGAGGAACACGGACAGTGGGCTTCAGTCAGTGGAGTGTAGCCGGTGGGTGCGCCTCCCAGAGGGGAGGAAAACGGAGCGAGACCCCGAGACGGAGGCAGATGGGCCGAGCTCGAGGGCGATGCATGGGGGGCCAGTCCACCCCTTCCTTCAGTTTAGGGAGGTGTGAGTGTCTGAGGGGCCGTGGGAGGAGAGGAGGATGGAAGAAGAAAGACCCGGTCTGGGAAGGCAGGCCCGCACCACCCTGGGAGACACAGGCGGGGCTGGGTGCCCCCTCCTCCTGGCGCCGGGGAGGGAGCCCAGGGGGGTGAGCCCCGGGGGGTGGGGGTGGGGGCGGGTATGGGGTGGGAACTCCCGGCTGAAGGCTTATTAGCAGCATCAATCACCGAGGTGTCATTTCCAAGCCCCCTCTCCTCACCTAATATGCTAAACCTAATTTTTGATCACACCCAGAAGCTGGATGAGAGATGCGAGGGCTAATGAGTGCTGGCTGGAGGCTCCCGGCGGGCGGGGGCAGGGCTGGGGAAGGAGTCCTCCAGCTGGGAGAGCCCCCCCCCCCGCCACTGTCTGCACCCCTCAGTCCAGCCTGAGCGAGCCACGGGGTTCCTGCCTCTCCGGCTTCCAGGCGCCTGCTTGGAAAGCACCTTTGCAGCTCAGAAGGGTCCCTGCTCACAGTTAATCCCACCAAGGCTCTCTATACACTCTTGCAGAAATCCAGGGGTGTTCAGCAGGGGGTGGGGGGCGGCGGGAGTGGAAGGGGGCAGCCCTCATCAGGTATCAACTCACAGCCTTGACGTGTGAGCGGTCAGCGCTCGTGTGGCCCTGAGACATCCCGTGAGGTGGGGACAGAGCAGTGAGGTGGGACGGAGCAGCGACCTCTGAACCCCATCCCTTCTGACTCCCGGGAACACACAGGCCACCCTTACAGCTGCGCCCACCCCAGCTCAGTGGGGTGCCCTGCCCTGACCAACACCCAAGCAAAACTAGCAGGAACACAGCCCGCCCAGAGCATGAGCAATCGCAGGGGCCCTAGACTGAGCTGGAAGGGACCCCAGAGTCCACGGGCGCCCTCGCAGTGGTGACGCTCCGCAGGACAGAGTCCGTGCCGGGCAGAGGGGAGGCACGGCCTTGGTGCGCCTGGAAACGGAGGTGCAGTTCGTGGTGCTGGGGTTCCCAGTTTTCTTTTCAGCAGAGGAGCAGTTGTGGTCAGGCTGCTGGTCAGACGTCCGTGTCCCAGGACAGCAGAAGACTCAGGCCCTCGGAAGTTTGATTCTGCACAGGAGCAGACGGGGCCCCGTGAGGACAGGAGCAGGTGTGAGCTCCCCCGAAGGGAGGGCCCCGGGCCCAGTGCCTGGAGCTGGGTGGGTCTGTGCCCCAGTGCCCGGGTGGGTCTGTGCACGCTCGTCTCTGGCTCTGTCTGCAAGGCCTGGGAGACGGAGTGAGCTGGGTAAGACCGCTTCTGCCACGCCAGCACGCGTGCGTGGGGCCAGCTGTGAGTGCAGCTGGTGCAGACGTGCTGGGGTGGCCGGCGAGCCAGCAGGTCTCTGCCCTCCTTGGCGCCCAGGCCCCTCCGGCAGGAGGGCACCGAAGGGTAGCTGGCTCAGGCTCTGGCGCAGGCGCGTCTGGGCCAGGCTAGGGGGCCGTGCTTGGTCACCTCCGTGACGGGGCAGGTGTCCGCCAGCCTGTCTGAGCCCCCTCCTCGTGCGGCCTTGGGAGAAGCTCAGGGCCCACTGCGTGGCAGGCCCCGTGTGTGCGGACTGGTGGTCTCCTGGCATCTGGTGGACGGCCTGGCCTCTCCAGAGCACGGCTGGCCCTGGGGCCATCGGGGGACCGCGGATGGGGAAGCCACAGGGTCGGGTCTCCCCCATCGGCTCGCCCACGTGGCTGCTCTCTCTGCGGGGTCGACAGCTGACTCTTCTCTGCGGCCGAGTCGTTGACAGGCCAGCCCTCCCCCCGGGGAGCTTCTGCTCTGGGAAAGGGGCCCCAGGACAAGTGGGAAGTCGTCACACGTAGTCCCCTCGTACGGGTTCTGATGTGTTTCTAGAAACTTTCTCCCTCGCTGCCCAGATGCTGCCTGTATTTTAACTCAGGAAGTCAGGCCGTCCCTTCGGGCCCTGCATCCTCGTGTGTGTGTGACGTGTGTGTGCACAGGCATTATGTGGTGTGTGTGTGTGTGCCTGTGTGTACTCACTGCTCAGTTGCTCACTCGTGTCCGACTCTTGGCGACCCCATGGGCTGTAGCCCCCCAGGCTCCTCTGTCCTGGGATTCTCCAGGCAGGAATACTGGAGTGGGGTGCCGAGCCCTCCTCCAGGGCATCTTCCTGACCCGGGGATCGCACCCCTGTCTCCTGTGTTACAGGCAGATTCTCTATGTCTCAGCCCCCAGGGAAGCCCTAAACCCACTGTGCAACTTAGAAAACCACAGTAGTAATGGTGAGCCACTGTTGCTGCAGAGTCTGCGGGCGAGCTATGCATCCTAGGCAGGCGGGGAAGCCTTGCCTCTCTCGTGGTGTCTGGCGCTTCGGCAGGAGGACGCTGAGATGCCTTCCCCACACGTCTGGCCGGCAGTGACGGCTGCGGGCCCGGGCCCAGCGGGGCAATTGGCAGGTCACATGCACACGGGCTCCCACGGCCTGCACACGGCGGCCGAGTCTGCAGGTGAGCACGTGGGGCGGAGGAGAGGGTGGAAGTCCCCGGGCTCTGATGACCCCGCCCCAGAGGTCGTGCACTGTGACCCCTGCTGCTTCCTTTTGGTGGAGGACCTGCTGGTCCAGAGGACATGTTCCCTCGCCTTTGTTTCCGTAGCAGCTCAGCTCAGACTGCAAACTGTCCTCCAGTGACGGCTCCTCCCAGTTCAGGCTCATCCTCGGGGGTGGGGCTCCGCCCCCGTTCAGGTTTATCCCCGGGGATGGGGCCTCCGCCCCAGTTCAGGCTCATCCTCGGGGGTGGGGCCTCCGCTTGGAGCCCTGGGCTTGCTTCTGCAGGGCTGGCAGGGGTTGGGGCAGAGGTTGAAGGCCCCCGTTCGGGTTCCTCCCGCGCTGCTCAGAGGCTGTGGTTGCCCTGGATGCCGGGGCCTGCCCTTCGGTAGCGCTGGCTGTCCTGCAGCCCCAGCTCCAGGCCACCCCGAGGGTGACCGCAGGCGCTCCCCCGTGGCGCGCTTCTGCTTGGGGCTGGCCCCTCCAGGGCTCTGCCTGCGGTGCTCCACTCTCCCTGCCGCGGGGAGGCTTCATCGCCCCCAGCATGTGCAGTCATGCCTACAGAAGCACCCACGTGGTGAGGACTCACGTGGCCTCTACAGAAGCAGAGTCCAGTGCCTTCATCTGGAGATGAGGCCCCTGGAGCCCTGGCTCCCACCCTGGGCCCCCTCGCAGCCGCGCCTCCCTGCCATCCTGAGTCCCGAGGCCTGGTCACACGCGGGGCCGCCCAGCTTGGGGCGTGTCGCCGCAGCCGGCCGGGGATGGTGCAGTGCGAGACCTGCACCGCCATCTGGGCGGCCCTGCCCGAGCTGCCAGGCCCCTGAAGCTCCTGCCGGGGTCCAGCCCCGGTGGATCCAGGGTAATTCGAAGGTGGGGACGGAATCGGTGTCCTAGGAAAAAGCTTATTTAATTACAGATAGAGAGAGATTTAAAAATTAGTGGAGAAAAAGAGGCTGAATAACTTGGTTTACGTGGAATACCAATCACCACCTACGTCGGCCACAGGCGTCTTTCTGTTCTCCCGAAGGAGAGGAGGCACTGAGGCCTCCCTGGCCCGATCTTAGAAGCCCAGGCAAAATTAGCAGGCTTGCTGAGTACCCACGTACCAGATGGGAATTCAGCCAGAAAAACGGGGAGCAAGAAAGAACGACATGGGGGAACCAGTCTTTCCAGAAACCGATCCCATTGCTTTATGTTCCAGGTTTGCTTATATACCTTTTTGTTATACATAGGGATGAATACAGAGTCACGTGGGGGTCAGCAGACCTGACCCTTGTCACAATCAGGTGCTTCATATAAAATGATACAAAGGTCTTAGGGGTTTTACATCATCTTCTGGCCATGAGGCCTGCTGACATTTTATGATCCTTTCTTTCTGATAACCAAAAAACTTATTTTTTCCAAGGGTGTTTTTTCTTAAACCAGGCACCACCCTCTGAAGGTAGTAGATAAAGTTGCAGTCCTATAGGGTGAGGGTGTAGCGAGTTACAACTAAGAAAGGAATTTATTTAACCTAAGGTTAACATGATTAATCTTAAAGGTTAATACTTATTTCTCCTATATGCTAGTTATATTCATTATAAGGGCAGGGAATATGGAGATTTAGCAGCAAATATTGGCTCAACAAATGAAAAACCCTTCACCAATATAATTTGTAATCAATGTACTATACTAATAATTTTCTAACTTCTCAAAAGAGTCTGTATTTAGAAAGTTTTAAAGCATCTCATGCCTCTCACGGTTGGGAGGCTGTAAACAATCACATGTGGCCGGACGAACTTGTTTAGGTAGGCTAGAGAACCTTCAGAGGAGTTTGTAAGTTGAAACACTCTTGTCGTGCCCAGGAATTTTTATTGCCTTGGAGCTGCACGTTAACTCCTACTCCGAGAGAAATGGTGATGGGGAGAGCCCCCCGTAAGGTCAGAGGTGTAGGTGAGAGCATAAGACAGACTCTGGTTTGGGGGGTAGATGCTCGGGAATGGGGTTTCCTGAGGCTCAATCCTGCCTTTGCGTATGCCGAGCCTCCTTCCTCATGACCTTTGCCAAGGGTGGAGTTCCTCCCGCTGGCTCCCGGCAAGCTCCCTCCTGCCACCTTTCCCCCTGAGGCCAACACTGGCTTCTGGCCTGTTGGGGATCTCATCAGTCCCCACTTCTGGGCTGGGGCCTTTCACGTGGCTTTAACCCCCCTACCCCGCCCTTACTCCTCTGGAAGTGCTCAGTGTCTGGCCCCCAGGGGCAGAATCGAGCGTCCTGAGCCAGGGAGCCTGCACATCTGCCCCACCAGCTGGCCATGTGCCCTCAGGCAGGCCCCCCTGTCTGGGGGCTGACCTGCCCTGGGGGCCGGTCACGCAGGGCCCCCTGCACAGCAGCGCCCCACCGCCTGCGCCTGGCGTCCACGGCTCCTGTTCCTGCCTGTCCTCCTCCCCTGAGCACCCCTGGCCGTCACCCTCCCAGGAGCCAGGCCTCCCCCTACACAGCCTCCGTGTATCCAGGGCCTGCGGCTGCCCTGGCCCACCCGAGGACGATGGGAGCTGGGGCCCCGGGCCGCTCGCTGTCCACGCCCTTGAGGGGCCTGGGATTGGGGATGGAGCTGGACCTCCCGCTGCTGTCTCAGGGCCCAGCCTGGACACATAGGGGCCCTTCCCACGTGTCCCGTAACCTGTGCACAATCAGGACAGGTGTTTTCTTCCAATAAAGCGGAACACCTACCGCACAGCCCACGTGGAAGACTGCTGAGTCCAAAAATGTCTGCTGAGCAGGGTGTAACTTTAGCCAACAGTTCTAAACCACTTATGAAAGGCAACTTGTTCCCAAGCCAAGAGGACACCCTCCCTTTCAGATGAAAAGGGAGATTGCCCTGGACTGATGGTTCCAGAGCCAACCGCCTCCTGGCCGGAGGTTCACCAGTGGCGTCCCCACGCATCCCCAGGCCAGGCGGGCAGCCAGTGCCCTTCACCGTCTGTGCCACCAATGCTTCAGGTTGCTGCCTGCAGGGCCCTGGGGCCCACGGGCCACTGGGAGTTCTGGGGAGAAAACCAGAAGTGTGTGTATGTGTGCGTGTGTGTGTGCGTGTGTGTGTGTGAGACAGAGACACACACAGAGGCCCTGGTCTGTCCCCCCGTGGCAGGTGGCAGAGGCATCATGGGCACACCTGACTGCAGCCCCACAAGAGACCCCAGTGATACCTGAGGTTGAGCCTGCTCAGCACCAGAATCGGGGGAGAGAATCAAGTGGCAGTCATCTGAAGCCAGGGAGCCTGGGATGCTTGTTACGCAGTGAGAGCTGGCGGATGCCCAGGTGCTGGTGGGAAGAAGCTCACAGGCAGGTCGGGAGGTGGGGCTTGGCCCGCGGCCCGGAGCTTGGCCACTCCACCTTCTGCTCACAGTCCCTCCCAGGCCTCCCGGCCCAGCCGGGGAGCCCTCTTGCCTCTCTGTCTGGACCCCAGACTCCAGGACCACCCACAGGGCCTCTCTCCCTCCTGGTGAGGCCAGGGCAAGCCTCAGGGTAGGGGCTGCAGACCCGAGTGTCTTCACACACACGGGCCCTCCCTCCCATCTCCGTCATCCCCACACCCTCTGTGGCCTTCTCCAGGCCCAGGGCCCTGCTGCAGGCTGCACACGCTGCGTGCCCAGGACCTGCTGGGACCCGGGTCATCCTGGGGCTGGGAGGGCCGAAGGGAGGAGGGCAGGGTGGAGCTGGCCGCTGTCTTGGTCCAGCAAGGCTCTGACCACAGGTGCCCAGAAACAGCCTCATGGCCAAATGGCTTCTGACCGAACGTTAGAATCAAAGCCAGTCCACGCTGAGGCGGAAGCCAGACGTCTCCACTGCAGGAGGTGCTCCGGACCAGCAACTGCACAGTCACAATTTTATTATTAGGAAGCAAACAGTCAGCATTAAAGTTTAAGGAGTTTGTGTAGCAAAACACGGACTTCTCAGCACACCAGCGACTGGCCCCCTTCCCGCGTCGCGTCTGCCTCTGACTCTGTCGGTGGGACGCAGGACTCGTCAGGTCCCTCACACGCTCTTCTTGTTCTCACACAAGCTCTATTTTTCACACTTGAACCAAAGTTGACGTGTCCATGGATGAACTTTTTCCTCTTTGTGAAATTGCAAAGTTAACATTCAGCTTTTCGTTCATTCTCAAAAGCTGGAACGTATTCTCAAGTTAGAATTGTTCTTGATTTTCTAAATGTCGGCAAATCACTGAAGATTCTTGAGCATCATTTGCTTGCGTCTTATGCTTGCACACAGAACAGTTTCATACAAATTGTGAACAGGACACAATGTGCTCTCAGGTTTTATGCCTCAGGCTGCCGGTCACACTCGTGTGCGTATTTTTTGACCCCCGAAGTGTGACACCTCCGTGAAGCCCCTCTGCCTCTCTGACCGTCCGCAGTGGCCGCAGCACTGGTCCGTGCTGGCGGGTGCCGCGGCCTCCTGTGGGACGGGCTGTGTGGCGCCGGGTCCCCGCTGGCTCCTCCCCTGTGGTGGCTGAGCTGTGACCTGCATCTCCCTGGGCAGGATGGGCGTGCGGACTGGGAGGCCGGGGTGGCTGGCGGAAAACGGGTGTCTCCCAACCTTGCTAAACGCTTGTGGACTCAGCCTTTACTGTAGATCAAAGAATACACCTCTGATTTCATATTTTTGGTAAAACTGAATTTGAAGCTACTTCTGTTTCCTGCTGAAAATATACTGTTGCTGAAATTGAAGTTCAGTAAGCCGCGCAGAAGGACGCAGTCGTTTCTGGCTTTGGCTGAACACTCGCTAGGCAGGCAAATCTTCTCTTACCGCCAAACCCGATTTCCCTTTGGTTGGCTTCTGAGTCTTTCAGAGCCCCTGATCATGGCTTCCCCATGTTTACGGGAGCCTGGAAACCTTACTTTGGCCACCTGATGTGAAAAACTGACTCACTGGAAAAGATCCTGATGCTGGGAAAGATTGAAGGCGGGAGGAGAAGGGGATGACAGATGGTTGGATGGCATCACCGACTCGATGGACATGGGTTTGGGTGAACTCTGGGAGTTGGTGATGGACAGGGAGGCCTGGTATGCTGCAGTCCGTGGGGTCGCAAAGAGTCTGACATGACTGAGCGACGGAACTGAACTGAGTTTGAAAAGACCTTTGTCTGTATGACATTTACCCTCCACTTCTCAGCCCCTTCTGGTTTGGGGACAGGACCGGGATGCAGGGTCGACTCTGGGCAAAGAAGTCACTTAAGGATGATCAGCAGACTTGGCGTAGGGCGGGCGGACCAGGCGGTCTCTGGACAGAACCTCTCCGGGTGACGGGTGTTGCCTCTGTTATTTCTGTCTTTTATCTTGTTCCACAATAGAACCGGGAGTGGTTTGCAAAGATGGCCGCATGGAGGGGGTGATGGGGGCAGAGTGCAGCCCAGAGGCGTGCCCCGTCTCTCTGGACGTGGATGTTGATGCTCCTGTGATGCTTGTTACAAACCCAGATGCCCAGCTTCTCTCAGTGAGCTGGGCCCTGGACTCTGCCCTCGGCTTCCCCACGGCCCTCATGGCTAGGTGGGACCCCATGTCCAGAGCCTGGGCAGCTGGCGGGACTTGGTGCCACCAGCTTTTGGCCACCTTCCTGTGCCCGTCCAGCTGCTGCTTGGCCTTGTGTGCGGCAGGCCGGGTGCCCTGGCTTTCCACCACCCGAGGGCAGTTGGGTATGTTGTGCACTGCACAAGGGCCCTCGGCTGAGGGGACAAATGGGGGCTGAAACCCAGCCCTGGCCTGTGGGCCAAAGCAGCACACGTGGCTGCAGGGCCAGCAGCTGCTCTGGTGCCCACGAGCCGCCGAGGCCTCAGTGACACCTCCTCCCGGGTGCTAAGCAGCTTGACTGACCACGACAGCCAGTCAGCCCCAGCTGGGGTCCACAGGGGCCAGTCCTGCCTGCTCTGTGCCTCCCCCCCAGCTCTGTGCCCCGACTTTCTCTGGTGCCTCCCCCACCCTCCCCAGCACTGCCCCAGGGCCCTCCACCCGCCTCTCCTGCCGCTTCTTCACCTCCTCATGCTGATGCACGGGCACACGCACAAGCACATTTGCACACACTCGAGCTCACACGCACACACTCGAGCTCGTGCACATGCAAGCACACGTGTGCACACTTGAGCACACGCACACGTATATGAGCACACACAAGTGCACACAATGCACACAGACACGAGCACACACGAGCACACACAGGCACACACACACACATGAGCACACGTGCACACACTCGAGCACACATACACTCGAGCACACGCACTGTCGAGCACACACGCACATGTATATGAGCACACATACAAGTGCACACAGCGCACACGGATAGGAGCACACACGAGTACATGCAGGCACACACGTGAAAACAAGCACAGGCATGCACATACACACGTGTGCACATGTGCACACACTCAAGCACACATGAGCACACGTGCACGCACTCGAGCACATGCACACACTTGAGCACACACACACACAGCACATGCACACACGAGCACATGCACACGAGCACACGCGCACATGTATATGAGCACACATACAAGTGCACACAATACACACAGATAGGAATACACACACAAGCACATGCATGCACACATGTGAAAACAAGCACAGGCATGCACATACACACGTGTGCACATGTGCACACACTCAAGCACACACGAGCACACACATGCGCACCCCCTCTGCTGACCGCATGCCCACCCCCTCCCACCTGCCAACACTGTCTCTCTGTGCCCCTCTGTCCCCAGCAGAACGTCTTCTGTGAGGTCAGCCTCTTAACAGGGGTCTTGTAGCTCCTCCAGCAGCCCTTGTTGGGGTGTCCCCACCCCTGCAGAGCCAGCCCTCAGTCCTGGGCCTTCCAGATGCTGAGCCCCCCAAGCCTGGAGGGGCCAGGATCCTTGACCTTCCACTGGGTCCCATTTGCTATGAGACTGCGGGGATTCTCTGTAAATCTTGACTTTAGGATTTTGGAGTTGACTGAAACTGCCTCGTTTCTCAGTATTCTGAAAATTTTCATTGTTTTTTAGTGAGAATGTGTGTTCTGATAATAAATACACATTTGGACTCACAAAATACAATTATCAAATGTGATTAAACAAGGCATTGGCTGCTGACGTGGTGAGAAGGGAGGGGATTCCATGCCCGCCACCCACCCCCTGGCTGTGGCCCCCAGTCGGGGCCTGGCACACAGTGGGCATGGTGGGGGCACCATCTGCCTGCAGGAGGCAGGGGGGCAGGGGAGCCCCTGGAAAGGCGCCTGGGGACCCTGCTCAGGGGTGGTCTGTTCCTCTGCTGCAGGGAGTGACCGGTCTGACTGCTTGTGGATCGATTTTTCTGATTTCCATGAAAATGGGAAAGAAAATGAGAGTGTGTGAGGCCCTCAGAGAACCAGAAGGAAGCAGTCTGGCCGCAGATAAGCAGAAGGGGGGCGCCCAGTGGCCCCAGAGGAAGCAGCCGGGGCTGATCCCAAGCTTTGTGGCCGAAGCGGCTGAGGGATGGCCTGCCCGGGGCTGGGCAGGAGGCGTGGCTGGGCCCCGCCCATGCTGGGGGCGGTGACTATGTCCTTCTTCTAAACCTGGGGACAGACCCAGGGCTCAGGGCTCAGGGCTCAGGGCTCAGGGCGGAGGCTGGGTATGAGGGCATCAGAGGCTGTGGCCTCGCGAGGGTGCCTCCGCTCCTGGGACAGTTTACAGGAGTGAAGAGAGAGAGCCCCAAACATCCTGCCACCAGGCATATGACAAAGTCGGTCTGCCAGACTCGGGGCCTGATGAAACAGCGTCTGTGGACGGGAGAAGCTATTTTTAACGACTTGATAAATTATCACTATATTTTAACTATGATTGTGTCAGGTAATGAAGTAGAGACGGGAGGAAATGTTCAAGAAAGATGGGTTTGAATTAGACATTGAGCCAGTCCAAACCCTGAGACGCCTGTGTAAGCTGCTCTTTCAAAGCAGATGCCCCAGGAGGGAGGAGAGAGAGACACACAGACAGGCAGAGGACAGACAAGCAGAGAGAGAGGCCAGCAGAGGGGCTGGACCCAAGGCCGCCCCGAGCCAGGGCGAGGAGAGGAGGGCGAAGAAACCAGGGCGGCTGTTGGAGGCACCCCCCGGCCAGGGTGAGCAGGGGAGGTTGAGCCCAGGGCGGCGCGGAGGCGCCTCTCACCTCCTTTCGTCGGAGAACTGGCCCCCTCACCGGCGGCCTCTCTGGGGACTCGGCTTTTCTCAGCTGCTGCAGCTGCTGCTAAGTCGCTTCAGTCGTGTCCGACTCTGTGTGACCCCATAGACGGCAGCGCACCAGGCTCCTCCGTCCTTGGGATTCTCCAGGCAAGAACACTGGAGTGGGTTGCCATTTCCTTCTCAATGCATGAAAGTGAAAAGTGAAAGTGAAGTCGCTCAGTCGTGCCTGACGGACTGCAGCCCACCAGGCTCCTCGGTCCATGGGATTTTCCAGGCAAGGGTACTGGAGTGGGGTGCCATTGCCTTCTCTGCAACTTCTCTCAGAGACGGAAGCAAACCCGCCAGCCCTCAGTGCCCCGACGTGCTCCGGACGGACTCTGGAAACCCGGGTTCCGGACAAGAGGGGGCCGTGCCCGCGAGGGTCCCCACGCGTCCCCACGCCCACCCCGGGCCGAGTCTCCACCGCGCCGGGCTCGGCCCGGGGCCCGGCCATCACGGCCCGGCGGAAGGGCACAGTCCCGGCTCCTGGGAGCACCGTCCGAGCCGACAGCGGCAGCCATCAGCGGCGCTGAGCCGCGGAGTCGCGACACGTGCCGTATAGCTCGGCTAAGAAACGGAGCGGCCTAGACGGTGAAGACCAGTCTCTAAACAAATACCCCAACAAAATGAAAGCCAGCCATTGTTTAGGAACAAAGGTGTAATCAAATTCTAATTTTCTATTCCAATAACCGTCTTTGAATTAATGCCTGTTCTGCTAATTATGAAGGGTTTTTTTTTATTAGCGTTCTACTTGATTAATAAACACACAACACAGACAACACATAATATTGCTGTCACTCCCCCGCGGGGTGACGGTGGGGCTTTCTTGTTCGAATTTGAAAGCAGGAGTGAGAGAGCAGGGAAAAGGTTGGGAGCAGAGGTGAGCAGACCGGCTTCTGAAAGCACGGGTGTCAGTTTTGTAAGAAAAAACTAAAGCTTCCTGAATGTGCCCTCTCCGCCTGCACCACCCAATAAATCAGACCAACAGTATCGACTCAACGTGGCTCGTCCTGGCCAGGGGGGCCCAGGTGGGCCAGGGTGGGGCAGAGGTTTGTGGGGACCGTTTTCACCCACGACCCTGCAGAGGGGACGCTGCTCCCAGCCAGAGAGACAGAGCAGCGTGGACAGGGGGTGGACCTGGGTGACCCGGCTGCAGGACCTCAGTGGTGCCAGGCCAAGGTGTCGAATGGTCTTGGCGTGGGTGGAGAGGAGGTTGCTGACCCCTGTGACCTGGGTGTCTTAGGGGAGGATGGAGAATTCTCTACAAGCACCAACCCCCAGGGCAGGCTGGGGTGCCTGAAGACACCTGCAGTTAGTTTTTGGGGGGCAGGGCTGGAGAGTGACACGGGGGGAGGGGCAGACTCTTAGAGTCAGGCTGTGTGTGGGCTGCTCCAGGGACCCCACGTCATCAAGCAAGGGCTCAGGACTCCTGGGGGAGGCGGCCATTTTTAACCAGGCTGGATCTGCCAGCTGGTGCGAGGCTGTCTGCCCCCACCCCGCGCATCTTCCGGGAATTCCAGCGAGCCCGCCCCCACCCCGACACAGACCCCGGGGTTGCTGTCTGGAGAAGCGCTGGGCACGCCGTGGATGGCCTAGTTTATGGCACTTGATAGGTGGGCCCTTCGCTTTCTCTTTGCCAGATCGCATCTAACAGCTCGTGAAAGTCACCGTCATCTCAGGCAGCAGTGACGGTTCAGCCCTGAAGTGTCGCGAAGGTGAGCAGTGAGACGCCCGCCCCTGGCACGCTCCGTGCCCAGGGAGACGTGGGGGCGTTGGCGAGTGTCAGGACGAATTCGGAGCCTGTGTCGTCCCAGGTGTGCTCTGAGAGCCGCTGAGCCTGTGAAGGGGGTGGCTCACCCCCAGATCCCTCCTCACAGGCCCCTGCAGAGGACTGGGGACCAACGCAGCGTCACACGCTGCTCTGAGGCCCCCCAGGCGCCCATGTTTCCTGGTGGATCTTGAAGACCAGGGACTGGACCTCCCACCGCACGGCCCACCTCCAGCAGGGTATACACGTGGTGCACACTAATTGGTGGGTATTGTCGGGGAAGAATGTCCTCCTCGTGGTTGGGAGACTCATAGCTTGGGTCCCTGGTGCCAATAGACAAGGAAGGCTCAGTTCAGTTCATTTCAGTCACTCAGTCGTGTCTGACCCTTTGTGACCCCATGGACTGCAGCACTCCAGGCCTCCCTGTCCATCACCAACTCCCGAAGCCGGCTCAAGCTCATGTCCACCAAGTCGGTGATGCCATCCAACCACCTCATCCTCTGTCGTCCCCTTCTCCTCCCTCCTTCAATCTTTCCCAGCATCAGGGTCTTTTCCAATGAGTCAGTTCTTCCCATCATGTGGCCAAAGTATTGGAGTTTCAGCTTCAGCATCAGTCCTTCCAATGAGTATTCAGGACTGATTTCCTTTAGGATGGACTGGCTGGATCTCCTTGCAGTCCAAGGGACTCTCAAGAGTCTTCTCCACCTTGATAATAAAACACACACGGCCTGCTGCCGGCTCTGAGTTGGAGCTGGGCGTGGGCAGGGTGCAGAGGGCCCGGCTCTCCCGGCTGAGACGGGACGGAATGTGGGCCCTGGATGCAGCCTTGGCGTCCGCCCTGGAGGGGACCGCCACTCCTGCGAGCCTGGGCAACCTCTTCCGTCCCTGGTTCAGCGCATGCGTCCTGCCCGCTGCGAGCTGCACGCGTCACGTCGTCGCACGCTCACGGCGTGTCTGCAGCCCCATCCTCCAGCCACAGCTCGGCTTCAGCGGCTGCCTCCCTTCTGTCTCATCTGGACGGCCTGTAAAATGAGCCTGGCGTTCTCTGGTTTCTGAATAACTGCTCCCCTTGGGCTTCCTTCCAGAGCTTGGTTGGGTTCCTTTCCTCTCTCCTTTCAGTCTAATGAGCTATAATTTACACACACACGGGGTGAGCAAGGCATGCACAGAACGACCGGACACACGCACCGTGAAATGATGACCACGATGATTACGGTGAACACCCATCACTTCAGGCAGATCCAAAATTAAAGAGATCGAATTGTTTCCTTGTGATGAGAACTCAGGATTTACTCTAAGAACTTTCCTAGATAACAGTGTTAATTATATCTATCATGTTGTAAATCACATCGCTGGTACTTACTTATCTTATAACTGGAAGCTTGTACCTTTGACAGCCTTCATCCAATACTGCTTCCTCCCACCTCCTGCCTCCGGTAACCACAAATCTCATCTTTTCCCACAACTTTGTTGGTTTTTGAAGTAGTGTTTACCTTCAACGCTATGTAAGTTCTTGTTACACAACATGGTTGTTCAATATTTCTGCACGTTTCAGAACCATGGCTGGGATGTCTGGCTACCACGTGTCACTGTGCGAAGATGGTAGGTAGTTCCTGACTTCATCTCATCCCGAGACCCTTCCTTCGTGCCTGGAAGCTCGGCCCCCAGGCTCCCGCACCATCTCTGTCTTCGCCTCGGGCAGCCTGGCCTCTGTTTCTAGGACGCGGCTGCTGCTCCGTCTTGTCTGCCGGTTCTTTTTCAGAGCCCCTTGCGCTCGTTTTGTGCTGTTCTCCTCACTGGCATTTACGGAGTTTAAATCTGCGACTGTCTTCCCGAGTCGCGTCACCGCGCGTCATCACAGTGGTGACCTTGGCCTCCTGGGCTCGGTGACGGTTCATCCGGAGCTGAGCCCCACGGGGACATCTCCTCTGGGGCTTGCATGTGGTCTATCTGAGCCGTTTTGCCTCCGTGAGGTGGAGACCTCAGGGCTTCATCCGCGTCTCATCAGCTTTTCATCCTGTTCACGTTGAGGACTCCCTGTGTCCCCTGGGCGTGGGGAACAAGCCCCGGCCTCTCAGACAGGGCGCCCACCTTCTTCAGGCTGGATGGTGGGGCCGGCCTTTCTGCAGACTTCTCCATGGTCTCGAGGCAGACGTGTACCACAGCCGGCTCCTGTGGCCTTGCAGGAGCAGACTTACATTTCTGGGAGTGTTACAGGCTGGTTGTTAAATATAGCCACAATTAAAATCAAATTATGTTAACTGACACATTAGATGAAGACATCGGTGATAAACACTCAAAACGCATCCCTTCCTGTTTGGACGGCACTTCCCTCCCGCGACTCTAGCAGCTGTCTTTGCAGTTCACCGAGTGAGCTGGCATTAACACCATTCCTGGCGGGTGTGTTTGTGGCCCAGAAATCAGCGAGTCTGGCCAATCGAGACTTTACTGTTGTCTGAGGGATTGCCTAGACCTTAAGCACGGTAGGGGAAGACACTGCGAACGTGGATTAAATTTAAGAACGTGTGGCGTCTGCAGGTGAGAATCTGAAGAGCACGCAGACATGTGGACACAGTCCTGCAGGCCCCAAGACCGTGACCCAGCTCCACAGAGGAGTCGCTGGCCTGCGGGTGAGCACGTCCCCGCCGCCTCGCCAGGCCGGGTGACAGCGGCCGCCGGCGTGTACAGGGGAGCTGCTGACGGGGGCCTCCCAGGGCACTGAAGCCGGCTCCTGCGGGCCCGTCAGCTCGGGGTGCTGACGGCAGGGCGGCTGGCCCCACGTGGACACGTGGGTGTGGTTCCCCAGCCTGAGGGCACGCCCTCCGTCTGCGTCCCGTCTGTCTTCAGAGCTGGCTCTGCATGACATTTTCAAAGTCCGTCCTGCTCAGCACCCGAGCACCCTGGGTGGAGGGGCCTCTTTAGGCCCCACGCAGACTCACCCGCGCGCGTCTCGAGACGTGCCACCCGTTGTCGAGTGTTGTGTGCATGAGTGACAGCGACTCCCATCACATGGACAGCAGAAGTGCGCCAGACCCGGGGCAGGGCCCCGATGAGAAGCGAGCTCAGGGAAGGAAGGGCCCGCAGGGGCGGAGCCTACGGAGCAGAGCTGGGTGCCCTGCAGCCGAGACGGGGGGCTGATTTCCTGAGAAACGAACACCTGTGTCTGCTCTGGAAGCACAGACCCCCGTGTCTCACCACTGCCCGCGGAGACCGCACAGGCGAGAGCGGGGCGGCGGGTCACGGCGGCAGGGTCGTCCGGCTGGGTCTCACTGCTCCCAGGGGGTCCCGGGCCTGAGAGGCTCCTGGGGCGGCTCGTGTCTCTGTGAGATGGGGAGCCGCCCTCCCCTGTGGGCAGCAAAGATGGGCCACCCCTCCCGGACGCTCCCTGGGCAGACACATGCAGTGAAGAGGGGGCAGGGACACCAGAGGCGGAGCACGCCCCAACACTCACCCGAGACTGTTTCATCCCTTTCTAATGAATAGACTCGCAGCCACACGTGACACTCTGGCCCCCTGTACACACCCAGCTCCGCAAATAAAACGAGAACTCAGTATGGAGCTCCAGGGACGCACAGTTTGTTCTGGCATCTAAACGCCCACAGCTTCAGGAAACAGGATGGATGGGACACACAAAAAAAGAACCCAGAAAACTGCTCTCATCCAAATAAAGACCGCTCAGATGTGAAATCAGAAGTTTAATCAGACACAATTAAATATATTTGTATATCTCACACTGAAGACATAAACTGTAAGGGATTACGAGTAGGAATATGCTTCCTACGTTCAGATAAACTAGTTTCCATTAACTGTTTAGATTCCAGGTAGAGAAACAGCTTTGGGAAGGAAATGATCGACATGTTGAAGCAGATACGCACGACAACACCATTTAGAGACACAAACGGTATTTTGGCATCTTTCTCCCCATCCGGTCGGCCACCTCCCCTGTCCCGTGTTATGAGGCGTGGCATCTGTTTAAGATGCCCGGACGGTGTGCCACATGGGAAGCAGAGGGCCCAGGGTCACCGGAGCGTCTTACTCCCTAAACTGAGGCAGCGCCATGCGGAGCAGCCGCACAGCCCCCTCCACGTCCAGCTGTCCTCAGTCCAGTGAAGCACACTCTTCTGTTTTGGGGTGGGGGCGGTAACTTGGTGCCCAAGTGCCGTTTTGGCAAATCTGAAGGGTCGCTAGACGCGTGTCTGTGTGACACGGGAATCTGCCCGAGAGGCCAGGAGCCTGAGCCCCGGAGGGGCCCGGCTGCCTCCGCTTCCCAGGTGCCTGGATCCCGTGCAGGAAAGAAGCAGACCTCCCTGCCCTTCCCCCACGGTGTGGGCACTCCTGGTCCTCTCTGGATGCCAGCAGGGCCCAGGCCTTCCTGGGGAGGGCACCACGCAGGCCTGCCCTCCATTTTCATTACCCCTCAGGGAAGCGTTTAGCTGCATCTGAGTGAAATCCAGTATCCCTGCCTGGGCAATCTCGTGGACAGAGGAGCCTGGCGGGCTACAGTCCATGGGGTCGCAAGGAGTCGGACACGACTGAAGTGACAGACACACGTGTAAACCCCTATTTGTTGCTAAAAGCCACGTCTGGAGGTTGGGGCTCTGCCAGGGCCTTGCCAAGTGTCCCTGTCTGCTGGCCTGGAAGGAGGCACTCTGGGTGGGAACGCGTTTGCCCCAGGGGCCCCTGGTTGTCCTGGGGGAGTGGAAGTTTGGGAGGGGCTCTCACTGTCTCCCAGCAGTGCTTGGGGGAGGGTGTGCAGCAGCCCAGATCGGATGAGGAGCTGGCACGACTGTGTTTAATGATCTACCCCAAGGCTGCAGAATGTCGCCGTCACGTCCACCCAGCTGCTGCGGAAGCGGGCGGTTTCTCCCGGTGCACAGTCATAAGGACAAACGCCAAGTATGTCTTCTACTGGGGTGGCCTGGTGGCCCCTCTGGGCCCCGCCCTGCATGGCTGACCCTCCAGAGAGTGACAGGTCACAAACCAGCCCTCTTCTGGGGACCACACTGATGGTGCCGTCCATATGACATGATTGGCAATTAAGAACATGGATGTGTGTTTTAAGGAAAAATGAAGTTTTTTCAAGAAATCGAGAATAGAAGAACTGATTGCCCCCATCATTGCGTCTGCCTGTAGACCTCCCTTTATTACTTGGCTGAACAAGAACACACGTTTTAACTGCTAAGCTGCGCTGACTGCAGAGTCCTAAGGACTAGATTACTAGGCAGCTGCCGCAGGAGAGGCGGGCGCGGCGTCCGTGGGCGCTGACGGGGCGCCGGTCGTGGGCGCCTCCGGCCTCACTGGGGAAAGGCTTTGAGGATGGCGTTCACCTCCTCGGCCACGGCCGTCAGGGCGAACTCGAACTGCTCCTGGAGGGACAGAGGAGGGAGACGTGAGCGGCGCCCTTCTGCTGCAGCCGCGGGCTCCGTGTGCCACCCTGCGGAGAGAAGCTGTTTAGGGAGGCCGGGAAGAGCTGCAGGCTGCTGCGGGAGGTGGGCAGGGCACGGGTCTGCGGGCGGAGGCCCGGAGCAGACGGCTGCGCCGTGTTCATCTCCGCTTCTGTCGCTGGAGAAGCTGGGGAGGACGTGTGAGCGGGACAGTGGCTGCCGCAGGCTCTGTGCGCCCCCTCCCCCAGTGCCTTCTGACCCCAGCCCCAGCATGGCCCCTGAGGGGTGGGGCTGGATGCAGCCTCCCGTCCCTCTGAGACTCACTGGAAACGGTCACAGTCACGACCCCTCGGGGTTCCCTGGCCTCAGAATGGAAAGGGTGGTACTCGTGCTCTTTGAAAATCCTCCCACCATCCGGCTCAATCCGACTCACTTCCGTTTGCCAAGAAACCTCGTCTCACCCTCCACTGTGCCAGCTTAGGCATGCGTGTGCCCACGGACACCAGTGCACCTGGGACGGGACACACTTCTCGTGCAGGCGGAACCTGCAGGACTGCTGAGTAGAAACTAGGGGCGAGTCCCGGGTGTCGGAACCGTCTGCCCCTCCAGAAACGGGGGCTCGGCAGACAGAGGACAGGCCCACTTGTCCGGCAGGCTTCCCGGGTCCACAACCTGCTCCCAACTCGGCATGCACACTCGCAGCAGTGTCCCCAGTACTTCCCCGTCACACCAAAGAAACTAGAAAAGAGCAAACTATGCAGACTCCCCTGATAGCAGTTAAGGGCTTCTGATGGAGGAGAGCCCTATCAATGGCTTAGATGCTTGACAGCTCCAGTCATCAGCAGACTTGAGCCCAATGCCAGGAAGAATGGTAAATTTCCACTGAGTGGCTGGTACATAGTAGAAACCTGTGTGCTGTTCTGCGCTCAGTCGCTCAGTAGTGCCCGGCTCTCTGCGACCCCAGGGACTGTAGCCTGCCAAGCTCCTCTGTCCATGGGATTCTCCAGGCAAGGATACTGGAGTGGGTAAACATTCCCTTCTCCAGGGGATCTTCCTGGTCCAGGAATCAAACCCGGGTCTCCTGCACTGTAGGCAGATTCTTTACCATCGCAGCCACCAGGGACGACCTGCCAGGTTCTAGCTCAGAGCCTCTGCTGGCGGCCACAAGCCTCCCGAAGCACAGTGGGCTCTCCCGGGGACGAGCCTCCAGGCCCACGTGCAGCGGCCGCCTGGGGCTGGGTCCCGGACAGTGAGCCAACCCTGGATTCCTGGATGAGCAGGCCACCTCCCACGGCACAGGCAGCCCAGCAGGACTGCCCCGCCAGGACCCCTGGACCCGAGGGCTGCCTGTCACTGGGATGGCAGGCAGGGGCCGGCAGGGTCCAGCTCTCCCAGGGCCCCATCCACTGCCGGTGGAGGAACAGCGAGCGCCAGAGACCTGGCCGCTAGGCATGCGCTCCGGCTCCACCCGGAACGGTTTCCTGGCTCTGCACGAAGGAGCTGAGTTGGTTTTGCCTCCATGCTCGGGGCTGACTTTGACCACGTGGAACCAGCCATAGGGGCCCATGAAGCTGTTCTGAGAAACGACCTTCGGGGTCAAAGTGTGCTTGCCGTGCTTACTAGGCACTGGGCTCCTTCCCGCCCGACAGAGCGGGCTGAGTGAAGCCTGTGCACCCTCCCTCGAGGCTCAGACGCTGCCCTGTCCCGTCTGTGGCGTGGAACAGGGCCCAGGAGCTGCTGACACCCTGTGGGGACAGTAAGACCCCAAGCTGGGACGATGGGGGTCCCAGACCCTCACTACTTGGCACCGGAGCACAATGCGGCCTGGTCTCCCGGGAGGGCTTTTATGATTTTTAGAACTGAAATCCTCTGCAAGGGCGGCTTTAGTGGAGGCGCTGATGGCACCCGGAGAGTCTGGGCCACGCCAGGAAGGAGAGGACCCTGTGCAGGACGTGCGTGTGGGGTGTCTGTGGCTGGACATGGACACTTCTGCAGTGCTAAGGGAATGGGCCAGCACGTAGACGTTGGTTCCGGCTCCAAGGAACCCAAGGCTGTCCAGGGATCTTTAGGCTCTGCTCCTTTCACTGCAAACTTAGCGTTTTCAGTAAGCTCAGGGGCCCAGCACGGCCCGGGGACACTCTGGTGACCACCGTCCTAATAACCTCGCAGTGGGGCTGTTTCAGTAAGCTACTCAGGGTGCTCAGGGGCCCAGCATGGCCTGGGGACACTCTGGTGACCGCCGTCCTAATAACCTCGCAGTGGGGCTGTGGCTGTGGGCTTGGGCGGAACACACCACACACGTCGCTGGCCTCTGATGGGGAGACCCCGCTGTTCCCCCACTCCCCCCGTCTGGCACACGGAGGGTCCCAGGCCCTGAGGTCCAACCGCATCTGCTCAGGCTGGAACATTGGGGCTGCAGCTGGAGCCACCCCGACCTCCTGGGATGGGCAGCTTGTGTCCAGTCCCGAGTGGAGGTGGTGTGGGAGGCAGCTGGCCAGCCTGCACCTCGCTCCTTTTGAGAAAACCGCCCCATGCACCCCGACCCCGAGCCCCAGGCCTGGCCGGGTACCTTAGTCTGGACCATCCCTGGTCGCTGGTCCCGCAGATGCTCCAGGGTGGCGGCAATGTCGATCTCCTTGGCGCCTGCAAGACACACGCTGGGCTCAGATGGCGCCGTGCACGTGGGCCGACAGATACACGCTGGGCTCACATGGGCACAGTGCACACAGGGCAGACAGATACACGCCGGGTTCACATGGGCACAGTGCACACGGGGCTGACAGATACATGCCAGGCTCAGACGGGCACAGTGCACATGGGGCCCCTCACCCGCTGCTGGGGCCTCTGGGCTCAGTGGCCAAATGACGGTGACCATCACCCTTCAACTGCCTGGCCGGGAGGGGCATTTCGGGGTTCACACAGGAACACAGGGCAAGGCAGCTTTCGTTCGTGTTGGCTCAAGAAAGCTGGGCTGCTGCTGCTAAGTCACTTCAGTTGTGTCCAACTCTGTGTGACCCCATAGGCGGCAGCACACCAGGCTCCCCTATCCCTAGGATTCTCCAGGGAAGAACACTGGAGTGGGTTGCCATTTCCTTCCCCAATGCATGAAAGTGAAAAGTGAAAGTGAAGTCGCTCAGTTGTGTCTGACTCTCAGCGACCCCATGGACTGCAGCCCACCAGGCTCCTCTGTCCATGGGATCTTCCAGGCAAGAGCACTGGAGTGGGGTGCCATTGCCTTCTCTGAAGAAAGCTGGGCAGAAGCTTGCATCAGAGGCAGATACACACACCACGGCAAGCCGCGGCCAGGACAGACTAGGTCTTTACTCAGCTTTATTTGGTGGCGTTTCTAGATTTTTATTTTTTTGGCTGTGAGACTTGTAAGATGTCTGTTCCCCGATCAGGGACTGCACCCCGGCCAGGGCAGTGAGGGCACTGTCCCAACCACAAGGCCACCAGGAAGTCCCGGCGGTTTTCAGAGAACGGAGCCTGTGAGCTTTAGCTTCTCCTGCATAGGGTTTTCACTTAGAGAAATGAAAAGGCAGACTAACCTCGTCCATCTTATACCCCTAACCCTGGCTTCTAAAGAGCTGCCTTCTGTTAGAAGCGAGTGTTCTCACCACTAAGGAAGGCTGGGGCGCCCCGTGTGCTCACGGGCGGGTTGGTGCTGTGGCCCAGCGCCCCTCAGACGCGTTCCCCCCTGCCCCGACTCCAGGTGCCCCGGGGGCTGCGGAAACAATACTATTTAAGTTAAAAATGCAATCTCATGAATTATGAATTCCACATATACTCTCGTTTTCCTGTCTTGCCAGGACCTCTGGTAGGTGAACAGTGAACAGGACTGGGTCCCCAGCGCCCAAGCCTCTTACAGGTCAGAGATGAGAGTCTGCAGTGCGATCTTGCCAGATGCGGGGGCTGGGCGGGTGGCACAGTGGGGTTGGCCGGGACCCACCCACCAGGGTGTCCTGTCAACACTTCCTCTCACACATCAGGCCCGTTACCACCCCCCGTTCAAAGGAAATCAAGGCTTTGTCCGGGTCTCAGAGCCGGTGATCATTGGACCCAGACGTGGAAGAAACCCTGGGCCGGCCGCCTCTGGGGCAGCTCTGGCCCCCACCTCCGTCACACCTGCTGTGTGTGGCTTGGATTCATCAGACGGAGACGAGCCTAGTCCTTTACTATGAAAGCCTCAGGGGCCCACGGGATCCAGACCTAACCCCTCTCTGTTCTCTCTCAAGTTTGCTCAGCTGCATCTTTGTGCCTCGAAACTGGTTTGAAACACTTTTCCAGCAGCCGTTTGTGCCCGAAAGGCTGGTCTGACAGGAGGGCCAGCATGCGGTCTTGGACCCCCGTTACTTGGTTGCCCTGAGACGGCTCCCTGCAGGGCTCCACGTGGGGCCACGGGAGGTCCCCTCCCCAGGCTGTGTCAGGGCCACCCTCCAGTCAGCTGCTACAGACAAAATCTCTCCGGCTTTACTGCAGGGATGCTGGGTGAGGAAGCAACAAAGAGGACAAAGAAAGTGGGTCTTTAAAATATGGAATGCCAGGGCACGATGTCTCAGAATCAAGCTTAGCCTGAACCCAAAACTCTGCAGTGGAGGAAATCAAAGGAATGCTTAAAAATGTGTAGCTGGAAACAGACGGAATGGGTTTATCAGCTGGCTCAGGGCTACTGTCTCCCTGCACGTTAGGACTGGAGTAATTAGTCACCTGAGGCATGCAGGGAGACGTTTTAAGAGCACGCCTATGCAGGACCTCTTCTTGGGGGTGGGGAGGTGTGACCCTGCACCTTGTTCAGTGACCCTGAGCATCCTGGTGGCCTCGTGGTGCGGGAGTGGACAGGCCACCTCGGGGCGGGCGGGGTGGGCAGTGTCTGTCCTTCTAACAGGCTTCACAGATGGTAAAAGGATTTACTTAAATCCCTCAAGCACGTAGGAAGCTCCCTTGAGCACACTCAGATGGAGTCCTTTCTACAAATCCCATTCTACTGACCACACATTAGAGTCCAGGTGAATAGATACACGTGGTGCGCTGCCCAGGTCGAAAGGCATGTGAATAGTGGCTCTTTGTGACCCCATGCACTGCAGCAAGCCAGACTCCTCTGTCCTTCACCATCTCCCGGAGCTTGCTCAAACTCATATCCATTGACTCAGTGATGCCGTCCAACCGTCTCATCCTCTGTCGTCGCCTTCTCCTGCCTTCAATCTTTCCCAGCATCAGAATCTTTTCCAACGAGTCAGCTCTTCGCATGAGGCGGCCAAAGTACTGGAGCTTCAGCAACAGTCCTTCCAATGAATATTCAGGTTGATCTCCTTTAGTATTCACTGGTTGGATCTCCTTGCAGTCCAAGGGATTCTCGAGTCTTTTCCAGCACCAAAGTTTGAAAGCATCAGTTCTTCAGTGCTCAGCCTTCATAGATGCAAATAAAACTCAAACAGAAGACGGGCTAACAACCAATACAAGGGAGGGCACAGTGTGGTTCGGAGGACAGGCTTCCAGTATCTTCTACTCGAGCGAGTCACCACTGTTCAAATGTGAGATGAGTGTATGTGAGTGGTTCCATGGTCTTTAAGCTGGTGACTCCAAGAATGTGCAGCCGAGGTGGCTGCAGCCTGTGGGTGTGGACCCAGCCACATACGAGGTGAGTGTGCAGCCTGACCCATCTCTCCCAGTGCCCGCGGCCCCATGGGCACGCTGCAGACTGCAGGCACATGGGCTGGCCGGCTGTGTCCGGAGAGAGCCTGGCCTGCTGCCATCCCGGGCACCACTCGGTACTCAGGAACAGCTGGGGCTTTGGCTCCCTAAGGCATTCAGGGGCCATCGGCTTGGAGGTCATATATTGGTTAAATGCGTTCTTAAGACAACAGCGGTTTTTTAAGCTTTAGATAGAAGTAGTAACCATTAAACGAGAAACATTACAAGAGCACTAGGGTTAAAGATATTAAAATTGCTTTTTTTTTTTTTTATGATGAGAGAATCAATTCGAAGTGGGAGAAAACCAAACAAATAGGCCACCGGCGCCTCTTTCCCAGGCCTGCATCGATTTCTCCCGGAGCTGGCCAGCTGGCAGAGGGAGGCGTGGGACTCACGATCTTGGCCACGCTACCTCCTCCCACGTGACCGAGGGGCTGCGGCGCGTGGTCAGGAGCCAGCCTCGTCTCTCCCTTCTGCAGCGCGTCCACGGCGTCCTCGCTGACGTCATGTCAGAAACAGAAATACGTTCTGGTCGGACTTTTACCCAGAAGGCTTTGCGAACCGCACCGCAGGGACGCGATGCATCCTTTTCAGCATGAAAGACACCACGTGTCGAGGGCACAAGACAGAAAGGCCTGAATGTTGCGGGAGGAAGCTGTCTCAACTCCGCCCTCTGGGGGGTACCCAGAAAATGCTAATTACACCTGAAGGGACCAGGGCCGGGGCGGAGCTGTCCGTGTGCTGAGCTGGGCCCCAAGGTCTGTGCTTGTTTGGCTGAGCTCCGTTTTGGAAGGAAGGGCTGGGCAGTGACGGGCAGGGGCTGTGCGAGTCCTCACCCGGCGGTCGGCCCCAGCGGCTGTCACCGCAGCCAGAGGGCAGCCTTCCTCCCACTCCGGGTGCCTCCAGGTGGGGGTGCCCCCTCCAGACCTCAGCCCCACACTGACGCGCGCACACACACACACACACACACACACACACACACACACACGCACGCTCTGTCCTGGGTCTTCTGTGCATGTTTCTGGATGCTCAGAATCGATGAGAGTTGTCAAAATTACAATTAGGACGATTTTTTGCAGGCTCTCTAGATTAACTGTAATCTCCTGTTCATGAGGTTTCGCTGGGATGGAGACAAATGAGCATCTTGTGCACGGATAACTGGGGACCTCAGAACCCAAATAGCCTAGGTACTTCTCAAGCTTTTAGAAACGAACTCGAAAACATTTTTTTTTCAGGAGAAACTGGGATGCCTCCACATCGTCATAAAAAACGCAAGTAGGACTGTGTGTGTATCGCCCCAGTAAGGTAGCCACCACGTAACATGCCAGGAGGCGCCGGAACTGCGTGACGCGTCCGGCGATGCTCCGTCAAGGCCACCTGTGATGCGGTGCGCACCCCTGGGACCAACGCCCAGACCTGGAGCCTGGCACCGCCAGCCTGCGAGCACTCGGCTGCTGCAGATGCAGGCTGTCAGGAAGGCACGACTGTTAAACTCGTAGAGGAAGGGTGGGCGGGAGGCCAGGAGAAGCTGAGAGTCGCCAGACGCTCGCTCCCTGTTTGGATCATCCCAACCCCGACCCCTGATCACAACCCTAACCCTGCCCCGTGATCAGCCCCCCAACCCCGCCCCTGATCACACCAACCAAGTCCCTGACCACCCCAACCCCGGCCCCTGATAAGCCCCCAACCCCAATCCCCCCCAACCCCCCCAACCCCGCCCCCTGACCCCCCCAACCCCGCCCCAATCACACCCCTAACCCCACCCCCTGACTACCCCAACCCCGCCCCTGACCAACCCAACTCCGCCCCCTGACCAACCCAACTCAGGCCCCTGATAAGCCCCCTAACCCCACCCCCCTGATCACCCCAACCCCGCCCTAATCACACCCCTAACCCCACCCCCTGACCACCCCAACCCCGCCCCTGACCAACCCAACTCCGCCCCCTGACCAACCCAACTCAGGCCCCTGACCACCCCAACCCCGGCCCCTGATAAGCCCCCAACCCCAATCCCCCCCATCCCCTCCAACCCCGCCCCCTGACCACCCCAACCCCGCCCCAATCACACCCCTAACCCCACCCCCTGACTACCCCAACCCCGCCCCTGACCAACCCAACTCCGCCCCCTGACCAACCCAACTCAGGCCCCTGATAAGCCCCCTAACCCCACCCCCCTGATCACCCCAACCCCGCCCTAATCACACCCCTAACCCCACCCCCTGACCACCCCAACCCCGCCCCTGATAAGCCCCCAACCCCAATCCCCTGATCACCCCCAACCCCACCCCCTGACCACCCCAACCCCGCCCCTGACCAACCCAACTCCGCCCCCTGACCAACCCAACTCAGGCCCCTGATAAGCCCCCAACCCCACCCCCCTGATCACCCCAACCCCGCCCTAATCACACCCCTAACCCCACCCCCTGACCACCCCAACCCTGCCCCTGATAAGCCCCCAACCCCAATCCCCTGATCACCCCCAACCCCACCCCCTGACCACCCCAACCCCGCCCCTGACCAACCCAACTCCGCCCCCTGATCACCCCAACCCCGGCCCCTGATAAGCCCCCTAACCTCAACACCCTGATCACTCCAACCCAGCCCCTGATCACCTCAACCCCGACCCCTGATCACAACCCTAACCCCACCCCCTGATCACCCCAACCCCGCCCCTGACCAACCCAACCCCGGCCCGTGACCACCCCAACCCTGCCCCAATAACACCCCTAACCCTGCCCCCGATCACAACCCTAACCTGTCCCCTGATCAGCCCCCAACCCCGACCCCTGATCACCCCAACCCCGCCCCTGACCACCCCAGCCCTGCCCCCTGATCGCCCCCAGCCCTGCCTGATCATCCCCTAACCCCGCCCCCTGATCACCCCAACCCCGCCCCCTGATCACAACCCTAACCTGTCCCCTGATCAGCCCCCCAACCCCGACCCCTGATCACCCCAGCCCCGCCCCTGACCACCCCAGCCCCGCCCCTGACCACCCCAGCCCTGCCCCCTGATCGCCCCCAGCCCCGCCCCTGACCACCCCAACCCTGCCCCGATAAGCCCCCAACCCCAATCCCCTGATCACCCCCAACCCCACCCCCTGACCACCCCAGCCCCGCCCCTGACCACCCCAGCCCCGCCCCTGACCACCCCAGCCCCGCCCCTGACCACCCCAGCCCCGCCCCCTGATCGCCCCAGCCCTGCCTGATCATCCCCTAACCCCGCCCCCGATCCCCCCCACCACACCCCTACCCTGCAGTCACAGTTGGGCCACACAGGGGCAGAGACCTCCGCCACGGTGACCTCACTACCTCCCAGCACCACGGCCTGAGTGACACAGGCGCTATGCTGGACACACAGGGCCCAGGACACACTCGGCTCCCGAGTGGACGAGTCAGAATTCTGAGGGGACAGCGAGTGGTCATCTGGGCTATGTCTGTGGCTGCAGAGAAGAGGCGGGGGACCCACTGAGTCCCCAGTGACACGGAGGCTTCAGGAGCAGGGGTCTCTGAGGGCACCCCCCACCCCACCGGCCCCATCTTCCCCAGGACCTGCATGCGGGGCCCTGGACATGCTCCTGAGTCCCTGCAGGGTCAGAGCACGAGGGCAGAAGTGCGGGGGAGCCAGGCCTCACAGACCCACGGCTGCCCTGACCGGGGAGACCCTTGTTTCCCGTGGACTGTGGGACGAGTGCTCCAGGGGAGCTGGACGCCAAGTGGCCCCCAAACCCCCATCAAAGGCCCTCCTTGTCCCCCTGGCCCCCCTCGGCCCCTAGTCTGTTTCCGGTTTAGAAGCTGAGAGTGTGGCCAGCTCGCGGCCTGGCTGGGGGCTGTACCATTCAGTTTCTCAGCGGACGGCAGCTCCAGACCCCGTTCTAAGGACTCCTCGCGCCTCCTCTCCTGGTGAAAGGAGATGCAGGGGCCCAAGGAGGCCCCAGGGGTGCTGTGAGCTCCTGAGGGCATCACGGACGTCAGGACTTGTCATAGAACGTTCCACAGGAGTTTTTTTGGGGGTCACTGATGCAAAGTGACCTGGTTCCCGACCCTGCTGCCTGCTCAGAGCACCTTCTTAACACAGTGTTTGGACTGCCACTGTCCAGCGACTGGGTGGCTGTGCTCTGGGACTTCCTATCACCCGCAAGGGATGAGAGGTCCTTGGCAGGAGCAGAGACAGGCCCTCACTGCCTGGTGAGGAGCTGTGAAGGGGCCGGGGCATGGCAGTCTTCCTGGGCCCCAGCGGGCTCCAGGGAGATGGTGCGTGGGTTTGGGGAGGCAGCCAGGGTCCGAGTGGCCACAGGGCTCTGCAGGGCACCTGCACAGCAGGGGGACTCTCCTGGCCTCTGAGCTGAAGTGATGCCACTCAACACGGACAGCCAGGCCTGCCAGGGCCAGCAGGACAGACGGGGACGACATTCACGGGGACGGGGACAGTCTGGGTTTGGGGGCGAGTGAGAGAACCCAGAGGACAGGCTGGCTGCTGCCTGTCCGGATAGGAGGCACTCTGGGAGAGACAGCCCTGAACCGGCAGCAGGGCGGGTCCAGCCAGGTTCCCGGCTTCTCACCGGGCGCATGAATGTGGGCGGGTCTGACCCCTGAGAGGCACGGGGGAGGGGGTGGGCGGCCACACCAGCCAGGAGCCCCTGCTGTAGCCCAAGGGGCACGGGGCCCCTGCCTACCTGTCGTCAGGTGGGAGAGAGGGAAGAACCGTCAGCTGTACCTGCCCAGGCACGGTCCGCAGGCTGGAGACCATTTCGGAGGCCAATTGCGGGATACGGTTCACAAAACTATCCAGATCAGATGATGGGCTTGTCAGGAAGTTTTCCAGGAACAGCTGGTTCCATTTTGTCTCATTTCTCTCTGATTAAATTCACTTTGTGTATCATGTCACCCAGGCCTGGGTCACACCCCCAGCCATGCCGCTCCTGGACCCCTACCTGCGGCCTCCCCCCCCAACCTGAGTCTCAGCTCCAAATGGAGAGACAGACAAAGGAAGAGGTGGGTGCCCATCACCTCACGGGATACAAGTTCTCCATGCAAAAGGAAGACTCTCTTCTCCCTGGTTCCGAATTCTTCTCTCAGCCTGAAACTCCAACAAGCTGGAGACAGGGTCTTACCACCGTGAAGCCACGGAGAAGGCAGACCAGTCTATAGAATCCATCTTCTGCTGGGTCTTCGTGCTTCAGCCAAACATAAAATTGAGACGTTTCTCCCTACGTACCCTGCTCTTTGCAGCCTGCCTCTCCCAATCAGTCCTGCCTGTGGAAGGGTCATCCATGGCTGGGGTCACCTCAGGCCTCCCTGCAGAGCCCCGTGGGCACAGACCCCTGGGGTCCTGCCCCGCCCCAGCCCTCTTGTCCAGAGGCGCCAAGTCAGTCCTGCCGGGACCAGCTCTATGTTTCTTCCCCGTGGCACCAGGCAGACCCGAATCAGTGAGCCAGCGGTTCCAGGGCCCCGTCTTCCGATCTCCGTCTCCCCTCCCTGGCGGAGTTTCCGCTGCAGCTGTAACAGACCAGCTGCCCGCTCCACCCTGTCCCTGGACCACGCAGCCTGGTGGCATCTCTGCTGTGCTGAAGCCCCCGCCAGCCACTGGGGCTCGGCCACTTTGCAGCAAGACCAGGGCTCTGCATTGCCCGGCCATCGGGTGCTTCCCAGTAAGTCCCCAAACCTTGGCAATCTGCTTTCTCAGTTTGCAACCAGGTGTCAGAATCGGTGAGCCCTGAGGGCCCTTGGTGCTGTGAGGATGGCTACAGATGTACACGGGACTCTGTGACGGGGGCGAGGGGCAAAGTAGACCCCAGCCCTGCACCCCAGGGCCTCGACGGTGCTCAGCACCCCACTGAGCTGCGGACACCGCCCGCTTCTCTCTGCAGAGTGCAGGCCCCAGGAGGGTGGGCTCGCCTCCCGTTGCTCGCCGTGTAGACCTCCTGCTCAGTTGATAGCAGGGTGGAAAGGCACTTCCGTGCTTCAGCCCAGTGTTTGCTGAACGGAGGAATAGGACGGCAGTGGTGGCCGAGAGGAGCAGAAGGACCTGTGAGAGGGGAAAGGGGCTGGGGAGGGGCGCCTACCCCACAGTCCGGGCCGGGACCCGGGTCCTGCAGGAAAGAGCTGGCGTGGCCCGGAGTGAGGGGTCTCCTGGGGCCACTCTCACATCCTACCGACCGCCGTGAGCAGAAAAGACCAGTCAAGGGGCCACAGAAGCGGAGATGCAGGGTGAGGGGCCCAGGGAGACAGAGAGACAGCGGTCTGGGCACACGTGCACGAGCCCCTGGCACGTTCCCTGCAGAGCTATCGCATGGGGCCTCCTGCCTGGAGGCCTTCTCTGCACCGTGCGCGTGGCAGGCCCTGGGCACCTGTGCTATTGGGCGCTCAGCACGTGACCAGTGTTTCAGTCTCACCATGTAAGCTGCCGCCTGTGACTGGCGGCTGCTGACTGAGCGGCACAGCTCTGGAGGAGTGCTGGGTTTTAAAGTTCAGGGAGAAATGTTATTTCTCCCAGAATGGGAGGAAGTATTTGCACCACCACGTATCTGATAAGGGGTTGATATCCTCAGTGTATAAAGAACACCCACAATGCAACAGCCCAGTTAAGAGATGGAAGAAAAGAACCTGAATAGGCATTTCCCCAAAGAACATATCCAAAGGGTCAACACACACAGGAAAAGATGCTCGACATTTCCAGTCTGCAGGAAAATGCAAAGCAAAACCGCAGCGAGACCTCACGGTGACCAGGACAGCTACTGTCAAAGCCCCAGAGGACGACAGTGTGCAAGCGGGTGTGGGGACGTCAGCCACAGCGCTGCCCTGTGAGCTGCTGCTGGGGGCGGGAAATGGTGCAGCTGCCGTGGAAAACAGTGATGGGAGCTCCTCGAGAAATCAGAACAAGACCACATGACCCAGGAATTCCGCTCTGGGTATTTCACCCCAAAGAACTGAGAGCAGAAACCAGGCAGATATTTGCACACCGTGACTGGAACAGTAGTGATCCAATAGCTGAAAGGTGCAGGGAACCCGTGGCCCCGGATGGACGGTGAACAAGGTAAGCATGGTCCGTCCCGGGGGGAACGTTACTCCGGCTCAACCAGGGAGGCGGTCCCGACACCTGCTACAGCACGGTGAGCCCCAGGACATGACGCTCAGAGAGAAGCCAGACACAGAGGGGCACACCCATGTGTTTCCACCCACTCAAGGTCCCTGGAGACGTCGGAGCCACAGAGACAGGGAGCACGGGGCGGTTATACGCCCCCTTGGAAGAGGAGATGTTCACCAATGTCACCGTGTGACGGGGAAGCGGGAAACAGGTGGGCTTGCTGAGGACGGAGACCAGGGGCTGGACAGACAGCCACGCAGGTGCTGGACATCCACGCATGCTCTGTGCTGAGACCACTTAGAAGCAGCTCCCAGCCGCTGCGAGCTTCCTGGGCGTCTCTGGGCCCACCTGCGGACTCGGGCCCACGCTCTGTGTCATGCGATGAAATCCCAGTCCTGCGGCTCCCGCCAAACAGAAGGAACGGCTCCCAGGCTGGCCCGGCCCGCGGACACCCCAGTGGCCGGGGCTCAGGCGGCACAGCCGGCTTCCTAGAGGTGGGGCTCCTGCTGAGTGGCCCTCAGCCAGCGAGGCTGCCACCTCCCGACAACCCAGCCAACGCGATCCTTGGGAAGCCCCCCATCTGTCTGGTGCTCTCCATTCATTTAAAAAATTGTGGCGAAATATGAAAACCCCTGGGCGAAGAGACGTCTCGGACAAAAATATAACAGGCATAGCTTGGAGCCGCTGCGCTCTCTCCTCCGTGAGAGGGGAATGCCACCAAACCCTGACTCTACCCGAGATGTTAGCCCTGAGTTAGAAGCGTGTCCGAGGCCACAGGAAGAATACGCAGAAGGATTTTCTGGGGTTTCCTGCTTTCCCACCAGCTGGCAGAGCAGCAGCGCTAACAGACCAGGCCCTGGGTGGTGGTCCGGCCTGGCCGCTGAGCGCCCCCGCGGCCTCGGGGCCCAGGGCTGAGGCGGGGGCCCGGCCCCAGCAGAGGCCTCCTCCAGCCCTTCTGCAATTCATTGCTTTTAAGCGAAGGAGACGGGAAGAAAGCATTTGTGTCCAGGCCCGCGGCCTTTGATCATTAGACGAGCACAGGCGGCCAGACAAAGGCGTCCCCACCGCCCGGGCGGCACGGCCGGGCCCAGGACAAAACCCTGGTGGCTGCTCGCCGGGGCGGCCCGGGAAAGGGCCCCTCGCCGGCCGAGGGGCCGCCCTGCCCTTTGATCTGCCCCGAGACCTCGGCCGGGCCCCGGGTCAGGGGATGGCTCAGCGTGGGCCCCTTGGGCAGAGGGGAGCAGGTCAGGGGCAGAGTGAGGGGTGACTGATCTCAGAAAGGGCCCAGTGCCCACCCTCCCGGGCCGGTTCCACACGGCTGGGCTCACATTGTTGCCGCCAGCCTGCACTTCCAGTGGAATCTGACAGGACGCGGCAGGCAGACCGGCTGCTGAATGCGGGGGCCCAGCTGGGACGGGGAGTCGCTGCCCCCTGCCCTGGGCTGTGGCTTTGCTCAGTGCCCGGTGCTGTCACACCGGCGAGCTGGACACCGACCCCCTCCAACACTGCTGGGGCCCGCTCCTCGGGGGGAGCCGGACTCCACGTGGCGGTGTGTGCCCGTGAGGCCGCGTGTCACCTGCCCGCGCACAAAGATGTCTCCTCAAACGTGTGAGATGACCCACGTTCTCGGAAGGTGTTTGGTTTAGCAGGTGGAGGCACTCTGGGCCTGACAGCGGGGGGTGGGGGGCAAGGGTGGGAGAAGGCAGGAGTCCCGCGGAGACTCTGGGTTTGCAGCAACCATACGCTTGCAGATGAAGAGAGACCCAGTTGACGAGACAGAGGCACACTAGAGTTAGCTTTGTGGATCTAAGACCAAGCCGCGTCATTCAGAGCCGTGCGCTGGCAGCGGGCTTGCTGGTGTCTCAGCACTGCGCTGCCTCAGGGCATGAGAAGCAGCCCCTGGTGTATGAGCCGGGCCCACCGTCCCCCAGACCCTGAAGCCGGCAGGGAGCCTGCGGCGGGGGCGGGGGGGGGGTGGTGGGGGTGAGGGCTGTCTGGGCCCCTGCTGCACGGAACCCGCCCATGCTCTCTAGTCCCGGGCGTAACACGACGGCCATCGTTTCATGTTCATGCAACCATATCCTTGGGCTAGAGGTGCGTTCTGCTTTTCTGCTTTTCTTTTAACCAGGAGAAGATGGAGCAAGAAAGACGCCTGTTTCAGAGTTGCTGGCACTTGTCTGACTATGTATAGAAACCTGTTTCTACAACTGGTGTCTGCTCTTATTGCCAGGCAAAGGGTGAAGGGTGGGTTCCTGGAAGCTAGGCGCCCCAGCTAAGGACACACATGTACGTGTGTGCCCACGTAGAGGAGATGGTGTTTTCTCAGGCAGGAAGGAGAGCGTGAGACAGCGCCCATCCCAGGGCTTCCTTCCCAAGCCCCCAGAGGCTGAGAACAAGGAGGGGCCCCACAGGTCAGACTGGGGTCTCCCCGCTGACATGTGCCTGGTTCCCCCAGAGGCGGGTCCGAGGGAATCTCCCACTTGGCTCTGGAGCGTGCTGGCCTTGCAGGGGACACCTCACAGGTTTGGCGTGTAGAGCATGCCGGGGAGCCGCCAGCCCCCTCAGTCCCCGCACTCTTGGGGGCTAAACCCCACCCAAGCCCACAAGCTCACCCAGGGTCCGTGCTCAGATCACAGTTCTCTGAGCCCAAGCGCCCAGATGCTGTTACACACAGGGCATCTGAAGGGGGGCTATTTCAGAGACAATCTCCACCAGAGATAAACGGGGGCCCCTGAAGAGGCAGTCTCCACCAGAGAGTCTAGGCTCTGAATTTTGCAAATACAGTTGGAACAACAGGGAGGGTTTAAGGCTCTTCTGAGCCACCACAGCCCTGGAAGATCAAGATGGCCTTCTCCCCACTTGTGACGTTAACACAGGACGCTGATCGCCCGCTGTGCCCTGAGCCCGGCATGCAACCCCGGGCGGAGGTGGTGACAAGGGAGGGCCCTCAGAAACGAACGTGCCTGCTGCAAACAGCTTCCCTGCGAGTCAGAAGAGGGGCAGCAGGCCAATTTCCCCAGGGCTTTCTGCGACTGCTGCACCGAGGTTGCCATGGCAACACCATCCTGCTGGAGCCTCACAGAGCAGCCCCTACCCGGCTCTTACCTTTGGCCATCTTATTGAGAACCATGTCGATCAGGACGTAGGTGCCACTCCTGCCGGCGCCGTCACTGTCAACAGAAGGAGAGAGATGAGGACGCAACAGGCCATGCTGTCCCCACTCCCCACGTGCCCACGACAGCGTGTGCCCTCGAGGTCCAGGGGGCCCACGGGAGGAGGGGAGGGTGGGCAACTGGAGAGGAAGAGACACGGAGTGGGGCATGGGGGGTCAGGATGGGAGGGGGAGGAGAGGGAGGGAGGAGGGGGAGGGGAGGAAGAGGAGGGAGGGAGGGGAGGAAGGGAAGAGGAGGGAGGGGGAGGGGGAGAGGAGGGAGGGGGAGGGGGAGAGGAGGGAGGGGGAGGGGGAGGGGGAGGGGGAGGGGAAGAGGAGGGAGGGGGAGGGGGAGGGGGAGGGGGAGGGGGAGGGGGAGGGGGAGGGGGAGAGGAGGGAGGGGAGGGGAGGAGTCGACGCTTTCTTCTGGCCTGCGGGCCTGCGCTAACAGCAGTATGGATTAGCTATTGTGCCTGTGTTGATTTGTTCCTTTCTTCCCTTTTTCTCGCCTCTTTGGTCAAAGATTCAGCAAATTTTGTCAGGGAAAAAGGAAATAAGGAACTGGCTGGCAGTGTCGGAGCTGACGGCCCTTGTATTCGGAGCCTGCAGGGGGCTGGCTGTGGGGCAGGAAGACTGGGTGCAGGCCTCAGGCTGGTCCACCCGATCATCCGCTGCACTGCGGGGCGCGTCCGCCCCCATCACCTCCTCCAGCCGCCTTGCAGTCTCCCTCAGCCCCGGTGGAAAGTCCTCCTCTGGACGAGGGTTGTGAGAGTGTTCCGAGAGACGTGGCTCAGCAGCAGGCAGCAGGAGGAAAGGAAGGCGGCCTTCTGGGGGGCAGCCCGGCGTCCCTCGTGCGGTGCCCTGAGTGGGCTGTCGGCCCAGCAGGCTGTCCCCCGTCCATGGGCACTCCCGGCGGAACCCGCTGACTTGGCAGGGAAGTGTCTCCGTTTCAGGACCTGGGGACCAGCGTGGCCACTGCGTCTGCCCTGTCTCAGACCTGCCGGCCGGCCGGTAGCCCGGGAGCCTGTCGGTTGTCCTTTCACAGCAAAGAGTCACTGGGTTTGGCGTCAATGTATTTCTCAAAGAGCAGAAAAAGCCTCAGGTGGAAAGAGAACCACTCCGCATAGTGCTGTTGGGTGGGGACACAGCCATGCCGAGGCCCCCGGTGCCCCAGTGACATGCCGGCTGCCGAAGGCTCCTCCCAGACCTGCCTCGGAGCCAGCGCCGACCGGAGCTGCTCCTTGGGCGGGTCAAGGGTGTTCTGGTCCACTTCCCGGGGACCCAAACCACTGTGTACTCCTCCTCCCTCAGACACACCCAACACACACTCAGATGCAAGCGTACACACACGACACACACGCTCAGACACATGCACACACAGACTCAAAGCACGCACTCACACACACACTCAAAAACACACTCACTCACACATACACACCCACAGAGATGCACACTCACTCAGACACACACACACAGACAGGTGCATGCACTCACACACACACTCAAGAACACTCACATACACACCCACACAGATGTGTGTATGCAGGTACACTCAGACACATTCTCACACACGTGCAGATGCAGACACACTGAGACACATACTCAGATGCATGCACACACAGGCACACACAGTCAGATGGGTGCACACACTCAGAAATGCACACCCAGTCACACGCACAGGCACACACTCAGATGGGAGCATGCACTCACACACACACTCATGCAGATGCACACACAGACACACACACGGGAGCATGCACTCACGTGCACACTCAGGCACACACAGACACACACACGGGAGCATGCACTCACACGCACACTCAGGCACACACAGACACACGGGAGCATGCACTCATGCACACTCAGGCAGATGCACACACAGACACACACACGGGTGCCTGCACACACGCACGCAGACACACACACGCACGCAGGTGCATACACAGACACCCCCCCAAAACACACGCACACCCAGACACACACTCAGATGGGTGCATGCACTCAGACGCACACACTTAGAGCCCACCCAGACGAGTGCACGCACACACACGCATGCGCACACCCTGGACGGAATCGGTGGACTCAGTGCTCAGTCTTTGGAGACCTAGTTCTTCTTCACCCCAGACCGAGGGAACAGTCTGCGAGGCGTTCTGGGAGCCAGAGCACACGTCTTCACTGGCGCAGGCGGGTGCGGAGCTAGCCCTCGGAGGGAGCTCTCTTCCAGGGGCTCTCTCTTCCAGGCTGGGTGTAACCTTCTCAAGGACACGAGCCGCTGAACTTCCACCCAAAGGCCACTCCTTTGATTCCAGGTTCTGTCCCATCCACCAGTGGCCCCAAGTGCTTGGCACAGGTTCCACATGTCTGTAAAGGGTGCTGGGCTGAGACCCCACCACACAACACACACCATCTCAAGGTGCTCGTGTAGTGGCCCCGGGAGGTTTAACACAAAATAAGCTATTATCCTCTGTTTCCTTAAGAAGCACCAGTTAGATATGTCATTAAGCAATTGGGAAGTTGAGCTCCTATATTTAACAGTGTTTACTTCTGAGGCAGTGGACACATGTTAATCCAGGGTGAAGCTGTACTTGCCTGCAGTGGACAATTATTGGACAAGAGCGGCCCCTGTAGCACTTGTTTACTTTTCTGAAATAGAGAGAGACACAGAAGTTATGATTATGTGCTAGGCTCCGTGGCAGTCACCAAACAGCCCGCAGCCAAAGCAAACAGATCGTCTTACGGACATTGTTCTGCAATGGCCTGTTTTGACAAAGAAAATCAAAATTACACACACATTTTCCAAGGTTTATTTTTCTTTCCAATATTACATTATTAGACAGAGCTTTGGAAACAATTCTTACATTTGTGCAGTTTGCTTTCTCCCTTAATAAGTATGAACTCTGGCCTCGGGTCAGCCGGCCCGTCGGCTTGGGCCCCCCTTCCCCTCCCCTCCCCTCCCCTGCTATTGACTAGTCCGTTTGACTTTTGTTGTTGTGGCGTGTCTAGACTTCTCACTGAAATTTCTGAGTTTAGCAATTTACACGCTGAATTTCTTACAGTCTGGCGTCATACTAGAATGTACTATTACCGTGACATCTCAGAACAGCATCTTAAAGACCTTTCTTGATCTGTCAGTTTTGCAAAGACACCTAAATTTTGGAGAAACCTCAACTATGTCCAAGACAGGTTTTTCCACTTTTACAAACCTGATTTTATGTAAAACAACTCTTGTGCAGATTTTAGATCAGAGTTTATGCAAATTAACAAGAAGCATAGATTAGGATTTTGTACCCAAGTCCTAAATCAAAACAGAGCACAGTTTAATATTTACTGTGTAAGCTGAAATTTCTTGTAATTCAAGGAAAGACATACACATGTTTACAAAGTACGTCCAAGTTCTTAGGAAAATCTTCCCAAATGAGGAAAAGCAAACACAGAGCTTCGGTTAACTGCGAGGAGAAGTGTGTGAGCAGGTGTGTGAGACAGGCTCTGAGTGTGAGTTTACACAATTTAAGACGGAAAATAAAATTTTGAAAAGGATGACGGTGGAGAAAAACCTCTTACTTCACACCGGAAATGGGAAAATGTCACACTTCTCTGCCAAGGCTTGTCCGCTCAGCAGGGCGATAGCTGGACATGGACACCAATCAGCGGGTCCTTTTGCCACGACAGCCTGGGAGGGTGTGGGGCTGGGAGGAAGCCCCGGGTGGCGTCTGACGGAGGAGCCGAGGGGCATTCCAGCATCACGCACAACGATGCTGATGTCCAGACATCGGAGCTGGGCTGAGCTCCCTCTTATGCTGTGGACTGAACCGAACAGGTGCCTCTAAGGGAGGCTCCACCCTCCTGACCAGCAGGACGGCCGGCAGGCCTGGCCGTGCAGTCCCGGTAAGACGGGCCTGGAGGTGGCCACGCCTGGGCCCAGCCCTCCAGCTGCAGGTGAGGACCCGGGCCCACAGGCTGCTCCCCGAGGCCGCGTCATCGCCACTGTGCAGCGGCTCCCTGCTCGGGCTGGCAGCTGGGCCAAGGCTTGGGGCAGAGGGAATGCGGATGGCTCAGAGCTGAGGGCGCATGGGCGTGGGGTCCCCAGAAAGTGCTCTGCCCTCTGAGGATGAATGGGATTGGAAAACAGACCCGCCTGCTCCTCCTTCTAAGCCTCCCTTTCCCGACTCAGGTTGTCAAGGCAACGGGAGCTTCAGCTCCGACAAAACAGATGCCAGAGCCCGAGGACGTGCCTCAAGTGTGAGCGGCGGGGAGCCCGCCAGCCCCACGCAGGTCGTGTGTGTGCGTGTGCACAGGTGTGTGTCCAGGCGTGATGCACGCACTGTGTGTGTGTGTGCAGAGCTGCGGGCTGGGGCGGCTTGCTGCTACAGGCCCGGTGCCTTCAGAGGGCAAGTCATCCTGGACGCTTCTCAGTGTGCACATCTTTAGTGTGTGGACCACCTCGGCTTGGCCCCTCCAGTTATATTTCCTGCCTGAAGGTCCTGCCTGTGTTTCTAAAGGCTAGACCCAACTTTTGGTCAGTTACCCAGTTTTGCTCATTTTTTTTTCTGATGGGACCAAGCACAAATGGGTCCATTAAAAGAGAAATAAACATAACACGCAGGCAGTCTTCTTTAAACTGTGCTGGTTTGGCCAAGAACCACATAAGGAGTCGGCAGGCCAGTGGAGCCTCCTGTACGGCTGGTCAGGCCGCCCTGTGGCAGGAGGCAGTGAGCATCACCTCCCTGGCTAAGAATCGTCGCTGAGACGCGGGTTCCTGGCGGCACTGGCTTCCCCGTGTCTGCAGTCCCGGCCTCTCCTGTGGCACCTGTCTAAAGTGTCATTCTTGCACGCGTGTTGTGACCGGCTGGCTTGTGGGGGACCCCAGGGAGGTCTCACTGCAATTTGACATCCACGCCAGCCCTGCCCTGTGCTAACCCTGCTTGTCGACAGCCACGAGCCACCGCGGAGGCGAGCAGTGAGGTCCGGGGTGCTGCTGCGGTGGAGAAGTTTATCACAGAGAAGCAGGCACTTGTGTTATTACCACACAGAGCATCACAAAGGCGAAGCAGAAGCAGCACAGAGCCCACACAGCGTCCATCTGGCCGACCCGAGACAGCGCCGCGGGCTATTGGTGGAGAGGAGGAGCGCACGGCTGTCTGGCTTACTTTACTGGAACAAATCGTCAGTCAGCAAGAGGTCAGACACTGAGAAAAGTGGCCACCGCGCATACTGGAGCAGGAGGAAGTCACCGAGAGAGAACGGTTAGTGATACAAACCGACCCATGGGTCACTGCGTGAGAGGGAACCGCCGTGCAACCACCAGCAGGCAAAGGCCAGAGGGCGTGAGAGGCTCAGAAAGGGGGCTTCCCACAGTGTCCCTGCAGCACAGTCACAGTTTCCAATGATCACTTTTGTGACTATGCAACTGGGCTCATATTACTAGCTGCAACATCACAAAAATGACACCGGCCACCGCTAAGTAGCTGGCAGAGTAAGGGTTGTCCGGTTTACAGAGAGCATGTCCGTTTTTACAGAGAGCAGCATCAGTGATTGTCAGTGCACACAGCCGCGAGAGAGACAGAGACAGGGAGAGTTCTTCCAGAGCAAGGCCCTCGCATGTGATGCTAATTATCTCTTAGCGTAGCACTTTCTCTTTAAAGTGTAAATGTGCTCCCTCTGGGTGCCAGAAATATTTAATTACACATCTCGGTCTCTGATGATCGCGCTCGGCCAGAGACGGAATGAGCTGGGCCTATTGCTCAGAGGGGGCCACGCGGCCCGCTGCCCTGCAGTGACCAGCGTCTTCCCAGCCATCTCCTCTGCTGGACAGAGAGTCTCAGAGCAGCGGCCGCGTGGGAGCGCCACGAGCCCTGAGCATGTGATGGGACCAAGGCCTGGGGCCGCGCGAGCAGCCCCGACCGGCGTTCTCCAGCAAGATGGGCCCGCGGGCCCATACGCATCTCATTTCCCGAAACCTTCTCGGGCCCTGTCTCCTGGGACTCTGGAGAGAGGGAAGCGGGGGAATCCGATCTGTCTTCCTGACGGACTGCACACACAGAGGGTGGGTTGTGGATTGTCCGATTCCACACATGGATATGGAGCTGGAAACACGCCCATATGCACATATGAGCAAGTACCCCGGTCGGAGCGCAGGGGTGGCTGTCTGTGCAGCTGCGCCCATTCTGCCAGTACTGACTGCTTTTTGAAGATTCTATCAGGAAACGGGATCTAAGCAAGGTTTTTAGAAATAAATTTGTATTAAGAAAATGTAAACAATGACCAGGCAATTGGGATGGGTGGGGGCGGAGGCACGTCTGGGTGTGTGCCACGCACCCCCTGCCTCCCTGGGGACGGGCTGAGGGTGACGGGTGTGACGCCAAGCAAGTGTCTCTCCGGGAGCTGTTTCACGTGCTATTTGATACAAAGGGTTATCTAATAAAAAAAGACAACAAGCCCTGTTTTGTTTTTCCAAAGTGGACTAAAGAGCAGTATCGAAGTAACCTTCAGAATCTGTGCCCCAAGTTCAAGAGACCCAGCTTTACACTCAGAACCCCCGCTGACGACAACAGCAGTCGCCATTCTGACCTCCCAGGAGTTACGTGTCTGTGAGCCGTTCAGACACAAGTCAGTTTCTGACCACGTGCAGTTCAAGTGCGTTAAAGAGCGTTTTGCCTTGACTCTCCAATTTCTCGTTTTGAAGATTTACTGGAAGCCTACTTCCAATCAGAGGTTCCAGGGAGCGTGGAGTATGGTTCTGGGTAGCCCTCAACATCTTCATTTTCTTTCTAGATGTTTAAAACAGTCAGTTTTGAAACTGCACCACAGATACAGGATTATGTGTGACCCCAAGCCAGGCGTTTTATCCAAGGTCACCCATTAGCTAGTCATCTGGGCCTCATTCTCACCACCATCTCTAAGCAGCCGAGTAGCCAAAACTCTGGGCTGTATTCATCCATACCTCGTGAAATAAGAACCCCAGGAATTCTTCCCTACGTGAAGAATCTTATTGATAACCATGACCACATTTCCACAATTCTAAGATACCCAGCCCCACTAGCATCTAACACCTCTAAAGCTACAGACGCCTTACAACCAACATGTGAGTTACCACAGTCTCCCCCCGCTCCACTGCAGATAACACGGATGTACCTGTGACATACAAGCATAGGACAGACGGTACGTCTTACAGCAAACAGCCCCTCGGACCCAGACGTCCCCTCTCTCTGCGGGCAACCCGAGTGCGCTACCCTGCTGGCGGGCTGCGGGTCTTACCTGCGGAAATCCAGGAGGGACCTGGTGGAGGAAGGCACCCCCTGGTCATACCAGCTCAGGAAGTGGAACTGAGTCACCGTGCGGGTCTCGTTCGTCTGCAGGTTCTTCAGGTAGAAGCTCCTCACGAGGAAATCCTCGCACCAGATGTGCTCAGAGACCAGATGCACCTGGGTGGGGGGAGCGGACAGGGCGGGGGCGGGCAGAGAGCGTGTCGGCTGGGGGCCCGGCTCCCCGAGCATGGAGCCACTTTGTGGGGAGGGGGCTGGGGACCCTGAGGGCAGACTGCACGCGGCAGGCGGGGGGCCTGTCCAGCTTTCCAAGTTCAACACGGTTTATGCAGAAGGTCACTTTGTGCTGCTTTTTCTACATGTCATTCAGGGGCAAAATAGTCAAATTATTGGGAAAAATGCGTTACAATCAGAACGAGTGCACTTTCTGTCTTTTCCAAGCCATATAAACCTCCAAGAAAAATCACCAGAAAAAAATTACACTTTCGGACAAAAACTCAAACGGGGCTCTATCCTCACTGGCCTTTCCTAAGAGAGGCCCCACCCAGCTGCAGAAAGCCGAAACCGAAAGGTTCGTATAGACGCTGCCAGGCTCTGAGCGCTGGGAGCCCAGGTGGGGACCCCAAAAGCATGACAAGCTTAGAGGGGAACATCCAGGCAGGCGTCTGAGGTGAACCCTCCTGAGGGACTCTGGTGTTCTGACGAATTTTAATGGGAAGGGCACACTCTGTATTGGTTTAACTGCCCAAGGTTATTTACTTCCTTCTTGATGTGGGCAAAAAGCCAGCCAAGGAAACGAGCTGGCCAGCAGGGGACCCACGAGTCAAAAGGCCGAGTGGGCGCTATGGGCACGGGCCCCGCGAAGGAGCGGGAGCCGGGGCAGGCGGGCGGCGAAGAGCCAGGGTCAGCAGGGGCCGCTTCCCGAAAACAGGCCCCCGTGAGCCCTTTCTTGGGTGCTTTCTGTCCGAATTTGGATTCTTGGAATTTAAAAATGGAAACCACGCCCTTCCTGGCAGAGTTCCTGTGGCACGGCTGTCTGCAGGGTCTGCTGACCGCAGGGCTGGGCAAACCTCCTGGGGCTTCCAGGGACGGCGGCCCGGTGTCTGCCCAGGACGGGCCCGCCCACAGCTGCCACGGCCCCCTGCCCACGGCCCGGCGGGCGCCCTGGGAAGTACCTCGTAGATGTGGTAGAGGTTGGAGCCCTCGTCGGGCCAGTAGTGGTAGCACTGCCGGACGCCGTTCTCCGAGAGGGGGGTCAGCATGACGACGACCACGCAGCCGCTCTCCCACACCATCTGCGGACCGAGAGGCGGGTGAGGCGCCGAGCCCCGCCACGCGCGGAGTCAGCGCCCCAGACACACGGCGCACGCGGCCCGTCCCCGGGAGACTGGTGAGGCGCCGAGCCCCGCCACGCGCGGAGTCAGCGCCCCAGACACACGGCGCACGCGGCCCCGTCCCCGGGAGACTGGATCCTTAGGCAGTGAGCTCTGCCTTTGCAGCTGAGTACATGGGCCCAGTCTGCACGTTCCAGGAGACACTGCAAACAGGATGTAGTGAACCTGTTCCACGCCTTAACACCCCTTAGGTTCCCTGCTCCACTCAGCCTCGGGTCCTCCCTGCTGGTCTCTGACGTGCCACAAACAGGCCACCGGGCATCGGGTGCTGGGCCCCAGGCAGGCAGCCTGCCGGCTCGGACACGCCGCTGTTCCGAGGGACACGGGGGAAATCACGGGCACGTTTGTATGCTCGTCACCACCGTGGGACCAGAGAGGCAGTCTGCTTTGTGGAGCTGCCATCCCACCCAAAGCTGACTCTGGAAGATTTCTGCCCACGTGCGTTACAGAGAGTGTGTGCCCACTTCTACCAAAATACAGCAGCTCTGCCCAAAGGGCATCCTGAACTGACGGTCATCCACCGCAGCCCCTACACCAGCTCCAGGACGCGCAAGCAAACGGACCCGCATTTGAACACCAGACCCGTGGAGACACACAGGCCCTCGAACTCGACTCCTTTTCAGACACGTGTCAAAGCCAGTGGCCGTGGACTTGGAGCTCATTCGCTCAACTCACTGACTCTAAGGGATCCCCGAGCAGCCTGAGGACCTGCTGGCACGTTAAGTGCAGGGACAAAGTCTCCGCGTCCCCTGTGCTGGGTTACGCTAACTTCTCAGAAGTCTTTACAAACAACTGCATCTAGATGTGAAGTTGGTATCAGAGCTTCCATTTCTTTATTCAGAGCTTCCATTTCTTTAAAGCACAGATTTAACAATCTGATTAAGAGCTTGTAGTTTATAAAATCCACATAACTCAGATATAAAATGCTTTCTTTTCATGTTCTTGGTACTGAGTTCCCCTTTAAATTATATTCTGAAAATCAGACGTGTGCGCGATGCTGTCTCTTTTAATACTGGTGTCTCTTTTAAATTGGCGGGGGTGGTATCACCGCCACCCCTGTGATAGAAACAGCTAAGATTCTTAAGGCCCCTCATGGTGTATCATCCGCAGTAGAATTTAATGGGAGTTGCTGCAATGTTTACAAAAAAGCCCACACAAACATGAATTACACTCAAGCCCACACGCTCCCCTCTTCTTCAGCGCAAATCCAACAATCAAGGCGGACGCCCTGGTCTAAGCTTCGCCAGCTCCCAGACTGGCCCTAATCGGCCCTTCTTGCACGCCGCGGTTTACTGCCTGGAGAAGGTGCGGAAGCTCACTGAAGCCATTAGGAAAATGAGGAGAAACACAGGTTTTATGAGCGTAATAAAAATACAATGATCCGGGCCATAAACTAATCCCCGAGGCTCTCCTGTACCCCCGAGTGTGGAATCAGGAAGCCCTCCCCACCGAGGTTCCCTCCGGCCAGGGACGCTCGGGCCTCTCTGAAGGCGTGGTTGAGAGTGAATCCAAAAGAAACAATTTAGACCAACAACTCCAAAAGCACCCCAGGGGATAATACTTCTTTTTAGGTCACTGTGTGGAAGCAGAGAGGGACTGACTAAATCGAAGCTGTCTCACCCGCTCGGGCGCCCACTCCCTGCTCACCTCCCACCGTGGTGCCCTGCTCGCAGGGCTGGACTTCAGGGCACGCCAGGGAATCCACGGTGGGTTTTGGAGGGAACACAGGGTCTGGTGAAAGTCCCGGTCAAGCAGGGTCCGTTTCTGGGCAGGAGATCGCACTCTTTCCGGGTCAGTTTCACAGGGCCGTGCCCGGCAAGAGAAAGGCAGGCCTTCTGTGCCAGTCTTTGAGATGCCTCCAGCGCTCTCTTCGGGGAGCAGGCAGCCGCCTGAGTCCTCCCTGACCCTGCTGCGGCCCTCTGAAGCAGCGGCTTTGCTGAGCCAAGGAGTGGACGGTTGATACCAGAAACGGCCCTGTCTACACTTCCTGTTTGGTTAGGGCTCAGACAGCACAGGGCCATCTCCCGGAGCACGCGGCACGTTTACTGGGGGCCTATCACAGGTCAGGACACCCCAGGCCACAGCGCGGGGAGGGGGAGCGGGCTGTAACAGCTTTCACCGGCCAAAAGTGGGTTCCGTCTCCCAAACAGGAGGCAGGCACTGCCGGTCCTGGGTCGGCGGGAACATGACCTCGGGCGGGGATCCCGAGGACAGGTCCCTCCTGGTGCTGTGCTTGGAGAACAACCAGAAATGCCCCCTTCTCCTGAGCGTCTCCTCAGACGCACGGCACCGACCGTGGAAGGCCACCCTGAACGCACGCCGTCACCTGGCACGCGGCGGCGGGGAGCGACGGGGCCCCGGCGGCGACAATCACTGCTTCACTAGCGGGCGTGTCACGGGAGTCGGGGCGGCGGCTCAGGGGTCCAGAGTCAGGCACGACTCTGGGTGACTCCATGGACTGTAGCCCACCAGGCCCCTCTGCCCATGGGATTCTCCAGGCAAGGATACCGGAGTGGGCTGCCATTCCCTTCCCCAGGGGACCCTTCCCAACCCAGGGACTGAACCCACACCTACGTCTCCCACACTGGCAGGCAGGCTCTTAACCAGTAGCGCCACCTCAGGGGTCCTGGGCTGTCATAAAACACACCAGCGACAACCCACACCCCCAGCCCCTCTGTGGCACTCAGAGGCCACCCAGGGAAGGGGCACGTGATGGTAACACAGCTCACACAGCCGAGCACGGGAGCCCGTCCACGGCCATCAGACCTGGGTGCGCGGAGAGGCTAACACGCAGCAGTTCAGACCTCGGGCGCGCGTGCTGCGGAACACACACTTTGGCGGCTGTTTCATCCAAACAAGTGAGCTTCCCAGGCGGATCAGCGGTAAAGAGTCTGCCTGCAGTGCGGAGACACAGGACAGGTGGGTTCAATCCCTGGGTCGGGAAGGTCCCCTGGAGGAGGAAATGGTGACCCACTCCAGTATTCTGGCCTGCAGACGCCCATGATAGAGGGGCCTGGTGAGTCACAGTCCATGGGGTCACAGAGTCAGACACAACTGAGCGACTAGACAGTAACAGCAAGTTTACCAACTGTTGGTTAAAGAAGAGGCGCCGTGCTGCTCTTGGCTATGGGCTGGACTTTGTCCCTGAAATGACACGCTGATGTCGTAACCCCTGCCACCGATGACTGCGGCCTGATTTGCAAAGAGTGTCTCTGCAGATGTCACTGGGATAAGAAGACGAGGTTCCGATGCATCAGGGTGGGGCCTAATTGAGCACAAAGGAGGGAGACGCCAGGTGAATGCAAGGACGGCGCTGCAGAGATGCAGCTGGAACGCGCGGGCCCTGCGAGCAGGAAGGAGCCTCGTCTCGGTGCTTCAGGGCCGGGAGAACAGCCCTGCCGGCACCAGGGCTGGACTCGGCCTCTGGAATTGAGAGGGAGCACGCTTCTGCAGCTCCTGGCTGCTCCGTTGATGGAAATCTGTCACAGCAGTGCAGGAAATGAACACGCTCACCGAGGCCCAGCCTCTATGCCAGCCCCCAGATCGTCCACAGGAGTCGGGAAACGTCCGTTCGAACCTTCTTTTATTCATCGAATTACACCAGATGGAAGGAAACTGTAGATTTTCTTCACCCGAAGTCTTTCTTGAGTACCAAGTGTTTAGCGAAAAAAGAAACTCCTTCGGAGTGCACAAGGCCTGATTAAAGGCAGGCGGTCCGCGCGGACAAGTCAAGCCCGGGGCCACGGGCTCTGTGAGGAGCTCCGGTCCCTCCGGGGCACGCGTCCCCCCTTCCCCGCATGTCCTGTGAAGCCCCTCCACCTTGCTCTGCTCTCGCCTGTGTGGACACGGCTCTCTTCCACCAGACTGTCAGCTCCTTGAAGACGGCAGCCTGTCCGGCTGCCAGCTCTACTTCCAAGGCGTCTGGCGCCAGGCTTTGTCATCGTTGATGCTTAGCTGAAAACAATAGATATTTTAAAAAGAGACCATTTGACTGCCTCTCTGAAAAGAGAACTCAAAGAAAACGCTATCAAAGGCTGGCCTGGCAGAGTCCTCCCAGGGCCTGTTCGGTGCAGACACGTGCCTCTTGAAAGCCCATGTGCTGTTTGCACGCCTGCTGCAGCAGTCGCTACGTGAAGTGGAGACAGCTTTTCTCCAGAGCAGGCCGAATGTGCCCCTCCATCCCTGACGCACGATTCATTTCCGCTGCCAACTTCTTTTCATAGGTGGAGGAGAGATCAGCTTAAGCCTGGCAGTGAGGATGCTGACAAAGAGGTCTGAGGACACACTCTGTGTCAACCAGCTGGAACCGCGCGCTCTGTAATCGGTTAAAGAAGAGAAAACAGCAGTGTCTGAGCGCCTTCTGCAGAGCAGGCCCCCCAGTCCCTCTCCCGCCCTGTCCAGAGGGCGGTCCGAAGAAGTGCGCCCTGAAGTCTTCCCAGCCTCTGGTCTGTCTCAGCCACACAGCCACTGTCCCTGAGTCAAGCTGGGAGTGAGGCAGGTGGCAATCCGGCTAAATGTGAACGAAGGCGATGAAGTCTTCTTATGTCTTCATGCAGGACTCATAACACAAACCCACGTGGTTTGTTTCTCTGCAAACAAAGCCGTCAGCATGGGCCTCTTTCGCAGATGAAACCCCCAAGTAATGGGAGCAAAGCCAATACTTAATCCTGACCCCCAGGAAGGGCTGAGCAGGGAGGAAGGAGTCTCACAGACATTAGGATTGGACCCAGGGCTTCCCTGTGGTTAACAGTCAGCCTGCCAACCCAGGGGACACGGGATCAATCCCTGGTCCAGAGGACCCCACATGCCACGGGACCGCTAAGCTCGTGCGCCGCAGCTACTGAGCCTGCGCCCTGCAACGAGGGAAGTAGCCACAGTGACGAGCCTGTGCCCCACACTAGAGGGTAGTCCTTGCTCGTCACAACCAGAGAAAGCCTGAGGGAGGCAACGAAGACCCGGAGCATCCAGAAATAAAGAAGCAGATAAATAAACCTTAAAAAGAGTCTGACCTGAGCTCAAGTCAGTCCCGATGCTGATCAACTGTAGCAGGCCCCTCTGGCTGCTTTCCCACCAGCAGTGTTTGTGCCCAGGCAGGAAGGAGAACCATGTGCGTAGAAACACTTGCTCGTTCACTGGAATCCGGCAAGCGTCCTTTTGCAAAGACAGAACGGCCTGCTTCTCTGTGAGCAGAGGCGAGGCGGCTCGTGTGTGCCGCTCAAGCATTTCCACAGCGAGGCCACGCGCAAACCAAGCTGCCCGTTCACCTGAACCTCATGCAGCTGCCGCAGAGGTATCTGTCAGGCACTCGACTGTGTGGGAAGTCGCCTGAGCCCGGGTGTGTTGTCACGGAGAAGCGCTTACCGCCCCTGGGCTGTGCTCACGTTTCACATATAACACACACGTTGGCTTCTTGGGTAAAAGCGCCACTCAAGCTGTCATCGTTTCAAAACCAGGATCTGACGTGGGTGCATCAGATCCGCTTGTGAGAAGAAGGAGGAGAAAGAAGAAGAAAAAGTCAAAGAATGAATGAAAAAAGAATGAAAGAAATAAGAAAGACGGATGAGGGAACTGATATCACAAATGAAAGCAGGGTGTTTTCGGCTGAGGGCCGTAAAAATCAAGGCCCAGGCTGTGTTTTCCATGCGAGCCTGAGCTCTGACCCGCGTGCCTGGTGGCGGGACACACGCATAGCCGGGTGCGAGGCGCGCCATGCCCAGCCACACAGGGCAAGGCTCCCAAATCCCGCCTTGATGTAAGATGACCTGACAGAAGTTCCCTTTTATCTGCAAAGGTTTGTGAACTCATGTGCAGAAAATTCAATCAGAGTGAATGTTTGAAGAAAAACATCCTGGAAAATCTAGGGCCTGTGGTTAAAATGCTTCTGACGTTAAAACACGGAAACAAAAGATCAGGTTTTTCTCAGGAAACTCACTGTCTTCAATTCCTGCAGTCTTTTAATTTAATCAGATAATCCTGCTTATTTAACTTATATGCAGAGTACATCATTTGAAATGCCAGGCTGGATGAAGCACAAGCTGGAATCAAGATTGCCAGGAGAAATATCGATAACCTCGGATACGCAGATGACACCACCCTTATGGCAGAAAGTGAAGAGGAACTAAGGAGCCTCTGGATGAAAGTGAAAGAGGAGAGTGAAATAGTTGGCTTAAAGCTCAACGTTCAGAAAACGAAGATCATGGCATCTGGTCCCATCACTTCATGGAAAATAGATGGGGAAACGATGGAAACAGTGGCAGACTTTCTTCTCTTGGGCTCCAAAATCACTGCAGATGGTGACTGCAGCCATGAAATTAAAAGATGCTTGCTCCTTGGAAGAAAAGCTATGACCAACCTAGACAGCATATTCAAAAGCAGAGACATTACTTTGCTGACAAAAGTCTATATAGCTATGGTTTTGTGTATGGATGTGACCTGGACCACAAAGAAGGTTGGGACCCAAAGAATGGATGCTTTCAAGCTGTGTTGCTGGAGAAGACTCTTGAGAGTCCCTTGGACTACAAGGAGATCCAACCAGTCAATCCTAAAGGAAATCAGTCCTGAATACTCATTGGACGGACTGAGGTTAAAGCTGAAGCTCCAGTACTTTGGCCACCTGATGCGAAGAGCTGACTCACTGGAAAAGACCCTGATGCTGGGAAAGACTGAAGGCAGAAGGAGACGACAGAGGATGAGATGGTTGGATGGCATCACCGACTCGATGGACATGAGTTTGAACAAACCCTGGGAGATGGTGGACAGGGAAGCCTGGCATGCTGTAGCCCATGGGGTTGCAAAGAGCGGACATGACTGAGCAACTGGACAGCCAGTTAGATAATGTGCTCTAGAATCAATCAGTCTGCAAGCTAACAGGGCGCCCGAGTCCATTGCTCCACCCACAGCCTCTTAATATTCCAGAACCGGTACCTCTGCAAGCTCCCCTCCCATCACGCGTTGCCCAGGGCTTGTGTAGGATGAAGAGGAAGTGACTGTGTGGGCATCATGCGGGACAGGGACTGGGGACCTCCTCCTACTCTGTGTCCCGCCTCGTAGGACCACCAGAAGCCACGAGCCCCGATGTGTCGTGGTCTCTGAGCCAGTGGGTATGATTTGACCGGGCGTCCTGCAGACTGGGGGGTGCTGGGTGTCTGCAAGGACCACCTCTGGCTGCTCCAGGCTTGGCTCCTGGGGGCTTGGTGGTACTCGCTATAAAGGGGTCACCCTTAGCTGACCTGCCAGAGGTGGGGGCAGGGGCTGCCGCCTCTCGGCTCCCTGTCTGCTGGACCCACCACTGCCCGGGTGCAGCAGTCAGCCGTGGAGCTCATCACTGCCGTGCTCATCAGAAGCTCCTGAAGGAAAACGCTTAGGCTCTTGGGACCTCCCACAGCCCTCCACTCGGGTCTCTCCTTGTCCATCCTAAGAGCGGTGACTAATGAGTGCTGAGGAGGATAAGTTCTTCAGTTAAACCAAGCCCCACTGCTTGGAAAAGAAAGTACATTGCCCCAGTGAAGACTTCTAGTAGGATATGCTTGCAGAAAGTGGGAAACAGAAAGCAATAGGTGGACTTTTTCTTGGTAAAATGTTAATAAGTGTTCGTACTAATTGGGCACCAGCTGAATTCCAGCTGCCTTCAGCGCCTGTACCTGGGGGTCGAGGCCCAGCTCCCCAGCCTCTGATTGCATCATCTGAAAGTCACCAAAAAGCCTGCCAAGCAGGGAGGGCAAGGCTGGAAATCCTAGAGTGTCTTCCCTGCCCCTCAGCTCCCGGTGAGCAGGGCCGGCCACCAGTCCCAGGCCTGAGAGGTGCCGGGCTGAGCTCAGGCACCGCTCGGCCGGCGGCAGGGTCCACATGCGTGGACAGTGCTCATGCGCCTGAATCAGCTGACCACACTGTGGTCTGAAAATACAGGGGGGACGGCAGACAGGGCTCCCTGGACGGTGGCAAGGGGGCTGGCGGACTGGGGGCCGGAGCAGCTCTGGGACGGGTGGGTGATGCCGGACCGGGTGGCTCAGTGCCGGCAGCCTGTGCCCAGGACTCGTCCTCCCTGCTCACAGCCCCAAGGCGCTGTTCTCTGAGAAAGCTGCCCCCAGGCTCCCAGTTGCCCTGTGCTCATGTGTGAGCCTGGCCCCCGGCAGGTGGCAGGCCTGCCCTTCCCCCCGTGTGGAAACCACAGCCCCCCAAGAAATCCTCAGCCCGATCTAGCCTGGCTCTAGCCTTGCACACGTGCACAGCTGGAGGGTGTGGTACACGTCCTCTGTGCCTGGAGAGGACGCACCCTGAGGTCCTCACAGCAGGGGCTGGCCCTGAGCCCAGTGTCCCCACCGCTGATGGCCTCTCTCTCCTCTACAGAGACTCACCTGCCCACTCACTGCCCCCTCACTTCACAGCCTGTGGGGCAGGAAGAAGCGCTGTGGACCACAGGGTGGGGTCTGATCATGGGGTCAAGTCTGATCACAGGGGTCGGGTCTGATTTCGGGGGTGGGGTCTGACCTTGGGGATTGGCTTTGATCTCGGGGGTCGGGCCTGACACCTGGGCAGCTGCTGTGGGGTCGGGCGGGTCGTGCGGGGCCCTGGGCCTCAGTGCTCTGCTGGATCGGGATCCTGACTTTCTTTTATTCTAGTAAAGTATACGTAACGTAAAAACACCGTCTTGATGGGCTTTGAGTACATAGTTCAAGAGCACTCAGGACATCCACCACCACCGCCCCTAGAGCCCTCCCATCTCCCCAGACTGAGACTCTGTGCCATCAAACACCAACTCCCTGACCCCCCGACCACTAGCCACCTCCCGTCTTGCAGGAGTGCCTTTGGGGATCACGCACTCGTGATAGCTTCATCCCAGGTCGTCAGGTGAGGTCACATCCCCCTGTGCCTGCCCAGGGTCCAGCATACAGTAAGTGCTCAATAACTGTTGCCTCCCCTTCACGGACTTGGATGCTGGCTGACTTCTCTCAGAGCAGGCACTTCAGGCCCAGGAATACCCGGGCTGTCCTCACATATCAGAACCCATTTCTACAGGAAGGTTGTGGGTCTTATGTGCATTTGGTTTTGGAATCAAATTCTTAGAACATGAGGTGTGAATTCAGAGAAAGAATTCTAGTCACTGGAGGGCGAGTGGCGCTGCGTCCTGCCAGAGCCCGAGGGGGTGCAGGGTTGGGAGGGAAGGGCCTGGCTGGGGCGGGAGACCCCGCCTTGAGGTGACTGCAGTGTGGGGGGCCGCTGGGTCACACCCACAATGTAATGTTCTGGAAGCGCCACGCTTGTGTGAAGACAGAGCCTCCCCCAGCCCCTCCTCTGGGTGTCGCCCCTCATCCTGGGCCTGCGGCGCCCACCTCGTGTGCCCCCTGCTGACGGCCCCGGGCGTCTCTGCTTTGCCGGCGTCCTCCGCCTGCCCACCCCCACTGCCGTCTGCCTCCAGTCTCCTGGTCACGATGGTGCCACACTGGGGCTCCGTGTCCGTTTTCCTCCTTGGCATCCTATTGGGTGGAATAATGTCCCCCAGATCCACGTCCATGGAGCCTGTGAATGCGGCCTCATTTGGAAGCCGGTGGAGGAACACCCCACTGTGTTCCCCTCCCGGCCTGGGCTCTGTGCTGCCCACACCACCCACGCAGCAGGGCCTCTCCTGCAGGACCTCTCACCGTGGACCAGGGCCTCTCACTGCAGACAAACCCCGTGAGATCCTCCGGGGAAGGGCTCAGGGCAGCACCCCAGAGCTCAAATGAAAGGAAGATGCTTCAATATTTTCTGTTACAGGTGCTGAGTTCCTGTGTCTAACCCTGTCAAAGGCCATGTGTGCTGTGCTTAGCTGCTCAGTCATGTCCAACAATTTGCAACGCACTGGACTGTAGCCCACCCGGCTCCTCTATCCCTGGGACTCTCCAGGCAAGAATCCTGGAGTGAGTGCTATTTCCTTCTCCAGGGGATCTTCCCAACCACGGATCAAACCACGTCTCCTGTGTCTTGTGCACTGCAGGCAGGTTCTTTACCTGCTGAACTACTGCTGCTGCTGCTGCTGAGTCGCTTCAGTCGTGTCCGACTCTGTGCGACCCCACAGACGGCAGCCCACCAGGCTCCCCCGTCCCTGGGATTCTCCAGGCAAGAACACTGGAGTGGGTTGCCATTTCCTTCTCCAATGCATGAAAATGAAAAGTGAAACTGAAGTTGCTCAGTCGTGTCTGACTCCTGGCAACCCCATGGACTGCAGCCCAGCAGGCCCCTCCGTCCCTGGGATTCTCCAGGCAGGAGTGCTGGAGTGGGCGCCAGTGCCTTCTCCGCTGAATTATTGGGGAAGGCATAAACCCAGACATGAACTCACTCAGAACGTATTGTCTTTCCAACAGAAAACTTCTTATGCTTCAAAGCAGGTTTTATTCTTAAAGGAACTTCCACTTCACCATGGTTTTTGAGAGGCTGTCTTCTGCAAGAAGTTTAAAGGCAGGCGTTCTTCTCCACGCACTTTCTGTAGAGCCCAAGTCAGTGAAGGGAACCTGGAATTCTGAGCCTGTGGCCTTGGGTAGATAATCAGGAGCCATGCTTGCTAGATGCCGTTTCTAGAATATACACTCTAGAGCCCAGTCCAGCCCGCGTGACTGTGCCAAGAAGCAGATGCTAGGACACCCCCTGTCCGAGGCCAGCACCTCTCCGTTGTGTTCTCCCTGCAACTGGACCGGAGGCTTGGTGTGGAGACCGCGCCTCTGGCTCAAGGGCACTGTGGGGACACAGTCAGGGAGGTCCTTTTGCTGCAGGGTGTCTCAGTAGCTGTGATGAGCTGACGGGCCTGCGACGGCTGGGAGGGCGGCCTAGTGGCTAGTGTCCACTGCCGCCTCGAGGAGCCCAGCGTTTCCCGGAGGTTCGGCAAGTGCGGACCGGGGCGCCTCTCACAGTGTCTTGCACTGCATCTCACTCGAATGGTTTTCTCCAGTCGCAGCATTTAGAGATGTTTCCTTTCCATTTCAAGAGTGCTCCTTAATATCAGACCTCCGTAAAAGCTCTAGGACATCCCATGGTTTACCATGCTGGCACAATGAATGGCCCCCAAGAATGGCAACTGCTCAGAACAAGCAGCAAGAAAAGTATACCATCAGCCCCATGTGCCAACCACGTGAACCGGGGCAGAGTATGAACCGCGAGTCTCGTAGAACGCAAAGTCTAGGGGTCAAAATATACAAGCCCCACCACAGGGCCTGCCCCAGGGTAGGTGGTCCATGGATGTAAGCGATGACTGTGTGAGTGTCGACACGACCTTAGGAACTTGTGCTTCTGTTGGCAAGAGAAGCTTTGCCTACAAGCAGTTGCGACCGGGGCCTGAAGCTGGTAGAAGTGACACCACCCCTCTGAGGCACTCCTGCACAAACGTGCTGGGATGGGGGGCTGAGGCCCACTGGAAGATGCCGTGACCGTGAAGTTCCGCTGGTCCCTTGTTCTGCCACATGACTCGGGGCTTTCTGTGTTCTTTCTGTCTGAGCACGGAGCCTGGGGGGCAGCAGGAAGGTGACCGAGCACACCCTCCATGGAATTCCAGCAGCGCTCTGCAGGCAGGCTGGGATGGGTGGGCTCATGGCTCAGGGGGACAGCTCTGCGTGGGGTGGGGAGGCCCCTCGGGTCCAGGCCAGAATCGGCCGCCTGGTCCTCCTGGGGTGCACGACCTCTCAGCAGGTGTAATGAGGAGACTCAGCCCTTGGGGCACAGGAAGCGGGGAACGTGGGCTCTGCCAACTTCAGCGGGTCCCTCTGGGTTAGAGGCGGCGCGGCCACCGGACCCCGACAGGCTGGCCCTGTGGCCCTCACGCTGCTCCCGCCCATCACCTGCCGACCCAGAGGCCACGCCTCCCTCATCTTGTCCTCAGGGTGCACTCTGCCAGTCCTGGGACGCCCGTGGGCCCGACTCACAGTAGGGCCCTGTTTCAACCGCCAGGCAGTGGCGGGACCCCGTGCGTCCCCAAAGCTCTGCCGCCTGCTGGACGGTGGGCAGGGAGACCGGGGTGCGGAGGCGAGGCCCCACTGGCCCCTGGCTCTCCTCTCACTGGCCAGTGTCCCCAGCGCCCGAGCCTGATCCTAGCATGCAGTATTTGCTGGATGAAAAGAGACCAGCCTGGCTTCTCAAATGCATTACTACAGAGAATCCACAAGGAGAGAGACTATAATCTGAGCACCATTTTCTAGCCTTCATAAGATTAAAACCATCGATAAGAGACACATCTGACGAAAACGCAATAATTTGTGCATGCATTATTCCATTATATTTCATAAGATAAAGTGACTGGAGCAGCTTAACAAGTAAGAGTCTTTAAAGACTTAATATCTCAAAGGGAAGTTTTCATACTCAAGCTTTGGAAAAGAAGGTTGATCATAAAGAATATGAACGAGCTCATATAAATTCTGAAACCAAGGAACGTGTGATGAGCACCTGTAAACAAATCGGGATTGGCTTAATTGAATCCAAGGCAATGCTGCTGCTGCTGCTGCTGCTGCTGCTAAGTAACTTCAGTCGTGTCCGACTCTGTGTGATCCCATAGACGGCAGCCCACCAGGCTCCCCCGTCCCTGGGATTCTCCAGGCAAGAGTATTGGAGTGGGGTGCCATTGCCTTCTCTGTCCAAGGCATTACTCATGATCGATTTATTAAGCTGTTAGACTCAGAACAAAATTTAATTTAAAAAAAGTCACCTGCCAGAAGTCAGCCACAGTCGAGGGCAGGGGTCCTTGGGTGGCGATGTACGCGGGCTTCCTGGGGTCATGGTCCATCTGCGGAGACAAGAGCACAGGAGGAAGATGAACTCGGGAAGAGCAGGGCTGGGGAGAGCTGGGGCCCTGAGTCCTGCGCTGACAGCCCCCAGGCCCAACACACACCACCTCTGTGGAGGCCGGAAACCCCCTGGCCCCTGCCAGACCCCTCCTGACCTAACATCCCCCAGGATTCTAGTGGGGCCTGGGGGCCAGTGCCTGGAGTTTAGCGGGGCCTGGGGGCTGGTGCCTGGAGTTTAGGGAGACCTGGGGGCCGGTGCCTGGAGTTTAGGGGGGCCTAGGGGCTGGGGCCTGAATTTTAGGAGGGCCTAGGGACCTGGTGCCTGGAGTTTAGGTGGGGCCTGGGGACTGGAGTTTATGGGGGCCTGATGCCTGGAGTTTAGGGGGGCCTGGGGACCCTCTGCCTGGAGCCTGGTGATGGGGCTGAACGTGCTTCTGACACGGTAACTGAGCCGCATCAGTAGAGTGGAGGCCAGCCAGAGACCGGACGCCAGGGCATCAGCCAGGTAGGGGCCGTGTGAAGTGGGGCCGAGGGGAGGCAGGGAAGGCACCCAGGTCACCCACGTGGTGACAAGCCCACGATGACTGTGACTGCGGAGGTGTTCCACTGGCGTGTGCGGCCTCCATGGGCACCACTGCCACACACAGGGCTCAAAAGTGATGCGGCCGAGGCTGTCACTGCGGGCACTGGGCTGGGCAGAGGGTGGGCATCGCTTGGACCTGGAGGGGCCCAGCAACAGTGCCTCCTGCCTCTCAGGATGAGGAAAACCCCCTCCCGTGCTGCTGTGCTGCTCTGCACCCCGAAAGGGCCCAGCTGAGCCACTCGGGTCTGAGAGCCAGCCCAGCAGGCACTGGCTGGGGACGGGCCCAGGCTTCCAGCAGCTCATTTCATATTCTCTTTCCACCTCGCCAGACAAGGACCGAAAACAAACAAACACAGGAGAATGCAGCGGTGAGCTTCCTGGCTGTCGATCTGCCTGCTGGCTCCGAGAGAGGAAGTCTGGCTTAGAAGACCTTCTTTAGAACAGTTAATTCCAAGACTAAGCAGGAAAAAAACATGAGAACAAAGCCTGGAGCAGCAAATCGGATTAAATCAGACGGTGTTCTCCCTCTCACGCTGGTGTCCCAAGAGGACAAGGGAGGGGCCGGGCGAGGTGTCAGCAGGGCGTCCTCCCTGCCCCGCCTTGGGGACCACAGAGACACCCCCCAGAAGAGAGCAGGCGGGTCTCCGCGGGGTGTCAGGCGACCTCTCTCTTATCAGACACACAGCCTCCTTTATTCTTTCCATCCAGCACTGGTTTTTACTGTTTTGACACCAGGGTTTGATGAAAGAGTTAAAACGCTCCAAATTTAAAGGTACTTGTTAAGAACTCATTTCCCAACATGGCGAAAACAAGAAAGGTGCAACCACGCACGAGTCAACGGTGACACGTGAGGATGTCGGCTGGGAGCCCCGGGGCACCTGAAGGCCCCTCCGAGTCTGGGTCTGAGAAGGGCTCGTGTCCCCTTTAACATGCATCCAGTGTCGCCTGCCCGTCAGCACTTTCAGAGCCCATGGCTGTCAGTCTGAAAGGACGCCCTCAGTGCGCCTTATAATTATGTGCACCACGAAAGCGGGAAAGAGCACAGGAGAACAGATGTAAGTCACTCCATCAGCACAGCAATGTGACGCTAGCTAAGGGGTGGGGGGGGGCAGGAAAAAAATGCTTTCTGTGCATCTAATTTAGTGATTCCTAATTAAAACTGGAAATTCACAACAACACACAATACAGGTAAAATTACGTTACTCTTGATGAAAGCCCTAATTAAAATGTTTCAGTGGGAACGTGCTTGGCAGAAATAAGGAGTTTTGATGTTTAAAATATGCATTTGTTGGGGGTGACAGCTATTTACAGGGACCCTGTCTCTTCCTTGCAAATAGTTCTGCATGAAAAGTATAACCCCACCTCCTTTTCAAATGCGCTTTTTTGCCCGAAGCAATTCAGAGAGCAACGCATTTTAAAATCCTTCGCATGTACAACCCAGCACATTTAGCTGCTTTCCCAGTGAGAAATATGTGATTGAAAGCGAACATCGGATCAGGGTTTCAGGAGGTAAATAAGGCCTCCTGTGGGGAGAGGTCTCCATGTCACTCCGTTGCCATCAACCCGAGCTGGAGATGGGAGGATGTGGGGTTGGGCGCAGGGGGTGCGTGGTGGCCCATGTCACTCCCCTCCCCCTTGACCGTATCACGTGGCTGCCGCTCGGAAGGCAGTAAATGATCACAGAGCGGCGACCGGTGCCACCAGCTCAACAGTCGCTCGGAGGACGAGCGCCGTCGCCTCATCCCGCGCACGTTCTGTGCGTGTTGCAAAGATGAGGCCTTGCTCGTACACGGCAGCCTCTGTCCCGTTTCGTGCAGCGGTGATGGAAGGAAAGCACAGCAAGCATCGAACTGAACGGCAGAAGCCTCAGCTCACTTAGCACCCGCAGGGCGGGGTGGGTGTGGTGACTGGAGGGAATCGCCAGCTTCTGGGGACACGACTCCTCGCGCAGGCACGCGGGCTGCCGCCCCGGCGGCTGGGCGAGGGGGTCTCCACCGGCGCTCCTGGTGGGGGTGAGCGTCAGCTTCCGCTGACGCCAAGGCTGGCCGTCCCCCTTCTTCCTCACTTCTCTGTAGCTCATTTTCATGTGTATCATCGCTGTGGCCGCACAAGGCGCCAGGACCGTGGGCAAAGTCAGGCTCTCTGGCTCCCATCTCAGTGTCTGTAAAATGGGGTGGGAGGGGCTGGAGAAGTGGGATGTGGTCTCTACGGGTCCTTTAGCTCTGAGATTCTGGGATTTTTTTTCAGAAAAAGTAGACCCCCAAAGTTTGGGTTGAGTCTCATGGAAGATGCCACCTGGATAACCAACAAGGACCTACTGTGTGGCACAAGGAACTCTGCTCAGTACTCTGTAATAACCTAAATGGGAAAAGAACTTGAAAAAGAATAGATAGAGACATTACTTTACCAACAAAAGTCCATCTAGTCAAGGCTGTGGTTTTTCCAGTAGTCATGTATGGATGAGAGAGTTGGACTCTAAAGAAAGCTGAGCACCGAACAATTCATGCTTTTGACCTGTGGTGTGGAGAAGACTCTTGAGAGTCCCTTGGACTGCAAGGAGGTCCAACCAGTCAATCCTAAGGGAAATCAGTCCTGAATATGCATTGGAAGGACTGATGCTGAAGCTGAAGCTCCAATACTTTGGCCACCTGATTTGAAGAGCTGACTCATTGGAAAAGAGCCTGATGCTGGGAAAGATTGAAGGTGGGAGGAGAAGGGGACGACAAAGGATGAGATGGTTGGATGGCATCACCAATGTAATGGACATGAGTTTGAGCAGGCTCCGGGAGCTGGTGATGGACAAGGAAGCCTGGCATGCTACAGTCCATGGGGTTGCAAAGAGTCAGACACGACTGAGCGACTGAACTGAACTGAGATACATGTATATGCTTAACTGAATCACTCCGCCATACACCTTAAACTAAGACAGCATTATTAACCAACTATTCGCCAATATGAAAAAAAGACATAACCTGAACCAGGGTGCCTGAAGGGTATATCCCTAGAGGTTTGGTTCAAGCTGTAGGAGGAGAGTTATAATAGAGCGACCAGCTCTAATCTGCATCAGAAAATGTACCAATATTTCCCTGATGTTCCAAACAAAACTCTTCTTAAAAGTTAAGCCTTCAGTATGTTAAGACCAGGGCACCCATGTCCTGAAGCCTTGAAGAGTGACCTGGGGCGAGGCTGCGGGCTGGTGTGCGGGTTAGCGCAACGTTGGTTCTGCCCCCGGACCACTTATACTTGCTTTTCATAATATGCAGAGCAAATTCCACACATGGTTTCTAAAAACTAGACTCTATCAGGCAGAGTTTTCAAGCCACTTTTCCAGATACCAGGTCTTACGGTGAGAGCTTGCTGGGAAACTGTAGTAAAATCAGTGGGAGAGAGTGCGGCTTATGAACTTGAATTATTTTAATATTCTTACGAGTTGAGATTTAAGAAAAATAATGGATATAAATTATAATTGGGCTTCCCAAGTGGCGCCAGTGGTAGAGAACCCACCTGCCAGTGCAGGAGGCGTAAGAGATGTGGGTTTGATCCCTGGGTTAGGAAGCTCCCCTGGAGGAGGGCATGGCAACCGGCTCCAGTATTCTTGCCCGGAGAATCCCACAGACAGAGGAGCCTGCTGGGCTACAGTCCAGGGGGCCGCAAAGAGTCGGACACGATTGAAGTAACTTAGCATGTACACATGCCAACTATAATTATAAATATATGGATGTTCGCTTATAAATCTGAAAACCAAGGAATTGTCCCCCCTATTTGGACAATTTATTGTGATGTTCAGTGCATCTGAGCAGGTATTTTCTGAAGAGTCAATTTGTACTACTTAAATTTGTTAAACGAACTGAGTTTTAAAATTAAACAATTCTCCCCCTTTATTACTAAACAGAGGAGTGAAGAGTAAGTTTAATTTCAAGTGTCATTGAGATGTTCAGACTTGCCCCTGGTGAGGAACGTGTGTGCTCTCACAATAGTGGTAACAATATCCCTAGTCCACGCCCAAAAGTGACCGAGCTCGCGCGTGGCTGACGGTTTCTCTCCCAGAGCTCCCACAGACTCTGGTGACCTCTGATTTCAAAGCAGAGATGGAGCATTACCAGCACTGATGGCTTCCCTGAACTTTGATGAGGACTAAGTACAAGTATGGCGGGTGTAACTGTTGTAGTCTTGTTCTGCACAGCTGGGGCTTCTTGGGCTCTAATCGTAAGCTTCTCATTCAGCTCTGCCAGGAAGCTGGTTGTCACGGGACCGTCAGTCGTTTCAGGGAGAAGAGGAGTCGAGGAGTTCTTCTAACCCATACTTACACCCCAAATACGAACAGAAAGAATCGTGGGGCAAAATAAAAGGAAAGCATAAAAAGACACTGAAAAGTCATGTCTCCCTCCTGGCCTCACCTTCTGACCCGTGCCCCTGCCCCACCTTTGGGCCTGGGAGGCTGTTCTAAATCTCTGCAGGAGAGAGACGGGGAGGGTGTAGGAGTGGGGGGCTGGGCAGCTCAGAGAGGAGGGGGCGGCGATGTGGCCTCCAGCCCCTCATCCTCCGCCAGTCCTAACTAGCCTGAAGTGGCCCAGACTTCTGAAAGCCAGACGCCATTCAAGGGGGAGAGCTGGGCACTCCCACACTGAACTCCCGTCTCTCAGACTTGAAGGAATGTCTCTGCCTGTTACGTGTTCATTCCAGGGAAGGAGCCGAACAGGACAAAGGCTGCTCCCCGCTTCTGCAGCCCATCACTGAGACCCGGCAGGCACAAACCCCAGCCTCATCGGAGGAGACATGGGGAAATCAATGGGGCTTTCGCTTGGCTTTTGGAATTAGAATTGATGGAAAAATACCAAACTCACCAAGAGTGTTTACTGAGAAGACTGACTGAAGGGCCCCAGTGAGGCCTCTGCACACACGGAGCCAACATTTGATGTCTACGCGGCCAGAAGCGAAGGCGTGACTCCTTAAATATAGTCCCAGAAACACGGGCGTGGACTTGGGCGGGTGCAGATGGGGTGCTCACTGCAGACCCCCTTCTCACAGCGCGTGGTGCACGGAGCCCCCGCTGTGTGGCTGTGAAGTGTCGGGAAGCGGGCTCGACCCGCGGTGCACCGGCGCCTTGATAACACAGTGTATGGAGCAGGGGCACTGAAGGAAGCCGCCACGGTGACAGTGGCCTGCGGTCGGCGGTCCTGCTCGGTGAGGTGTCTCGCCAGGGTCGCCACCGAGGACAGCGGGGACTGCGGCTGGCGGCTCGCACGGGGCTCTCTCAGCGATCAGAGACGGCCCCGCCCCCTCGGCCACCGACACTCCCAGAACCTCCGTCATCAGAGCCCCAGGACGTGCTGCATCTGGCACGCCTGTCTGTGAAGCCGACTTGAGAACTGAGTGAGGTGGCCTGACCCTCCCCGAGGACCGGCGCCGAGACCGAGGGGACACAGCCCACACCCACTCCCCATGCTCTGCTGCGGGTCCAGGTGGTGCCAACGCGGCGCTCTGTAGATAGCAGGCTCATCTCACCACCTGCCACCTACACTCACTCCAGCCCTCAGGCCCACCTTCCAGCCCCTCTTCCCCTTGTGCTGGGGGGCACTCCAGAGTTTCCTTCTAAGCCCGCCCCTGCCGCCAGGCGCAGCGCAGGAAGCAGCGGGAACAGCGCTGTGGCTGGGGGTGGGGGGACTCTCCGGAAGCCAGGAATGCCTGCAGGCCACAGGCTGGACAGGACAGAGACCCTCCCCCAGCCCCCTGTCTGATACCAGCTGCTCAGGGAGGCACGGCTGCGGCCCCCCCACCCCAGGAAGTGAAGACCCTGCCCTTGGGAAAAACCAGAGGAAGCCAACCTGGTTTCCACCCCCTCTAGGCCCTCCATCACTCAACACGCACCAGGTTTGGGTCTGTTTTTTCCTGTTTCCCCCAAGTGGGGAATAAGGACTTCCCCAGAGTCATGGGCTCCAGCAGCAACTTCGCAGGACACTGTTGCTATGGGGTGACCAGGCCCTGTGCCCTGCACCGTGCCCCTGCTGCTCCGGACGCTGGGGACAAGGGCCATCGAGAGCAGGCCGGGGCAGCACACCAGCCCTGGCACCTGACAGGGGCCGTAACCTCGTGGAGGCTCGCTACCAGGTGGAGGCTCGCTGCCAGTGGAGGCTCGCTACCAGTGGAGGCTGGTTACCAGCGGAGGCTAGTTATCAGGTGGAGACTAGCTACAGGGTAAAGGCTCATTACCAGGTGGAGGCTAGTTACAGGGTGGAGGTTCGTTACCAGGTGGAGGCTAGTTACCAGCGGAGGCTAGTTACCAGGTGGAGACTAGCTATCAGGTGGAGACTAGTTACCAGGTAGACTAGTTTCAGGGTGGATGCTAGTTACCAGGAGGAGGCTAGTTATCAGGTGGAGACTAGTTTCAGGGTGGATGCTAGTTACCAGGTGAAGGATAGTTATCTAGTAGAGGCTAGTTACCAGGTAGAGACTAGTTACAGGGTGGATGCTACTTACCAGGTGGAGGCTAGTTACCAGCGGAGGCTAGTTACCAGCAGAGGCTAGTTACAGGGTAGAGGCTCATTACCAGGTGGAGGCTAGTTACAGGGTGGAGGTTCATTACCAGGTGGAGGCTAGTTACCAGCGGAGGCTAGGTACCAGGTGGAGACTAGCTATCAGGTGGAGACTAGTTACCAGGTAGAGACTAGTTTCAGGGTGGATGCTAGTTACCAGGTGGAGGCTAGTTACCAGTGGAAGCTAGTTATCAGGTGGAGACTAGTTTCAGGGTGGATGCTAGTTACCAGGAGGAGGCTAGTTATCAGGTGGAGACTAGTTTCAGGGTGGATGCTAGTTACCAGGTAAAGGATAGTTATCTAGTAGAGGCTAGTTACCAGGTAGAGACTAGTTACAGGGTGGATGCTACTTACCAGGTGGAGGCTAGTTATCAGGTGGAGGCTAGTTATCAGGTGGAGGCTAGTTACCAGCGGAGGCTAGTTACCAGCAGAGGCTAGTTACAGGGTAGAGGCTCATTACCAGGTGGAGGCTAGTTACAGGGTGGAGGTTCGTTACCAGGTGGAGGCTAGTTACCAGCGGAGGCTAGGTACCAGCGGAGGCTAGTTACAGGGTAGAGGCTCACTACCAGGTGAAGGCTAGTTACAGGGTGGAGGTTTGTTACCAGGTGGAGGCTAGTTATCAGTGGAGGCTAGTTACCAGGTGGAGACTAGTTACCAGGTAGAGACTAGTTTCAGGGTGGATGCTAGTTACCAGGTGGAGGCTAGTTACCAGTGGAAGCTAGTTATCAGGTGGAGACTAGTTTCAGGGTGGATGCTAGTTACCAGGTGAAGGATAGTTATCTAGTAGAGGCTAGTTACCAGGTGGAGACTAGTTTCAGGGTGGATGCTACTTACCATGTGGAGGCTAGTTATCAGGTGGAGGCTAGTTACCAGGTGGAGGCTAGTTATCAGGTAGAGGTTAGCTTCAGGGTACAGGCTAGTTACCAGGTGGAAGCTAATTACCTAGTAGAGGATAGTTACCAAGAAGAGACTAGTTACAGGGTGGATGCTAGTTACCAGGTGGAGACTAGTTTCAGGGTGGAGGCTAGTTACCAGGTGGAGGCTAGTTATAGGGTGGATGTTAGTTATCAGGTGGAGATTAGTTACAGTGTGGGGGCTGGTAACCTGGAGGAGGCTGGTTACAAGGTGGATGGTAGTTACTAGGTGGAGACTAGTTACAGAGTGGATGTTAGTTACCAGGTGGAGGCTAGTTATATTGTGGAGGCTAGTAACCTGGAGGAGGCGGGAAACCAGGTGGAGACTAGTTGCCAAGTTGAGGCTAGTTACTGGGTGGAGAGTTACCTGGTGGAGACTAATTACCAGATGGAAGTAGTTACCTGGTGGAGACTTGTTACCAGGTGGAGGCTATTCACCAGGTGGAGACTAGTTGCCAAGTGGAGGCTAGTTACTGGGTGGAGAGTTACCTGGTGGAGACTAATTACCAGATGGACATAGTTACCTGGTGGAGACTAGTTACCAGGTGGAGATCGGCTGTCAGCTCTTGACAGGGCTGGGCTTGCCTACTCCTCCCCCCAGCCTTGGTGGGTGGCAGGGCTGGTACTCACGATGGGGCTGGCGTTGATGTAGTCAGAGCTGCTGTGGCTGTTCTCTGATTTCAGCCGGATCCGGGAGTGGTCATCTGCAAGCCCAAGGGCAGAGCATTAACCCACGTGGTGCGTCTTCAAGGGCCACCGCTCGCCCCCTCCCAACTGCTCCCGGTCCATGCCTCCTCCCGTCACCCCACTGGGGCCCTTCAGTCCACCAGCAGAGGGTCAGGGTGTGTGGGCACTCAGTGTTGCTCTTGTGTCAAGCTCAATGCCAAAGCTGGCTATCACTCAGTTGTGGCTGACTCTTTGCGACCCCATGGATTGTAGCCCAACAGGATCCTCTATTCATGGAATTTTCCAGGCAAGAAGATGGGAATGGGTTGCCATTTCCTTCTCTACGGAATCTTCCTGGCCCAGGGACTGAACCTGGGTCTCCTGCATTGCAGGCAGTTTCTTTACTTTCTGAGCTAATCAACTCCATGGCAATAGCTCATGCAGTGTTTGCTTTCAAATGACACGTATTCAGTAACATAGAGAAAATAAATACCAACACAGATATTAAGCTATTAGCCCACCGTTCAATACACTCAGTTTTGTGGTCTAGAAATGACAAGATACTTGTGTTTAGAAGAATGGAGATTTAAAAGGGGAATAAGGGCAAAAGAAAATGAGGTTGAAGAGGGAGCCAGGAGCCACTGGGGACTCATCGACATGAAATGTGCTTTCAATGGGCACAATAACTTGACCGATGCTGAAATCAGACACTTTGGTGGGGAATAAGGACATGCTCCATCATAGCTTGATGTGTCTGGTCTGTGAATCATCTCTAATTTTGGTTCTGGAACAAGCATTCCCCTGCCTTCAGTGATGACTCTCTCTGCCCATTTGCAGGGACTTCACAGTGAGCAGGGCACCCCGAGGGGCCCCGAGTCTCCCGCCTTCCTCATCTCCCTCAGCAAGGTGCGACCTTGAAAATGGGAAGTGCTGAGCTCCGCTGTCAGCCCATGCTACAGCGGGGCCCGAGGGCCCCACCCCACCTGCTTCTGCAGCCCCAGAGGCCTGCGTTTCCGCGCCGGCGAGCACACCACCCCAAGTCCGAGTCCGGATTCCTGGCCCCTCGCCGGGTCTCCCTACTTCCCGCCCCGCCCCCGGGAGCAGCTCGCGCAGTGGGGGCAGGAGAGCTCGGGGCTTTGCCGTGGCGGCTTCTTTCACTTCTCTGGGAGACTTTCTTCACTTATTTCTTGTTTTAGACGGTTCTGGGAGTCAGGAAACTTGGCGAGGCCTATAGCTGACTGAACCTGGAAGTTACCGTCTACTGGAGACCGGATACCCTCCTATGCATCTTATTAAGGTATTAACATTGGCCGTTTCCCAGCAGAGATAAGACAGGTAAGAACCATCCAGATATCAGGAAGGAGGTCACACTTGGCACGCTTACCTGAGCAGAGGTGACATGGAACGTACCCTGCGGAATGTTCTGAAGGTGTTTACGACGGCAGCTGCCAAGCCTCCTGCTAAGATGCCACCTATTCTAAAGTCCCCTGGACCCAATGACTTTGGGTCCTGCACAAATATATTTTCTTGGGAGACTGAGAAATGACTGCAGCAGGAAGTTACAAAAAACTTACAAGAATAGTCTGTCAGCTCTGACATTCCAACGTGCTACAAACACGAACCCTTAAATGCACTTCAACAGCCCAGTTTCTCTGTGTGTTGGGGGGAGGGGGCGAGCCGCTAGGAAGCCGGGCCCCTCTCTGAATGGAGGCTGTGCTTGCTGCAGCCACACAGGAGTCTGGACGCACAGGGCAGGGCTTCCAGCACCTTCCAGAGGGCTCCTGAGGGCCTCATCGCATGCACTCTCCCTGAGCCCACTGTGGGTTCTGCTGACAGCAGGAGTCAGCTGCTCCCAGGGTCTGAGAACCCAGGACCCAGGGCAGGGCTGCTGGCGATCGCAAGGGAGCAGGGCCTGGAGCTTCAGAGCGTCCTGTCCCACCCGGAGCAGGGTGGCCCCTGTGTAGCACTAAACTGGCATAGCCTTGGGGGGCTGTCGGGTCCCCTTCATCTCCACGGAGCCCCACGAGCAACCGGGCCCAGTAAACAAGCACCAGCTGGATTTTCTAGCAGGAGAATCGAGAAAGCAGGTTCTAAGTTTGGGTGTCCCAGTGAGCTCGGCTCTCTGATGGTTGACGGGACAGACTGAGCAGGGCTGGAGCGCGAGCGTGCCCGTGAGGACAGCACACAGCCTTCTGCACCCTGCGGGCGCTGGCCCAGCCGCCTTCGTCCCTGCAAGGCACCCTTTCTGAGACGTTCCTGAGTCTGGGGCAAAGGCTTCCAAAGCTCAGAGTTCTGCTTCCTTCCCATCATGTATCTGACTCGGTGGCAACATGCTCATACTAAAATTGACATGAAGTTGACTGTTTTAGCGTGGCACCATCTTGACCTCCCTCGGAGACACTGAGCACCACCCTGGAAGGGCCAGGGTCCAGTGAAGGGCGGTTGCGGATAGCAGGGACGCTCCACGGGACATTTCACTTGGCTGGGCACGTCTTTATTTTGTGGCTCGCAGTTCCTGTTTTGAGGGCAGCCTCGAGTTTTCTTCATGATGTGAAAGGCAGAGAGAGTGCCTGGCAGGGTCAGCGATTCGCTCCCGGTCAGCAGGTGCAGTGGAGCTGACGCCAGGGCTGGGGTGAGCAAGTCCCCGCCCCTCCCCCGAATGATTCCTTCATCTTCCTCGGACGAACACACACGCCTTTTCCGGGATCAAACTCAACACGGCGACCCCAACCACGGACCAAGACATTTCGCACCTGCAGCGCTGGTGTCTGAATGAGAGGTGGGTGTGTCCTTGAGGTCTTCATCTGAGACGCCCTTGGAAGCCAGGACACGAAGACGTTCAGGTCGCATCTCCCCACTGCACCTGGGCCATTCTCCTCTCACGAGACCCGCAGTGGTAACTTCAGCCAAGAAGGGAAGGAGAACTCCTCCCAAGAAGAAGCCTGATGAACTAGCCCTCTGTGAGTGTCCCTTTTCTGACCCCTGAAGAATTACTGGTGTTATTCCCATGTTTAAAAATGATGTCTTGAATTCCTCTCATGTTCTATCCACTACCTGTCCTAGCGTTTCAAGCTCATAACCTCCTTCTTCCTGGAACACTGTGCCAGACAGAGCAGGGACCATTTTCCCATTTTAGGCTGAAGAAATTAAGGCTCCAAAAGATCGAGTAACTGGCGTGGCAAAGGCCACAGAGCTAAGGGCTCAACCCAGCCCTGCCTCCTGCTAGCCACGTGATGGCTGAGTAAACGGCTCAGCGTCTTAGTGTCAGAGTTCTCATCCGAAGTTGGACGATGAAGTCCGACTCACAGGGCCGTTGTGTGAACAGCTTCTGTCAGGTGCCACGTGAGGCCTGGCAGACAGAAGGGACTTAGATTTGAGGTCGAGATGACAGACGAATGCACGCCTGCCTGATGGAGGGTCTCAGGATGGTTTTCACAAATGCCAGTGAGGAACATGTTCTAGAACTGCTTGGCTACGGCGAGGGCAGAGGAGCCTTGAAGCGGTAGACTCTGGAGGCCACTGAGTGTCGCCGTCCACGCTTCCTTCCAGCCTGGGCCACGGTGTAGACCCTCCCCCGCACTGCCGGAACCCAGCTCCGGACCGTGCGGATGCCGCCTCCACTGTGATCTCCCACACGGGCCCTCAGGATGGGGCTTTCCTGGGCTCCCCGGTCACATCACTCACATTGCCGAGTGTGCTGAGCCATGGGCGAGTCAACAGGCTTCACCTCCCTGGAGGACGTGACTCATCGGTGCTGCTGACGGCAGCGCGGGCTGGGCGTCTGTAGAACCCGCTGGTTGACAGCGGTTCCAGCTGAGGGAGCTTCTGCCCCCGGATGGTCTGCCAGTGTTGCCTCAGGGCCCTTGAGCTTCTCAATTTGCTGTTAAGCCTGAGGTGGGACCATCACGCTGGCTGACAGCAGTTTCTCCACCTGGAAGGCGTGGCAGAGGCGTCTGAGATGGGCCAGCTCTGTCCGGAGGGCTGCGAGTCCTCCACAGAGACCCCACATCGGGCCGTGCTCAGGAATGACCCAGTGGTCGCCAGCTCCTTCCTGAACTTCGTGGGTCTCCCAGTGGGTGAGCAAACCGCAAGCATCGCGGGGGCTTCCTGCAGGATGGCCACCCAGCTTGGCAGGTGAGTGGCCCTGAAGGTGGGTCACAGGGGCTGGAGCACAGCGGGACCCCCGTTCTAACCACGCACAGACCTCACACTCAGCCTCTACGAGGGGAAGGCCTCTCGGGGCTCGGCCTGGGTGCTGGGCAGGAACGGACCCCACAGGCTTCAGGTCGTGGCCCAGGCTGTCCCGGGGCTCCTGGGGTCAAAGGTTGAAGTGTGCCCCCCAGGACCTTGGGCTGTGGCCTTGACACAGAGCTGGGTCTGTGCAGAGGGGTTGGGCATAACGAGCTCACAGGCACGGGTGGGACTCACCCCACGTGTTTAGGGCCTGGAGAGAAGTGGGGAGCTTCGGACTCAGACCCGGGCAGACGGAAGGGGGCATGCAGACGTGAAGGCTGAGGAGACGGCCTGGGACGGATGCCCCTCAGAGCCCTGAAGGGCCAGCCTCGTCCTGGGCCCGGCCTCCAGCCCGTGAGGACACAGCTCTGCGGCCCAGGCACGCCTGCCCCGGGGCTGGCCTGTGTCTGAGCCCAGCTCCCTTAGGACGCACCGACCTGTGTGCCCTGCTGCCGCATCTCAGCTCTTCCAGGTCCCATTCCTTCAATGACCAAGAGCAGGACTTTCCTACCAGCCTAAAAAAGTGAGTTTTCTATGAGGAAAGCAGGGAACAGGCGCGAGGTGGGCCCTCACAAGCCTGGAGGAAAGAGAGGGGAGCTCTGCCCAGAGGCCCCAGAGGCACCGGGACCGCGGGAGGCTCCGGCCCAGCCCTCGGCGGGTGCAGTGCAGACACCAGGGGCCGCAGGGTGGCAGGGAGCACGGTGTACATGCTTGCTGCAGCAGTCGTGTGGCACACATCCGAGAGCAGCTCTGCAGAAACAGGAGCACAGACACCGAGCGAGCGAAGCCGCGCCGTCGCACCGTCCACCCAGAGACTGGCCGTCGGCGCGCCCCGGCCACCCGCTTCTCCGAGCGAGGCACCCCACCCCGGGCGGAGCGGAGGCTGCAGACAGACAGCGAGGGCCGCGGCCTCTGAGGGCCCGGGTGGGGGGCAGCTCAGCCACGCTTACACGAGACGGGGCAACCGCGGCCTGCTGAGCACAGGCTGTCAGCGGGAAGCAAGCGGCCTCCTGTGGGCTGACTGAGGGTCGACGGAGGGTCACACCGGTGTCACCTGTAGCTCACAGTCTCAGCACCAACAGGGACCAGGGTGGATATGCGGCCTGAGTCTTTGGGACGGGGTCTGAGAACAAGATGAAACCCCCTGCCCCCAGGCCTTGCCAACGAGGACGCCTGGGGAAGGAAGGGGAGCAAGTCTGGCAGGAACTCAGTCACCTTAACAGAGACACACCTGCGACGGCAGGTGGGGAGAGGGGCCTGGAGGACACTCAGACCGAGGCTGACGTGGCGGAAGGGGGCCGGGGCAGGGGACCCGCGGGGGTCTGGGGACGGAGTCACAGGGACACGAGGTGGAGCAGTGCGTGTGACTCCGCTGCACCTGTGACGGGTCGGGGGCGGCCGTCCGCAACCTCACCCCGCACGGAAGCCCGCCTCGGGGTCCCGGGCCTCTGTGTGCAGCGCAGGATGGGACAGCACAGGAGGGTGGAGAGCCCTCGGGAGGGGCGCGGGCCAGGGCCCAGCACAGCTGGGGGAGCGCAGGGCCGCGGCTTAGGTCGAGACTTGGAGATCGGGCATGGGGGGACATGGCCCAGAAGCCCCCGAGGCCCCCAGCGCTTGGCGCTGCTGCAGCAAATAATCTGTCCTCCTGGTGTGCGAGTCGCTCAGTTGTCTGACTCTGTGACCCCGTGGACTGTAGCCCTCCAGGCTCCTCTGTCCATGGGATTCTCCAGGCAAGAAGGCTGGAGTGGGTTGCATTTCCTCCTCAGGGGATCTTCCCGATCCCAGCAGATGCCGAAGCCTAAACAAACAGTCCGGTCACTTGCGGTTTCAGACCGGGGTTCCACCAACATGGGTGTACTTAGTGAGACGGCTGCGCTTCTCCGTGTCTTCATTTCCACCAGAAAGGCAGCTGGCCGCACTGACAGTGTGGCTTTTCACACAGGAACGTGTTCACGATGCTCTGGGTGAGCTGCCGCAGAGGGCAGGGTGTGGGGCAGAGCTCAGCTAAGCGAGGGGGCAGGACCAGCGGAACCCGTGTCCACAGACCTAGCGCTTCAACGCCGCCTGTTTATGCTTGACTGTCCTTCCGCCCAGAAGCCTGGGGTGAGTCTGAATCAAGGTAGTTCTCCGGGTTCCAGCCTCCGGCTGCACCCAGGATCCTGGCCAGGACCATTCCTCCTCACCACGTTACCCCAAGCAGCCTGGCTTCCCTTCTCCACGCCAAGGACCCTGGTGATGACCCTGGGCCTGTCTGGAAAACCCAGGCCCCTCTCCCTAAGTCAAGGTCAGCTGATGAGCAAACCTCAGGCTCATCCGCAACTCCCCCTTCACTTTGTCGCGAAGGTGGCACCCGCATGGGTCCTGGGGGCAGGACGTGGGTCCTGGGGCTGCTCATCTGCTGCTGCACGGGCAGGGGGACCGAGTGGGACCTGTCAGACTCTGGCTCCCTCTCAAGAGCAAAGTGACTCTGCGATCCAGGGTGTCTGTTGCCTGTCACAGGCCTGGGGCCGTGTGGGTGGTGCGCCCCTCACCCAGGGCCGAGATCAGCGCCGAGGCTGACGGAGACCGCAGTCAGCCTGATGGCTCCCGATGCCTCAGTCTGCTAAGAAGTCTAACCGAAGTGAGCAGTGAGAAGAGGGGGCAAGAAGGAGGGAGGGGAGGGGAGGAGGGTCAGAAATGGGAGTACAGCTGACAGTCTGACCCTCCTGCTAAACGCTGACCTCCTGGAAGTCTAAGCAGGTAGCCACTCAGTTCAGTTCAGTCGCTCAGTCATGTCCAACTCTCGGCGACCCCATGGACTGCAGCACGCCAGGCCTCCCTGTCCATCACCAACTCCCAGAGTTCACTCAAACTCACATCCATCGAGTCGGTGATGCCATCCAGCCATCTCATCCTCTGTCATCCCCTTCTCCTGCCTTCAATCTTTCCCAGCATCAGGGTCTTTCTCCAAGGAGTTAGTTCTTTGTATCAGGTGGCCAAAGTACTGGAGTTTCAGCTTCAGCATCAGTCCTCCCAATGAACACCCAGGACTGATCTCCTTTAGGATGGACTGGTTGGATCTCCTTGCAGTCCAAGGGACTCTCAAGAGTCTTCTCCAACACCACAGTTCAAAAGCATCAATTCTTCGGTGCTCAGCTTTCTTCATAGTCCAACTCTCACATCCATACATGACCAATGGAAAAACCACAGCCTTGACTAGATGGACCTTTGTTGGCAAAGTAATGCCTCTGCTTTTCAATATGCCGTCTAGGTTGGTCATCACTTTCCTTCCAAGGAGCAAGCGTCTTTCAATTTCACGGCTGCGTCACCACCTGCAGGTAACCACTGCTGTCAGCTATAAGGATGGGGTCATAGTTATGGAGGAGAAGGTCTTTACTTTTAGGAGACACAGGCTAAACCATTTAGACACACAAAACCCACTTTGAAACAGTTCAGCCAACAATGCAGTAAAGCAGACAGATCACACAAGAAAGGCACAATACTGAGCGGCAGCCATGTGGAGTCCGGCCTGTGCGGATGCAGGCGGTCACCAAATTATGACTTCAGCCTGAGGATCCGAAAACTTTTGCAATAAAAAGTGTGGGGGAAATGATGCCAAGCCGGCTTTCTTTGCAAAGCACCCGCGGGACTAGGTGGCCAGGAGCCCCCCGGGGTCAGGAGGACGGGGGATGACCCTGTCACCCCCGATGCCCTGGCTCGCCTCTGGCTCCCAGTTCCTGGGTGGCAGTGTAAAGGGGACGTTGCACACGTGGCCTTTCTGCTGTGTGGGTGTGTCAGGGCTGCAGGGTGGCGGCAGGCGGGCCGGGGTCAGGCGGGGAGCAGCCATGGGCATGGTCCTTCCGGGTCCGTGCCTTGGGAGGCAGCGCTCTGCATTCATCTCCTTGAATACGATCTCATCAGTGACTCGAAGTCATCTGAAACACGCTTATAAACTGCGCGGACAATGCGGCACGTGATGAGCGGGTGTCAAACTCCCCTAGGCTCTGAACAGGGTGCGTTTATCGGAAGTGAATGGAGTTCAGTGCCGAGTCAGGATGGACGGATGGGGGCTGGGCCCTGTGAGGAGCCCACTGCACGATGAACAGACACTGGGAACGTCTTGGTGGAGGAGACACAGCCCAGCGTGGCCCTCCGAAGGTTGTGATCGGCTGCTCGGGGTGTGGGAACCAGCAGGCGTCCAGGACAGGGCCCAGGCCTGGCCCCCACCCCCGAGGTCCCAGGTCTCTCTGAGCCCCCGAGTCCCCCCAAAGCTGAGACTCTGTGCAGCCTCGGCTGTGAGAGGTGAGATGCGCAGACACCAGGCCACAGGAGGTCGGACGTCTCACGTGTCCAGTGGTCCAGCTTCCAGGAAGGGAGTGGACAGGAAGCAGAAGCTGGACCTGGGTGGCTGAACTTGCAGATGGCCGGCGTGGCCCCCAGCCCGCCAAGCAGCCCCTCTGCTCTGGGGGGCTCCGGGGTGTTGTGCCCTCAGCCCCAGGCCCCACTCCAGAGGCTCTGGCCCTGCAGGGCTCAGCCCCACGAGGAGGCCTGGGAGTGTCTGGAACATGGCCTTCGCCTCTTCTCTGCTTCCCTTAGGAACTGTTCAGTCCCAGGCAGCCCAACCTCTGTGAAGGAAGAAGAAGCCCGCACACGCGCTGCCGCGGGATTTCCTTTTCGGCACCAATGTATCCACGGCCTCCCCCGTCTGGAGGCAGTCACTCAGCTCGTTCTGAGGCCATAAAAGGCGGGGTGAAGAAAGGTCAGCGCGTCAGCAATTTCTCCGGATGCTCCGCTTTCCTGGGCGGCTTCCTCACACGAGAAGAGATCCGGCTCGCTGTCAGATTCAGAATTTCCCACGACTGATCACTACAGGCAAAGCTGGTCACTCAGACGTGACCCCACCAGGATGTTCACTGCAGAGATCCTGCTCAGAGTGGGGAGAAGCGTCAACCCAAGGTTTGCTTGGAAAGAAATTTTCTGTGTGTTTTGAGGGGAGTGGTGCTTTGTCAAGGATGGCGGCTGTGGGTGTATTTTAGACGTTCAGTCCGTGGAAGTGTGAAGTCTTTGCTCACTTTCCTGACATGAGAGTCTCAGATGAGTCCACAGAAACACGCAGGGTGTTCGTCATCGCAGGGCACACAGACAGACTCGAATCCCAGCCCCTTCATCTGTCAGGTGGGGGAGGCCGGGCGGGGTGGGTGGCAGGCCCGGGAGGGGTGGGGGGCAGGCCGGGGAGGGGTGGGGGGCAGGCCGGGGAGGGGAGGGGGGCAGGCCCGGGAGGGGTGGGGGGAAGGCCCGGGAGGGGGAGGGGGGCAGGCCGGAGAAAGGTGGGGGGCAGGCCTGGGAGCTCGGGGATGGCATGCGGCATGCTCAGCCGGCCTCTGTCTTTTTCGTCACACGTGGCTGAAGCTGAAGCTGGTGCCACGGGTGATGCGGCTCCCAAAAAGAGCCGGGCGGGAGTCACTCAGACCCTCCCCCACCCTGTCTGCCAGGTAAGGCCATGGACATGGCTGTGAGCGCATCAGCAGCTACACCCTAAAGGCCACACCTCGAGACACGGCTTCAAGGACCTTCTGTCCATCCTGCATGTCTGCGTCCTTGACTTGACCTTCTCTCTGGTTTCATAGCTAAGTACCCCCGTACCTCCGTGTCTCTCTCTTGAATCACAAACTTTAAGATGGCACACCACCATAGCATCATATTCCTGTCCTCAGCTTGTAAAGAACAGGAATATGAGGGAATATTGCATAATTCTTTTAAAAATGCAAAAAAGAAGCACTTTAAAGCATTTTAAATTCTTTAAACTTCTGAGCTATATAACAGGACCCAGCACAGCACCAGCCAACATCTTGTAAATCTGCCTTCTTCTTTGAAAGACAATTTGTTTGCAGCTAGAACCTCTGGGCTGTCAGGGATGGGAAAGTTGCTTGTCCAGCCACTTTGAACTTCCCACCAACCTGCTGATGGGGACGCAGCGGGTGTCCCAGCCTCAGCTGGACCGAGACGTGGATGGGGTGGAGGGGCGGAGCCCACACGCTGCCCTGGGGGGGGGTCCAGGTGGGTGCCCCGGCTGTGCCCATCAGGGAGTGTGATGGAAGCCCAGCAGCACTCCTGTCTCTTGGGTCGAGGGCGGACGTGGTTGCTGGGGGAGCGTGTCTGACACACGACGGTGTAATGAGCACCCTGACACCCACGTGGTGTAAACATCAGCTTCAGGGGTCAGGGTGCATGGAGGCCCACCCTGTCTACACGCTCTGCTTTGCCACGGACATCGCTGCACGTGCGGAAGGAACAGCCGGACAACACGAAGCAGGTCTCAGGAAGCACCGTTCTCCCTGGCCTGGTGAGACCACCAGGAGTTTAATGCACGCCATCGCCCTAGGGTCCTGCTCGGGGAGGGTGCAGGCTGAGACCTGACCACCGGCTCTCCTTCTGCAAGCTGAGAAGGCGGGAGTGCGGAGGACTGAGCCGGGGATGTGTGTGCGGGATGAGACCCAAATGTCCGGGGAGGCTCCGTCTGCCCACCTGTCTCTGAGGCCAGGGTCTGTGATGGCCACACGGTCAGGAACGGTGGCTTCTGGCTCGCGCCTCCGCGCCGGAGTCTGGCCGAGAAAGCACTTCCTTGTGGAGCCCTGGCTCCAGCCCACTAGCGGGCAGCAGGCCCAAGGCTCCGGTCCGAGGGCTCCCAGGGCCCTGGTCCCCTCGGGGCTGGCCCCCCGCCCCCACTGGAGGCTGAAGACAGGCTGTCCTGCGTCCCTGAGGCCCTGGCCTGTGGACCCACCAGCTGCAGGGCGTGTGGCCCGAAACGTGTAGCGATCTGGTTGGCGCTGCAGGAGGGCGCTTGAGGAAGAGCCTTTGAACTTGAGTGTTTATCGGGTGGCCCCGACAACCAAGGAAACCAGAGGTTTCCACACAGGCTGACCGTCTGCCCCCAACGGCTACTCATCTGGGGTGCCGTGGAATCCCCCACCCAGATCCTCCTCGAGGACAAGGGCCGAGTGTGGTTGGCTGGACATCGCTGTGTCGGCCAGCAGTCCTCAGTGCTCAGTTCAGTTCCATCGCTCAGTCGTGTCTGACTCTTTGTGACCCCACATACTTCAGCACTCCAGGCCTCCCTGTCCATCACCAACTCTCGGAGTAATGTCTCTGCTTTTTAATATGCTGTCTAGGTTGGTCATAACTTCTCTTCCAAGGAGCAAGCATCTTTTAATTTCATGGCTGTAGTCACCATCTGCAGTGATTTTGGAGCCCAAAAAGATAAAAATAAAGATAAAAGATAAAGTCTGTCACTGTTTCCACTGTTGCCCCATCTATTTGCCATGAAGTGATGGGACTGGATGCCGTGATCTTAGCCGTGATGTTAGCCGGATACCATGAATGTGGAGCTTTAGGCCAACTTTTTCACTCTCCTCTTTCACTTTCATCAAGAGACTCTTTAGTTCTTCTTCGCTTTCTGCCGTAAGGGTGGTGTCATCTGCATATCTGAGGTTACTGATATATTGATATTTCTTGGCGCACAGCAGGTACTTAAATATCTGTTTGTTATTTGCTTTCCTTCTAAATATAAACCACAAATTGCAATGGCCCCTATTTTTGGAGCTCTTTTGGGAAAAGCCCTTCAGACATCACAGAGCTGGTCTGAACACCAACTAAACTGTTAGGAAAACCTTACACCTAGAAGCGTGTTAAGATTTTCATAGCAGTGTGCCATTCCCGGGCTTGGGTCCACAGCCACACAGGTGCGTGTCTTGGCGCTCCCTGTCCTGTGAGCAGGGAGTGTGTCGCTGCCATTGCCCACGAGCCGGAGTGTCGGCCACTGTGCCCCCGGGCAGGCGGGCAGCAGGGGTGGGCTCCTGCCCTTGGGTGGCACCGCCTGGCCCCCTGGCTCCCAGTGCAGGGTGGAGGCTGTGTCCCCGCGAGGGCTCTGGTCTTCCCTGAGACCTGAGTGGCTTTGCTGAGCCCTCAGACACCTCAGCCCACAAAGTACGTGCTGTCACGTCTGAAGTCTGCCAGAATCCCTCCTGCCCTCCACCGCAAACTCACTCCACGCACGCAAGTCACTCATCACGTGAAGCTGGCGCTTACGTCAGACACTTTGCTCACAACACACGTCAGACTCCCGCCCCCACAGGGGGTGTGTATTAATTGCAGACCACGCCCCCCCCAACCCCAGCCTGGAACCTGCTGGAACATGGGAGGCTGGAGCATCTCCAGATAGTGGCGGAAGGCAGGAACAGCCGGGTGGGAGACGCGCATTCAGCCCGCACAGCCCTTCACGCCCCCGGGGGCCTCTGCCCCTGCAGTCGCCTGTTGGCTCACACAACGTCAGAGAGACGGAGGGCTGGCATCTCCCCGTGTCCCCTCTCTTGGCAGCGACTCCTGCGAGGCAGCAGGTGCCCAGCGATGCCGGGGACACACGTCTGCTCCTCGCATAGCCTGCCCGGCCTGCAAGACTGCCTCACTGTCCCCACAGCCCTGAGAGTCCAAGGGGGACGGTGTGACCCCCAGGACAGGGCAGGACGAGGCTCCAGGCGCTTGGAACCGAGCCCGAGTCCAGAGCGATAGCAGCAGCAAAGCCTGAGCTTGCTGGCATCTACCTGTGCCCACCCCCACCAGCGCACCTCCAGGACCGAGTGGGGCTCGCAGGGCGCCGGGCACGGAATCCAAAATACAACACAAACGAACTTACAAAACAGGGAAGGACACAGAGACACAGAAAACAAACTGATGGTTGGCTACCAAAGGGGAGGCCGGGAAGGGGTGACAGGAGTTTGGGGTCAACACACACTCACTTCTATATATAAAGCAGATACACAACAAGCTCCTACTGCGCAGCTCGGGGAACTATACTCAATATTCGGTAATAACCTCAGTGAAAAGAATCTGAAAAAGGACATGGGTGTGTGTGTCACGGAGTCACTTTGCTGTACACCTGAAACTAACGCAACATTAAATCAACTCTACGCCAAAAAAAAAAAAGTGAAAGGACCGTTTGTCGGCAGAGCGTGTAGGTAGGAGGAGGGAGGGCTCTGTAGCCCGATGAGCCCTGGAGGAGACCTTGGATCCCCGCCGCTCCCCGGAGCCCGAGGCGCGTCCAGGTGAGCACCGCCGGGCCCGCCCCCGCTCCCCCCCAGCCGGGCCGTACGTTCAGGTGAGCACCGCCTGAACACTGCCGGGCCCGCCCCCCGCCCCCGGCCCCCCGCCCCCGGCCCCCCGCCCCCGGAGCCGGCAGCGATTACAGGTGAGCACCGCCGGCCCGCCCCCCGCCCCCGAGGCGGGCGGTAGGTACAGGAGAGCACTGCCTGAACACTGCCGGGCCGCCCTCCGCCCCGGAGCCGGGCAGCGATTACAGGTGAGCACTGCCGGCCCGCCCCCCGCCCCCGAGGCGGGCGGTAGGTACAGGAGAGCACTGCCTGAACACTGCCGGGCCGCCCTCCGCCCCGGAGCCGGGCAGCGATTACAGGTGAGCACTGCCGGCCCGCCCCCCGCCCCCGAGCCGGGCAGTACGTACAGGTGAGCACCGCGGGGCAGCGGTTCTTCGGCAGGTTCTCTTCCCTCTGGGCCACGAGCGAGCTGTTGGGCTCGGCCTGGTAGGCACACAGCGCCTCCCACTCCTTCTCCAGGCGGTTCTTGTTCTTCAGGTGGTCCTCCATGTAGGCCTGGAACAGAGAGCGAGCGTCGGCAGGGCTGCCCGCGGGGGCGTGGGCCCGGGGGCGGCCCCAGGCGGAGCCCACGCTCCACCTGCGCGGAGGGGGCGGGGCGGGCTGGCACCGCGGCGGGGAAGGGGGCCGGGCACGAAGCAGACAGCAGACGTGGCGGGGGCGTGCGTCCCGCGTCGCAGGGCAGGGAGCCTGGGCCAAGCCCTCGCTGGGGCTGCTGACCTCGCTCCCACCTCTGTTTGCACAGAAGTCGTTTTCCTTATAACAGGCCGGCTTCTCTGAACCCACCAGGGGGATGCAGTTTGCTCTGATGGGCGCAGTGTTACGTGGCCGTTAGTGTTAAAAAACAAAACCCCAAACACAAACCAAATATCTGACCCTCATCTGCTCTGATCTTAATTTTTCCAGGCACCTGCCTTTGGGCAGGGACACAGGAGAGGTGGACGGGCAAACAGGCCTCCGGAACATTCCCTCCACAGACTCCGGAGCTGGTCTTGTCCACCCACCTTATTGGTCTGTTTAGTCCAGAGATGACCACAGTTTTAAGGAAAAGAATTTCAAAGGACTGACCCAGGTGGTTTGATTGGGCCCAAAGGAAATAGTCTCATCTTCCAACGTCTTGCTTGTGGATTTTCAAATATGTCCACACAGCAAAATGAAACACACACACGTGTGCACACACGGAGCCAGGTGCCTGGTCAGGCACTCCAATGTCTGGCCAAGATTTACACCTCTTCCACGCCCACCCTGATCCCTCTGTCGGCCCCTTCGTCTGCTCAGTCCAGCAACCACCACTCCAGTGACCACCACTGTCCTTGGCTGCCCCGCCTCATTGGCACCCCCCCAGGGGACAGACGGGCACGTGAAAAGGAAGGAAGCCCACCAGACGGGCGGGCTGAGATCTCAGTAAAGTGCGGAGTATAGCCGACCTGCACTGCTTTGTATCACTCACTTAGCAAACACTTACTCTGCCCATGTTGGTCCGACTGGTGTGTGTATCAGTGAGTGTGCGCTGAGCCAGCGTGTGGAGGCCGGGCGCCCGAGGGCACCGCTCCAGGGGAGGGCTCACGCTCCGGGTTGCCTGGCCCAGCCGAGGTGCCCCTGGGCTGTAGCTCTGGGAGGGCCAGTGACGAGGCCCTGGGCTATTATCACACGTCCCTCGATCCCCTGCTACAGCCACTGAGGGGACCAGCGGATGGCCTTTCGTGCAGATGACCAAGGACTGTGACCGTGAACCCTCTTCAGGGACAGACCGTGAACCTAGTAGCTCGCCCTCGTGCGGAAAAGCAGCATCACGGCAGTTCTAAGCCCACCGCCCGACACGGCCCTTGGGCTTCAGGAAAGGAATTTCAAAGGACTGGCCCAGGTGGTCTGATTGGGCCCAAAGGAAACAGTCTCACCTTCCGACGTCTTGCTTCTGGGTTTTCACATATGACCACACAGCAAAATGAAACATCTTTAAAGAAGCAACTTTAGGGCACAGTCCAGAAAACGTACACCACACACTGCTTTCTTCGGGGACAATCATCATGGAACATCACATACATATTTTTTGTACCGAAGTTACTCTAAAAAGGGTGACATTTTTCCACGACACAGTACTTAAATCTGTGTAAATACTGACCAGCTTATTACCTTGCCTAAATTGTGGTGTGTGCGGAGGTCCCTGGAAGGAGGGGGAGTTCTGGGTAAGTGTATAGTCTCCGTGCTTCTGGGGTTACTTTTCCCAAGACTGGTTAATGTACAGTCTTACTCATGGGCGGAAAACGGTTTCTGGCAAAATGATTCGGGATCCTCACTTTTCTTTGGAAAATGCTGTTCACGAAGCCCATCAAGGAAGAATGAGCTTTTTTCTGAGAGCCGCCGTTTTGTAGAAGCCATGTGGGGAGTTGCTGGTTCTCTCCTGTCACAGTAGCTCAAGGTTGTGTCCAACTTTTTGTGACCCCACGGACTGTATGGAGCCCACCAGGCTCCTCTGTCCATGGGATTCCCCAGGCGACAACAGTGGAGTGGGTAGCCCTTTCCTTCTCCAGGGGATCTTCCTGACCCAGGGGTCCAACCAGGCTCTCCTGCATTGCAGGCAGGTTCTTCACTGCTTGAGCGATCGGGGAAGCCCCAAATGAGCTCCTTTCAATAAAGCATGACGGACTCTAAAATGATGAGCCTTGGAAGGCTTAATCCGATCTCAAATGTTGTCTGCAAAAGGGGCCTCATGCTCGAGCCCACGAACAGCAACTACTGCACCGGTGCGCCCGAGCCCGCGCGCCGCCACGGAAGCGACCGCGGTGAGGGCTCCGGCTCCCGCAGCTGGGAGAGCCCGAGCGCAGCCAGAAGGGAAAACGAGGGAAAGAGAAGCAAACACCGAGGCAGAGCGTTCCTCCCCTCGGCGTGCACGGCCGCAGTCACCCGTGCTCGCCCTGCTCTGGCCGTCTCAGCGGATCTGTTCTGAGCGTCTCTGTTAGTATCTTTACAGAGCGTCGCTCACCGGAATAAACGGATATAATTCCCATCCACGTCTGAGGAGCCTTGGCTCCCTACGCTTGTGGATCCGATGCTTTGCTTCTGAGACATGGGAGTGGGTTTCACATTCTGTGGGGAAGCGAGGCTTTGGTCGTAGAAGAATGAGTTTTACACAAAAACAAAACCTGCCGCCATGACTCAATACCATGAGGCCCCTTCTTTTCAAGATGTGAGAACAGGTGGAGGGGTCCTCCCCAGACACAGTCGGCTCCTGGAATAACTAGGTGAGTGAGCATGAAATTTACACACTCTGTGTGCTCCTCCCCGACTGTAGGTGTTCTAAAAGCTGACACTTAAAATGCTTTCATTTAATGTGTGTGCGCGCGGGTGTACGTGCGCGTGCATGTACGTGTGTGCGTACGTGTGTCCGTGCGGGTACACGTGTGCGCGTGCGTGTACGTGTGTGTGCATGTACGTGTGTGTGTGGGGGGACAGTGGGTATGGCAGGAGGGCTTGGTTTAAAAGAAACGGTACCTTTTTATTCCGTAAACAGCACATGCAGGAAAGGACAGAAAGTGGAGGCAAGCAGCGTGAAAGCAGAAGCTGCTGACAGCCCCCCGCCCCGAGCGAAGCCATGGGCTGTGGTGGCTTGCCACCGTCCTTGGCACACGCGTGGGCTGCCTTTTGCTGTTGCTATTGTTTTTCTGTCCTGACAGCTGCTGCCTAGGCCTTGGACGACATCAGTACTACGGGGTTTTCTCACTTGAGCTGAAACGATGCTGAGACGGGGGTCTCCCAGCCGCACCATCCTGCCGCCTCCTCCGCTTCCTCCCTCAGGCCCCGTCCGGTTCCTCCACAGGCGGGACTGTGGTCACAACACCACCTGCTCCAAACGCCGCCCCTGGTGCCCCGACAGCCTGTGCGCTGTCCAGACTTCATGCCACCAGCCTGCCACGCTGGCCCAGCAGGAACACTTGCCCGCGTGAACTCGTTCCCCGTCACCGTCACTCTCCACACTTCACGCCGATTCTGCCGTGAACCCACCCAGACGTCCAGGTCAGCGCAGACGCCACCTCCTCCTTCAGGCTCGTCCCTGCCCCGACCTTCCTTTCCCACCACCCACTCCCCACATCGGATACTCACTGCTGTAAAACCTGCGTCTCTGCGACGCGAATCCTGTTCTGCTTTGTGGGTGCCAGGCCCTCCATCCTCTCGTGAGAGTACCTGTTCCAGGCTGCAGCCCGTGCTGTGTGCACTTAGCACAGAGTCAGTGTTTGCTAAATGACTGACGCAATCTGGGAACCTGTGTGTTGTTTCCCAGTTGCTAAGTCACGTCCAGCTCTGCAACCCCATGGACTGCAGCACACCAGGCTTCCCTGTGCATCACCATCTCCCAGAGTTTGCTCATTCGTGTCCATTGAATCAGTGATACTGTCTAACCGTCTCATCCTCTGTCGTCCCGTTCTCCTGCCCTCAATCTTTCCCAGCATCAGGGTCTTTTCCAGTGAGTCGGCTCTTCGCATCAGGTGGCCAGAGTACTGGAGCTTCAGCTTCAGCATCAGTCCTTCCAATGAATATGCAGGGTTGCTTTCCTTTAGGATGGACTGGTTTGATCTCTCTGCACAAATCCAAGGACTGGTGCAATGGACTCTCAAGAGTCTTCTCCAGCACCACAGATTGGAGTAATTTGTATTACTTCAGTTGTATGTTGATAACTGGCAATCCAAAATTTTTGCCATCAAATCTAAAACTTGGAAGAACCGCCCCCCAAAGTACCATAAGGACTTTGGGATGTTTCATTAAATATTTCCTGCTGCCTTCTTCCTTTCTGAGTTACCCAAGGAACATCCATACAGTTCATGTCGAATGTTCCTGTGACAATCTCAAGGTCTCACAGGTTTGGAGGCATGGCCAGAGTTCAGAAAGGTCTTCTCCCAGTCTCCCCCGCTGTTTGATCTTAACCCCCTTCAGCATCCGGGTCTGTGGTGTCCCTGTGGGTCACTTCTGTGGACCTCGTGCCCTGGGTGAGCAGCCTCGTTAGGGAGGTGCTGTGCGCGGTCCCACTGTAAGGAACCTGTCTTCCCCACGGGTGGTGAGCTCCTGGGGCGTAGGGACCTGTCCTACACCAACACCATCACCCGCACAGAGGAAGCTCTGGGTACATAGAGCAGAGCATGGGTCACCAGCCCTGGAGCCGGGCTGGCCAAGTGAGGGAGACCCCCCACCACTTGGAAGACTCCAGTCAAGTGCAGAGTCAGGGCTCAGCACCCGTTGGCTCAACTTGAAGAGCTTAGATAGTTGAGACAGCTACTGCAGTTCGGAAGGGTCCTTTGGAAGCAAGTCTTTAATCCTGAAGAGTTGCTCAGTACGCTCCCCTGGACGTGGGTTCTGGCCGGCTCTGGGCTTATGGGAATTGTGTTCCCAAAAGCCTGGGTCCATCAGGGGAACTTCACTCGGGTTGAGTTCAGGTAACTCCTGAGTGCAAAGGTTTCTAAAATCTTGAATTGTGGTACTTTCTAAGAGCCTAGGTTTGAAGCACTTGCATAGAAGATAATCTCCAGATCAAACCATTCATGGAAAAAAGTCTTGGGCTTTCAGAATATGGGTTTTCTACATCTGCAGTCAAGCTGGCTGACACTGACCTCTTGAGCCTTGACCACATGACGTTACCATGAGGACGGCTTTCACAGGACCTAGTTCATGAGATACTGACTCAATCTAAGGTGTTCCTCTTTAATCTTCCTCGTATTTCTGACTTTAACCTTCCAGTTCCCGAGCTCACATGCCCTTTTCTGGCCCACATAATTAGACTGTTTGGATAGGAAAACGACCAACAGTTTCTGGGCCACGAGGACCACGTGCCACGAAACAACTTTTTAGGAAATGCTCTCCAGATGTTGGAAAAACCAGCTGGCTTCCACACTTAATAGAATCAGTTCACACAGAATCTCGAACCTTTGGGACAAAAGTTTCTGCATTATAACGTGGAGACGTACGTCCACAGTTTGTTAATATCGCCCCAGTATTTTTTGCATGGTTTTCTGATCAAATTGTCAACACCTTCCGGTCAAGAAAGTGATTCCTAAGAATATGGAGCGTCTGGGATACTTTGGAGTATAAAAGAGTTTTGTTAATAATCATAGGCACATATTAAAAAAATAATCACAGGCACACTTTTGTATCTTTGGGAAGTTAATTTTACCATCACTCTCAGAGCCTTTGTGAATGCCTAAGGGAGTTTTCCAATAGGAAGGCAACTTTAATAAAACAGAGAAGGCCGTGAGCTTGATTTCAAAAAACTTCTTAATGATGTAATAAACAAAAAGGTTTGGTCCCCACACAGAGACTTTTTGGGCAAACCATCTAATTTTACTTACCCTTAATATACTGACACGCAAAAGTGGGAATTCTAGTACATATTTCTAAGGTAGTTTGGGGCTTGGCCGAGTTAATATATGAATTATACTTTGTGACTATAAACTATATACAGATGGAGAAGATGGTGTTTCTCATTAGAGAGCATCTTAACGTCTCTTCCATACTCTGTGACCACAGTGTTCTGGGAACACTATCATTACCTAATGAAATACAGTATGTTAAGTCTCCACGGACAGCAGCTGCCAACTGCCGCCTGAGCACAGGAGGGGGAATCACAGAGGCGTTGCTGCTACGAAGCCACCGTGGCTGTGGTCAGCCCTCCTGACACTGTTAAGGAGACGAGACGCGGCATCCCCAAGCACCCTGGTCATGGTTTCAGTGCTGCTTCCAATTCACCAGGGAGGGTGGTCCTTCTACCCAGCCCACCGCCTCCTCACAGCATGGGTCAGGGTGGACCCTCGAGCTCCTCCCCACTGCGCGCTTCTTATCGCTGGCTTCAGATGGAGGTGTCATGAGCCAGTCTTGAGGCGCCACTGGGAATGCCAGTTTAGAGACCTGACGCTGAGCTGCCGATTTCTGGGCAGAAAGAGCTGGTGATGCCATGTGGGACTGTGACCTGGCACCTCAGATATGTCAGGATCTGGACTGTTTCACCAGCACTGTTTTACCAGCGTTGATATCAAGGGTCAGGGTCCAGGGTCACAAGGAAAGAATCCCAGTTGCTAAAATCATCTACTTCACCACAACACGACTAGCTCAATTTGTCTTCGTCAAACAGCAACAAGCCAGCACTTTCCTCATGAAACAGAATATCCATTGGAAGGACTGATGCTGAAGCTGCAATCCTTTGGCCACCTGATGCCAAGAGCCAACTCATTGGAAAAGACCCTGATGCTGGGAAAGTTTGAGGGCAGGGGGAGAAGGGGACGACAGAGGATGAGATGGTTGGATGGCATCACTGGCTTGATGGACATGAGTTTGAGCAAGCTCTGGGAGAGTGAAGGACAGGGAAGCCTGGTGTGGTTGGGCATGACTTAGCAACTGAACAGCAACAGAACAAGCCAGCATCTGTGGCCCTAAGGGCTTTGGACTGTGACTGCTCCAAGGAGAGCCGAGGGCTCTCGGCTCCCTGGCCCCCAGGCCGTCCTCCGTGCTGCAGGAGTGTTGCTGCCCACCTGTGAACGCTGGGAGGACGGGCCTGGAGACCTGTGCGAGTTGGTCCGAATCTAGCCCACAGAGCTGGGATCCTGGCAGATCCCGGCTGCCAAAGTGCTTGACCAAACCGACATGGAGTGGTCACGAGAGCCTGGGTGAACAGTGCGGTTTTAGTTCTGGTAAAAGCCACAGAAATGATGTCCCTTAGGCATCTCTTACCACCACCAGTGGGGCTTCCCAGGTGGTCCGGGGGTGAGGAGTCCATTTGCCGATACAGAGGTTGCAGGAGACGCGGGTTCGATCCCCGGGTCGGGAAGATCCCCTGGAGAAGGGAGTGGCACCCCACTCCAGGATTCTTGCCTGGAGAAGCCCATGGACAGAGGAGCCTGGCGGGTGACAGTCCATGGGGTCGCAAAGAGTCAGACACGACTGAGCGACGGAGCCCGCGTGCTTGTACCACCAGCAATGGGAGGGTAACATCCTGAAAGGGGCAAGAGGACTTACTAAAGATAATGATGAAAATAAGCTTTTAACACAAAATTTGGAAGCTTTTAACACAAAAAACTAGAACTTATAAGGAGGGTGGACCATTGCTAAAACCTAGCAAACTCTAAGGTCCCGTTGACTTCATGTCACAATGATCAGTACACACGGAAACCACTCATGTCGGCGCAAACCCATGTCTGCACACATCTCTGGAGACTCCTGTGGCTCTGCGGGTCTTCAGACACGAAACCAGTAGAGGCTGTCCCAGTGAAAGTCCATTTCACAGTGACACTGCTGGAAACAAGCTTCTGCCAGAGGAGGGTGTCGTGAGGGAGGCTGGGGTTTTGGGAGATCCAGTCATTGCTCGGAAAGCTTTGTCTCTATTCTCTCCTGCTCTGCATGCATGCGCGCAGTCACGCCCAACTCTGTGACCCCCTGGACCGGAGCCCGCCAGGCTCCTCTGTCCACAGGATTCTCCAGGCAAGGACACTGGAGTGGGTAGCCATTCCCTTCTCCACGGGGTCTTCCCGACCCAGGGATTGAGCCCACATCCCCTGCACTGGCAGGCGGGCTCTTAACCACTGGGCCACCTGGGAAGCTGGTATGGGTGACACAACAGCAATCAGACCGTTAAAGGTTGGAGCTTTAAGATCAGATGGAATCAGATGCAGGCTTTTAACAGCAAGGAGGCAGCTGGTTCTGCTGCCATTTGGGGAGATGATGACCTTTCTCCCTTAAAAATAAACATGGTCACCTGTCTTTGTTAATGCATTAAAGGAAGACATGTATGCTGAATGTCTAAATTCCAAAAGTAAGACATTTACGTTCTGAGCAAAAAAGATGAAAGGAGAAACGTGGGGCCAGCTGTCCGGGCTCCGCCCACACGCACACAGATGCGGGCACGGGAACCTGCTGGATCAGGAGGGTGTTGTGTCTGCCGTAGGTGCCACATCTGGCCTAACTCGAATGGCATTTGCTGATACTATGCGTCAGGCAGGCCGAGACATTCGGAGTTAGAAACTCAAAGTAGCCTGTTCCAGCCCAAGGGAGGGCGGATGCGGTTAGGCGAGCAGAGGGTACTTCTGCTGTTTCTTAGCTTAGGAAAGATTTGCTTGAAATGGGAGTCACAAACCATACAATCAAGCGTATTCAAACTGCCATCTGACTCCAGGGACAATAACCTCACTGGAACCTCCGGACACGGCCGGCACCCTCCTCCCAGCAAGTTCTCACCCCTGCCCCACCCGCCCAGTCTCACCTGCCGAGGGACGAAGGGTCTCACCGGACAGTTACACACGCTGTTTTATCTCCTTCAACCCGGGAACTTAAAGTGCAGCGCAGCCACACACGCATCCCACTAGAGAAAGGGAACACGCAGGGACCCAGACCAGGCGGCTCAGCGCGCGGCCCTGTGCTGGCCACGGGGGCTCACTCGGGAAAAGCCCGCATGACTTGGAATCCAGCCCCTGGGCTGCGTGTGCAAAGCCTGAGGGAGCCCCATCGGAGAGAGGAATTAGGAAGGAGGAATGAAAGCCCGTTCCCGCGGCCTTTCCTCTTTCTGTTACACTTTCAGTATCGCCGCCGGGGAAACCCGTTTTTGGGGAGGGGACGTTCGCACAGGAGCTCGCAGGGGGCAGCGCGCCTCCTTTATCCTGGTGAGCTGGGAAGAGGACAAAAGCCTGACACTGACCAGCAAAAGCATCGAGCATGCGCAGCAGAGGTGGCCTCACCAACATGTGTGAATCAAGGCTGTTTCCCCCCAGTCCTCCCCTGAAAGCTCTGTTTCTCAGGCCGAGCTGTTTTGAAGATGGAATGGAATCTCGGCAGGCCCAGCGACCCCGAAAGCTGTTCTCAGGCTGTCTCAGCGAGACTTAGAATCGAGCTCCCCGTTCTGATGTGGTGACCAACCTGACTGTGCAATGGTAGGGATGTTAAATTGTTAAAACAGTGCTGAGAAGTTCACATGGTTCCAAATGCAAAACCTTTAGGAGGAAGTCCCCAGCTGACGCTCATATAGGCGGAGACGGGACAGAGAGGCAGCAAAGGAGAAACAGAAGACGCTGGGCTGGGCTGGGGGCTGTGAGCCCTGGGTTATCGGTTTGGTCTAAAGTTCTTTCTGTACTTGAAAAAATAAACTACATGGAAGAAACAAGAAAACAAAGAAACAAAAGCTTTGAAGAAAACCACATGCTTTTTCAAAGTACTGCTGGGATAGCCTCCCCAGGATGAGTTCTTTGCCCCTATGTGGCACCGAGAAGGCTGTGCTTTTGGGAGAGAAGGAAATAGCGACTGCTCGCAAAGCAGGGCGTTGAGAGCCCACGAACTAGTTCAGTCTCGATTTTGTAGAGCTTGACTGATCGGAAGCTTCACTTAATATATTTTCATTATAATTCTGAGTTTTGGTATTCTAACTCTAGAAGGGTCCTTAATTGCAGGGAGGCTTACTGATAACATAGGATTCCCTCAGAGCTCAGCTAGTAAAGAATCCGCCTGCAATGCAGGACACCTGGTTTGATTCCTGGGTCAGGAAGATCCCCTGGAGAAGGGATAGGCTACCCACTCCAGTATTCTGGTCTGGAGAATTCCATGGACTGTATAGTCCATGGGGTTGCAAAGAGTCGGACACAACTGAGCGGCCTTCACTTTTCACTTTCTTTACTGATGACGGGCTTCCCTTGGGGCTCAGCTGGTAAAGAATCCGCCTGTAGTGTGGGAGACCTGGGTTAGATCTCTGGGTTTGGAAGATCCCCTGGAGAAGGGATAGGCTACCCACTCCAGTATTCTGGCCTGGAGAATTCCATGGACTTTATAGCCCATGGTGTCGCAAAGAGTCGGACATGACTGAGCGACCTTCACTTTCACTTACTGATAACAGGAATTTCCTGAATTCTGCAAGGTCAGGCTCAGGAAGCCTCTAGCTTCACAGCTGGGTCGTCCCCACGGAGGGCTGAGCGGGTGGGAGATGCCCTCAGAGACCCTTCCACACTAACCGATGTGCCCATCAAACCTGCTGTGACCTGCGCTCACCTTGCTTTACAGATTTATGGAAAAGGAAAATCACAATTTTATGAAGACTTAAACCGAAACTCTGGTGGAAAATGTTAATAAGGGACACACTCTGTTCCAGAAACGTTCTAATCAGTAAACTTTAAAAAATAAATATTTTGTCCTCACCACCTCCTCTTACTAAACAGGAGAAAGTCTCTTTACACAACTGGGTTTGTTTCACGCGGGGCACTTTAGTGCCATGTAATTTTGGGTGTGTGCGTAGGAGAGAGTGACAAAGGTCTTTTGCAGGAGGCTGAGCGAGAGCCACGGGTAATGGGAACAGCAGCAGTAACTTCACCTGCCTTTCAGGGCTGACATGTTCAAGAAGCTCAAAGAAGTTTAAATGAGCAATCGTATGAACCTTACTGTCTTATTTAACATCTTAGCAATTAAGGTTCTATGAACATAGGCAAAATTCAAAGGTGACTTCTTATAAGCAGTGGAAAATAATTAACAGAATTATACCATATTTCCATAAATGTACAGCTATTTAAATCTAAACTGAAGGCAAAAAGAGCTTTGCCTGGCATTATGAGTGAAACATGGATTCTGCCTCTAATTGCGGACAAGGAAGCTGAGAACTGCAGTATTATTTCAGAACCTTGTTCATGTGTTGGTAGATTCAGCCATTTATCTGTTCATTCAACCAGCTTTATTAAAAGCATTGTAGGAGCTGGGGTGTTGTATGTTCTGGGGACCCAGCAGGTCAAAGACTCTGTCCTCAGGGTGCTGGGGTTTTAGCTGGAGAAAGACCACACACAGTCGGTCAGCACTGTTTAGAAGATAGTTTCAGACAATGGCGGGGGGGGGGGGGGACTAAAACAGGCGGCTGGGGGCTGAGGAGCCCAGGAAGGCAGGCCCCTCCTGAAAGATGGGGAGGTGAGGCTGCAGGGGACAGCGGGGCGTCACTGGAGGGAGAACGCTCTGGGCGGGAATGGGCCCCGCGGTTCCAGAACCAGAGAGGAGGCCAGGGTGGCGGGGCCCAGGAGGGGGCACCAGGGGCCAGGGCTGGGAGCTTGAAAGCTGCGGGTGGGGAGCAGGAGATGAGGCTTGCTCGAGAGCGGCGAGGGCCGAGGCACAGGATGACAAAGATGCCCCGTTCTGTGCCAGCCCCGGGCAGGACCGAGGACACCAGCCAGGCGTCCCGAGAGGGGCTCGGGGCTGGGCTAGGGGCGACAGTGCAGGCAGGGCTGCCAGGGACCCCGAACAGAAGCAGCAGAGGCTGTGGGCCGAGCGCGTGCAGATTCTGCGCATTTCATCCTCCTGCCTGCGCCTCCTCACCCTCCCCTGACGCCTCACTCGACCGGGGAGGAGGCAGAGTCGCAGTCTGACCCCCGACACGACCGGTGAGGACAGGTCTGGTCTCAGAACCGAAGCTTCGTCTGATCCACTCGAAGTAAAGACCTGGGTAGAAATCTGAATGCCCAACGACGCTGACACTTCTAACGGCCTCCATGCTTCGCTACCCAGACAAAATCTTCAGATATTTGATGACACTAACTTTATCTCAGGGCTTCCCTTGTGGCTCAGATGGTAAAGCGTCTGTCTTCAATGCAGGAGACCTGGGTTCAGTCCCTGGGTTGGGAAGATCCTCTGGAGAAGGAAATGGCAGCCCACTCCAGTATTCTTGCCTGGAAAATCCCAGACGGAGGAGCCTGATGGGCCACAGTCCACGGGGTCGCAGAGAGTTGGACACGACTGAGCGACTGCATACAATGTCTCACTGAAGATCAGTTTGCCCAACAGGAAACAGTCAATACTTGACCCAAACTTAATACATAAGATCAGCCTGACAACTAAACCAACTTGATATCCTTGGATGTGCTGGGCTGTGTAAGTTGCTTCAGTCAGGTCCAGCTCTGTGCGATCCTAGGAACTGTGGCCTGCCAGGCTCCTCTGTCCATGGGATACATCGATATACTTAGACAAATAAGGCAACTCCTGAAATACAGACAAGGGTGTGTGAGCATGTGTGCGTCTCCAAACACAAGAACAGCCCTGAGGAAGCACATGGTAACCGGTCACCGTCCCAGGGAGCAAATGCTCCTGGCGGCACAGAAACACTGATCTGCTCTTCAGGTCACATGGGCCCAGGAGTTCAGTCCCCATGCTGATTGCGGACTGGTTCTCAGATGACACGGACACATCCTCTGAGAGATTCGCACCCTGGAGTAGCCAACAGGCCCAGTGCACTCGAATACACCTGAGTGAAACCAGGATGATCCCAGGCTTTGAGAAAATGGGAAATTCTAAGGAAGGACCAGAGCACACGCCTGCACCAGCTGTCCTTGCTGGCTGGCCATTTCCGGGCCCCACACGGGAAGGGATCCAGGGCTCCCAGGGAACCACCCAGAGCCCGGGCCCAGCCCATGGGGCTCCAGGACCACCCCCAGGACACTCATGGGGGTTGCCACAGGCCCTAGAAGCCACGCCCCAGCCCCAGACCAACCTTTCCACGCTTCGGGAAACCCCAGCATGGCTGCTCTCCTGCTCGCAGGACACCAGGCTCCAGCCAGGTGACGCCATAAACCGGCTATCGATTCAGCGGGACGAGCCAGCGCAGAGAAGTGAAAGATGCGCTTCCAGGCCGATCGCTGTACTCCTCACCGCCCCAGTGCCTGGCGTGGAGCCCAGCACAGCCTAGGTGGTTAGTAACACTTGATGAACGAGGCGGGTGCACCCACCCACCGAGCCCCGCCTGGAGAAGGGGCCTCCGATGCAGCCTCAGCACCAAGGCCAGACCCCCTGGTGGACGCGGGGGTCACTCCGAGAGACACTGAGCCGTGCTGGCCTCAACAGTGAAAGCCGTTGGGAAGAATGGGTCTCAGCGCTTCATTTTTCAGTTTTCTCCACCATATTTACTATCTTAAATGAGCACTCAGCAGAGGGAAAGACAGACTTCTATGCTGTGAAACAAATTTTAATTTCTTGCAGAATATTCTCATGTATTTCATTTTTTCTGCCTTGCTTTTTTCTCTGCCTAGCTTACCAACGCTCTCACCTTCATTGGGATATTTGGGAATATTGCATAATCTATTCCTGGGATGCATGAGCAGCTCTGCAGCTTATAAAATATTCATTCACTTTCAAAAGTATTTGCACCCTGCTGTCAAACGTGGACAGATTCATACAGAGTATCAGAAAATGGCTATTTTAATGGCAAATGCTTTCCTCAAACCTCTCTTTCCACTAAAACATTTTCTTCAAAATTATTTTCATAAGATGAACAATTTCAACATTAGCAGCTAATCCCCTTTCATTTAAAACTCTGCTGATAAAATTCTTTGCTTGTCATTCAAATAGTAAGTAATAATTATAGACTGGAGGCTCCCATCTCTGGATTCATTAATGGTAAATTGCATGGAAGTCTGAAGCATAAGGCAGCTTTGATACATCTCAAAATGCAATTTCCATAGCTTCCCTTGGCTATGTACAATTAATTATACAGTTAATAAGGGAAATATGTTAATGAAAGAAACATTATTCATCCGGACCACCTGCTTTCACCAAATATCTTTTGTAAGCTTCTCTTCTTTTTGTACTTTTGGTCTACAGACAGTAAAAAAAAAAAAAGACCTCACAATTGACAATGTGGTGATTTTGAACATCGGTCTCCCAGGCTGCAGCTACTTCCATTAACACAAGTCCGAAGAAACATTAATTCAAGTTCATTATATTTCTACTAATTTCTGCCTTTTAAAAGCTTAAGATGTCTACCCATGGCATTTTAAATGCCTGAAACAGCTGTTTATCAAACAAAAAATCACCATTAAGCTGTCTTATTTCTACCAACGATACACTCATCTTCATAGATAAATGGAGAACTAGGAGAAACTGCAAGCAAGACGCAGACGCCCGTCATTCTGAGTAGACTACACTCTCCTGAGCCATTTCTCATCCACTGAAAACCCCTGTGTTTACCAATAATTAAATCCTCTCATTCCTTGGATAATCAGAGTTGGTCCATAGATGGTTTAGTGCAGAAGCCAATGTTAGCCTTTACAAAGACAGTTAATGTCTGAGGCTTTGATGTGGAAGAGAAAGCAGAATGGTTTAACGAGAAAAGTGAACTGTCTAGCTGTAGCTATCTCTCTGTCCACTTTTTATAAATTACTTGGACAATAGGAAAGAATGCATTTGCTAATATTAGTTTTAAACAATTTTTTAAATTAATATAGATTAATAATGGAGAAGGCAATGGCAACCCACTCCAGTACTCTTGCCTGGAAAATCCCAAAGAGTCTTTATTAAATGAGATAATAAGCATTTGATTCCAGCCTCAGTCATGTCTTTTTGATATATGAAAACTACTTTCAGCCATGAGTTATTCAGAAATTCCATTAATGTTCAAAATGTAGTTGGAAACCAACCTTGAATTCCAGAGCTGACAGGCAATAAGAGGAAAAAAAGAATCACGACAGTGCAGTTTTAAGATAACCAACTCTCAAAGATCTTCTAACGAAGAAACGAATTCTGGGAGACAGCACTCTCCCAAGGACACCCCTGCCACCTCTAGCAGGGGGTGGGGGGCCTGACGGGTGACGTCAGACAAGAAGGTGAGCGATGAAGAAATCACTGCATTTTCACTGTCATTCGGCGACTCAGGCAGTGTTGCCTCAAGATCATTGTGAAAAGCAGTAGCAAATAACGTTTCTGTGTGTGTACCAGCGGGTCCATATGTTTAAAGGGCCACCCGCCCACACCTCCCCAACCAGATGGTCACCTACAAAATTCAAGTGGCCAATCTCAAATCACAATGGTAAGAGCAGATTCTGAGACCCAACACCTTCACCGTCACCTAGCTGACACGAAAAAGCTGAGAGGAGGCAATTTTCACTCGAAAGATGACGGCAACCGCTTAACAGGGAAACCTCTCAGGAAGAGGGAGGAGGGGGATGGTTGCCTAGCAACACAGAGACAGCATCGTGCGCGACGCCAAGCAGTAGGGCTTTTCTTAGCAGCAGTCTTTTCTGTTCTGTACCAGTGATGTACTCATTACAGTTTTCTGATGGAGTTCTTAGGGAGAAGAGAGAATTCCAGCGGGTGCAGTAAAGGTTAGCTAGGAGAGCAGCATACACGAGAATTTCCTCTCCCGTATCCAGATGGGAAAGGCTGGACTCTACAGAATAGTACTAGGGGATATTTGCACACGATCTAAAAGTGCTATTAGGAAGTACAATGTCTGGATGTTAATTTTCTGAAACCAACAGGCCACACGCTCGTTGGCAATAATATGAGAGCAAGGGAATAGAAGTGACACCAAGACAGGAAAAGCTAATATCAGACACAAGCGTTTACCCTCATCTTCTCACCAACCAAACTTGCAGAAAGGGAATGAAGCCTAGGCCTGTGTCTCCTGCCCTCCCCAAGACCTTCCAACCAGCAGCGAAACTGCCAAAATACAGCAAAGAGAAAGGGAAAGATGAAGCTTCAGCCACAATAACCAGGATTTGGTTGACAAGCGTTCTTTGTTCAGTTGCTTTGTTCAAGGTGGAAGAGAGAAGAGAGTTGATCTATCAAAAATTATTTTCACTTTTTAGGGTGAAAAGTTGGAGATAAGACTACCAAATGCATTTTCCACCTCTCCCAGTTCAGCTGCCAATCACACCGTGCGCTGCCCGAATGACACGCCCACGCGCTCTCAGGCTCTGACGGGTGAAGCAGAGGGTTGCCAGACGTCAGTCTTCCTGCTCCTCCAGCACAACCCGACCGGGAACCATCAGGGCCCCTCCCAAAGCTGCCTCGACTGTTACAGCAACACTCACATCACTGGCATTTCCCCGTGGCCACCAGACGTGAGTGTCCAGGGTCCACTCACCCGCCCAGCTGCTGCTGACCAAGGTGCCTGTCCACACACGTCCACAGACGGCCTGTGCTGCACACAGCTGTGCAGGCACTTCCTGAAGCAAGGTGACCCCTTTCAGTTCAGTCCCTCAGGCGTGTCCGACTCTTTGTGACCCCATGGACGGCAGCACCCCAGGCCTCCCTGTCCATCACCAGCTCCTGGAGCTTGCTCAAACTCATGTCCATCGAGGTGGTGATGCCGTCCAACCACCTCATCCTCTGTTGTCCCCTTCTCCTCCTGCCTTCCATCTTTCCCAACATCAGGGTCTTTTCCAAGGAGTCAGTTCTTCGCATCAGGTGGCCAAAGTATTGGAGCTTCAGCTTCAGCATCAGGCCTTCCAATGAATATTCAGGACTGATTTCCTTTAGGATGGACTGGTTGGATCTCCTTGCAGTCCAAGGGGACTCTCAAGAGTCTTCTCCAACACCACAGTTCAAAAGCATCAATTCTTCGGCACTCAGCCTTCTTCACAATCCAGCTCTCACATCCGTACATGACTACTGGAAAAATCATAGCTTTGACTAGACGGACCCTTGTCGGCAAAGAAATGTCTCTGCTTTTTAAAATGCTGTTTAGGTTGGTCATAGCTTTTCTTCCAAGGAGCAAGCATCTTTTAACTTCATGGCTGCAGTCACCATCTGCAGTGATTTTGGAGCCCCCAAAATAAAGTTTCTCACTGTTTTCCCGTCTATTTGCCATGAAGTGATGGGACCAGCTGCCATGATCTTAGTTTTCTGAATGTTGATTTTTAAGCCAGCTTCTTCACTCTCCTCTTTCATCAAGAGACTCTTCAGTTCCTCTTCACTTTCTGCCATAAGGGTGGTGTCATCTCTGTATCTGAGGTTATTGATATTCCTCCCGAAAATCTTGATTCCAGCTTGTGCATCATCCAGCCTGGCATTTTACACTGCATATAAGTTAAATAAGCAGGGTGACAATATACAGCCTTGATGTACTCTTTTCCCAATTTGGAACCAGTCTGTTGTTCCATGTCTGGTTCTAACTGTTGCTTCTTGACCTGCGTACATATTTCTCAGGAGGCAGGTCAGGTGGTCTGGTATTCCCATCTCTTGAAGAATTTTCCACAATTTATTGCAATCTATACAGTCAAAGGCTTTGGCATAATCAATAAAGCAGAAGGAGATGTTTTTCTGGAATTCTGTTGCTTTTTTTATGATCCAGTGGATGCTGGCAATTTGATCTCTGGTTCCTCTGCCTTTTCTAAATCCAGCTTGAATATCTGGAAGTTCACGGTTCATGTACTGTTGAAGCCTGGCTTGGAGAATTTTGAGCATTACTTTGCTACTGTGTGAGATGAGTGCAACTGTGCGGCAGTCTGAACATTCTTTGGCATTGCCCTTCTTTGGGACTGGTGACCCCTTTGCCCGTGTACAAAAGGGGAGTGTGGGAACTGGCCTGGATGAGGCGGCTGGTCACTCTCAGAATACGGGAGCACCGGTGTCTCATTCACGATGCAGAACGCCAAGCTGGGCCTTAGATGTGACTCTGAAGGTGGTGTGAAGGCAACTGGCAGCGGCCGTCCACACTGTGTTTAACCTGCGATGAGTCTCATGTTCCTGAAGACGAGAACAAGTAACCTGAAAGGCCTCCTCTGTGAGAACCCGGAGATGCTGGGTGGACGGCACAGTCAGCCTTTCACAAGTTAAAGGGAAGTCCCGGGTGCTGTGCTTCCACTGTCCGCACGAGACCTTGGGCAACCGGACACGGAGGAGGCAGGGCGCTGGGTGTGAGACACCTCCTCCCCAAACCAGGATGCTCAGAGGCCACACTGCCAGTGAAAGCGTTTGCTCAGGCCACAGGGAGCTTACCTATCTCCCTACAGACTCAAAATGGGAAAACATTTGGACCTGGGGCCTCATCTAGGGTTGAGGGTCAAATTCACAATATGTACTTCACCTGGGACTCTCTGGATGGGGAGCTGATGTAAAGATGGTTCTGGTTTCATGAAAGCCAGGAGTGGCTGGAATATCAATCTTAAAACTTCTCCTTTGAGGTCAACACTGTCAGCATGGGCTACAGAAAATTCTGAGAGACAAAGCCCCACTAATGAGCAGCTTATAATCTGAAATTCCAGAATCCAACAGATGGCAAACATACCCAAGTGTGAGTTTCAGCTCATAGGAACCTAGATAACAGAAATATTAATATTACATGGAAACAGTCAGACGCTACATTTAGAACTGTCAAAGGAGGTTCAACAACACAGGACAGACCTGGGACAGGTAACAGGACAACTGCAAATGAAAAGACAGTCCCGGAGACTGCAGACACAGGGGCGAGTCACGTGGTCAACTAGACACTGCTGAAGGGGGCGAGGCGCGCTGGGGTGCAAGGCGGGGGGACAGAGAGGGAATGCGCACGGGGCAGAACAGCAGCCCGCAGTCAGCGGCAAGCTGTAAACGGCGCTTCATCTCCCAGAGCTGGTGGGAGACAGGAATTCTGACTTCAGGAATCGCAGCAAGTCTGGAGCAAAAGAAAAACATATCATAAAGTAGGTCCACACGAAGGCAGGGCACAAGGAAGTTCCGCAGCAACGGAGCTGGGGACGCCAGGGAGGAAGCAAGGTGCGCCATGGAGGTGCAGCCTCCACACCAACAACAAGCAGCCTGCCAACAGCATCAAAGGCAAGGAAATAGTGCTTTCACAGCAATGAGAGAAAGGTGACTAGAATCGGACCCTTGTCTCATCTCTCTCGCAAGTGTGAGGATTAATTAAAGACATTTTCAGACAAAAATGGGAAGGCTTTCCTTCTAAAGGACTGCAAGAAGAATATGTTTTAGGACAAGAGGAAATTTTACCCAAAACAAAGAACTGAGAAAAGCGATGTTGATGCGGAAAAAATGAGTCAGCCTGAATAAGGGCTGAGTGTGAAATGAGCAATTAAGAAAGGGTTAGTGTAAGGGTATAAACACACGGTGAAACTAGAATCAGGACGAAACTTGTCTCAGAGGGAGGCACCAGGGTCAGAGCCAGCGACCCGGAGGTCGTCTCGGAGGGGGCGGAGATGTGCTTGGTAAAATCACCCAGACGATAATTAAACTGCAACTGCTGAGCCTGTCGGGGGCGGGAGAGGGACTCAGGCGAAGCCAGGCCTCGTAGAGGAGGCGAGGGGACGCCGCGGCACGCGGGGCGCGGTACATGGAGGCCTGGGCGGCCCTGCACAGGCTGAGCGCTCGCGCACCCTCGCGGGGCTTCGTGAGCCGCCCTGTTCCGCGGGTGGGGAGACCAAGCCGACGGTCTTGAGCGGCCCAGGGGTCGCCCTGGGAGGCAGCCTTTGGGTTTGGGACCATCTTTCGTCAGCGCCTCTCCCCTCTGACTCCGGAAGAGAAGCCGTCAGAGGACAGAGGTCGTGACCCCTGGGGTCCCGCTTGCGGGTCACTCCCTCACCTCCGGCAGACGCGCTCAACTGAGCAAAGGGGGAGCTGGACCCTCCCTGCTCAGGGAGCCGCAGGGGCCACATGCGGACGGAGAGCAGCCCCTCACGCTGGGCAGGGTCACAGCCGTTCAAGGCTGTGTGATTGCCCCGCTTCTCCCGAGCACTCTCACCCTGGGAGCAGGATCAGGGTTCCCGGAGGGGCTGTGACCTTTCCTGCCATCTCCTGCCCACCCGGACCAGCGGCCCCTCCCTGCCCAGGCCTCCCAGGACAGCAGGTCTCCCAGCAAAGGACCGTGCCCGGCACTCGGCTGCATCCACCCTTCTCCAGCCGCACCCTCCTGCTCACTGCAAACAGACTGAAGCCTTCTGGGACAGTACACTGACTGACTGCTTCACTCGGACTCAGGAGCGCGTGCTGTGCCCTGCAGCTGCGCCACGTGGCAGGGACGGAGGATGAGCAAAAGTGGTTCACGGACGAACTACCAGTGAGGTGCGATTTCAGAAGCTACATGTTATACAAGAAAGCTACGACAAGCCTAGACAGCATATTAAGAGGCAGAGACACCACTTTCCCCACAAAAGTCTGCACAGTCAAAGCTGTGGTTTTCCCAGCAGTCACATATGGATGTGAGAGTTGGACTATAAAGAAAGCTGAACACAGAAGAATCGATGCTTTTGAACTGTGGTGTTAAAGGACTCTTGAGAGTCCCTTGGACTGCAAGGAGATCCAATCAGTCCATCCTAAAGGAGATCAGTCCTGAGTATTCATTGGAAGGACTGATGCTGAAGCTGAAACTCCAATACTTTGGCCACCTGATGCGAAGAGCTGACTCATTGGAAAAGACCCTGATGCTGAGAAAGATTGAAGGCAGGAGGAGAAGGGGACGACAGAGGATGAGATGGTTGGATGGCGTCACCAACTCGATGGACATGAGTCTGAGCAAGCTCCAGGAGATAGTGAAGGACAGGAAGCCTGGTGTGCTGTAGTCCATGGGGTCGCAAAGAGTCAGACACGACTTGGAGGCTCAACAAGAACAACACCACGTTATATACTACTGATTTTACACACAGTTCCGCCCTGGGCCTGGACTCACGCTGCGGTCACTCCGCTTCCCAAGTGTTTCTAAATCTGCCAGACCCCAGAAGAGCCCTTTGGGCTGGAAGAATGTGGCCTCTTTTCTGGGTGACACTCAGGTTTCGCTGAGGGAGGCGGTCAGGCACACGGGGTGCGTTTCGTGTCTGTGCGTGTGAATGGACACTTCCCAAGTGCTATCTGGACGCCAGTTTCCATTTTTTCCCCTCGGAAACGTTAACTCACAAGCTTACAGATTGTGTTTGAGCGTTCAATCTAATTCGGCCAACCCTGACTGAGTGCTGAATCCCACGCTATCTTGCACAGCTCACTCTCAACAAGAAGGCATGACAAGCAAGGACGTCGTTCCGGCATCATCCTAGCACTTTAAACGATAAATCAGTGGTTTAATAATCACAGACAAACAAAGTCAAGTTACACCAAAAATGTAACGATGGTTCTGCGCCCCCAGGGCTGGGCAGGGGAGACGGCAGTCCCTCAGGACCAAGCAGCAAGGAGCCACCGACGCCACCGGAGCCTCCCTGGTGGCCCAGTGGTTAAGATGCCGTGCTTCCAGCGCAGGGGCGCAGCGTCACTTTCTGCTTGGGGAACTAAGGTTCCACATGCTTTGAGGTGTGGCCAGGAAAAAAGGCATTGACCTCGAAGCGCCAGAGCAGCCCCGTGTGGAGGGCCAGCCGAGTGGGCGGCACGGTTAGCCGAGGCCCCGGGTTGGCTCTGCAGAAGCCCGGGGCCCAGGCCCGAGTGTCTGAGTGTTGCCCCGCCTCCCCGCACCTTCTATTCCCCGCTGAGCAGTGGTCCCCGCCCCAGCTCCTGGTGAGAAGCTGACGGCCCGCGTGGTTCCTGCCACGTGCTGTTGCTTCCTGTGCTAACACCCTCCTTTCCTGAGGACCCTCCTGGAGACACGCCTTCTCCCGGGGTGGGGCGGGGGTCACTGTGCCCAGAGGGGGAGGGGGAGGGTCACCGTGCCCAGAGGGGGAGGGGTGGGGGTCACTGTACCTGGGGAGGATTGGGGGGTCACTGCACCCAGAGTGGAGAGAGGTGGGGGGGTCACTGTACCCCGAGGGGGAGGGGTGGGGTCACTACACCCAGAGGGGGAGGGGTGTGGTCACCGTGCCCAGAGGGGGAGGGGTGGGGGTCACTGTACCTGGGGAGGATTGGGGGGTCGCTGCACCCAGAGTGGAGAGAGGTGGGGGGTCACTGAACCCCGAGGGGGAGGGGTGGGGTCACTACACCCAGAGGGGGAGGGGTGTGGTCACCGTGCCCAGACGGGGAGGGGTGGGATCACTGCACCCTGGGGTCACTGCACCAGGGGGGTGGGGTCGCTGCACCCAGAGGGGGAGGAGACAGCCTCTGTCCACCAGCTGCCCCTCCAGCCCACTCGCTGCAGGTGGGGGCTGCAGAGCAAACGCCCCCGGAGCCTGGGGAGCCGGCCGCCTCCCGGCAGTGTAAGCCCATCACCTCCAGCACAGTGCGTGGTGGAGGGCTGCGGCAGAAAGGAGTCCGGCCTTTCCCTGCCTTCACATGAGCAGCAAACGTGCACGGTTCAGGCCTCAGGCCCCATCACGTGCTGTGTCCCCCAAACCCACAGGGTAAGTCAGGCTCCCAAGACCTCGGGTGTGAGTTTGCCTGGAGGTGGAGCCTCGAAAGAGGTGATCAAGTGGTGGGTGGGGCTGTGGTCCACTCTGATGGGGTCCTTATAAGATGAGGACACGCATGCAGAGGGTCGGCCGTGTGAGGACGCAGGGGAGGACTGCGGCCACGTGGCAGAGAGAGGCCCCGGTAAACCTTCCCACACCCCGACCTCGGGCTTCCAGACGCCAGGACTAGAGACAGTTAGATTCTGTCATCTGAGCTACCCTATCTAGGGTGCCGACCGCCGGGCTAAGACAGGCCACGTGAGGGCCCATGACCCACAGCAGCTGGACACTCACGCCTCCAGGGGTAGGAACACAGGCGCCGAATTTAAAGACCAGGAAGCTGGGGCTGCCCACCGCCTCCTCCGACAGACCGGGCCTTGGGGAAGAGACTCGGCTTCCAGCTTGGGCCTCTGACTTCTGCCGTTGGGGGCACAGAAGTATTAACCTGAGCTGAGGAGCCTGAGGGGGAGGAGACCATGCCAGCACTCTCAGGCCCAGCAGTCAGGGTGCAAAGCAGGCGGCTCCGGGGAGCCCCGCTGCGGCTGGCTGTGAGGGCCGAGTGGCCGCCCTCTCCGTGGACACAGCACGTCCTCCGCCCGTGTAGCCCGTCACCAAACACCCCAGCTCCGTCCGTTAAGTGTCCTCCCTTTGAGAGGCGGCTTCGGTCACAGTCTGCAGTGTGCTGACTTCCCAGTTTCCAGGGCTCACTTTACCACCCTCAGTTTTACCGTCTTCATCTGTGAAATGGGCTGAACCCACGTCCTGCGTCATGGCTTCTCGGGACAGTGCTGCATCTCACGCTCAGGGTGCTCACGCCTGTATTTTCCAGGAGTGAAGGGGTTGCAGAGATCCAGTCCAGGCTCAGACCTTCAACTTGAAGACACGGCCACTCCGTCTACACAGCCCCGCACATGAGGTCCTCCAACTCCAGGCCCTAGGGACCCCCACCTGCTCTCAGCACCACCCCAAAGCCGCATGCTGACAAGTCAGCCTCTGAAGATGAGCGTGGTCTAGAAACAGGCCTTTTGAAAGGGTAAGTTCAAAGGTGGCCCTTTAGCTTTCCAAAGGGTGGATGGGGGTCTGAAGAAGCCATGCCCGTCACGAGTGTAAACGACGATGCTGACCGCAGCTCCATGCAGTCCCCGGCCCGATGCCTCCGTCTCCAGAGCACTGTCTTGAGCTGCATCAGACCTGGTCACGTTGCCTTGGAAACGCGTCTTCAGAAGCCAGCCCGGTTCACCGCCGAGGGCGTTTCCTCCCTAGCTCCCCTCGTGGTGACGCTGGGGCCCCCACCTCGCCCCAGGCCTGCGTGCTGCGTAGTCAGGCCCAGCCTCCAGGCCCCCTTCCTGGGCTCGCAACCCCCCCAAGCACCGCCACTTGCACCCAGGGCTGCAGTGTCCTGCATACCGGATGTCTCCCTGCGGAGCAGGCCCTTGTCTCCTCCGCTTAAATTATTCAGATTTTGGCCCTAATCCTTCCCAGTTTACTCGTCACAGCTGCAGGTCCACAGGCCCAGCATCTCCCTGGGTTAAACCTCCTGGTTTAACCTCCCTGGTTTAACCCTCATGGGGAACTCGCAAGGATGCTACCACTGAGCCTGTGTTGAGGATGAGAAAGCAAAGGTCAGAGGGTTCATCAGGGACTCGGGGCCAGGATATGGCCATGCTTCCCAGCTTCTGCCAGTTGTGGGGGCCTGGTGCCCTTGGTGCCAGCAAGACGTCCATCGATCTCCAGGTCTAGCCCCGGGCTTGGCAGCCCCGAGGCTGTGCTGGACCCCGTCGGGGGAGGTGGCTCTGGGGGCAGCGGGCTCCTGATGGCCAGCCCGAGACCTCACCGCCTCTGGGCCTGCACCAGCACCTGCCTCCCTGGCCCACTTCTCGGTCTTGTCCTTCCGCCCGGGACCCCCAGTGCAGTGGGAAGGCCATCCCTGCCGTTGAGCTGGCTTGGCCTCCTCCGTCTTGGAGACCGCCCTGGTTGGGTGGGCTGTGGTCAGTGGCTCCGTCGTCGGCACCGCAGCCTGTGACTGCGTGCACGTCTCCTGCGAAGGCCTCGTGGGGCCGCCTGCCTCCCCTGGGGGGAGGGCTGACGGCTCCTCTCACCCCCAGGAGGACTGGTGTGTCGAGAGCCCTGTATGGCACTCCCAGCGTGGGGCCTCGGAGCAGACCCCGACCGTATGCTGCGTGGATGGGGTGGCCGGGGTGCGGGGCGAGGGCGCTCAGGGCTGAGGGCTCCCACCAGATCAGTCCCCACCGCCCTCCGGCTACAGCGGCCTGGCTCAGCAGCGGTCTGCTCCGGTCCTTCAGAGGCTCCGGGCTCTGCCGCGGGGCACACTCTGTCCTCTACCCTGGGGCGAGCGTGCCTCCCAGCGGGTTCCCGGTTGGCTCCTGGGGTCTGCCTGGACTTTGGCACAGCTGCCCTCGTGGCCCCCGCAGCATCAGCGAGTGGCCCCGGGCGCTGGCTGGCTGTGCCGGGAGCGGTCCTGACGCGCATGTCCCGGTGGCCTTCACGGGTCAGCAGGTCGAGGGGTCAGGTCCTGAGGTTCAGGTGCTCCACAGCCCATGCGGACGTGAGGCCAGCATCCACGCACCACTGACAAGACCGCCCGGCCCGGGGAGGTGGCCCCATGAGAAAGGGCCGCGGTTCCCGAGCCTAAGAGACGAGCCGTGCCACCTGCCGTCGTGGGTGAGACGGCATAAAAGGGCCACAGGGACTCGCTTCTGCCCGTCTCCACGTCTCGGTGCCCTGTGCGGGGGACAACGACCATGGAGGGATGAGAGGCCCCTCTGTGCCCGGGTCAGGGGGCAGAGGCCCGGGTCAGGGGGCAGCGGCCCGGGCCGTGTGCAGTGGCGTCCTCGTGGCCCCACTGGCCTCTCTCCATGGGGTTCGCTCCCCACTCCGAGTCGGGAAGAGCAGCTGGTGACCCCCATTCAGACGAAGTCGGTTAATGAGAGGGAGCCTTGAGTCCACGGGCCAGCCCAGGGCATGCAGGTGTCTGTGCTGGATGGTGGTGGACGGGGGTTGCTGCTGTTGCCGGGGCTCGCCGCACGTTAGTGGGGCTGCGGGCGGCCGGGGGATGGTGGGTCAGCTCTGTGAGGTAGGGACTCACCCAGAGACTACCACCAGGCTCCCTCTCACACCTGCTGTCACACAGGGAACCGGGAGACACAATTTTCTATGGAAAACAATACTCTCACCTCCCGTTTGGAGGTGAGATACATCAAGTTGGAACTTGAAGGTCTGGAAATACGGAGACATCACAGCAGGACAAAGACTCTCAACACGCGCCCCCAGAGGGAACTTGCCAGACAAACACCCCTCGCCGACATGCTGGCCCAGGACTGACTTCCATGAGAAAACTGAACTTTCGGATGAATTTCCTTTTCTAAAAGGGGCATGTTCTCTAAAAAATCAGCTCTAAAGTAATATAACCACAGTTATTTATCCACAGATGGTGGCTTGGTCTGTTAAGAATACGCCTGCAATGCAGGTGACCTGGGTTGGACCCCTGGGTGGGGAAAATCCCCTGGAGAAGTGAATGGCAACCCACTCCAGTGTCCTTGCCTGGGGGATCCCCTGGACAGGGAAGCCTGGGGGCTGCAGTCCGCGGGCTCGCAGTCAGAGACGACTGAGCGCCTGAGCCACAACCCGCAGGAGAGGCTCTTCCTGGGATGCTCGCTGTGGGCGCAGCAGGGCAGCACGTCTGAGGCCCAAGGGTGAGCTGCCTCCCCAGGAAACTGCAGACCCGGGACTCAGGACGCCCCCACGTCCACGCGGAGCACTGGGAGCGTCGTGCGGCCTGAGCCCCGGGCCCTCCGCCTGCAGGGGCGGGAGCAGAGTTGAGCTCCCGGACTTCGGCTTCCTCCTGTCCTGTGGTCTCAGCTGCATCCATCAGTCCGTGAGGCACCTATATCTCCTGCCCTGGGACTCACACATCCGGGAGTGAGGCCTCTGCCCACCGAGGTGACTGTGGGCAACCCCAGGCCTCACCTCCAGCTGCCTACCGAAGCTCTTTAGCCAACACATGGTCTCCCAGCTGCTCTGGGGCGAACGTCTGTGTCCTCCACATTCCCTGGAATTCTGGCCCCCAAGGTGACGAGGTCAGAGGTGGGGCCTTTGCGCCGGGATCAGGGCCCTCACGAGACCCCAGAGCTCCCTGCCCCTCCCCACAGAGGACATGCCAAGAGGCTGCCATCTGAGAGCCAGGACGCGCGCTCCCACTGAACCCCATGTCTGCCGGCCTTGTCTCAGCCCCCGCCTCCAGACTGAGGGACTCGACTGTCTGCTAAGCCGCCCGTCTGTGCTGGTCTCTGTGCCGGGGGGACCAAGACACTGGCTTCCTGTGGGTGCACCCCAGGGTACGTGCTGTTAGCAGATAAACACCTAGGAAAGTCCCCACGAAGAGCAAGCGCTCAACACAAGGGCAGTGTGGAGGCCCCGCCCCACGGCGGGTCTCCGGGTGCCAAGCATGGTGGACACTCCTCCGTGACCGTGGGGTCCCAGCTGCTCTGAGGGCAGCAGCCCGGGCCCTGCCCAGGGTCATCTGCAGCCTGCCCCCAGCAGCCCGGGCCCTGCCCAGGGTCATCTGCAGCCTGCCCCCAGCAGCCCAGGCCCTGCCCAGGGTCATCTCAGCCTGCCCCCAGCAGCCCGGGCTGTGGCCAGCGAGATGGCACTGACCAGGGAGAGACCGGAGGCGGGGGCCACGGCTGTCAGGACCTGTCCACACGGTGCGAGCGGCTGAGCTGTGAATGAGCGCCTCTTATAAAACCTGGACGGTGACTATGCATCAAGGACCACATGCTCCAGGACGGGCGGGGGGCTTCCTGTGGGGAGGCTTCTGTGCTGGGCGGGCAGCTCACCCTTCCCACGAGAAGCAGCAGGGGGTGGGGGGACATTTATTCACTGAGACGCTGCTGCTCAGAAAGCCTGGCACACAGTCAGCACTCAACTGCGTGCATTCAGTTGGCGCTCACCTGTGTGCATTCCCAGGGCAAACCCCACAGCTGCTCACTGGGGCCAGTGTCCTGTGTAGAGTGGGGACAGCCCTCCCTTGGGGAGGCCTCGGGGGGAGGCTGGATGTCAGGGTGCCCTCCCCTCACCACCTCGCCAGTGTGCTGGGCAGTTGGGGACCCTCCCCCAGCAACCCCACCTCTCCCAGCCGCTCCCCCAGTGGGCAGGGTGCTGGCTGGGCAATCGGGGACCCTCCCCCAACAACCTCACCTCTCCCAGCCCCTCCCCTGGTGGGCGGGGTGCAGGCTGGGCAGTCACCCCACCCCGTCCCTCCCAGCCCCTCCCCCAGTGGGTGGGGTGCAGGCTGGGCAGTCGCCCCACCCCGTCCCTCCCAGCCGCTCCCCTGGTGGGCACGCTGCGGCCGGGCAGTGAGGGACAGCCCCCCAGCCTCTCGCGGCCACTCTACGTGGCAGGGCCCAGGGCCTTACCAGGACCATGTGGCCAGTGGAGATGTCCATGTTGGGCTGCACGGGCTCCTCTGACCAGGACGAGGTGCTGCTCCGCGCGGAGGGGCTGGGCATGGGCCCGTCGCTGAACTGGGAGGACACACTGCTGACGCGGGACGTGTGCGTGGCCTCGGGGCGCTCGGTCGTGCGCACCGCCATGCGCTGACGGCACAGCTCCTGCAAGACAGCGGGTGGTCAGAGCCTCCCACCTGAGTGCCGGGGCGGCGGGGACAGGGTTCACCCGAGACCATGCACACCCTACAGGTATGCACAGACACGCACAAGGGTGCACGTGCTAGAGAGAGACAGGCACACAGACACAGACACACGCACACACACGGACACACACACGGACACACACAGAGACACACACAGAGACACACACAGACACAGAGAGAGACACAGAGAGACAGACACAGAGACACACACAGACACATAGAGACACACAGACACACACACACACAGACACACACAGAGACAGACACACACAGACACACACAGAGACACACACACAGACACACACACAGACACACAGAGACACACACACAGAGACACACACAGAGACAGAGACACACACACAGACACACACAGAGACACACAGACACACACAGAGACACACACAGACACACACAGAGACACACAGAGACACACACAGACACACAGACACACACACAGAGACACACACAGACACACACAGAGACACACACAGAGACACACACAGACACATAGAGAGACACACAGACACACACACAGACACATAGAGAGACACACACAGACACACAGACACACACACAGACACATAGAGAGACACACACACACAGACACACACACAGACACATAGAGACACACACACAGACACACACAGACACACACACACAGACACATAGAGACACACACACAGAGACACACAGAGAGACACACAGACACATAGAGACACACACAGAGACACACAGACACACACAGACACACAGAGACACACACAGAGACACACAGACACACACAGGGACACACACAAAGACACACACATAGGCACACACACAGATAGACACACAGACACAGACACACAGAGATAGACACAGACACACACAGACACACAGACACACACAGACACACAGACACACACATAGACACACACAGGCACATAGACACACACACACAGACACAGACACACACACAGATGAGCACAGGCTCAGGCGGGGCCGCCCCGTGTGCTGTGTGGACAGACTCCAGGCGCCTCCTCGCTCCTCAGAATGTGGGCTCTGGCGGGGGCAGGGGTTAGAATGAAATACAGACACTTGCACCTTCGTCACAGCGTTAGGAAAAAACCCTCTCTTTGGTTCTTCTTGTTCCCAAAGCCTCGCTTGCAGTGGTGAGGCCACACAGGAGAGACTCAGCAGAAGCGCACACGGGGAACGCGCAGGGTGGACGGGGACGGGCCTGCCGGACGGGTTCCCCGGGCCCGACGGAGCTCGGCTGGGTCACCGTGGGGCCTCAGGGCCCCAGCACAGGGGTGTGTGACCAGTCTGGAGGGGGAGGCCCGGCCATGCCCGCAGCCGCCAGACTCAGGGCTCGCTGGTCACCCGGCCCCCAGGAGACCCAGCTGGACGCTCCCCCGCTTCTGACCCACAGAAGTGCCTTTGGGGGATCCCATCAGTCACGCTGCGGGGCCTCCCAGCCCTGCCCAGTGAGCACTGTCAGCAGAGCTGTCCAGCAAAAGGACGTGTAGAGAAAGTCTACAAGAGAATCTGGGCCCACGAGCTGAAGACTGCTTGGGGCAAAGAGGCGGTGTGGAGACCTGAGGGGCCTCCTCTTCCCTGGCGCCCTCGGGGGCCGCACCCTGCACACCAGGCTGCTGTCCCGGCCTCAAGGTCCTGCGGGCAAGGAGGTCTCCGCTCCGTGTCCTCTCGCCCGGCCGCCCGTCTCTGGGATGAAAGCTCGTCCTGAGGCCGTTGAGGGCTCGCTCTCCCCCGGGACGCTGTGCTAACCCTTCTCTGGGTCAGAGGATGGCTCAGGCGTGCTGTGAGGGGGCCCGGCTGGCCGAGAGCCCCCAGCCCCGTCAGAGCATCTGCGGGGGGCGGTGCGGGCACTGCAGAAGCCGGCGGAAGAGACCAAAGGGAAGGAAGGGCGGTGCTGAGGGGGGCCTGCCGCTCTACCCCAGGGCTCGGGAGTTACCCGTGGCTCCCAGACAGCCAGTCTGCTTGAGACTCCCCCTCGGCTTCACGGAACCTTAGAAGCCACGAGGAGCCCAGGCACGGCGGACGTGCTCAGCCGTGTCCACAGGCCACCCAGGGACCGCTGGCCAGGGCTCCTCTGTCCGCGGGAGTCTCCAAGCTCGAATACTGGAGTGGGTTGCCGCGCCCTCCTCCAGGGCATCTCCCCGACTCAGGGATCGAACCCGCACCTGCTGCGTCTCATGCCCTGCAGGTGGGCTCTTTACCCCCGAGCCACCAGGAAGCCGCACGACTCCAGGGGCCAAGCCACGCCCCACCGCTTCCCGCTTAGGCACAGCGGATGTTCCCTGACTTCGAGAAAAGCACGCCAGGAACTTTCTGCAGTAACTCGTGAGGTTTCATGTTGTTCACCTGAAGAACAGAACATGCCCTCCAAGAATGGCTCCTCCGGGGAAGAGGATCCGAGAAGCTGGCGGTTCACCCCCCAACAGCAGAACATCAGGGCAGCTGCTGTCTGCCCCGGAGGCGCCGGGATGAAGGGCGATGGCCACTCCCGATTCCATCCCTCCTCGGTCCCCATGGAGAGGGCGCGCCCTGGCAGGGCCCCTGCCTGGGCCAGACTCCCTGTGTGACCTCGGGCGAGGCATTCAGGGCCCCGGCCCGAGTGCTTGCATCCTGAGATGGAAGGAACCGGAGAGCGCAGAAGACTCAAGGGTTCCAGTGTGCGGAACGCCAGCGAGGCCCCGCCACGAGGTCCATCACAGACCCCGTCACCGTCCCTGTCACTGTCAGAGCGGGGTTGGAGGGCCGCTCACTGTCAGCGCAGGAGTGGGAGTTGGTGCAGTGGGGACAGGAATGCTGTCTAAACCAGATCCGCTCTTGGTGGCCTGGCGAGCCAGACACTTCTCTGGAAGCAGGACTTTCAGAGGTGGGGGTGCCCCACATCACCCCGCGGCCTCCTCACGGGTCACTGGTGATTACGACCGACCTGGAGAGCCGGCCAAGCCCACACAGGTGCCTGCGGCCCCCCGGGACTGGCCCTGCGACTCAGGCCCAGCACTCGCCAGGCTGCTACTGAGAGTGGACTCTCCTTGTGGGTCTCTGTGTTTTAAATAAAAGCTGGGGCAACAATCCAAGAAAAGCTGTCACTCCTCCATCCAAGAGCACCAACACTGACCACAGGGCCCCCAGGCTGCAGAGGAGGCCCCTCGCCTGCCCAGAGCGGGGCTCCGGGCCGCTCAGGCCCACTGCCGGGGGCGCCCACGTGGGGTGAGGCCTCTTTCACCTGCAGACAAAAGTGGGTGCAGCCGCTAAGGGAGGACGCTTGACCTCAAACTGACCACAGTCCAGCTTCTACATGATAGATGATGAGGCGGGACGACCTGAGAGGTGGTGGAGCAAGGGGAGGGTCAGGCAGAGATGAGACATCTGGGGGCTGGAGCCACTGCTCCTGGGGGCCTGGGAGGGCCCAGCTTGGCGCCAGTGGATGAGTCAGCGGGGAGGTGATATGCCCGGGGCCCAGTAGCCGCCTCGCCCCAGCTCCCGCAAGTCACCAGCGGAGGCGAGTTCCGAGGGCCCCGAGCAGACACTAGGCAGCCCTGCCTCCGCAAAGCCGCCCCTCCAGACAGCACGCCAGGCCGCTCTGGCTGAGCACAGGCCCCCTGGAGCCCAGAGCACCTGCTGCTCCAGAGGCTGCGATGGGAACAGCGGCATCCCCCACGCTGATTCTCTCCTGGCTCTGGGAAGTGTCCATCCACTCACATCCAGAGTTGCGATGCTGACGCCGAGTCCTGGGGGCAGCAGTCGCCAGCTGTGTGACTTTGAGCAAACCGGTGAGCCTCTCTGCGCCCCCACCTCCTCCTCTGAAATGGGGACACGGGCAAAGCTCTCCAGAGGCCCGCATGGGGACCAGGCTCAGGTGGAGCGTTCGCGAACAGGCCTGAGCTCCCGGGTAGCCATCAGCATTGTTAGGAACTTTCTCAGCAAGCCGCTCACCTGACACTGGACACCGGGGGCCCTGGCGGGGGTGCAGCCAGGCCCCACGTTCTGGCTGGCAGGCCGATGGAGCTGAGCGGTGACAAGGGACCTCGAGGGGTCTGTCTGTCGGGAGCCCTATGGGCGGACGAAGGCGGATGTGAAGGCCAGGAGGTGGGCAGTGAGGGCAAGAGGGCAGGAGGCCCATGTGGCTGGAAGAACCCCCCAGGAGGGGGGCCGCAGGTGGGGGAGGGGGCAGGGGGCCAGGACCGCCGTGTCACCCCTTGGGGAGCAATGCTGGGCCCCCATTGAGGGACCTGGGTCCGGAAGCAAGAAGTGGGCAGTGAGGGTCAGGGCCGAGCTCCCCGGTCCCCCCAACCTGCAGCTCGGCTCCCCCGGGGGTCTGCCTGCTGCAGGCCTCGAGGCTGGGGTTCCAGCCTTGCGCTCTGGAGCCGAGACATGGCGATGAGTTGCGTCCGGCTCGGATTAGCAGGCCGTGGCACCGTCAGAAGCTGTGGGGCTCGTCTGTGCTTGCTGCAGGATGACAGAGCTGAGCGCCACACCGCGCACACGCCAGGCCTGTAAGCAGGCAAGTCCCACCCCCGCAGCGGCTCCTGACCTAACCGAAGAGAGCCAGGCCAGTCTGTCCACAGCAAAAACAGGGCTCACCCCAAAGTGGTTCAGTCTGACCTGCCCCAGTCTGATGATGACCACACCCCCCTGGAGGGAACATGCGGGCCCCAGTGTCTGAGGAAAGGGCTCAAGTGCACCTTCGGTCCTGGCTCCTTCCACCCGGTACCAGGCAGAGTCCCTCACGGTCACTGCGGCCACGTCACCCCCCACACGGTCGCAGCACGCTCTGGGTGAACCCAGAGAGGCAGACGGTCACAGAAAGATGCGGAAACCCCGAGGGTCACCGTGCAGCCTTTTAAGTCTGTCCTGTATGTTGCTCTTAGCTTGTAAGTAAATGTCAGAGATTCTATGTTTGTCCACGCTCTGAGCTATTGCTTGAAAATTAAAAATTTCTAAGGAAAAATGAACCTTTTAGAACATTCCTACCTGCCTTAGTAACGGTCTGGCCAGGGGGCTAACGGTGGATTTTCATCACCCAGGTGTATGGTTTTGTAGGAAGAGCCCAGTCTGTGTTCTGCGGGTCTTGCAGCAAGGCTGCCTAGTGTAGTGTGGTGTGTGGTGGGTTCACCAGGCTGCCCACCCCTCAACCAGATGGGGACCCTGCAGACGGAGCCTCATTCTTCATTTAAAAGGACCACATCTCCCTAAAAAGGCATCCACAGTCCACACGGTGACAGTGAAGGCATGAACCCGCTGACCCCTGAGGCAACAGCAGAGCGCACCAGCTGGGCTTAACCATTCATTTTAAATGTAACGTGCCATTCACAACGTGAGTTCCCATCGCACGGAGCTGCGACCAGGCCAACGCCCTTCCCTGAGTTCACTGCCTGCGTTTACGACCAGGAAGGGCCATGCGGCATCGTCCAGGACACGCGCACCATTGAGTGATAAACACTGCAGTCTGTGACGGGGGTTAGAGTGCAGAGCTATGAGCTAGGATCGTCCGGGGAAGACAGCCCGCTTGAGTGAAAGGAAACTGGCCGTGCTGAACGAACTCCACAGCCAGCTCTGAAAGAAACCCAGAGACAAGCCCGCTCACGCTCGGGACTTTTCCTCACTCGTCACCCTGGCAGCCAGCAGGCGGGGCAGAGTCCACACCGAGCACTGATCCCCAGGTGAGGCCACGGAACCCCAGAATGAAAACTGTGGGACACAGCCTGTCGAGGTGTGAACGTGTGTGTGTGCGTGTGTGCATGCGTGTGCGTGTGTGTGCGTGTGTGCGTGTGTCACTTGGTCGTGCCCAGCTCTTTGTGACCCCATGGACTGTAGCCCGCCAGGCTCCTCTGCCCATGGGATTTCCCAGGCAGGAATACTGCAGTGGGCTCCGTTTTCTTCTCCAGGGGATCTTCCCGACCCACGGAACTTGCATCTCCTGAGCTGGTGTTCTTCACCACTGAGCCACAGTGAGGCCCACGGACTACAGCGCAGCCTCCCTGAAATCACAGTCCCCTTCAACTTTGCAGACGTGGCCACATCCCGAGCACAGATGAGAGTCTGGCAAATAGCCTTTGCTCGGCTGGATGGCACCTTCCAGCCCCTCCACTGGACAAGAAATCTTTAAGGAGTTTAAGATCCAGACTCACTCTCTTTTGATTAAAAACGGACTCTGCTCATGATCGAGGACATGCTGCCCTCAGAAGAACAATCCTGAGCATTGAGCACGATGCCCTTGAGTGGATAAAGGCAATTACCATCCTCGGGTCCCGATTCACGTGAGTCAACAACCAAGAGCAATCTGTTACGAAGAGAAAGACGGGCAGATTCAGCCACAGGCGCCTTTTGCTCGCAGACCTACACGCGGGGTCGACCAGCCGTCTGTGGGTTCCCTTCAAATGGCTCTTGGCTTGGGGCGCCCCTTGTCCATCCCTGCAGAGTGGGCGCCAGCACAGAGCTGGAGCCCCAGGGCTGCACCCACAGACGTGGGGCTCCCTTCCCACCAAGTGCTCTCTGCAGCTGTGACCGGAGCCCTGGCCCAGGGATCGCTCCCACTAGGAGTCTGGCCGGATCTGTCTCTCCTCACAGTGCCTGCGCTTCGGCAGGAGAGAAGACGGCGCATGCGAAGGAAAAGAAGTGCTTTTCTGACAGCGAAGAGGAAACCGCCTGTTTGGGACCACGCTACTGTGGTTTCCAGGACGCCAGTCTCTGGGGAGCTGATATTTCTCTGCGTGGCTGTGTGTCTTCAGCTTCCGGACTCTCTCAGGTCTGGGGACAGTCACGGAGAGGCCAGAGGCAGTGTCCCGAGCTCCTGTCGGGGGGGCGGCGCACGCAATCACGCCGAGATGGGGCCCTTTGGCTGGCGAGCCCATAGCAGCATCAGCAGCATCAACGGGGCAGAGAGCTCGGCCCAAGACAGACCCCGTCCTTGGGTCAAGGGGGTCGGGAGACAGAGATCGGCTGGAGACAGACCCTGTCCTTGGGTTAAGGGGGTTGGGGGACAGAGCTTGGTCCGAGACAGACCCTGTCCTTGGGTTAAGGGGGTTGGGGGACAGAGCTTGGTCCGGGACAGACCCTGTCCTTGGGTTAAGGGGGTTGGGGGACAGAGCTTGGTTCGAGACAGACCCTGTCCTTGGGTTAAGGGAGTCGGGGGACAGAGATCGGCCGGAGGCAGACCCTGTCCATGCCAGACATTTTGGGTCGAGGGTGTCCAGGCAACGAGTCCCACCCAGAAGCCCCGGGCCTGAGTCCCAGCTTGGCCGCTCAGCAGCTGCAAGGCTTTGGACAAGCCGCCTGTGCCTGGACGTCAGCCCCCTGGCCTGTGGAGGTGGGGATGGTGCTAGCAGGGCTGCGCAGGCCGCAGGGGGCATTCCAACAGCAAAAGGGCAAGCAGCTAACACAGGGCTAGGGCGTGAGGCGAGTGTGCAGCCGCCACCCGTGCCTCCCTTCTGCCAGACACGGGCTCGCCGACCAGCTTCCTGGACTGTGCATGGGTGTGTGGAAGCAGTCAGGACCCCCCGCTAGGTCCTGCTCCCAGGACACTGCAACTGGAAGGCGGGGTTCCATGTGCACTGTCCCCCTGCTGGGGAGGGCATGGGCCACGCGGAACCCAGTTTGCCAACCGACCATTGTCTGCAGTGGGAAGGATCTCTCCCCTCCCTTCTTGGGGAAACCAGCGTTCAGAAGTCTAAAGAGAAAAGAACAGCATTTTCAGTCCCCCTAAAATCCAGTACTCCATCACAGAATCATCAAACACGTGACACGTGTCCTGATACTTTACGTCTGAACGTGTCCTCGTTGGTCAAGAGACGTGAGACGGGGCGTGAACTTCCCATCAAGCCAACGCGGGTCCCCCTTCCTGGCACCGTGCAGGGCGCCCCCTCAGTCCATTCAGACCCGCCAGCCACCCAAGCGGGCAGGTCCAGAGAACAGAGTCAGCGTAGCGTCCGCTGAAGCTCTGAAGCCTCCCACTCCAGGGGTCCTCAGGGTGTGGGCGTGCGGGAGTGCGGGCATGCGGGGGTGTGGGGTGCAGGAGGGGGTGCAGGGGTGTGGGCTCAGACGCCAGGCGCGCACAGGGCGTGCGGATCGTTGTCTATGAAGCCACCTGCTTCCCCCCCACCTGCGGCCGCGGCCCTGGGATGCATCTGCAGGGTGTCCAGCATCCCTGCGCTGTAGCACAACCTGCAAAGTGAGCCGAACAGGACTCTGGCGGCAGAAGGCCACCCTCACACGTGGAATCTTATCCGATGGGGAACCTGGACCGAGTGGCACTTGCTCTGAGAGAAAAGGCTGCCATCCCCAGGCTGCGCCCGAGGAAACACGGGACTCCCCGGGCTTGAGAACAGCCTCTTTGTACCCTTCACGGAGCAGCAGGAACAAAGCAGCGGACGCCGAGTGCGCACACAAAGGCACTAGGCTTGTGGGGCTGTTTGGGATCGTAATTAGCGTAGCAGGGCAAAGCTGGCGAGGGACACACAAAGCCGAGAGAAAGTGAAAGGGTTTCATTAGGTGCCCGGTGTGGTGGCGTGGGGGGCAATTACTCTCCTGGTGGATGAAAACACTGAAAAGGAGCGGCTGCCCTGGGAGGCCTCAGCCCAGCTCGGAAGGCACTGCGGACCCCCACAACACGGTGAGGCAAGGGGCACAAGGGACCCAGAGTGGCGTTCGGGGGGTTGCGTGCAGGAGGCCACAGAGACGCGATGACGGAAGGTGCCACGAACATGCTCGGAGGTGGCGTGACCACAAGCGTGGCCCGCGGGCAGCAGGGGAGCCCTGGGGCAGGCGCTCAGGGTGAGGCCCGGGCACATCTGCTCTTCCCACTGTTTGCTGGTTTGTAGTTGACTGGTCAGGCTTCACTTTCTCAATAAAACCCCACACGAGGTATGTCTGACACACGGCAACCTCTACATTCACAGTGAATAGACGAGCGAAATGTCTGACCTGGACACTCTGGGCCCAGGAATGTCCCATTAAGAAGAAGCCCAGGAAGAAAAGTGAAGCCTCGCCTGGTGAGCCGGGCTCTCCCCCAGCAGCTGTGACGCATGACAAGTGTGACTGGGAGGAACGGCCTCCAGGCCTGTGAGCAGAGAGTCACGCTGGGTGAGGGTGTGGTTTCACGGGACCCCTCCACTGAAAGCAGCTCATCTGCTCAGCGTTGCCCTGGGAAGTGGACACAGGTGTGTGCTCCGTGCACACCAGGACGGCTCTCCCCGGTGACCTCGTAAGGGATTGGGTGCCCTGGCTGTTTCTGGGTAGGAAGCAGAGAACCCTGGCGGGGGGTGGTTAGAGGCACAGCAGGTGCAGTGGGTGGGGTCCCCAATTCAGGCCTCCTCCTGCTCTCTGGATGAGAGCTGGTGCTCAGCCTGTCTCTCCAGCTCTGGAGTGTGTCACGGGGTCCCCACCACTCATCCTGGACCCTCTTCACTGCATCCAGCAGCTGCTCAGTGATGCCCAGATCATGTTTACATTCCCTTGGTGGAACAGCATGCTCACACATGCACAGACCACGTGCATGCATGTGTACACACATGCACACACGCACATGCACACAGCACACACACTGTGCACACTTGTGCACACACATGCACACACAAATGCATGTGTGTGCACACATGAACACACTGTGCACACATGTGCACACACATGGATGCATTATGTGTACACACATGAATGCTCACGCATGCACACAGCACACACACCGTGCACACACAAACACACTGTACACACACGTGCACACACACGATGCATTATGTGTACACACATGAATGCACACACATGCACACACAGCACACACACCGTGCACACACGTGCATGTACACATGGATGCATTATGTGTACACACATGAATGCACACGCATGCACACATAGCACACACACTGTGCACACACGCACACAGCATACACACTGTGTACACACACGAACACACTGTGCACACACGTGCACACACACGGATGCATTGTGTACACACATGAATGCACACACATACGTGCACACACACGTGCATGTACACATGGATGCATTATGTGTACACACATGAATGCACACACATGCACACACTCACACATCCATGCACGTGCCATGCAGGGGAGAAGCACGTCTCCAGAGTGAATCCTGAGCTGGCCTGAGAGTCTCCATAAGGCGGTGCTCATTCTGACCTTTAACCTGTGCCCCACCAGCACCCCAATGCCCTGAGAACAGCTGTGGCTGCAGACCCGGGCTCCTCTGGCCAGAGTGCAGCCGCCTTCAGTGCCGGCTCCCGTGGCGTCAGTCAACTGTCCAGGACAGCCCCCGATCAGCAGTGTTTACGGAGCAACACTGAGTCACGGCTCCCATTTTGTAAACGCTTTCTCTAAATGAGGGGTAAAGACACGGACACATCTCCACTGGCAGAGGTGAGGAGGGCGTCCCACTCGCGTCTCTGTCTGGAGCAGCCCACAGTCAGAGACGCGCGGCCCCTGCCTGCTGTCTGGTCACCGCCACGCGGACGGTCCTCGCCTGCCAGACCGAGGGCAGCGGTCACTTTCCCCTTCTCTGTCCCCCTCAGTGTCCAGCACAGATCAGCGAGGCTCTCCCAATGCCCACTTATCAGTGGGTACTGCCTGCAGCCAGCAGCCCCTAGGGCCCAGGCCGCCTACGCTGGGCAGTGGCTGAGACGCTGGGGAAGGGCCGCCCCCACGAGAGGCTGCGGGGGGGCGGGGCTGCCTGGGAGCTGGACTCGGGTCCTCAGGTGGGGCTGGGACGTCACTGGTGAGCCGCAGGTGACAGCTCGAGTCCAGTCTCATTTTCCATAGCTCTCTAGTGCAGGGGATGAAACCACCAAATTACAGCTGGCCTGCTGCCTAATGATGGGCCCAGAAGACACGCTACTCTGTTCCTCCCTGGTGTGTCTGACTCACCCACCATCTACCAGGTCCCACCCCAAGCCTGAGTGTCCTTTCAGGCCTGGGACATACTCCGGGACATGCTCTGGGACATGCTCTCTCTCTGATCACCATCAGGGTGAAATCGGGGAAGAGCTGCGACAAGGAAAACACAGGAAGGAAACACGTAACTCCATGAGCATCTTCTCTCCTAACCCAGTTACCATGGTTTCTGCAACGATCTCTGATGCTTTGACTGAAAGCTGGAATTCATGGAGATGCAGGAGAGAGTGTGTCTGACCCACAACCCCGGCAAGACCCAGAAGCCCTCACAGGAGGGTTCCAGTCCAGCTAGAAGGGCCCCAGCGGGGCCACCATCGTTAAGACAAATAAAACAGTAAACACAAATCCCGAACTCCCTGGACTCCTGCAGCTGACAGCTCACAGGGTCCTGAACGTCAGAAACACCTCACAGCTCACATTCAACTCGGCCTCTGCGAGCAAAGGCAGTCTGGAGTGGCTCCATCTGTGTGCATGGCGTTTCAGGCTCATATTTCATATTCAGACAATAAAAAGCAGCCACGTCAAGTGCGAACGAACTGTGCACCTCTTCAGGGAGCCCTGGTCCTGACGTGGACGTGGACGAGCAGCCATCTCCTGCCGAAAGCTTTTGCACCATCCTAATCTTCTCCTTGCTCAGCAGATACTGAATCCCCAAGGCCTGCCATCACCGTCGTCACGCCCATCCACACATGGAGCTCAACACGCACCTGGGGCCGTGTGTGGGGCGCTGCTCTGGACGCTGGAGGCCAAGGGTGATGTCTTCACGAGAGTTCTAAACACGCCCCCGACCAGCTCCTCTCACAGCGATACCTTAGACCCACGTGCTGACCAGGCTTTACCGGGCCCTGAGAGATCCCTGCTGGGGCCGAGCGTCCATTCCCCGGACCCTCGCCTTCTTCTCAGAGGACATGCCGGGGAAGGAACAAGCCGAGCTCTGGTCTGGCTCAGCCTGCGGCGAAAGCCCCTCCAGAAGTGAAGGGTGTTCCAAGGGGCCTGGAGGGGTCCCTCAGGAGGGGCCGTGCTGGGCAGGCGGGGGGTGTGGGGTCCGGCCGGGGGACAGATGGGACGCTGCTGGAGCGGTAGAGCGGGGGGAGGGCTTTCAGAGTGAGGGCCGCAGCCCGCACAAAGGTTCCAGGGCAGAGGAGCGCAAGGGAGGGCCCAAGGCCAGCACGGATCCAGGCGGGGCACAGAAGGGCTCCACAGCTCCCCCTCCCGCCTGCAGCCTCATTAAGGCAGAGGGCAGGCCCGCGGGGGCGTGGGCGGGCACAGGCAGCTGCCTCCGCCTCAGAGACACACGCCCAGCACCCTTCGGGGGCCCAGTCACGCCGCCGAAGCTGCCGTGAAAGGCGATGTGGCCCCCCAACGCTGACGGGCAGGGTGATGGGGGCAAGTCACCGTCAGTCTGTTTGATCTTGGTTCTCCCAGCTGTGAGACGAGGGCGCTGACCTCTGAGGCCAGCAGGGACATCTCAGGTTGTCACCGCCAGGAAGGCACAGGTGCCCAGCTTCCACAGCAGGTCCGAGCAGGCCCTGGAGGAAAGCCCCAGAAGGGGTGTCCTGCGGCTCAGGAGGGGGCTGGGAGAGGACCCGAGAGCAACCAGACACGTGCGGCACCTCTGGCCAGGGCACGAGGCCGTGAGCCGCAGTTGCTGGAGCCAGCAGGTAAGGTCTGTGCACCCAAGACGCGCCCCAGGAATCTGTCTCAAGAAGCGGGGGGCCACAGGACGGGGGATCAGAGTTAAAAGGCGCCACTTCATGGCCATCCTTTGGGAAACACAGGGTCTGAGGGCAGAAAAGAAAGCTCGAAAGCAAACAGCAGGAGAACTGGGGCTTTTTTCCCCTTGGTTTTCCCCTTCGCGTTTCAATGTCAGATTCAGCGGTCGCTGAACTCAGTCCTTCCCTTCTCCTTGGATGTGGAAGAGGAAGGGGAAGCCGGGGTGGGGATGGCCGGGGGCAGGCAAACCAGCTGGAACCGCCCTCCCAGCTGACGGCTGCTGCACAGACAACGCTTTCCTCTCACCCAAGACCGCCGTGGACTCGACTTAGAGAGCACGGTGCTCAGGACTGTGAGGGCCGTGATCTAAAGAACATTCCTTTCACGTGCTGTTCTTCTGCTTCACTGTCTACAAAACACGGAAATGATAAAAGGCTTACGTATGAAACAAATCCCAAACTTTTAACTTTAGAGGACATCCATCTAGTCCCTTACTGACACTAACACCCTGGGTGGTGTTAAAACCCCAGCGTCTGTCACACAGAGTCTTCCAGCTCATGTGCGATGAAACATCACGAACCTGTGCTTCCTGTCCGCAATCCTCACACACCTTACGCAACTGAGCGTCTTAAACCCTGTGGCCTTCCTTGCTGACACAATCATTTGCGAGTCTTCCTTTTTTCATTCTCCAAATAGTCACAGACGCATGCAAACACACACCTAGATGCCTAACTTTGCTGGTTGCATTATTTTTTACACTAAAGAACCTTAAAACAATACTTTTTCATGACTGTCGCCTTCCTAATCGGAAGTCACCTGTATGAATACCTTGCCCTTGCTAATAAATAACCCACCACAATTCCATTCTTAATTATCAGCAAGTCTTTCAAAGCAGGAAGGCTTTGGAGAGCTTCACTCATAGCTCAGTTGGTAAAGAATCTGCCTGCAATGCAGGAGACCCTGGTTCGATTCCTGGGTCGGGAAGATCCGCTGGAGAAGGGATAGGCTGCCCTCTCCAGTATTCTTGGCCTTCCCTGGTAGCTCAGCTGGTAAAGAATCTGCCTGCAATGCAGGAGACCTGGGTTCGATCCCTGGGTTGGGAAGATCCCCTGGAGAAGGGGAAGGCTATCCACTCCAGTATTCTGGCCTGGAGAATTCCATTCATGGGGTTGCAAAGAGTCAGATACAACTGAGCAACTTTCATTTCCAAAACAGAAAACCCCAACAGAGATTCAAATATTTTGAGCCATAAAATTTAAGAGCAGTTGATGGAGAAGAGAAACACTGTTACGGAGCTTCTCCCCTGTCACGGGCATCCCTCTGGTGACGTCTCCCGAAGTGACTCGCGTGCAGCACAGACACGCCTCCCGGCTCCTGGAACTCCCACCTCCGTCTGTCCAAGATGCTCTTGGATCTGGGCTCAGCCGCCTCCAAAGGCCTCTCTCTCCTCAGTGTAAGCATCAGCTCCAAGGAGACGCCTCTGTCCACTGCCCAGACTCCAGCCCCCTCCTTTCCCAGGCACTCTGCCTCTTGTCTCTCCGTCTGAGCCCCCTTGCTCACCTCCTCTGGGAAGCCCTCCCTGACCACCCCAGGTTCCCAGGGGCCCCTCTCAGAGCTGCTCGTCTCAGGCACATGCCTAACCCAGTGTGAACCGGTCCTCCCTGTAAACTGCTTTGAAACAGAGTTCTCTTCCGCCCCTGCCGCTTTAGAAACTGTGACGTCATCACTGGGAGGAGTGGATTCTGGAAAAGACTTTCTGGGAGAGGCCTACTTCGCTTGAGGCAGGTGGTCTTCCCGAGGCTCCCCGAAGCGTCCCTCCCCCAGGGTGACCTGCAGGCCAGCAGGGACCCAGAGACACAGGCCGTGCAGCTGCTGGCCAGGGGTGGGGACAGGGTCCCAGCACCGAGGCACACAGACTCCACGCCAAAGGGGCCTCAGGAGACAGCGGTGTGGATGTTGAGCCTGCCCGGGTGGGTCAGCGCACCGCCCTGTGTCGGGGGCTCGCGGGGGCCGTCCTCCTCGCTGTGTCCCCGCACAGTCCCCTCTGATGTTGGGAAATCGCTGTGCCCTGCCTGGCTCCCCTGGGTTGGGCTGTGCAGCTGCCCTTTCCAAAGCGTTCTCCCCTCGTAAACACACATTTCTGTGGCCCCCAACGGTCGGAGCCGACAGCCCTCCGCTTTCCCCTCTGTGAGCTCTGCCCTCTGTCATGCCAGGCCTGTGTTGAGAAAAGAGCTGGGCTTGGCCGCCTTTGATGGGCGGGTGGACATCACCACGCGTGGCATGGGGGCTCCCCGGGTCCACAGGTGCCGTCGGGCCAGCAGGGACTCAGGAGCGGACCAGGTGGCGCTGCGGGGCTCTGCTCACAGCTGCCCACGCCAGGCCGGCCCCACAGGACCGGAGGACAGACAGTGGGCTCTGTGGGCACAGGCCTCTGTGGAGCCCCCGGGGCCAGGCCAGCAGGAGCCGCGGAGCAGGAGGCAGACCCTGCAAGGGGAGGCGGGTCATGGGCCTGCCGCTGGGCTTCGCGGGACCGCCTGGCTCACTCACGAGGACCTCGGTCTCTGATTACCTGCCTTTTAGCATTCCCTCCCGCCCTCCTGTCGTCTGGGTCTAAATCCCCGTTGAATCCATTTTCACACTTCCCTGCGCTCTCGCAGGTTTCTCCTCCCAGCGCCCACCTTTCAGCAGAGCTCAGCATCGCCTGAGAAGCCCACGGGGGTCTCCCGGGACACGGGCTCCGCCGCCCGCCGAGGGGCGCCAGCGGCCGGGCAGGGGGAGCAGGCCCGCCAGACTCAGGAGGCCCCGGGCGCTCGCACACGCGCCCACCTTCTTCCAGACGCTGGAGGACGGCGGGACCGGCCTCTGGTCCTGGACAGACAGGGAGCAGCGCCCCACGGACACCACGGCCACTGTCCCCACAGCCCGCCCTGAGCAGCGCCCTCCCCACAACGTCCTGGACTCCCCAGAACAGTCAGGCCTCGGGTTTCTCTCTGGCTTTCTCCAGAAGCACACTGCTATCCTTGCAGCACGTATGTGCTAAATTGCGGTCCAGGAAATGTGTTTGTATCTCTGGATCAGGGTCGAAAGCAGAGAGAACAGCCCTCTCAGGGCGAGAAGTCAGAGACGTTCACCTGGGCTGGGGGGCCCCGAGCCGCGCCTCCAGAGGAACCCACACCCACCAACACCCGAGTGCCACGGTCAACACACACACACGGCACAGTCAGCACACACACACACACCACGGTCAGCACACACGCACGCCACGGTCAGCACACACACACATGGCACGGTCAGCACACACACGCACACCACGGTCAGCACACACACACACACCACGGTCAACACACACACACACACCACGGTCAGCACACACACACGGCACAGTCAGCACACACGCACGCCACGGTCAGCACACACGCACGCCACGGTCAGCACACACACACATGGCATGGTCAGCACACACTCACCACGGTCAGCACACACACACGGCACGGTCAGCACACACACACACACACCACAGTCAGCACACACAGCTGCTCCCTGAACAGAACATAGAGGTGAGGTGCCCGGGCACCTCCGTGACCTTCTCGGACCTTCTAGAGCCCAGGGACCAGCCCTATGAGCTTCTCTTCCTGTCCTGTGGGTGAGGAGCGTGGGGCCCAGGGACACGCCCGCTGCTGTCGCCAGGAAGTAGGACAGGGCCTTCTGCGAGATCAAGCAGGGGGCGGGGAAGGAACGGAGAGAGACTGGAAAGCGCGGTGGGAAGACAAGAGGGCAAGGAGCCCAGCTGGGCGGGGCGACAAGCCTGGCCCACAGTCGCCCTCACGCAGGGGAAGCCGGCCACCCGCAGGGGCCGCACGGCCCTCTCTCCAAGGTGTGGAGGGTCGCTGGCCCCATGGCCCTGGACCCCGTCCCCGCTCCACAGCGCAGGGGCACGGCGCCTCGGCGCATCCTCCTGCCGGCACGTCCGCCTGAGGGGCCACACTGAGGCTCCAGCACGCCGCCCCGCCCTCCAGCGGGCTCTGTGCCCCCCCTGTGGCCCCGTGCGGGAGGTCCCCATCGGGCCAGCGACCCCTCGGTCATCTGGGTGGAGCGGTGCCCAGGCCTGGGGTGGGTTTACAGCGGACGCTGCGTCGGCAGGGCACGACGCCCGCCTCTCCGGTGCCCCTCACCTCGAGGAGGAAGGTGGCACAGGGGCCGTCAGGCCTGGCGAGGGGAAGCCTGTCCAGCGAGCGTCCCTGCCGCCTGCCTGTCCTGTGGCCAGTTCAGCTCTGCCGCCTGCCACCTGGGGCCCGGGACCAGTCATGCCCACCCCACGCCTGCTTCCCGCACGCGCAAGACAGGCCTGCCGCCCGGAGCGGCCCCGCGGCACAGGCCAGGGCCGGAGTGGGCTTTCCCAGCATGTCTACGGGCACTGCTCATGGGAGCCGGAGGCTGGGGGCAGAAGCGGGGCTCTCGGAGGGTCTTCCAGGCCCCAGGCTCCTAGGGCGTGCTGCTTGGGCCTCACGGAGGTGGAAGTGGGCACCCATGCTAAGAGAGGGGTAGGCGGACGCGCGAACATTCCACCCACCCCCGCCAGAATCAGCCAATTCAAGTGACACGCCTTCCCTCCCTGCCTGCCCTGCACCGTGCTGCCTGGACCTCCCTCTCAGGTACACTTTCTGCCCTCGGCTGTCCCGACACGAGGCCCAGGAAAGCGGCCTGACCCCAAGGAGGCAGGTGAGCCCCCTCAGGCCCCCTTGCCCCGGGCCAGCCTGGGGCAAAGCCCAGATCCGCGGACACAGCGGCAAGACGAGAGCTGACCACAGATGAAGCACGGGATCCCAGGGGAGCTGCAGAGGCCAGGCCCCAGCGCCCTTCGTGTTAGACATCCTGACTGTTCACTTCCCAGACACCTCACTGAGGGGTCTTCGGTGTTTAGTGAGTCTGGCCTGACTGTCACTGTCTGATTGGGGCAGCGGCTGCTACATCGGGAAGGCAGCGTGTTTTCCGGGCACATGTGGATGTCTCTTTGGCCATCTTTCTAGACTCAGCCTCCCCTAGAAGACGTTTCCCGATCTCAGGGGCTATTTCCGAGGGAACGCGTTGCACAGGATCCAGGGAACGCGCGTGCAGTCGCTGCTTTTGGAAACGGCACGTTTGAAAATTTAAGATTTATGAGAAAAACACGCTACCAATTCAGGTCTTCCAGAGACGTGTTCAGACCCGGAGTGGAGAGGTATTGGGAAGGCCTGAGCATGCAGGTCAGAGCCTCTCGACCCTGAGCCGGGCCCCCTGACACGGAAAACACAGGAAAAAGGCAGGTCCCTCAAATGGGCCCCTTTGCTCCCACCACCGGGAAAGTGAGCACGTTTTCCTGGGGTTCTCACAAGGCTGCAGGCAGGGAAGCTCAACTGATTCACCAAGGGGCCCAGGCCTGTCCGGGGGTCACCGTGCCGTGCCCTCAGCAGCTTGGCTGCTGCCTGGCAGCCCACACCGCTGCCACATGACCAGAATTTGGGACGTTTCAAGGGAATTCTGCCTGTGGTGGTTGGTACTGACGGCCACTTCTGCAGAGGCAAAACCCGGAAGACTCCAGTCCTCAGGCCTGACTAGGTCATCATAGAAAGAAATGTTCTTTAACAGTATTTCAGGGCACCCTTCCAGTTTTGAAGCAGGATAGATTTTGCTTATTGGAATTTTGCACATAGAATTATTTCAGCCTGAGGATTTAAACATAAAGCCACGTCAAGCTGCTAAAAGATGTGCAGTGGACTGAAGTGGGAAGGGCTGGTTTAGAGCCCAGATCAGGTAAACCCCAGGAGTTCCCTGCATTCCACCTCGAGGGGGGACGGTGTCTGCGTTGAGAGCAACACCGAGTGAGGAGACACCCACGAGGAAGAGGCCCCTGAGTCAAAGGTCAGGAGCAGAGCCAGCTTGGGGCCTCCCTCTCCCTGAGCCAGGCTCTCCTCGCCCCAGCGGGGAGGTTGGAGGGCCTATGGGCTCCTGGGACCACTGTCCATGGGCACCCCCACCCCGCCCCCGCCCTCTCCTCTGGGTCTGGCTCCAAAGGCCCCAAATACCCTGGGGCCTGTGGGCACTGGGAGACAGACCATCAGAGGAGGCCTCCTCGCCGGAGATTCTGCAGAGCTGCGCCCTGGCAAGGGGAAGTGGAGCGGCTGCTGCTCAGAGATGATCAAAGCCTGGAAACAGCAGCGTTCAAAGAGACTCGGGGCGGGGGGGGAAGGCAGGGACACCTCTGATCGTCCAGGGGCTTGTTTCTGCCCAGTCTTGCCCAATCCCCTTCCACGGAAGTGGGACACTGGCGTGACAAAACTCACTGATGGGCTGTGGCTTCGTCCTGCAGCCCCGGGGTTGCCCTCAGTGACTGCGTGTGTGTAAATACACGCTCACGTATGCACATAATGTGCGTGTCACGTGACGTGCCAGTTGGGGAGAAAATAGGAATAAAGGCAAAGAAATTGGCCTTGTAGACCAAAAATACAGATTTAATCGAAGTATCTTATGCTTATCTACTTAGAGAACAAAAATAACATTTACTGAAACAATGGAGAAAGTTTAATTGCAGAATCCCATTAAAACATGACCTTTAAAGATGGATTTAAGTTCTTCTAAAAGTTAATATACCCAATTCTTTCAAGTCCAAGCAAATTAAACTTCAATAGATTACCTGGTGAAATTGATATCTTGTTACGTGTTAAAATATGAATCTATTGAGAAAGATGTGACTTTTCCAACAGGAAAAGCAAATGAAATACCACCCTCTCACACATACGCAAGAGCCTTTAAAATGCTGACTCCTGTCTATAAAATAGGTCTATTTTAAGGAACAAGATGAAAAAACGTTTAAACGTATTTGCACTGGAAGCTAATAATGCAAATTACTTGCTGTTTGGAAACAAGGTTTTTTAAAAAAAAAAACCCGCCGAGAACTCAGGGACACTCCGCGAGCACACAGGAACCCCGAACCCCAAACCATGGGTTACGACGAGCAGGCGGGGGCTGGCCCAGAGCACCAGGGACGTACAGGGACGGATTTTAGCAGAGGAAGACCAGGGCTGCATGAAGGGTCGGCCACCCGAGGGCCGCCCCGCTGGAAGAGGCAGACGGCAGTGCCACAGCTCTGCGTGGCCTCTCTGCTTGGGAAGGAGGCAGACGCCCAGGGGCACCAGGCCCGCCTGCAGACCACCAGCCTCAAGCTTCCACTGCCCGCCCCCCAAGGCCTCTCTCCTTTAAAGGCTGACCTCCTCCTGCTCTGAGGTCAGTAAAGCTTACAACACTGCCACCTACCACTCCACCGCTCCCGGGCCACTCCCTCCTCCCCGAACGTGCAGAGTGCTCATCTATCTTCTCCTTCAGAAACTTTATAAAATGAATGGGACATTCCCAGACGCCCCACGAAAGAAAGCTCCGTATTAAGTCATTCCGTCTTCCTTGTAACCCCAGGATGAGGGTTACCTGGACGGCACCCGTAAGCGTGGGAAGAATTGGCAAAGCGCGGAAGTCCAGGGATTTGAAAACGAAGCCAGCAAGGTACTGTCTGAAAATGACTGTTTGGGCTTCGAAATACTTTAAACTTTTTCAGACAGACTTCGGCAGTTATAGAAAACCCTAATGAAGTATGGATCCATGAATGGATGAAAATCTGCCGTTTCCAGTTGCAAACTCCTCTATGCAACCAGTTCCCCGCCAGCCCTTAATACGTGACTCAGCAAACGCAGAGCTAAGAATCAGGACAGCCTCACCCCATCTGCTGAGTGCGCTCTGCTAGAAACAAGCCCAAACAAGACGACAGCCCAGTGCATGTTCTGAGCAGTGAACAGTCCACTTCAGGGGAGCAAACCTCCACATTTAACCAAAGTAGCTCCCACAAGGGTGTTCTGTAGTAACCTCAAAACCAAGCCCACCAGAAAATCTCTACAATGCTTTCATTTCCAAATTCTCCTAGACCCTATTTTTAAAGTTTTTTTTTTCTGTTTTTTCTTTTTTTTTTTTAAAAATCTGGATTGAAGGAAAGCATACATTTCATTTATTGCCTGGATTACAGATTCTTATTAAACAAACCAGAGCTCATTATAAAATCAATATCAACTTAACCACCATGCCCCCAGGAGGAACCACATAAAGGTCACTCTAAGAAATTCAAACAATTTTCCTGCTGGAAGGGCATGATTTTAATTACAGATACTATTAATTAGAGCTGTCACTGGGATGCTTTTTTTTCCTGTTAATTATCACAAACTCGGCCCTAAGTATGCATTTGCAACCCGCACTTTTGTCAGAAAGAGTCACTTCTGCATGCAAGCTCAACCTTTCCATTCTATCAATATTTCATATTCGAATTTCAAAGCGTATCAAAGGATGCCATGCTTTCTAAAACCCTCCGCCCGTATGATCTCCCGTCTCTCACACACGGAACAGAACCGGTGTGATAATTTATTTATGTCCTGGCACAGGCCTGGCCCAGCAGACCCGGCTGCCTATACTGGCCTTGCTCAATAGAATTTCTGGATAAAGTCTTACTAGTTGGTGTGACATTTTTCCCCAAGCTTCTCCTTCAAACGTGCTTTTTCTTTTGCTTTGAAGCAAAGCTAGCTCTGCTCTTGAAATGCCATCTCCCACACATCTGAAGTTGCTGTTTCTTTAATAAGAAAAGACTGCACCGACCAGGCTTCTGACCCCCTCCAGAAAACCAGAGGTTCTCTTCATTCAACAACACCAAGAGTTTTGAAACGGGGAAGAAGGCTGTCTTCTGGTCTCTTTTAAGCAGAGTGATTTTATAAACTCATCCCAGTGCCTTATGCGAGATAGGGTCAGGGTGTCTCTCAGACAAGCTCCCGGGGGCGGGTGGTTCTGGAAAGAGCTTGAGCAGCCTCCAACAGTGCAACTGTGACTGCAGAATGGTAATGTTTATAGCTGTGCCTGTAAAGCAGGGTACACTATTTACATGACATACTCCATACCACAGTCGCTCGACCTGAGAAAAACAAAGTCTCCCTCCAATCCAACGGGAGAGAGCTCTTACAAAACCGACGACTGAATTCTAAAAAGATGATTGAGTACACTACTTTCCCAGGTGGAAAACATGCTTAGAGTTACATCATATTTTCTGTTAAAAGCAAGCAAATGCCCTGACTGGCACATATTCCGGGCTTGCACAGCTGTTAAAACTGGAAGTGTGTTTTCCTTACAGAGCACCGTTAGATCTGGAGTGTGTGCTCCAGAACCCCCAAGCGTTCTGTGAATTTGCTTCCTGTCCAGTTTGGTTTGAACTTGCCTCCCCTCACTCTCGTTGGTCCCCATTTGTTTCCAGGTATGTTGGGACTGTTCCTGTAACCCCCTCCCCACAGACATCCGCCCTCCCACGGCTCTCCTAAAGACGCCTTGGTTTGCTTTCCAGCCATCAGCCTGAGATTTCACGTCATCCAGGACACAGCGAAGGTGGCAACAGACAGGGTCAGAGGGTCTTTTCACCTAAGACCCCGAGGAAGTCCATGATTTAAGGAACATCTTCATACATCTATACAACCAATTTATCTTGCAACTTTTTTATTACTAGTGGCCAAACTAAGAAAGATAACAGATAATACATAATTCATGTATTGTACATTCTCCCCATTTCTAATTAGCAGCCTGCTCTCACAGCTAGCGTGAGACCATCCCAGAACAGCGTAAGATTAATTTAGAGCAGGAAAACCGGGGTTGCAAGGTATTTACATGAATGCTAATGAGAAGTTTCAAATCGTCATCAGACAAGAACCCAAACTACGAACAACTGCTGGGCGCGGGGGAGGCCCGTTCTAAGGGTGGACGGAATGGCCACGGCACCGAGAAAAGCGTCTCTTTACCTGATAGGCGTTGGTGGCGTCTGGGCCCGGGTCACCCACCAGCCCGGAGAGCTTCTCCTTCAGCCTGTAGTGAGAGTTGTGTCGCAGGCAGTAGATGACACCGGACGCCAGCAAGACCCCCACGATGGCCACGATGGAGACCAGGGTGAGCACCACGAACTTGGTGGAGTCCTCCCGTGCTGCCTGGTGAGGCAGAAGCTTGATTCTGCTTCTCTGCAAACAGGAGAGGGGGCAGGTGAGTACCCAGCTCCTGAAGACCGTCCTTTCCAAAGACACCCACAAGTGTAAAGCTCTGGGCTGGCACCAGACCGACCCAAGGGCGTCCAGCAGTGCAGCCCCCAGCCCAGCGGCCAGGGTCCTCTGGACACAGCACGCCTGGGTCACCAGGCCTTTCACGAGGAAGGTCAGCAGCAGCATCGCTCAACTCAATGACAGGAAGTATCTGGGACCTAACTCACTGCCTTAAGTAAAACAGAGCCTTTCTCCCTTCTCAACGGGTAAGAGGGGCATTTAGGGCCACCACCGAGGTATCTGGGGTGGAGAGACTGGTGGCGGAGGGGTAGAAGCCTCAGCACAGGTCGGACCAGGGGCTGAGCTTTGAAGGCAGGCGACTACTCCCGGCTCCACTGCAGGGGGAGGCCAGTTCAGAAGCCCTTCTGCTCTCCTTCACAGGCGCACCCCACCCCCCACAGACCTCCGGCGGGGTGGCGGGGGGGCGCTTGCACCCACGCAGACCCCCACATCACGCACTTGTGCACTTTTCCTTGAGAGCAGCTGCAAGACAGGGGCTGACGATGGTCCAGTTCACTTCTCGGTGGGTGAGAGTAAGGAGCCCAGGGCCATCAGCTTTTCAGGCTTGACGGGGGTGGGGGTCAGAACACCCTTTCGGCGCGTCTCACTGTCTCCGTGCGCCCAAAGCTGCACAGTGCTCGCCCTCATTAGCTTCATTATGAGGAATATTAGCAACAATTAAAAAACGCCAGGGGGACGATGGACCGGCTCCGGCCAGCACGCCGTCCACAATTACCCAGGAAATGAATAGAGACGCGCCCGCCTCAGTGCGGGTCGCTACGGGATGAGCACAATTAGCAAACTCCTTTCCACCACCTAATTTCGCGTGGTAACAAAATGGATTTTTCCCCATGAATGCCTGGCCGGCCTATTCATTATCTCCCTTCTATTAGTGATTTTCTGCGCCGCGTTCGGCCTCCAGCTCCTCACTTCCTCCAGCTCCCAGCGTACACAGGGCCTCTTATGTCAGGCCGGGCCGTTTTTATCTTGTAATCATAAAGGCCACCAAAGCAATTATCGCCGGTCTTGACTGGAAAAGCTGGTCATTAATTAGCCTCCTTTGCCTTCCGTGCGGCGGATTAGCTGATGCCAGGACTGGGTTAATGGAAAAGCGGGCGAAATGAGAAAAGACGCCGGATTTTCTTGCCTGGATGCTCGGCTCCGAGGAGGACGGCAGGTCCGCCCGCGGCGGGAGGGACGGAGGCGCGGGGACTCGGGGGAAGGGGTCGGGGGAGGGACGCGGGCGCCGGGCAGCGCGGGGAGCGGCCGCGGGCCCCGGCCAGGGCAGCCGGCCAGCCGGGCCCTCCAGGTGGGCCGAGTGCCGGCGGGAGACCCTCCCCTCGCCCCTCCCCCGGCCCACCCTGCTGCTTCCAGAACAGTCACCCTCGGGGCCGCCGGCTGCCTCCCCGGCTCTCCGCTCTCCCCGCCCCGCGCCCAGAAACAGACGTGGGGGGGGGAGTTCCATCCGCGGTGCCGGACCCCCGGGCTGGCCTGGAGGGCGTCCGACACCCCTGCGCCTCCCACCCTGCGCGCAGTTCCTCGCCCTCGCGCGGTGCCCGTGGTTGGCGCCCGTCGGGCCGCGCGCGGCCTGTTAACTGGGAGGCGCGCCCTCTCCACGCGCTCCGGCCTGGGACGCTCCTCCGAGAGGCCGGCGGGGCTCGGCCGCGCGGGTTCCCGCTCCGCCGCGGCGCCCTGCTCCCGGAGAGACGGGGGTCCTCCACCCCCGCGCCGTCTTCGCAGACCAGCCGGACCACAACAAAGGAGGGGCGCGGCTGGCGGAGGGGGCGTCCCGCTGCCCCCCCACCTCGGCCCTCCCGGCCATCGCGGCACCCCCACTCCGCCCAGGCAGACGACAGGCGGTCCCCGCGCCCTACCTAGGGGGTCCCGCCCACGTGCCTGACCGCGCCCCGGAACGGAGGCTTCCCGAAGCTTCTCGGCCCGCGACAGGACGCGCACACACGCGCGGGGACCAGCCTGGCTCCGAGGGGACGCGCGGCGCCTCGGTGGGTGGCCCACAGCTCAGTGCGCACCGACGGGCGGTCGCAGCGCGCTGGGGACAGAGGCCTGCGCGGGACTCCTCCCGGGCGGTGCACGCCTGGCGGCCGGGCATAAGGGGCACAAACGCCACCCGCTAGCCCCTCGGTTCCAGGCGGGAGGCCGTGAGCGCGCAGGAGCCCCCGGGGGAGGCCGGCCGCGGCCTACACGTTACCCTGGCCCAGGCCTGGGGCGGCAGGAGAGGTCCCGGCGGGGCGCGCACCCCCCGGAGGCTCTTCCCGGGGAGGCCAGGAGACCTCAGCGTCCTTGATGCCAGAACCCGACGGTTGCCGTGACCAGCAGCGCGCTTGGCCTGGGGAGCGGAAAGGAGCCTGCCTGCTCAGCAATTGGCTCAGAGGTCAAAGAAGAGCGTCCGGGAGCGGGACTGCGGGTCCCTCCTCCCGGGCCCGCTGCCCAGTCCCCGCGGGGCCCCCGGGGCCCCCGAAGGACGTAGGACTGGACCCACGCCCACGGAGTCCCCTCTTCTACGCTCCTGCCCGGCTCCCCGCTTCCCCGGGCCGGAGCTGCCCCCCGGGGAACGGATGGCCGGGGTCAGCAGGCTGGGCGGACCGGGACAAGTGTGGTGAGGCCGAGGATGGCGGGCGGGGCGGCCGGAGCAGGTGGGGGAGAGGAAGGGTCTGACGCGGCTGCAGGGATGTGGGGCTAGGAGAGGCCGGAGGCCCGGTTCCGACCCCTGTGCTGTGAGGCCGCAGGAGTTTAGCGGCCGGCTGGGCAGCCTGCCTCCCGCTGGCGCCGGGGCACCTCAGCCGGAACCTGACAAGTCCCGCTCCTGGCGGGCCCCTCAGTGACTCCACGGCTACAGAGTGCCGCCGGAAGGGTGCAGAGGCGGGGACTGTCGACAGCAAGTCCGGTCTTAGGAATCTTGGAAGAAACAAAAATTTATATTCATTTTTTTAAAATTAAAGAGCATAAACTCCCTCCTTGACACAGTGATTGTGCTGAAATAATTTAGGATTTTATCTCCTTTCTTTCTTGTGGAGTTAAAAAAAATCTCAGGATCCCTGCTAACCAGGAGAGGTGAGAGAAGGACACGTGTGCTTTCGCTTAAAGGCAGTCTGACCCTCCGTCCTTCCGGGAGTAACCGGGGGCCCCGGGTCCCCCTGTGGAGCGCCTGCCACTACAGGTGCTTTCCTGCCATCCCAACCTGGGGCTGAGCCCTGCAGAGAGCCCTCCACTAATTAGAGGCGTCTTGTCAGTCTTGACTTGGAATTGAAAGAAAATAATGTTTAAATATTTATGACTTTGACATTTACAGTCAGGCGTCTTTTAAAAGCGGACCGCCTCCTCCTGTACAGTGGCAGCTCGCTTCCCTCCCGGAAAGTTTGGAGCAGGAAGGAGGGGGGTTGGTGAAAGCAGTCCCCAGCAGCCTGGGCACACAGGGGGCGTGGGGTGTCGTGTACCCTAGGATGTAGGGGACACATATACAACTGGCACCCATTACTGAGTTTCAGAAGTAGGAAAAGTGTGCTTTTTAGAAATAGTTCAGGAAGAGTGAAGTCAGCTTTACATCAGGTTAGATGCATCTTGAGAGTAAACTGAAGCATGGTAGCTCATATTTTCCCCACTCAGCCATCTCCACCTGCAGCTCCCGGAATTTATAATATGAAATATTTCAGAAGCTGTGATTTGAAATGCACATGTGACCGCAGAAGCAATCAGTGGAACTGCCCTTAGCACCCACAGACATCGTCCTGACCTAGTTAGACTAGTTTGATCTGCGCTGACAAGGCAAGGTGCATGGGGCTTCCTTTATGTTACCTTCTGAGCCATTTCTGGCAAAATATCTTCAGAACGTTTTTTTTAGCAGTCCATGTGGTAATCTTAAAATAAGAGCAGAGAAAAAAGAACCCTCTATACCCAAACTTGATTGAGAATTGAGGCAGCCACACAAACATAAAACTTTATGGTAAAAATATCTGTTGACAGGTAGAAAATGTTAGTATTTTTCCAAGACTGTACTATGTAACCAGTTAGCAAGAGTAATTCATTACCTAAGTCATTGACTTCAGTTTTAAAACACAGTTGTACCCAAAAACTTATGGGCACTGGCATGTAGCAATTTCATTGATGCTAAAGTTCTAATACTGTGGATGCTTTCATTTGCATAATTTCTAAAGAATTTGATTCGCAGACCCAGCCGTATCCTATGTTCCTCTGCACTTGTATGTTACTATAATGGTAAAGATATTTTTCTCTGTAAAATTTAGAAATTAATTTTAGGGACTACTAATGAGCTGCTAAAACAAGTCTGTCTTTGGTTTCCCAGATGAATCATCTTAGAATTACTTGGGAATTTCACGCTAAATTTACTAAAATATATTTGCTATACAGTAACTATCACCTTAAAGCTGATAAAAAAATTTTTTTTAACATTTTTCAGGCCATGGGAATGACCAAACTTAAAAATATGGGGGGGGAGGGGAGGTGTCTTAAAATATTTTAAAAGTATTTTTAAAAGCTGTTAACTGAACTATTTTTAATTTGGACCCTGCCACAGAATTCTAATAAATGAGAGAAGTCAGGCGGAAATAATCATGTATTAATTCTCTGCATTACAAAATCTTTTCAGAAGCTATTATCAGAGCAAGAGGCATTGCGGTCTGAATTCAGGGTGGGAGAAATCCTTTGTGCAGCTGAAGGCTATTGTTCGTCTGTGCAGATGAAATTGTACTTGCAAATCTGCCATTCAAGTAGCCAAAAAAAAAAAAAAAACTATAAGGGCAAAAGAAAACAATCTCTAAGAAACAATTATTGTTAAATATAAACTTTAATGAAAATAAAGTGGGGATACGCTGTTTTAAAATCGGCTATTTGCGAGGTGTTTTTCAGACATAGGCATAAATAAATACATAGAAGGTGATAAGCTGTCTATTTGCATCTTTAAGCACTCCTGGAAGATCAGTTTTGGGGAGACGCTCTGTTTTCGGGTGTCAGGGAAGATTTACGACATTTATGTTTAAAGTGGGAAAAACACTCCCCTGTGAACTAATTTTTAGCAGAGCTTCATAAGCACCAAATTGTCTGGTGTGGCGGGGGGCGGGGGGCGGAGTGGGGTCCGGGGAGGGGGGCATGGACGGCGGCGCTCCGCGAAGGGGCGGGCGCGCCTCGGCCGGGCCATCTCTCAGACTCCGTGGCAGGTTCACTGCACCCGAACTCGGCTTCGCCAATCGACTCGGAGCGCGGCCGGCGCGCACAGTCTGTCCACGGCCGGCCTGGACCCGGGCGCGCCCCCAGGGTCAGCGGTCCGCTGGCTCGCCCCTGCTCTCCAAGGAGCTTTCCCTCGGCAAGGACCCAGCCCTTCTTTGCACTGAACTTTCCGCTTCGTCTCCTTCGCGGAGCCTGAGAAGCCGCTGCCTGGAATCGCCTGGAATCGCGCGGGTCAGGCCCCGGCTGCGGCGCAGCTCGGAGCGGGGTTCCCGGGGGCGCACGGCCGTTTTCGGCCCCTCCCCTTTCGGCAGGCCCGGGCTTTCTCCCTCCTCCTTCCCAGTCCCTACCCCCTTCCTATTTACGCGATCCGCACCGAGGTCAGAAAGATCAGACCGCAGCGCTGGACACAAAGGGTTCAGGGTTCCTGGGCGCCGCCGGTATTCACAGCACCGAGGGGTCCCCAGGCGGCCTCAGCTCGTTTCCCGGGGACAATGGGGGGCCTAACCTCCCCCGCCACACAACGCGCGGGCCGCGGAGCTCGGATAGATGCCCACCCCCGGGCCCAGGGAAGGGGAAGCCCGGCAGGCCCCCCGCCTCACCTCGCCACCCTTCTCGAGAAAGCCAAGCATGGGGCTCGTGGGGTGTGAGGGGGTGATACAGAGACGGGGGTTCCGATGCCTCCTGCACACAGACCTCCACCTTCTCACACTTCGGTTCGAGTTAAATTCAGAGAAGGTGGGTTTGCCCTACAGCGCGCTTGACCCCAGGCGAGGAGGCTCCCCGGTGCAGACCTGGGGCCGCTGTCTGCGCACTTCGCTCAGCCACCGGGCCGCAGGGCCGGAGCGCGCAGGGCCAGGGCCGGGGCAGGGCCGGCCCGTGACGCTGGGCAGCCGGCCGGAGCGCGGTGAGCGCTGCGGCCCAAGCGGCGGCGGCTCCCGGCCCCTCACCCCCCGGCTGTGTGTTTGCGGGGGGGGGTGCCTGGGTAGAAGTGACGGTGAGGACAGCCACAGCCGCCAACGTGGAGCAACCTCCGAGCACTGATAACGCCAAAGGGCGGGAGTCCATCTCCGGCTCAAAAAGGCCTCTTCGGCTGAGGTTCCCACCCCTAGGTCGGGGTCTGCCCGACTGCCTCGAGCGAGGCTGCTGGAAAACCCGAAGCAAGTCTCAGTTCAGAACCACGCAGGGACTGCTGAAGGAAGGAAATCAAGTCTCTCATTCAAACAGCTCCGCGTCAGAAGTTTCTCTGGCAAGCGCGCGCCCGCCCCGCCGGGGAGGGGGCCGAGAAGGCGCAGGTTCCTTTCGGGGGAGGGGAGGCGGCCGCGCTGAGGCGTTTCTCCACTGTGCCGGGAGGTCCAGGGACCCCTGCCCTCTCTCAGGCCGCCCCCCTGGCCCCCGCGCTCTCCTCTCTGGCTCTGGACGGCTCAGGGGCGCGCTCCGGACCCAATGAGGAGGGCGAAGAGCGCCCCCAAAATAGGCTGGGAGGAGAAGGCCCCCACTCTGGTTCCTCCCACCCTGGCTGCGCGGCATGCCCCTCACCTTTTCCCACCACCCTGCCTGTCTGCGCCCCGCGCCCCCCGCCCCGCGCTCTGCTGCGGGTCAGAACTGCCCGGAGGGGCTGCCGTTGTGAAGGGGGAGTCCGAGAGGCAGCGGCCACAGCCCGGCCCGGGGGTCTCCGCCAGTGCTGTGCGGCGGGACGGCGGCCACCCCGCCTCAGTCTTCGCGCTCAGGACGAGCTGCCACTAGCCGGGTCACCCGGGGATGCCCACCCCTGACCCACTCGGGGGATGACCTCAGACGCAGACCTCCTCAACCAAACAGAGCCTTTGGCAGGCAGCCTGCTGCGAGTCAGCCCCTGGACTGGGCTCTCTTCAAAGCCCGGGGCGCCCGCCCGACCCCCTCCTCCCACGCCGAGTGCAGTCTCCGTCCTTCCCCGGCTCGGGCTCCTCTCCGCGCCACTGACATGCCTGGCAGGCGCCCCCTTCAGTGGGACTCGCCCGCTCCCTCCCGCCCCCGACCCAGCCCCTGTCCCTTCTCCGATGGCCCCACCAGTGCCCACGCCCCGGCCCGGCGTCCCTGGTTACCTGCAGCGGGGCGGGCGCGGGCGCCCGAGCCGGAGGAGAAGGGGGACGTGTGCCCGGCCAAACGGCCTCGGGGTGCGGCGGCCGCGGGCAGCGGCGGCGCCATCACCACTGCCAGCCTTTTCCCGGCGCCGGAGCCACAGACAAGCGGGGCCATCCTGTTCCTGACCACAAACTTCTTGGGCAGCCGGCGGAGACAAAGGTGCCGCGCGCCGCAGCTCCCCCGGCCGCGGCGGCGGCGGTACCAGCTCGGAGCCCGCGGGAGCCCGCCGCTCCGCTCGGTCGCTCAGCCGGGCTCTGTGGGCTCCGCCAGGGCCCGGGCCCGGGGCAAGGCGCTCGGGTTAGGGTGCGGCGAGGGCGGGTGCCCGGCTGGGCGCGGGACGGTTCCCGCAGGGCCCCCGGCCGCGCGCGCAGCTCCATCCAGCGCGGCCGCCGCGCCCCGCTTTATATCCGGCCCGGCGCGCACCCGGCCGGCGGCGGCGCGGCTCGCGGCCCAGCCACCGGTTGCTATAGCGATGTCCCCCCACCCCCCACATGTTGCTGACAGCAATTGGCTAAGGGGCCGCGGCTCTCCGCGCACCCTCTCCCGCCCGAGACGATGAATGGACATCGGCTTTGTCAGTCATTTGGACAGCGCGGCAGCCCGGGCCCTCGCCTTTTCTTTCTTTGCAGCCTTCCTCCCTTTCATCGGCCGAGTCGCACTTCAGACTGGGCAAGTTCAGGGTGGCACCCGGGGGAGAGGGCACTCGGCAAGAAATGTCAACCTGCGCGGCTCTACCGTGACCTCTGCTATGGAGGGTGGGGGAGGGGGCGGGCGTCCAAACTCTTGGCAGGAGAAAATCTCAGGGCAAATCCTTCTTCCGAGGTAGTTTGAACACTTTGGCCCTGGGGGCCTTCCACTCGCTTTCCGAACAGAAGCCGGCTCAGGACCACCTGCCAATCGGCGCGTAAATGCCGCCCCGCCCCCACCCCCGACTCCCGCCTTCGCCTGGGCGGACGCAGGAACTACCGAGAACTTTTGCCATCGTTTGGTCCAGGCCGGCCGCGGGGCCGTCTGCCCAAGACGTCGGACCGAGATGACGGGGAAACGAAGGCGTCGAGCCGCCCAGGTCGCAGGCTCGGCCTGGCCCGCCGGCCGGCGGGAAGGGCAGAGCGCTCACAGGGCCCAGGGCGCGAGTCAGCCAGGCCGGCGGCGCCCCAGGTCAAACGGAGGGCGGCCAGACACGCTGCGGCCCGCGAGCGGCCTCTCCAGCGCTGCCCAGGCCCCTCTCCCACGTTCGCCGCCTCCGCACCGTGGACGCCTGGTCACAGCCACAGGTCGGGGCCGCCGGGTGCGCGGCGCCCTGGCCGAGAGCCGGGAGGGAGAGAAGAAACCCAACATCTGTGTGTACAATGCGCTCGCGGGCCCACAGCTGCAGGCACAGGGGGAAGAAAGGCAGGGAGGAGGGGGAGACCCTGTCACAGGCGATGACAGTCTGCGGAGGGCTCTTTCGTGTCTCCTTTTCTGGAGACCCCGGCGCCCTCCTCCCTGGCCCCCTCTCCCGCCGCCTTCCCATTGTTCCCGCGCTCAGGACAGCTGGAGACGGCGGCCCGCGCCAGCAGGGCGGCCCCTCCTCACCGACGCCCCTCCTGCCCGCTCCCGGCGGCCCGGCTGAAGCCCCCAAGCTCCTCGGTGGCCAGGCCCGCCCCAAGCCTACCCCAGGCCCCTGGAGCGCTGCCCCCAGACTAGCCGCGCGCCGAGGCCCCCTCATGGCCACAGAAATGCCTAAACCCTCCACCCGGGGCTCAGGGCAAGAGGGCCTGCGAAGGGCTCGTCTCCGGCTAAAATGTCCCAAGGACTCCTTCCTGTGACCTAAGCAGAGAACTACTTGTGTTTGGTGCTCCTGATGGCTTAGCTGGTAAAAAGTCTGCCCGCAGTGCAGGAGACCGGGGTTCGATCCCTGGGTCGGGAAGATCCCCTGGAGAACCGGAATAGCAACCCGCTCCAGCATTCTCGCCTGGAGACTTTTGTGGACAGGGGAGCCTGGTGGGCTACAGTCCATGGGGTCGCAAAGCGTCGGACAGGACTGAGCGACTAACACTTGAGGAGCCGAGAGTGGAGCGCTTCAGCGAACCCGGCTCGCTAGGCCTGGGAGGGCCCGAGCTCGTGGGGGCTGGAGGTCTGCGGGCCGCTTCGCCCGGCTGCCAGAAGCGCCAGCGGAAACTCGGTTCTGGGGCAGGGGGCAAAGGGGAACCAGTGTTCTCTCCAGCTGCGCACCCCATCCCCAGACAGCCGGCAGGACAGGAGGGAGCCACCCCAAACCTCGCGTCCCCGCGCGGGGGTACAGGGTGCAGACCCCCTCCCGGCCTCCCTCTGCGGGGCCCAGGTGCCTCCTGGAAAGAGGAGGGGAAAGGGAGGAGGCGGGAGGGCCTCAGAGAGCCGGGGAGGCCTGCGGGAGGGGACCTGCGGCCCTCAGCCTGGCTGGGAACCCGCCTCTCCATAGCAACCGCCTGTGCGCGCGCGCCCGCGCGCCTGTCTGTGCGCGCGCTCGTTTGTGTGCGGGGGAGTGGGCTCGCGGGCCTCCTCGGCCCGGGTGGGGGGATCTCGAGCCCTGGGCGTGGGGGACAGGGAAGTTCTCTCCGGAACAGGGGTGGGGGGCGGCCTTTTCGGAGGTGCTGGGGACTCTGGGATCTGGGCACGCGGCGGCAGGCACCGGCCGAGCAGGGGGGATGAGCCCGGGCCCCCGCACTGGGCCGTAGGGGCAACCGAGGCGCCTGGCCCCGGCTGTTCGGCCGCCTGCTGCGGTCGCGGGGACCTGGGGCTTGGCGGGCTGAGCGCGGGCGGTGGTCTTCACCTAGACCCAGCGCGGTGCGGCGCGGGGTGCGGCGGGGAGGGCGGAGGCCCCGCGGCCGCGGTAGCCGCGCCTGCCTCCCGGCCCGCGCGGGGTCCGCCGGGCGCACCTGCGGTCGGCGCGCGGGGCGGCTGGGCTCGCGTGGCCGGGGAGCGCACGGAGGGGACCCTGCCCGGGCCCCCAGCGACGCGCGAGGGGCTCGGCTGCACCCTCCCCGCCGGCGCCGCGGCGCACCCCTCTGGCTTTCCTCGCGCTCCACTCGATGGCCGGGAGCCACCACCAGGTGTGAGGACCCCGTCGGGCGGGCTGGGGCGTGGCCCGGGGGAGGCCCGGTCCTGTGCCTCGGTCACCAAGGTGGTGCGGCCCCCACGCGCCTCCCGGCCCTATGGCTGCGCGCGCAGGACCGCGGCCGCGTGGTCCAGAGCCCCTGGGGTGGGGTGGGGGTCAGAGGGTCGGCGACCCCAGAGGGGACGTGCAGCTCAGAGCCAGGTACTGTCCTGCTTTCCCCAGACACCGCAGGACATGTTAAAGACGTAAACAGTGCTGCATACATCCACCGTATTCTGCTGGTTCTCCCACCGTCCCAAGGGCTCCAGTTCCGACACCAAAGCCGCACGTTCCGGGTTCCGTCTTTCTGGTGCTTTCAGAAAGGGAGGGAGGCGCCATGGACGCACAGTTGGTTTGCTCGCGGTCGCTTTAGCGCATAGTTAGAGGGGCCTTAAACTCTGAATGCAGGTTTTCATAAGCAGAAGAGCCTTTTCTCACCCCACACCACGTGGTATGTTCTTTGTGGGGTCCTGACGTGTCAAGTCCCCCTACCCCTTCCGCTCCGACACCCTCCACCCCCACCCCAGGACACCGCGCCTGGCTCCAACACTCCCTCTCAGAGCTTAAAGATAAACGGATTGCCTAGGGAATTCGTTAAAGAAGGTATTTGTATTTTAGGTTCTGATCCTTTTCAGAAACTGATAAATTAATTCACCAGATTTTCATTCTAGTTGCCTTTATTTTAAAATCCTTTCTTATATCCAGGGCAAGGGAAAATGTATCTATCTTTTAATTCTTGAAAATACTTTAGGAGGAAAGTGTTTTGACAATAATGTAAGGCTAGGTTCAGCTTATAACTTGGAGAATGTTAGGATTTTGGTTTTTGTCCTGAGAGCTTAGACTTCATTTAATAATAAATTCCAATTTACAATTTCAATGACATTTTCAGAGAAAGCCTTTAAACATGATGCAGAGTGTTTTTGAGAGGCATGTTGACGGAAATTATTTATATATGATGAGTATATTATTCATATAAAAGGATTGTCTAGCTGATGAATAAAAGGAATAGCATATGTGAAATTCTGCAAAGTGTCTAAACAATATAAATAGTCTAAAATGACATGCGGATTTTGCTAAGACTTCTTTTAAAGTGAAGTTCACATTTGTTATACGTAAAACCTAATGTTCTGTGTTAAAAATCTCATTTTCAATTTAGGGAACACCAAACTGTTATAGATCACATGTTTAACTGATTAGAATAAAGTTCCAATGAACTAAATTATCAAAGAAAATGTATTTTAAAACAATGTAGAGAAAGACAATCATGGGAAACATTATTATAAAGCGAAACATACCTATTTCAGAAAATTTCAATATTATGATAAGATAGAAAATGGCAAAAACACCCTCTGAAATACTTGCCTGATTTCATAAAATCTGACTCAATTTTGTTAAAAATATAGAATAATGGCACATGAATTATATTTAAAATACTTTTGATTTGTAAATCCATACAAATGACTTTAAATTATAAAAATGAAATTTGATCCTTTTGAATATTGTAGCTATGTGTATGTTGTATTTTCATACATATATAATGTTAAATAATGTGACATTTTATATCAGTGAATGAACTTTGGAAAGTAGGGTGCTTTAATTGGTCAGCCTCCTAGGGAAGCTAACTGGCACAGATAATTTTCTAAAAAGGATGCTTGTGCAGGGCAGTACAGACGACTCAGAATTGGACTGCACTAGTTGTAAATGGCAGCATTTTCAAGGGCAACATTTGGAAGAGCTTTAGACACTAATGACAAGTCCTTCCTCATGGAGACAGAGGACAGTCCCTTGCGTATCTGGGCACAGTTCTCACCAGTCTCCCTTGCATGCCAGAGAAGAACTATCCAGTTTACAGACAGGGGCAACTCTTTAGCAACTGTAACACATTGCTGCAAAACCTCTAGAACCGAGAGGAATGGAAAAATAATAAAATTATTGGTTCAGATATTTTACTTTATTTCAAGAAAAATGTAAATTCTTTACTCAAAGAAAGTCTTTAGTTTTGGTTTTAAAAAATTACCAACATAATTCAGCTTCTATTATTAATTCTCATTTGGCTCCTGTTCAGATTGATCTAGAGCTTCCCTGGGGGCTCAGTGGTAAAGAACCTGCCTGCCAATGCAGGAGACTTGGGCTCGATCCCTGGGTCGGGAAGATCCCCTGGAGGAGAAAATGGAAACCCACTGCAGTGTTCTTGCCTAGAGAATCCCATGGACAGAGGAGCCTGGCGGGCTACAGTCCACGGGGCCACAAAGAGTCAGATATGACTGCGTGCGCACGCACGCACGCACACACATACACAGATTGATCTAGAATTTTTGAAATACAAAAATAGGAACTCTGTTATGAAACAGAGTTGCAATTCCCTCCAATGGCTTAACATGCTGACACAAAAGCATCATATTAAAACCAAAAAACGAATTTCAGCGAGAATCTGTGCTTGAAGGATGATTAACAAATATGCAGGAATTTTAGACTTTGTCAAACTTTGAAATTACAGTTCCTCTAAGGACAGGAAAAGTTTCAAAACCTGACTATTATTATTCTTAGTCTGTCCATTAAAAGTACCTTTCTGAAAAACTTCCTAGGGACAGAGGTTTACAAACAGAGCAGTCTCGCTACAGGTTGATTTGGTTTTTATTCTCTAGATGCTAGCCTAGAAGATACATCATTTTCAATTTACCTCTTTGTAAAGATCTTTGTTATTTACAAAACAATGCTGTAAGATACATATTTAGTAACTGACGTCCAGTATAGTAAATATACTGTATGTTCATTTTAGATTTTATTCTCCACAAAACTGACCTGGAATTCTGAACAGTGCAGCGAATACTGGTAAGAAAGACTCGTTACCGTTGACCGAGCACCTGACTTTTTTGAGAATATGTGCATGAGGCCATTAGGTTCAGATGAAGCACAGAAGTGCTGTGAAGACTGTGTGGCTTCTCTCTGCTTTGAGGCTAGAAGGGCCTCCACACGCTTTGTCATACATGTCACACGTATATTACATAAGCATGTCCATTACAGTTGTTTGGAAATAGTTTTATTTTTTCCCTGAAGTTGCTTTGGAACAAGAAGAACAATAATCCACACCAATGTTTGTTTCATAATTGTGCATTTCAGCTCCCTACTGTCCACACATACTTGTTTAGGAAAACACGGACGGGTGTATGGAGATGGGTTCCCAGGTGTAGGGAGATGATGATTTTGTGTGATCACGTCAACTGTAAAACCATCACAGCCTGACAGCGGGCTTAGCACCTGGAGTCTGCAGAAGAGGACTCAGTATAAAGTGGTCTTTCTGGTTTTACGTCGCCAACAGGTGTACAAGTGTTGAGACCTAATGGGCACAGAGCTCTTGGAAGCAGCCAGTGGCGTGTCATTCTGACACCACGTGGAGCAGTCCCAGAGGGCTCAGGGTTAGCTGTCATGCTGAGAAATCCAGTAATGGCCCTTCAGGATTCCGAACGAATTCACCCGTAGCTGCCAAACAGCCGAGTGAATAAAGAACAGTGGGGTCTTCTCTGTGGATACAGCACGACGCACGTTTGCACTTAGCGAGTCGGGGACACAGTCAACCAGTGTGCAACGAGCGTGCTCCGCACACAGGGTGCTGGGGTGGACCGAGACACCCACCCCAGGTACGCATACACATAGGATCCCCCAAGATCTCTCAGTTCAAACCCTTTAGGAAATTACATACTTCCTCCGACCTTTCTCTGTCACATTTGAAATTCCCGTTCAGAATTACCTGGGGATGTGCTCAAACAAAACTCAGAATCTGGCTTTATGCTTTCTAAACATTTTGGATTTCTCATTCCGCCAAGACACTATTATTTACCCTGATCGCGGTCCAGTTCACTGTCCTTATTGCCAAATGGCTTCTTGAGTATTTCTAAAAATAAACCTTTAAAGAAAGATTACTTTCGACCGTTAAGAATACTTCTTAAAAGGCCATTTACATGGGCAGTGCCCAAATGTGGTGTGCTGGGGCGTGGGGCTTCCCGGGTGAGGCCCCTGTGGGCTCAGTATGGTCAGAGCAGATGCGGCTCCTTTTCTTCTGCTGGGTGTCCTGGTTTCCATGACAACGGCCTCTCTGTCCTCAACATCCTTCTGAGGGTGAGGCTTGAGGCTTTCTCATCCTCCGTCCCCCTGCGGTCAGGCGTGTCCCTTCCTGCAGACCACGGTGGGCTCTGATCTCCTACTGTGGTCCCCCCCACCCCGAGCCAGCACAGGTCGGCCGCATCCCGTGTCCACAGGGCACTGCCCTCAGGGTCCACCCCTCCATCTGACCCCTTCCCTTCTCACTGTGACCTGCGCCACCTCATCCTCAGGTCGTGGGACCCTCTCCTCCCACCATCCAAGCTACAGGCACATATACCTCCTCTCCAGGTCACAGCCCACCTACAACATGCATCAGCCCTCTCACATGTGTACAACCCTCTCACATACATGTGCACTCGTCACCTCCCATGTGAACACGCATCCTCTCATACACTCTGTAATATTGGTGCTGTCGAGTGGAGCAACCGTTCCCTACTCGGCATCATGATGGGGCCAGGTTCCTCTGAAGTTCTCACCTAGTGTCCAGCTAAATAGCTGCGGTTACTTTCCAATCAGACTTCCTGCTTGGGATTAAGGTGCCTGCTGAGAAACTCCTGTTCTGCTCACATTACTGGGGGGCCTAGGGGCCACCCAGACTTCCCAGGTGGTGCTAGGGGTAAAGAATCCACCTGCCAATGCAGGAGACTTAAGAGGCCCAGGTTCAAGCCCTGGGTTGGCAAGACAACCCTTAAGTCAAACAGACAGACCATCACGGAGACACCTGGCAGGAGACTGCGGATCTCCCCCCCACTTCTGCAGCCCGATCTACCTTCTTTGGGAAGCCCTGGTGACTCAGTCGGTAAAGAATCCGCCTGCAACGCGCAAGACCCAGGTTTGATCCCTGGGTCAGGAAGATCCTCTGAAGAAGGCAATGGCAACCCACTCCAGTATTCTCGCCTGGAGAACCCTATGGACAGAGGCGTCTCGAGGGTTACGTTCACGGGGGTCGAAGAAAGTCAGACACGACTGAGGTGACTTAGCACACCCACACAGGGGGAAACCCAGTGAGGTGGTTTAGAGAAGGACTCCCACCCGACTGCTGCCACTTCCAGACTCTGGCCTGAGTGAGGAGCTCCGGTTCCTGATGCCTCTGGAAATGGAGATGAGGGGGTGTATTGGAAGGGTCACAACAGAGGGCTGGCCTCGGAGCAGGGTGGAGGTCCGTGCTGCGGGCTCTTGCTGCCCGTTGTTAGCGTTTTGTCCACCTGCGGGCGCTGCCATCATTTCCACTGAGGTGCATGGAGGTCCTGTGTGCAGACAAACGCTGATGCTGCGGTTTAAGGTGCCACAGCTCAGCAACAGAAGTGCAAAGAGGAAGTGTCTGAGACAGAGGCAGGAGGCCCCGCCCATCTGAGAGCAGGCCCCCAGTTCTGCCCCCTGCTCCCGGCACCCCCTGGCCTGCAGCTTCTCCCCAGGGCCATCAGAGGGAGGGTGGGGGTCTCAGGTCGGTCCACTTGCTCCTCCTGGGAGAGTAGGCGGAGGGCAGACCCTGGAGGCTCAGGCCCGGAGACGGGTGCATCTACAGAATGGTCATTGCCCTCGTCACATTCAGATCTAAATACCTGCCACCTAAGGACAGCCCTCTCCCGCCAAGACTGTCAGGACGACGCTTGTGAGCCCCAAGCTCTGTGCTGACGTGCCAGCCTGTGGGTGTCACTCAAGGCACCTTCCCTAAAACCAGTGACGATCCTGTGGTGTTGGAACTGTTACTGCCTCTGTAATCCAGACGAGGACAGGGAAGGGCAGCTCGGCCTCACGGAACTGTCACGGGCAGGATCCAGGGGAGGGCTCGGGCGCCAGGTGCTTCTCGGGGTCGCCTGTGGGTGGAGGCAGGACCTTGAGCAGGAACTTGGGTCTGCCCAGATCTGGGGCCGGGCTGCAGGCCCAGGGCAGGTTATGGTGGGAGCATGTCTGACCCGCCCCGCTGGGGTCCTTGCGGTGGCAGTGATGATGGTTAACAGCCGTGGTTGAACAGAATCCCCAAAGCACCCAGCCCCTCTGTGTCAGTGAAGGCCGCAGGGATCTTCCTTCCAACATCATCCGACCCAGCACTCCTCACGAGACTTCAGGACCAGAGTGCCCTGAGCGATCTGGTGCCTCTGGTTTTCATCCTCAAAGGAAAATCCCCGTGGTTATCTGATTTCAGCAAACAGCACCGAAACTGCGGGGGTCTGACAGTCCCGAGCACTCTGACGTTCACGCTGTAGACGCCGAGGGGAAAGCCGGGTGACCGGTCCTGGGGCTCTGCGGCTGGGCGGGACCATGGTCATCCATGGGTGCTCGTCCCCAGGACAGCTCATCAGGGCTGGCCCTCGAGCCCCGGGAGGAGCTCCCAGCGGGGCCCGGACAGTCGCTGTCTCTGCTTCAGTCCTCCGGGGGCCTCGCCCGCGAGACCTCGGCAGCATGGCCGGAAGTGAGCGCCCTGCCTGTACAAGCGCTAAAGCCATGTACGACTTGACGCTTCACGTTAGCTGTGAAGGTGCCTTGTGATGGGGAATTCTCTCTGTGGGACTGAGAGGTTCATAAACCAACGGGGACAGTGTCATCACCCAGAGGTACCTAATATCCTTATCCTTTCTCTCAGACATACTATGGGTCATAGGCACAATTTAATAAAAATTTCCACGAAGAGCTGGACACGTTCTTCCGTTAATTTTCTCTGCCGAGTCTGGCTCTTGCACAGGGTCCTGAGCAGAGATTAACCGTCACCAGAGAGTGGGCACCGCTTCCGGGGTGATGAGAGGCTGCCCGGGGCCGACGCTGAGTGAGCCTGGGAGGGTCCCTGCAGCTCCCCGTCCTCCGACGGAGGAAGGCTACGGGCCTCAGGGAGATGCTGCCCGGGGCAGAGTCCTGCTGCGAACAGAGCCAGGCCTGTTTGTGGGGCTGCCCGAAGTGACCCGGGGCTCCGTGTGGAAGTGGGCACACATCTGTACAAGAGCACAGGTTCTGTACAGAAGCTCCTAACCCCTCAGGTCTGGACGGAGCTGCTGAATTTTATTTCCCAGAAGATGACGGTGATGATTTTGACCTCTGACTATTGGTTTAGCTTCTCCCTTCTTCAAGGAACTGAAAGCCTGTGTGAGGCGTGGAAGGCAAATGTGCTGTGTGTGAAAACCCTCGCACAGACTTGACAGCTGGATTTCCTAAGTCTAGGAGACAGAGGGACAGGAGGCCCGGACCCTCCAGAGAGGCGATCTCTCTCCCAGCATCCAGCCTCTGCCTCCTCGGAGGTCTCATCCACGGCGGGGCAGCTGCAAGGATATGGTGCTTAGAAGTTCACAACCTGCTCCCGGAGCTAAGCAGCACCTCCTCTGTTCAGATGCCCCCTGACTGCTTGGGCTCCAGAGGTCCCAAGCGGCAGAACAGAGGCGGGCCCCTGATTAGGTGGGTCCTCCCGGGAGTTAAGAGTTCAAGCAGAGGCCATGGAAACGCAGAAGAGAAAACCACGCGAAGTGAACAGAAAGACGCCCGGTGGGGCCCACTCATCAGGAGGCGAGGCTACGGGCCAGGGCTCCAGGCGACCTCTCCAGCGGGGAGTCCAGGCTGAACCCCTGGCAAACGGAGGCTGGGTGAGGAGCCCTCCCCCCGACCTCTCCAGCCATCAGTTCTAGCCGTGCTTTCTGGAATGTTTGGGAAAAACGTAACCCCTGTCTCTCCCTGTCTGGCCTTTCAAATGTGAAGACATGGTTATGTGTTCATCAAGACTTCAGTTCAGTTCAGTCGTGTCCGACTCTTTGTGACCCCATGAATGCCAGCATGCCAGGCCTCCCTGTCCATCACCAACGCCCGGAGTTCACTCAGGCTCACGTCCATCGACTCAGTAACGCCATCCAGCCATCTCATCCTCTGTCGTCCCCTTCTCCTCCTGCCCCCAGCATCACAGTCTTTTCCAATGAGTCAACTTACTTTTCCCAAAAATTCTGATGCCAGATTATGAGGACCTGAATTAAGGTAGTGGTGGCTCAGAGGTTAAAGCATCTGCCTGCAAGGTGGGAGACCCAGGTTCAATCCCTGGGTCAGGAAGATCCCCTGGAGAAGGAAATGGCAACCTATTCCAGTATTCTTGCCTGGAGAATCTCATGGATGGAGGAGCCCGGTAGGTTACAGTCCACTGGGTCGCAAAGAGTCGGACACGACTGAGCGACTTCACTTTCACTTTAAGGCAGTGGCAAAAGGGACAGTGAGGAAGAGGAGAAACAGATTTAGGCACCCAATAGACCTGTTATAGAAATGACATGTAAGAGGCGAGACGTTTCTGGTTTCCGGTTTGAGAGAGACCCTAGCGAAAGGAGACGAGCTGTGCAGCAACGGTGGGCCTCTGCCCTCGCCCGAGAAGACTCGCTTCCTCCCGCGGTCGCAGGGGCACGCAGGTGGTGGGCGTGTCCCCGCCGGAACAGCCGCGCCCCCAGGAGGCTCGCGTTTGTTTCTCGCCGCCGCCTGGGGCCTCAGCGTCCTCCTCTGCTCCCTTTCTAGCCGCTGGCCAAACCATGAGGGGACCTTCGGGGTCCATCACGGGACGATTCGCTCATTTCTTTGGGGCTTCCCTGATGGCTCAGATGGTAAAGAATTTGCCTGCAGTGTGGAAGACCCAAGCTCGATCCCTGGGTGGGGAAGATGCCCTGGAGGAGGGAATGGCCGCCCACTGCAGGATTCTGGCCTGGAGAATCCCATGGACAGAGAGGAGCCTGGCGGACTACGGTCCATGGAGTCAAAAAAAGTCGGACACAACTGAGGGACTAATCACACACACACACAAACACACACACAACAGTTGGGAAGGTCAGTTCCTCCATGAAAGGTGGGTCATCCAGCCTGGGAGGTGTAGGGTCTAGGGGGCCCGAGAGGAGGGGAGGACAGACTGGGCATAAGACACACACAAACACACGAGGAGGAGGCCTGGCGATGAGCACGGACTCCAGCCCTGGGAGGAGCCCACGTCAGGCCCAGTCAGGCCCAGAGCCTGAGCCTGCAGCAGACACGCCCAAGCCGCTGGGAAGTCAGGTTCCCAGCAAAGAGGAGACGGCCGCTGACCCCTCTAGGGGAACCAAGCCCTGGCCTGCGGCTGAACTTAGCCTGGGGGGCAGGGAGGAGGCCCATTTCTGAGTGGGGGGCAGGGAGGGGCTCCCATTTCCAGTAGCATGACGGAGCTGGCAAGATGGATCTCAAGGCGAAGCCTGCTTCAGGAGCAGTGAGGCGGTCCGTCCACGGCCCCCAGAAGGCAGACCCGAGGTGCTCTACGCTGCTCTGCCTGCCGTCAAGTCCGAGCTGTGCACTGACATTTTGTCTCAGATGAGAAAAACGCCCAGGTGTCTTGGGCACACTCAGCAGCGGCAGCGCTGAGCGCTTCTTGTTTGTCTCTGTCCAGTGAAAGGCGGGTGCCCCCGGAAGGACACCCCAGTGAGGCCACGTCACGGGCTGGGCCAGGGGTCCCAACACGGCCCAGCTTGACCCCCAGGTCCCTGAGTCCTTCCATCTGGATCCCAGCACTGGACTTGCCCGGGCAGGCTGGGTCCTCTCAGGCCAGCGCAGGCAGAGCTGTGGGTCATGTGTGCATGTGTGTGACCGCGTGTGCGATGCACGCACCTCCGACCAGGGCCGTGGCATCTGCCGCACGCAGGGCAGTTTTGGCTGCACAGCGGGAGGGGAGGTGCCCCCAGCTCGCTGGAGAGAGGGGGTCTCCACCTCAGGTTCCAGCGTGAGACCGACTCCCACTCACCTTCTTTGTTCCTGCTGGCTTCCTGGCCCGGGTCAGTCACACCTTTAATACACCCAGCTGGACATCTTTATCAGGCTTCCCAGGTGGCGCAGTGGTAAAAAGCCTGCCTGCCAGGGCAGGAGGCGTAAGAGACGTGGGTTTGATCCCTGGGTCGGGCAGATCCCCTGGAGGAGGGCAGGGCAGCCCACTCCAGTCTTCTTGCCTGGAGAATCCCATGGACAGAGGAGTCTGGCAGGCGGGCTACAGTCCGTGGGGCTACAGAGAGTCGGACACGCCTGAGCGACGGAGCGTGCACGCACGCACAGATGTCCTTCAGCTAGGCTCCTGGCAAAGCTGCTGGGCGGAGCTCAGGCCACACCCGGCACGGCCCTCCCCAGGGGCCCCCTCTAGTGTGCCCAGCTTTCCTCGCTGGTTGTTTACCCCACAGCCTGTGAGAAAAGGTTGGTTTACTCACTGAGACATTTATCTGAAGGCGCTTTCATTCTACTTCCCTAGGTTTGCTTTTGAAGATTCTGTTTAAAAGAAATCGCTGGAATCTATATTCTTGGTCAACAGCAGTTCCTTGACTCCCCAGAGAGACACCTTCAAGGAAGAGACCAGCAACGCCTGATCCCCTGAAGTGCCGGGAGCCACCTGTTTGCGGTAGGTCCAGGATTTTACAAGACCAAGGTGGGTACCTTGGCCAGTGTTCCCTGAACCTGCCCTGAGCCCTCAGTGGCCACTCACCTGATTCTGCCACCTGCCAGCCCTGCTCCCTGTGGCCCTGTCACGGCCGACTCGGGGCCTGACCCAACTTTCTCTGACCCCCGAGTCAGGACTTGCTCAGCAAGACACAGACCAGGACGGACAAGGCGAGTCCCCCAGGCCACGGGGGCTCTGTCCCCATGAAGGAGCTGCCAAGCACCCATCACTGCAAAGATGCATGGTCACCCCCGGCTACCAGTGTGGTGACTATGTCTTAGCGAGAAGATTCCATGAGTGATTATGACCAACCTAGACAGCATATTAAAAAGCAGAGACATTACTTTGCCAGCAAAGGTCCATCTAGTCAAGGCTATGGTTTTTCCAGTGGTCATGTATGGATGTGAAGGTTGGACTATAAAGAAAGCTGACCACCAAGGAACTGATGCTTTTGAACTGTACTGTTGGAGAAGACTCTTGAGAGTCCCTTGGACTGCAAGGAGATCCAACCAGTCCTTCCTAAAGGAGATCAGTCCTGGGTGTTCATTAGAAGGACTGATGCTGAAGCTGAAACTCCAATACTTTGGCCACCTGATGCAAAAAGCTGACTCATTTGAAAAGACCCTCATGCTGGGAAAGATTGAGGGCAGGAGGAGAAGGGGACAACAGAGGATGAGATGGCTGGATGGCATCACTGACTCAACGGACGTGAGTCTGAGTGAACTCCGGGAGTTGGTGATGGACAGGGAGGCCTGGCGTGCTGCGGTTCATGGGGTTGCGGAGAGTCGGACACGACTGAGCGACTGAGCTGAACTGAACTGGAAGCTGTGCAGCCTGCTCTCGGGCGCCCCTCCCACGTTTCATTCTTGACCAGCAGGTGGTGGCTGGTCTTAGGTGAGCTCGGTTGCCCCTGTCATTTCACGAGGGACACATACTGCTGTGAAAAATTAAGAATTCAGTCCGCGAGGCCGCAAAGAGTTGGACACGACTGAGCTGAACTGACCAAGTGCTACCGCGTAGTGTTCAACCCAATTTCTTCCTCAGAAAATCAACATGCTGGCACCTCAGGAAAGCTGGTGTTGGCCGTCATGGGGTCAGGCGGTTGGGGGGGGCACATGGAACCCACGTCCCGTGGGAACGTGCCACCCGGCCCGGGAAACACCACAGCTCCCGCTTCCAAACGCGTGTCCGGGGCCTTTTGTGTTGCCTTCGTCCTGATGAGTGAGCCTGCCCACGAGAGTCTCTGCCAAGAGACTGTCTCTCCCGCAGGTTGGGAGACACACCTGGAGATGCCAGGGGCGGGGCGGTGGGCCCGTGGGGACGTGGACACCTGTGGGCGCTGGGGCGGGCCAGGGCTGGGGCCTGATGACGCCAGGGGCGGGGTGGCAGGCCCGTGGGGACGTGGACAACTGTGGGCGCTGGGGCGGGTCAGGGCCGGGGCCTGGTGATGCCAGGGGCGGGGCGGTGGGCCCGCGGGGACGTGGATGCCTGTGGGCGCTGGGGCGGGTCAGGGCCGGGGCCTGGTGATGCCAGGGGAGGGGTGGCGGGCCCGCGGGGGTGCTGCCTTGGGGATGTGGAAGCCTATGGGCGCTGGGGCGGGTCAGGGCTGGAGCCTAGTAAGGACAGGGGCGCATGGCCCGGCACCCAGATGAGCCTCGAGGCCCTCGGGACACGAGTCCCCCTCCTGCAGTGCCCCAGACGGGTCGAGGAGGGGTCAGGACGGGAGAAGGGATGGGGCGGGGGCCCAGGATTCGGGGATGTGCAGCCTTCTTCTCGTTGGTTCTGGGCTCTGCTGACCCCGGCTGTGGCCTGAACGCTGACCCACCCTTCCTCTTGGCTCTCCTGACTTTCAGCCACTCCAGCAACCATCAGCCCAGGACACTGACAACAGAGACTCCCAGGAAACCCGCCAGGAGCTGGAACCGCCGAGGGGAGCGTGGGCTTGGAGGACGTGCCGTCTTGGGCGGGGGCCCTACCCTCCCAGCGGCTCCTGGACCAAGGGGACCAGGTGTAGGGACCCCCGTGGGTGAAGCTGCAAGTGACACATGGTGACACGCAGAGGCTTTGAGGGTTCTGGGGTCAAGTCTCAGATTAGCTAAGGTTTTCCGTTCAACCCAAACCTATCTGAGACCCCAACTGTCCGCAAGACGAGGGACAAAGACCACAACCTCAGGAGCCAGAAGAGGCCGAACAGCCCAGTAGAGGTGGAGCCCACGGGTTGGGGTGACTGGCAGAGACCCCGAGCCGGTGCCCTGGGATCCCTCATGAGAAAGCACTTGATGGAGGAGGCGTGGGCCACCCCGCCCAGCTCTGAACACCACTCACCCACCCACCTGGAGCCCAGGCCCTCCTCGGCGTCACAGAAATGATGTCATGTGCGAGGGCACGCATAGATGTGTATATGTGTGTGCACATGTGTGTGTGTATCTGTGTGTGTGGGAGCACAGCCGTCAGGGTCCCCGCCCATGTGCAGTGCTGAGCTGCTCCTGGGGAGTCACCTGCTTGGGCACAGCCCCACCCCTGTCCCGGCCTCGGGGGACGTGGAGCAGGGGTGGTCTGTCCCGGGTCCTCGGCCATGAGTGTCTGTGGGGACTGGCACCTGGGCTTCTCGGCTCAGCCCTGGAGGACCTGCTCACTCCACGTGCTCAGAGCAGCCCAGCCTTCCCGGAGGTGCCACCCCGGCGCCTCACCCTCACCTGCATCTCTTGTATGACTCCGGCAAGGAGCCCCCTGGAGCCAAAGCGGGCAGAGGAGAACCAGGGGCTCCGACCCCCATGTGGCTTCAAGGAGTTGATGCGATGCATCCCTTGGCAACCGAGATGCACATGCCAGGCCCTTCCACCTCCCCGTCCTCACTCGCCTCCCCACACCCACGCCCGCCTCTGGCGAGAGGCCTCCCTGCCCGACACTTGTGGGGTGACTGCTCTTTCTTAACCCCTAATAAATGACCTCTGCAATGGCTCTGAGCCGTCACACAGAGGGAGCCGGCAGCAAAGAGGAAACAAGCCTGCAATAAACATGGGGTGTGGGACGAACGGTAAAGATCAGAATAGTTTGAATGAATGCATCAAACAACTGTAGGGTTTTCAACTATCAGCTCATTAGAAAAGGAGGCTATTTTTACAAACAACTTGGCATCTCCGCCTTCACATGTGCTGCAGACAGTGGGGCTGAGAACACGCCTCCTGCGCTGACCTCCCTGAGCAAGGGGACAGGCCGGCTGGAAACCGCACGGTCACTCAAGGCGCTGTGCAGGGTGTGAGCTTTCCCCGCGCCTTGGGGCCTCCTCGGGGGCTCTGTTGCTCCATCCTGGGTGCCTCCTGGGCAGCACAGCACCTCCGCAGTCCTCAGGGACAGTGAGACGCAGTCTGTCCTGTCTCAGTGTGGTCAGCGGTCTCTGACGTGTGCTCTCCATGCCCACCCAGCTCTCTGACTTCCTCCTCCAGGCAGGCACCCCTCCTTCTTCTGCTGGCTCTGAGCTCTGGTGGAGCTCCCTGGGCCTCCCGTTGGATGTCCTGACTCTCGGGGTCCTAAGAAGGGATCCCCAGCGTGCTTACGTGGTTCCTTTCTCCTGATGGCTGTCCACCTCTCCACCCACCCGCTTGGTTCTGCAGCCAAGTCCAAGCCCCGGATCCTTTCTGATGGAGGTGCCCTTCAAGCAGGACCCCGCCACCGAGTGGACCCCTGTAGATCTGGGTCCTGGGTCCCCTGGGGTCTTGGGAGTGCTCTGACTCCTTGCCCACCGGCTCCGGGCGGTCCAGGCCAGTTCTCTGTAGGCCTGTGTCCCCCAGTCTCCCTCCGGGGGACCTCAGAGCCCCATTTAGGTTTGGGGACGGGGAGCCTTACCAGTGGAGTGGAAGGAAAACGCTGGCCGCTTCCTTCCCAGGCCCCGGAAAGGGGCTTCTCTGTCTCCTGCAGCCCGCACGCCCTGACCACCCCCTGCACGCCCCAGGGCACCGACCTGCCCCGGCCCTGGACGTGGGCTCAGGGCTCCCTTCCCATGGGCCTCTCAGTGTTGGGGAGAGTCAGGGAAATGATGCGGAACCCAGAGCACACGGACGGCCTGGGGGCTAAAGGGGTGAGTCTCCCCCAGGACAGCAGGGTGAGACCCCAGGGCAGCCCGCACACAGAGGAAGCCGACCGTCTGTGTGGGACCAGGGCCGGCGGGGCTCCCGGAGGGTTGGTGAGGGCCTCTTCAGAATGAGAATTCAGGACGCTCACCAACTATTCAGGCTTATTCTCTATTTTTGTCCCTCTCTGTCATGGTGGACAGTGGTGGGACCGCCGGCACGAACCTCTCCTCCAGTCTGAGAGGCAAACGCGCCGAGGTGTGAGTGCGCGCCGGCAAGGGAGGCAGCCTCCTCCCAGCTCCTCTGCTGACGGCCCTTTCGTGTTGGTGGCGTGGGCAGGGAGCTGGGGAGCCTGCTCCAGAGCCTCCTCTCCTGAGGAATTCTTCAACCTCTTGCCTCCTGGAATCTCCCATCCATCCCCCGACGTCTCAGAGGCCTCGCTAATCTACTGTCTAACTGGACCAAGAGATACGTTAGACCCACTACTAAGGAGGTCGCATGTCAGCCAATTAACCCACTGGTGTCTGTTCAAGTGTTTTTGTGTCCTTGTGAGTCCAACGCGCTCCGTCGAGCCGTGGGGCTGTGAACACGAGAGACGCAGTTCCCTTTCAAGGGAAGCAGGCAGGCAGCCGTCCACACGAATGGCCACGGCAGGGGGAGCTCGCGGGCACTGCTGTAACAGGTGGACTGGGCTCCTGGGGCCTAGAGGCGAGGACGGTGCCCGGCCGGGCTCAGGCTCACTCCCGGGACTGCTTCCTCACCAGCCCCTCACTGCCGCAGGGGCCCTTCCTGTCACGACCGGCTCCAGGCGCCAGCGTCCAGCGGGCCACGCCTTCACCTTCCTGTGCCCTTGGCTGCCTCCCAGCCGGCTCTCCTTGGTCCAGAGTGAGGGCCGGGGTGTGGGGAGGGCAGGGCTGGGGAGCGGCTGGCAGCACCTCTTCCCGCCCATCTCACAGCGCACAAGCACCAGCAGGTATGAGTGCAGGTCTCCCGCCCATCTCACAGCGCACAAGCACCAGCAGGTATGGGTGCAGGTCTGTCTCATGGGGAAGCACATGGCACCCCAGGCAGAGTCAGGGCTCAGCTCTGTTGCCTCCAGAACAAGAAATGCTGGCGCCCAGCCCCCAGGTTATGGACCGAGTCTGTGTCCCCCTGGACGCGTCTGGTGAAATCCCCACCTCTGTGAAGGTGTTTGGAGGTGGTGCCTTTGGGAGGCGATGGGGTCAGTGCTCTGAATGAGGAGACCCCCGAGAGCTCCCTCACTCTTCCCCCCGGAGGACACGGCGAGAAGACGGCCGGCTGTGAACCAGGAAGCCGGCCCCGGTCAGACATCAATCTGCTGGCAACTAGGTCTCAGCCTTCCGGCCTCCAGAACTGTGAGAAATGAGCGTTTGATGTTTAGACCACGTAGACTGTTCTGTTGCTGCTGTTGCAACCTGGGTGGACCGAGACCTGCCAGCGCCTTAGAATGTGGCCTTTTTGGAAGCGAGATTGTTAGGGTCAGGTCAAAGGGCGGCCCTGATCCAATGCGACTGCTGCTCTTACAAGAAGGTGCACTGTTTGAAGACAGACGCAGTGTTGGCGTGGGCAGAGGACGGAGGGGAGCACCAAGGACGATCAGGGGCACCCCAAACCGGAGGGGTGAGGAAGGAGCCTGCTGAACAGACACGGCTCCAAAGGAGGTGCACAGGTGGCCCACGGGATGCTCACCACCGCCCGTCACCAGGGAAACGCAGGTCAGACCGCCACGAAGCAGCGCCTCTCCTGTCAGAATGACTGCTACCCTAATGATAGGAAGCAGCAAGTGCCGGCGAGGGTGTGGAGAAACGGGAGCCTCCTGCCCTGCTGTGGAGAAACGGGAGCCTCCTGCCCTGCTGCGGGGATGTAAGGAGGCGCAGCCTCTGTGGAGGACAGGGGAGATTCCATAAGGATCAAGAAATAGGGCCACATATGAGCCAGCAATGCCACTCCTGGGTACACATCCGAGGAAAACAAAAAATCTAATTTGAAAAGTTACACACATCCCTGGGCTTCCCTGAGGGCTCAGCGGAAAAGAAAGTGCCTGCAATACAGGAGAGGCACGTTCCAGCTCTGGGTCGGGAAGACCCCCGGAAGGAGGGCGTGAGGACCCACTCCCATTCTTGCCTGGAGCATCCCATGGACAGAGGAACCCGGAGGACTATGGTCCATAAGGTCACAAGTCGGGCACGACTGAAGGGACTGGGTGCTCGCGCACACACACACACGCACACACACACACACACACACACACGCATGCACGCACGCACATGCACCCCCCCCCACACAGGATGCATGCACGCACGCACATGCACACACATGCACGCACACGCGCACACACAGACATACACGCACGCACGCACATGCACCCACACACACACACGATGCACGCACGCACGCACATGCACACGCGTGCACACACACGCACACACACATGCACAGACGCACAGACGCACAGGCACACATGCACACGCACACGCACGCACATGCGCACACACACATGCACACACACTCATGCACCCGTGTGTTCACTGCAGCGGTAGTCACCGTAGCCAGGATATGGAGGCAACCGAAGCGTCCAGCCACAGAGGACGGGTCCAGAAGATGCGTATATACATACACGATGGAATACTGCTCAGCCATAAGAAAGAAGCAATGCCATCTGCAACAACGCAGACGGACTTTGAGGGCATTATTGAAAGTGAAGCGGGTCAAAGACAGCTACAGTAGGATCGCTTTTATGTGCAGAATCTAAAAAAAAAATAAACCTCAGAGAAACAGAGCACGGAGGCCGGTGAGGGTGGGGGTGGGGACTGGCAGCTGCCTGTCGATAGGGACGAATTTGAGTCAGCAGATGATTACGTTCTGAGAACTAACGTACCGCATGGTAACGTTAATAACACTGTATTAAAAGCCTGAAATTTGCCGAGAGAGTAGGCCTTAAGCGCTCTCACCACGGAAACAAACAGCCCCAGATGGTCGTCTTCTAGAGCTTTCAGAGCGACCTGGCCCGGCTGACACCTGCACCGCAAAACGCCCCCAGGACCGTGAGAGAAGCAGGCTCTGCTTTTGTTTAAGTCACCCGGTCTGTGCACTTCATTACAGGATCTCTGGGAGACAGGCAGAGAAAGAAACCTCTGCAGCATGTGGCTGTTTGCTGAGTGATTTTGTGAGGCATACAACCAGCTGAAAATCCAGTCAGAGTCAGCTGGAATTCCTGAAGGGATGTTAGTGCTGGGATTCCTAAATGAAAATGCTTTACTTCGTTATTTGAAATTTAAACCTTTTAATATGAAACTCCCCTCTCACCCCAAGAAGCGTTCTTGGTTTGAAAAGCCCACAGAAGAAAATTAAGTAAGAAAAGATGACCCAAACCAGGAACTATTCTGTTGGACATTTTTCAGAACATCAGTTCCCATGACTCACAGTGCACGAACCCAGGGTGACCCTCAGGGGCAAGGTGCTGGGGTCAGAGAACATGGGTGAAGGTGCCAAGACTCAGCTTCACGGGGCGACGTGCCAGAACCCCCCACCTCCCAAGGCCCTCAGGACACAGCCATCCCTTGGGGTCTGGGTCCCACCCGGGCTCCCCCACCAGGGGCTGCGTCCCAGGCGAGGACAAGCTTTTTGGAGCAGATGCCTGGGACCGCAGCCAGCTGCACCGTCCTGAGGCTGGGCTGGCCCCCGCGGCTCTGGTGTCTCTCGAGAGGCCGGCCTGTGCTGGGGGCTTGTGTCACAGGTCCCCCCCCCCACGCCTGTCAGGCCCCCCGTGGGCTGGTCTCTACTGGCCACAGGGAGGTCTCTGGGGGCCCTCACCCCATCAGGTCCACACACATGTAGAACAGCTGAGCCCCAAGACCAGGGGGAGACCCTGGGCAGGAGGGCCCCCCACTGCAGGGTCAGCCCCATCCCCAGCTTCGCTCCCACCGCGGAGGGCGCCGTCCTGCTTGCAAGCTCGTTGGCCCCAGAGGACCCGCCTGCGGCCACTCCTCCTGGGTCACACGAGTGCATACCAAGCCCCTTCTTCCCGAAGTCCAGGCAGGTTTGGCTCAGGGAGGCCGTGAAGTGAGGGGCTCTGGGCACCAGGGCCCTGCTCTGCCTGTCCTTGGGGGGCCGCCAGCGCGGGGTCCTTGAGGAGGCTGAGACGGGCAGCGGCTATGGCCTCCGAGCTCAGAGTGACCCCCGGCTGGGCCCTCAGCAGAGTCACCAGGGGCATCTGGGGAGTTAGTGTGCGGAGCCCCCTGACCGCTGGCATCTGGGGGCTCAGGACACGGCCGTGGGAAGAGATGGGTCAGACTGGACAAGACGTGGGAGCAGAGACACGGACGCTGGCTCTGTGGGAGGGGGCGCAGGGGGACCCCTGGAGGCTGAGAGGGGACCCTGGGGGCTGAGAGGGGACCCCGGGGGCTGAGAAGGGATGCTGGGGGCTGAGAGGGGACCTCGGGGGCTGGGAGGGGATGCCGGGGGCTGAGAGGGGACCTGGGGGACTGAGAGGGGACGCCAGGGACAGGTCTGCCCCATCGCCGGTTGTGCGGGTTACTGGGTCTGGGCTTTTTGCAGGACGTACACCTGCAACCCTGTGAGGGGGCCTTTGGGGTCGGCTGCTTCTGCTAGGGGTCCCCCCCCGGGAGTCCATGGGCTTGTCTCATGAGGAGAGGCAGGAACAGGCAGTGGGCGGGGGCTGCTCCTGTGCAGGGCCAGTGCTCGGGAAGCAGTCGCAGCCATGCACGCCGCCCACATGCCACCTGTGAGCCGCACCGCCGGACACGGGGAGTCACATGGTCTACAGTGCACGGAGCGCTGCCTCGAGCTGCTCTGTGAGGCGGACGGTCCCTGCGTCATGGTTAACGGGGGGAGGAGTTCAAGAGGGAGTGGGCAGGGCTCAGGACCCCTCCCCGACGGAGGGCTCACTGGACCCAGCTGGGGAGGGGGTGCCGCGCGGTGCCTAGACTGGGCCCCCGTTAGCGGGCAGACGCCGGGCTCCGTCCCTGACCTCCAGCGCCTGAGCGGCCGGAGCTCCGCCTCCAGCTCTGGCCTCCGTCTCCCCTGGAGTCCTGGGCTGGGCCCCATGGAGGTCTGGCGCCCCCGCCCAGCCCCTCTCGGTCTGCAGCACGAGTCCCAGACGGCACCCTGAGTGCCCTCTTAACCCGCATCCATCCTGCCACTCACAGCCCCACACCCTCCATCCCTCTGGTGCTGCGGCCGGGCTCCCTGGCTCAGGCCCCAGTAGACGCCACCCTGACCTGGGCATCCTGGCTCAGACAGCCCATCTCAGCCTTGACCGCCGCAGCAGCATGGAAGGCCCACTCTAAACCTTCAGCCTGCTACTGAGGGGCCTGCAGGGCTGGCTGAGGGTGGGCCCTGGGGAGTTGCCAGCTGGGGGTGGCCAGCTCCTGAGGGCCCCCTCCGGTCGTACCCTGCACTCAAGAGTCAAGGTCAGAGTTGAGGCTCCCGGGGGGGTGTCAAACCTGGAAAGAATTTAGATCACTCACAACTAATAGGTGCTTATTTACAAAGGCTTGCTTACCAACAGTGCCCTGAAACTTCATTTTAAAAACTGAAATTATAACAATAAACCATTTTTAATTGAAAAAGAATGTTCAAATGTCAGGTCATTAAAACATTTTCTTTTGTCTATTATTGTCATAACACCTATTTAAATTTTAACTTTTTACATTTATGTATTTGGTTCCCAAACTAAGCCTGATATATTATTGTTAAGTTCACTTTCACAAATTATGCGTTTTTACATAATTAATTTAAAGCCAATTTAAAAGTATGCAGCATGTGTTAAGCAGGGTAGTAAAAATTTAGCTATATATATATATATATAATCAATATTTAAAGAATAGTAAATAGATTTTATAATTAAAAGATGCTTACTCCTTGGAAGGAAAGTTATGACCAACCTAGATAGCATATTCAAAAGCAGAGACATTGCTTTGCCAACTAAGGTCTGTCTAGTCAAGGCTATGGTTTTTCCTGTGGTCATGTATGGATGTGAGAGTTGGACTGTGAAGAAGGCTGAGCACCAAAGAATTGATGCTTTTGAACTGTGGTGTTGGAGAAGACTCTTGAGAGTCCCTTGGACTGCAAGGAGATCCAACCAGTCCATTCTGAAGGAGATCAGCCCTGGGATTTCTTTGGAGGGAATGATGCTAAAGCTGAAACTCCAGTACTCTGGCCACCTCATGCAAAGAGTTGACTCATTGGAAAAGACTGTGATGCTGGGAGGGATTGGGGGCAGGAGGAGAAGGGGACGACAGAGGATGAGATGGCTGGATGGCATCATGGACTCAATGGATGAGAGTCTGGGTGAACTCCGGGAGTTGGTGATGGACAGGGAGGCCTGTCGTGCTGCGACTCATGGGGTCACAAAGAGTCAGACACGACTGAGCGACTGAACTGAACTGAGACACCAACCGGAACCGTAACAAACTCTTTTACGTAAAAAGTTGCCTCTTTCCCCATATATTATATGGAAACAAACTGACTTTTAAAAAATGTTTGTTTTTTTTTTTGATTCCAAAGAAAAGAAGGTTTTATTGCTGTTTAGTCACTAACTGATGCCTGACTCTTTGCGACCTCATGGGTTGTAGCCTGCCAGTCTCCTCTGTCCATGGGATGTCCCAGGCAATAATACTGGCATGGGTTGCCATTTCCTTCTCCAGGAGATCTTCCTGCCCTAGGGATCAAACCTGAGTCTCCTGCATTGCAGGCAGATTCTTTACCACTGAGCTACCAGGAAAGCCCGATTAGAGTCACGATTCCAAAGAAAATAAGGCTTTATTGCTGTTGCTGCTGTTTAGTTGCTCCGTCATGTCCAGCTCTTTGTGACCCTGTGGACTGTAGCCTGCCAGGCTCCTTGGTCCATGGGGTTTTCCCGGCAACAGTACTGGAGTAGGTTGCCATCTCCTTCTCCATTAAAATCCTTTCAGGGGAAAAATAGTCTTCTCTAGAAATTGTGTTGGAAAGCAGAAGAACCAGGCTGGACCCTCATGTTGTACCAGATACAAATGTTAACTAAGGTAAGAGGAAAAACTGTAAGCAGAGGAAAACCTGAGGAAGAGTCTTCATGACACTGGATTTCCTGCACACGACACCAAAAGCCGAGGCAACCAAGGATAAACACAGATGAATCTGACTTCATCCAACAAAAACTTCAGTGCATCAAAGAACACCCTTACAGAAGTGAAGACACCCAGGGAACAGGCGAACTACAGGTCACGCATCCACCACGGGTTAGTGTCCAGAATGAAGAACTACAGCTCAACCACGACGTGAAGCAAACAAGCCCATTCCAGAGTAGACAGAGCGGGAGAGGCCTTTCTCCAGAAAGACACACCGACGGCCATAAGCTCAGGCACAGATGCTCGAGGTCAGTGACCCTCAGGAAAACGCAAACCCAAGCCACAAGGAGACACCGTCTCACCTGTCAGAATGGCTACTAGGAAGCAAAACAAACAAGGGTAAAATGCAGGGAGGGAGGGTGTGCAGAAATCAGAACCTCCACCCACAGTTAGTCGAAATGCAAACTGGTGCAACCACGGTGGAACACAGTCTGCTGATTCTCCAGAAAGCCAAGCATGGAATCACCGTGTTTGTGTGTCAGTCGCTCAGTCGTGCCTGACTGTGTGCAGCCCCGTGGACTGTGGCCCGCCAGGCTCCTCTGTCCATGGGATTCTCCAGGCAAGAATACTGGAGTGGGTAGCAATTCCCTTCTCCAGGGAACCTTCCCGACTCAGGGATTGAAACCAAGTCTCCTGTATTGCAGGCAAATTCTTTACCATCTGAGCCAGCAGGGAGCCCTGGAATTACCGTATGTTCCAGCAATTCCACCCGCATTATATACCACGTGCAACTGAAAACAAGGGCCCAGCAGACCTGAGGACCGGTGTTCACAGCAGCGGGAAGATGGAAGCAGGTCCAGGGGCCATCTACAGCGGAGGGATACATACAGACCACGGATATGTGTTGTTTCTGCGGTTCAGTCATTAAGTCGTGTCTGACTATATTTGACCCCATGGACTGCAGCACACCAGGCTTCCCTGTCCTTCGCCGTCTCTTGGTGTGTGCTCAGATTCACGCCCATTGAGTCAGTGATGCCATCCGATCATCTCAAACTCTGCTGCCCTCGTCTCCTCTTGCCTTCAATCTTTCCCAGCATCAGGGTCTTTTCCAATGAGTCAGCTCCATGGAATACTACTGAGTCTCAATGTTGATGTGTGGCAAAACCAATACCATATTGTAAAGTAAAAAAAAAAAAAAAAAAAAAAGATATATATATATATATATAAAACAAAAAAACCACACACACACAAAAGAAGGAAATTCTGTCACCCGCCACACCATGGGTGAATGTTGAAGACATTGTGCTCAGTGAAATGAGCCCGTCACAGAAGGACAGATACTGAACGATTCTACTCATAGAGGAGCTTTGGAAGTCCAGCAAAGCCCTGGGTCAGGCCCTGCACCCTTGGGGCTGCGTCCTGGGTCTCTGGGAGCGGCTGTGCCAGCGGGGCCGTCTTCCCACTGGTGCTGGCGCCTCTGCCCAGCTGAGCTCTGGCCCGTCCTGCCCCGTGGGCCTCAGTGTCTACGCCTGAGCCTCACATTGGCTCCTGTGAGGTGCCTGGGACCCCGTGGGCGCCCAGGGAGTGAACCGTGGTGAAGTTCTGTGAGGCGCGGGTGGCCCGGGCCCCTGAGGCCCAGGCAAGGATGGGCTGAGCCCACCTCCCCGAGGATCGAGGGTGTGTGCAGTGACCTTCTGATGATGCCAAGGTCGGGACAAGCGTGTCTGAGAGCCGGGCGGCTCTGATGTTGTCAGGGTCCTCAAGCCCCAGGGAGGGAACTTAGCCAAGTCTCTGCTGAAAAGAGATGGGGCTGCCGCTTTCTGGAGCCGTGACGCTGGCCCCTGGCCCGTCTTCCCCGCCTCCTGGCGGGGTCAGTGGGGGACGGAGGCCGCACAGTGCTGTCCATTAAACGTGTCACAAACGTGTCTCTCAGTTCAGCCGACGAAAGGGCTTTAAAGTACGAGGCTAACTCAAATTGGATTTTAGAGACACAGAGTCTTAAACATTTGTACCAAACTAAGGGATTACACCCTTATCTTATCCTCAGAGAAGCCTTTGAAGAAGTGGCAGGGGGAGGGAGCTCAAATTTTAAACTGGGCCTCAAAATGTGCTGGTCTGCGGCCCCCCTCCCCCCCGGGCAGGCTGCTGTTATCAAAAGGTAAAAAGTCTGACACTGTTGAAAAGAGGATTTGCATAAATTGCTTTCACCTGCTTCTCATATGCAGCTAATAAAATGCGAACAAAGGGAGTGAATTCCCAAAGCCCGGGACCCCAGCCCAGAGACCTCCTTCCCATGGAGCCGGCGCCGGCGGGGTCGCTGCTCTGCCCCGGGGAGTTCCTCAGGGGTGAGCTCGGCCTGGCGGGGGCCCCGTTGGTGGGGGCTGGACACCCAGCACGGTGGCCACTGGGGTCCGGGCCCTGACGCGGGAGGCACCCCCAGAGGCTGCCCCAGCGCACAGGCATAGAGTCTGGGCGGTCCCCAGCCTTGGAGAGCCAGGCATCAACGCTGGGAAATGAAAATAAACGAGGAGGAGGAGACCTCAAAGGTGGGAGGTCAGTAATCACCTGGATTCACGAGTCTTTCGGAGTAGCTGCTGCTAAGTCGCTTCAGTCGTGTCCGACTCTGTGCGATCCCATAGACGGCAGCCCACCAGGCTCTCCCGTCCCTGGGATTTTCCAGGCAAGAACACCGAAGTGGTGGAAGCTTCCCTAAATATAGTATTTGTTGTTGTTCAGCCGCTCAGTCATGCCCGACTCTCTGCGACCCCATGGACTGCAGCATGCCAGGCTTCCCCATTCTTCACCATCTCCTGGAGCTTGCTCAAATTCATGTCCATGGAGTCAGTGATGCCAGCCAGCCATCTCATCCTCTGTCGTCCCCTTCTCCTCCCGCCTTCAATCTTTCCCAGCATCAGGGTCTTTTGTAATGAGTTTTAAGTAGAATGGGTTCCTAATTTACCTGTACTACCAAAATGACTTAAAAGCAGTATAAAAAGTCACTGTTCCAACTTCAGCTGTCTAACGTAGAGCACTGTATTTTTTGTCTCCCCCTCTGTCCATCTCTGAACTTCCAGGCGTCGCAGGAGGAAGCTGAAGGTGCTAGGCTGCTGGTGCAGACCCGTGTGGGTGCCTGCTGGGTCCACGGCTGCAGAGGGCACCCAGCCCGGGCTCGGTGGCTGGATGCCCGCCTGGACCTGCGCTCCGTCTTGAGCTCTGTCCTGCACTGGAATTCCTAGAAAACGCCTCTCTGAAGAAAGGTTTCCGCTGCTGAAACTTGCGTGAATGCTGCTGTCGGCTTAAAGGACGGACGTGGGAGATACGAGAGCAGACGCCACCTTGTCACCCAGGCCCCCAGGGACCACGATGGGCGACGGTGGATGTGGCGCCCTCTGCCGGTGGGCTGCGATGGCGGGGTGGGACTGCCCCAGGAGGGCGGGCCAGGACCCCCTGAGCTCAGCCGGCCCCATGGGGATCCGGGGGCCCTGGGGGACAGGCCAGGAGGGCTGAGGGCTCAGGGGTCCCAGGCTCCCTCCTCTCTGTCTCCACCTCGCACCCTTTGTCTTTCAGGTTATTTTCACGACAAGCCAGAGAGGCCCCAGCAAGCAATGAGCGCTCAGCACACGGCACCCCTGCCAGGCCGGGGCAGCGCCCCGCAGGCCTGAGTCCTTGTCAACCTCCTCCGGCCCGAGTCCCGCCCCACACCCCCGCCTGCCAGCCATGGTCAGGGGCTGTGGCCCCCACGGAGGCCTCGCCCCGGGCCCCGGTCCCCCACGTTGGCACTGTGGCAGGGCTGACTGCCTCTCACAGACTCAGCTCAGGACAGCTCCCGTGAAGTGCGGTGACTGGCGCAGATGGTGAGCTGAACTGGCTGCACGCAGCGAGCATGACCTGGCCAGGTTGAGCCTGGCCGAAGCCAAATCGTGTCCTGGGGACAGTGAGGCCACGAGCCGGGAACACTGAAGACACCCCCGCCCTGCCCACGGTGATCCCCTTCCTGGGGCTTCAGCCCCTCGCCGCCTTCTCTGAGATGCCGCGGTCACTCCAGGGTGAAGGGTGCTCCCCTGTGGGGTGGGAACGTAATCAGGGTCTCTGAGTCCGAGTGTGAGTGCTCAACCCCGCCTGGAAGCCAGCACTGCCCAGGGGGGGATGCCCGCCTACCACGCCCGGATCGGATCCCCAGGCTTGTCCGCACTGTGAGCCGGGCGGCTGCCGGGCGGCATCCGGCACGGAACAGAAGCTCGGGGAAGACCCCCTGGGGAGCAGTGAGTCAGCTCCTTGGGCACAGGGGCGCTGCTGCTCAGCTCGGCGTCTCAGGTGCTCAGCGCGGCGTGCTGCGGGTATACGGGGAGCGCGCTGTAAACGTCTGTGCCGGGAAAACAAGCCCAGTCCTTAGTAAGGCTCCACAGCGGGTAACTGTGTGCTGCAGGGAGACTGGCTCCCTTCGCAGTGACTCTCAGCTCCTCGGGCTTGCAGCAAAGAGGGAGGCAGAGATGACATTTCAGCATCCTCCAGGCCCAGAGATGCGCAAATATTTTAGCAACATCCGATGACTGAACCGTGACTCAGCCAACACGGCCTGAGTGAACGGCTCTCTGTTCTCATCTGCACCATTCCCCGACCGTCACCGGGCTTACACCTGGGGCATGGCCGCTCTCACGTGGCTTGGCAGTGACACGGTGGAGCATCATGACTGCCAGGAACCACGAGGGCCACCCCCGCCAGTCACCCAGCCCCACGCACACATCAGGCATGGAGATGCAGGAGGTGGGGTTGGCCAGGGCGGGGCAAAGCCATGCCGGGCCCCCAGGGCTCTGACCAGGGCTGTCCCCACGGCGGCTGCGGTGCCGCTCTCAGGAGACACGCCTGTGAGACCCGGGGTCGGCCACTGATGGCCGCTGTGGGGGCTGCTGTCCCCCGGTCAGCAGTGGTCCCGACGCTCTGTGGGCGGGCCTGCTGTGTCTCAGGTGAGTCTCAGGTGAGTCCGCCTCACTGGGCTGGGATGGAGCGGTGTGCACAGCAGTGGCCCAGGGCATGGGGGCCGCTGGTGGCTGCTGAGCTGTGACAGCACTTTGTAGAGGCCTCAGTGGAACGCGCATTTCCATATTACAGACTTTCTCACCAATCGCGCTCACCCGCACACCTGGATGGGCAGCTTCGACCAAACAGACGAGCTGGACAAGCCTTGAGTGGGTTTGGCGGAGACCCCCCCCGGAGCTGCGGCTGCTGGGCAGCCAAGTTGGCGGGTAAGGGCATCCCTTTGGCCGTTCGGTGGGGGGCAGGCAGGCTCTTCATGCTGCTGGTCCAGGGCCTCGGGCGTCCGAGAGGTCGGAGTCAGAGTGGACCCACCTCCTACCTGGGACCCTCCCACCTGAGCAGGAGTCCCAGGCACGGGCCTGTGGACTGGCTCTGAGAAGAAGTTCGAACCAGCCCCTCGGAAGTGAGCTCAAAGCGCAGGGACAGCAGGTGCTCGAATGCAAAGGAACTCACCCCTGGATCCCAGACGTCCAGCTTTAGGACTGCAAGATGGCCCACGCTTGTGGCAGTCGGTACTCGGCAGCCTGGGCTGACGCAGACTGAGGGCGCGAGGCCTTGGGCAGCCCTGGGAAGGCAGGGCCCGTCTCCAGGTGAAACGGGTGTCCAGCATCTCCCTGGGGGCACCAGAGCCTCACCCTGCAGCACCTCCTGTTTCCCGTTTCACGCAGGGCGTGCTGTTCACCCAGGTTCTGTGTAGCTGCCACCACTTTGAGAGACAAAGATCAAAAAGGACACAGTTCCTCCCAGGCCAGGCTAGACACATACTGGCCTTGGAGCCGAGGGGCAGCTCTGCCCTCCGCAGACAGCCTGCTCCGTGCTGGCAGGGTGTGTGTGTGTGTGTGTGTGTGTGTGTGTGTGTGTGTGTGTGTATGCCTGCGTGTGACATTTCTAAAGGGGAGAGTAAATTTGCTCCAGCTTTGGCTGCCCTTTCCAGAGGCACCGGAGCCCCTGGGGAACACGTGTCCTCGCAAAGGGGAGCCCAGCGGATGCCCACAGGCACGTGGAGCCACACGCGTGGCCGGGGCCCGGGTCCAGATGTGTGCGGACCGCTCTCATTACAGGTAACTGCACAGGTACTCGTGCAGCCTTGGCATATTCTGCAGTGGCCTGCGGTTTCACCGTGGCCTGTCTGTCCTTCGCCAGATGCCGGGCCAGGCTTCTCCCAACTGCAGCTGGGCCGGGGTCCCCGCGGGATCAGCCTGTGGGCCGGTGGCCGCAGCTCCTGCACTCAGCGCCCGTGCCCCGGCACCTGCCCATGGAGGATGCTCTGGCCCCCAAGCCCTGTCCCCGAGAGGCTCTGGCTCCACGGGCCCCGGGCCATCCACTCCTGTGAAGCAGGAGCCGCGTGGGGAGGTCCCGGGGCCCCTGGCCCCCACCCAGGGTCGGCGCTCCCAGTCTGGCTCCGCGGTCCCGGGTCAGAGCTGGCGGGAAGGAGCCAGTGCTTCCCAGCAAGGCCTGAGTGCTCGTCTTTGGGTGCAGTGTCCTGGCTGAAGGGCTGCCCGCAGTCTGCGAGACAGAGCACACGGGCCCCACGTCGCCTGCTGCAACATCTGGAGAGACCCGCTCGTGACTCAGATGCCGCGTGTTAACAGCACATGCACCCCCGCCGACGGGGAGTGGCCGCGTCCGAGGCTAGTGAGGCGGAGGCTCCCGGTGGCCGGGGCCCAGGGCCAGGGTGCAGGTGGACACGCCTGCCAGAGGAGAGGCTCCGCCAGCACCGTCCTTCCCGGGCCACCGGGCCTGCTCACGGGGCCTCTGGGTGGCGGCTGGAGAGGCCCCCTCTCTGCCTTTCCTCCCCAAGGCCCCAAAGGGCCTCCCTGCCCTGGATTGCTGTTTAGAGCTTGCACTTTGTCCTGAGCACTCTCACTGTTAAACAATATTAAGCCCTCCTGGGGGCTTCCCAGGGGGCGCTAGTGGCAGAGAACCTGCCTAACAGTGAAGGAGACCCGCGTTCCATCCCTGTGTGGGGAAGATCCCCTGGAGTAGGGCATGACAACCCGTTCCAGTATTCTTGCCTGGAGAATCCCAAGGACCGGGAGCCTGGAGGGCTACAGTCCATGGGTCAAGAGGCAGGTAGAGGATGAGAGGGTTAGACGGCATCACTGACTTGATGGACATGAGTTTGAGCAAACTCCAGGAGCTGGTGATGGACAGGGAAGCCTGGCGCACTGCAGTCCATGGGGTCACAAAGAGTTAGACACATCTTAGTGACTGAACAGCAACAAGCCCTCTCGGTACTAAATTTCTTTAAAATGCCCATTTATTGATTGTTTATTGGATTGATTAGGATCAGTCTGTCACATGCAGCTAGCCAGGAACCAGTGACCCACAGGTCAGCCACGGCCAGCCCCTGCACAGCCCTGGGGGACAGACGCCACGTGGTCACTGCCTGCGGCCCCTCAGGTGGGAAGGGGCCACCCGGAGCCGGAGTGGGGTGGGGCTGCAGGTTTGCTTGGAGGCAGCGCAGACGCAGGCCTGGGGACCCAGACGTTCCGTGGTCTGGAAGCCCGCGGGGCCACGGCCTCTCCTGAGTCCAACCCAAGTTGACACACAGAGCGGGGCGGACGGGCTTGTTCCCGCTGCCGTCGTCCCCTCCCCGCAGGCAGCTCCAGCGCGTCTCGCACCCATGTGGTTATTTTAAGTGGAGTCACCTGGTAGCCGACGCTTTAAGAGTCAGGGTCATCATCGCAGGAGGGAGAGCCCTCTCCCGCTCTCAGACCCCGTTTCACGGTTTTGCGCTGCCACTTTAGTGATAGGAAGAGTAAGGGGGCCAGACCTTTAGATGTTCCCGAGCCAAAACAGGCCGGTCCAGCCGCCGGCCACCAGACCCAGCCAGGACGGTCGCTAGGAGTTACGAGCAGACGAAAGGGTGCCCTTCAACCGTTTGAACGCAAGAGTAATGCTGTGTTAAGTTATCTCTCATTGGCGCCTCCAACTAAGACCGAGTCCTCCTTGCAGGGAGCGCCGAGCGCTTTGAACGCCAGTGTTTACCTCTTGTCCCCAGGTCCCTGTGACACGGGGGAATGTCTCCTTTTACAGAGCATGGTGGAGAAGCCGTGAAGCCCAGTGAGGGACGTGACCTGCTGTGGTCACAGGGGACCTGCGATCCTGGGGTCAGCCTGGCCTCCCTCCCGACTCCTGCCAGAACCGCAGCTGCTGGGATGCCGCCTGTGGCCCCAGGGACGTCACAGCGTGGGGCCAGGGGCAGCCAGGGGCGGTCACAGCCTGTGCAGGCGGTGTCGGGCCTCACCTCCTGGCCTGTCTGAGTTCCTGCCTCCCAAGCCCTGGAGGCCTCTGGGGATGGGTCCACGCTGAGTCCTTCACCTGGGGAGGGTGGTCCTCATGTGACCCCAGGGGTCCTGCACCTTGCCCTCCTCTCTCCGTAGAGGCGGAGACACCAGCGGCTGGAAGCTTCGGGGCACATTCAATGCTGTGACGGCCCCTCCGCGTCCCACCGTCGCCGCAGTGGGCTCAGTGCACACCCCGCGTCTCAGCCAGCGCGGGACGAGTCTGATGCCAAACATGGAGGAGGCTCACTCCCGCCTCTCTGCCGGCCCTCCCCCAGAGGCACCACTGGCCTCTGTGCGCTGAGCTCTGTGTCGCTGGAGGGCAGGGGGCAGCTCAGAGGTGCGGACACAGGGTCTGAGCGTGTTCACACACACGGGCCGGCTCTGCACCCGGGTCTGGGGCGGTGCCCACGGGGGAGGGGTGCCCCCCTGGGGACTCCAGCCAGAGACTGCAGGGCTCCTAGCGATGGCCTCCTCCGCCGGAGCGGGCTGGAGCTGGGTCCCTGTGCCCACCAGCACGCACGCCTACACCTCGCCCAGCTGGGATTTCCTGCCGACCTCTCACCTCAGTGTCTGTTCAGACACAGGCGTCACAGGAGCTGCTCTGCTGGCCCGCAGCGCCACCTTCTTCCACAGACACTCTAGCCCCAACCTGTCAGTTTCACCCCGCTCTACACAGACGCGTGCTTCCGTCCATGGTGAGCCGCCCGTGGCCCTCCTGGAGGCAGGTTCACCACAGCGGACACACGCCCTCACTAACATCTGCACCGAGAGAGCAGGTTCTCTGGGCGCTCGAGACACAGACTCAGCCACAGGCGGGCCCCGCACGGCCCTCAGGGCCACCCCTCCAGCCGGGGTGCTGCCCACAACACGGTGGGGATCTCAGCCCAGCAATCTGCCCCGTGGCCACCAAGTGGGGGGTGGTTAGGGATGCCTGGGGAGAATGAAAAGTGCCAGTCAACCCCAATCTCCCCCGTGCTCTATTCTGCTGAGGAGATGCTGTCTCCAGAGATGCCGATGGAGCCCAGTGCCTCCCACCGCCCGGGGCATGGGAGGGGACGGCCCACACGCTCTGCCTCCATCGCCCGCCCTTCTCACGCTGAGACGAGATGACTGTTTCCTGGTCAGCTGGGTGAGTTTCTAGCAAGGCCCCGCCAAGGATGCTACGGAGATGCTAACCCGCCTTGCTGCACCCGTGGGACCGTGAGCTCCGGCCACACTGCGTGTCTACGCGCCCCCGGAGGACCATCGATCGGCAAGTCAGGCAGCGGCTCCACTGGGCCGTTTTCTGTGCCGCGACTCGACCGCTGGCAGAGCTGGTATACGGCACTTTACTTTCTGTCTTCTGTTTTGTGCGGAGTCTTTAATTCAACACACATTTGCTGCACAGCTGCCGCGTGTTCGTGGCTGTGGTGAAGGGACAAGCACCCGTGAGTGCCTGGGAGATGGAGGGTCCAGGCGGAGGGGGCAGACAGAGGGCGAGGTGACGGAGGGTGGGGCGGGGCGTCCCCTGGCGTGGGGGCTCATGAACCCCCCCAGCACGGGGATTCCTAGACACTGAGTTGAATTACAGAGTTTAGAATTCAGAGAAATGGAAGGCGTTGGGACATCCACCTAAATGCAGGTGGCCGGGGCCCCCGGTCTGGCGTTTCGCTGCACCGACCCCCACTCTTAGCGTCCAGGCCCTGGGGGGGCTATGGCAGCAGTAGGGAATGAACGGCTCTTCTGGAAACACGGCCAGAATCCCATTTAGTATTAAAATGTTACAAGGCACTCTTTATTTAAAACAAGCAGACCTGTGATACTGCAGCCACCTCAGTTAGGATATGAGGCTGGTCTGCTTTTGAACCTCAGGAAATACCAATGTCTGCTCTCTGCACGTTCTGACGTGTGAAGCACCTGAGAACGTGGTCCAGGAGAGAGGAGACGTGGCCAGTGGGCTGGCCTGGCCTGCAAGGACTCGGGGGGCGGGGTCCTGGGATGAGCCTGGCTGAGCCCCACCCCCACTCAGGCCACGCCATTCCTGTGGGGACTCCCCATGTCTGGTCCCCAAGGACACACTGTGAGCCACGCCGCCCCCAGCCTCTTGTCCAGGCAATCCTGGGCTTGCCGCTGGAGCCCAGCTCCCAGGTGCAGACACCTCACAGCTGCTGACCACTGTCTCTTCGAGCCCTGGGCATTCCCACACACCCCCCGCCAGCAAGGGGAGAGTGAGGGGCCAAGAGGAAGCAGGGGCAGGCCCTGGGCCCTGTCCTCTCTCCGGCAATGATTGGAGTGTGTCTCCAGTTCTTTCAAAAACAGGTTTTGGCAGCCAAACAAATGTCTCTGGCCTCTAGCATGTGCCCTCCCAGGATCCGTGGCTGAGACCCTCCCCACTTGCAAAGAGGGGCCTATGTAACTGCTGGGGTGTGGGGGTGGGCTCCTCAGTCAGCTTAGAAGCAGCCAGGATGCCGGGATCATGAGATGACCAGACCGATCAGAAGCCGACCTGCAGAGACCCTGCCGGTGGCCCGGGCGTGGGCTCTGGGGGTGCGGGCATCAGCTTGTCCTGCCGGGCAGGAGCTCCCTGGAACTCAGCATCTGCATGGACAGGGTTACCGGGCCAGAGCTCCCTGCAGACACGACTCACCCGTGAGCGCCCTCCCCTCCTGTGTCACTCTGGCTGAGGCCGTCTGATCGTGAAGGTGCCAGGGGGACGGCCTTCCAAATGCCCACTAATGGCCCGGGGGTTACACACAGGGCCATCTGGGGAATTGATTTCTTTCTCAGTTACAAATCGCAAATGGAGACATCCTGCCAGGTGAAGGGAAGCCCGGGGGCGCGGGGCCACGTCCAGAGTAGAGAGACTGCCGAATGCGGTGTGCACGCCCAACACAGTGAGGCCGGGTCAGCGAGGAGAGCGGCGGAGAGAAAGGAATCCATCCCAGGAGCAGCCCGCCTTTGGCAGTGGGCTTTACTTCTGAATGAGAGCTCTGTGCATTTAAATTAAATGTCAGATGTAATTTCGCAGGGAGGCATCACCAGCTCCAGGCGTGCGCGGGCCGACAGCTCTCCTGAGTGGTTAATTGCTGCGCCTCCTCTCGCGCCCTCTCTGAGACCTCGGGTGGGGGTGAGATTTCCGTCTCGTTTCAGGAGAGGGTCTCTGCCAAGGTGCAGAGGGCCTGCAGCCACTGGAACAGGTGAGGCCGGGTCTGGAGGGCCCTGCCCTCCTTCTGTCCCACCGCCCCGGGGGGTGTGGACATCAAGGAGGGTGGAGCTGAGTCTCACGGTAATGACCCTCTGTTCTCTGTACCCACCCCCCAAAAATGAGGGGACCCTTTCCTGTGGGGAAGACGCCCCTCTAACAGCTTCCTGCCCCTGAAGGAGGCAGGAGGAGGGGGAGGGAGAGAGAACCAAAAGGAGCAGGGAGGAGGGGCTGGGGGTCCAGGTGAAGGGAGCACCGCCCCCCCACACGCCTCTCCTTTTTGACGTGGACGGCCTCAGCCTGGGCAGCCACGGGGCCTGAACCTGCCTTAGAGAACATGGCCTGGGAGGTTTCCTGACCCTCGAGGGTCAGAGGTGCTGGGACCACATCCAGCTTCCAGGGCCTGAGCCTCAGAGCCTGGGGCCCTGCACAACTTCCATGAAGCGCCTGCTCTGCGAGGCCACCTCATTTCTGGGGCAGACACCCCAAAGCGGCGGGTCCAGAGGGACAAGGAGAGGCTGGGTGACCTCAGCAAGTGGGCAGTGCTGGAGGGACCCTGGGCCCTGCTCCAGCACACGGGGGCTCCGGGGAATCTAACCCTGCAGCCCAGCCGTTCCGGCCTGTCCAGGCCTGGCCGGGGAGGGGGCTGGCCATCACCCAGGCATGATCATCATGGAGGAAGTCCAGCTGGGGACGTGGTCCCAGATGGCTTCCGAGGGGTCGGCAGGGTTGGAAACAGGGGTGGCCCGGGCAGGGTGCTGGCTGCGGTGTGGTTCTCTGGTTCCAGGAGGAGACAGGCTGGTCAGGGCGAGGCTGATCCTAACCCCGCGGAGGCCCAGCCAGGCCGGCGGGGACACGCGGGGCCCTCGGGGCACCAGGCTCCCTGAGGCGCTACCACAGGAGCTGCAGCCACGACCTTCAGGTGAGCTGGTGCTGCGTGGACCCTCGTGATAAAAGCGCTGCAGACGCGTGTTCAGAGGCCCTTTGCTCAGGGAGGCTTCCGCAGATGACCACGAAGCACTGCCCACTGCACAGCTGTTTGTTTCTCTGCCCGTGTTCCCCCCGGGCCGTCAGCACACGGCCCCGGAAGACGCCGCTGCAGACGTGGCCAGGGCCCCAGCTCACCCAGCTCCACCAGAAGTCAGGTGGATGCCACCCCTGGGCACGTGGCTCTGCCCTCCCCAGCCGCCCCATCCCTGCCGCAGGGAGCGTCCACCTCTCGGCCGCCCCCTCCTGCTTCACTGCTTTCCACTTGCTGATGTGGACGTTCACCTCTGCTCACCCCCAGTTCACACCATCGGCTCCTTGGAGGCCGGGAATGGCCCCAGCCAGCGGTCAGGCCTTGACTGGGCCCCCTGCACTCACATGTCCACTGGGGCCGAGCACTTGCTCCAGCCAGCTGGGCCTCCACCCGAGGGCTCATCACCAGTTAACCCCAACCCTCATAAAGTCCTGTCCTGCAGGCCCCACGCCTGCCACGTCTGTGAGTAGGTGCTGGGTGAGGGGATGATGGCCATGCCGTGAGGAGCCAACATCCGGGTGTCGGGCAGACAGGGAGGACCATACAGGCCCACTCGGCCGACACCCTGCAGGCGGGAAGAGCGGAGCCTGGTGGGCAGCCCGTTCTGCAGCCCCCTGAGCTCAGGCCTGTCCCGGACACGCCACTGCTGTCTGCCTGAGGACCCCTGCCCGGGTTGTGGGAGGGGGGAAACAGCTGCACAACACCGATCACTGCAGAGAAACACTGGAGGAAACACTGGGCTTGCACTGAGATTAAGGTCTGTGAGGGAAAGGCTGTGGCATGGTCTGCTTCAGTGCAAATAAGCTTTAATATGAAGTTTTACTTTAAATTACTCTTTGTGGAAAACACAAACATGGAAACTTTAGATTAAGCAAGCTGGAAAGACACCCAGGAAACGGATACCTTCTAAATGTTGAGAAAACCAGAGACACTGTAATTTAAAGCATGGGCTTCTAATGAGTTTTCATTTTTAAACGGTCACGTGGTACTAGGGTGCCCATGAGGATTACAGAGGATATTTCTTTCAGAAGTTCACCAAACTTGAGAGCTTGGTATTTATGTCTTTGGGTTTGTGGGTGAGTTTTGTACAGTTGAATCATCTCCATTTGGCATAAAAATGGGACAATTTTCTGTTGTCAAATGTTCTTCCCACGGTCGTGTCCTGGACCCCAGGACAGTACAGGCGTGAACATCATGGCCAGAAAGCCAAGTGGCACTTGGTGGCTGACTGTTCTGACAGTTTACGGGCAGGATTTGTGCAACCAAAGAATAGTTTTAAGCAAAGTACACATGTGAAAAATGGTACAAAATGTAGTGACAGGATAGGTCGTAATGATAAAATAGTAGTAGTGTGTGTGTGCATGTATGTGTGCTATGTTTGTGTGCATATAAGTGTATGTATATACGCCTGTATATATGTATGCACGCGTGCGTTTGTGTCTGTATATGTGTGCGTGTGTATATGTGTCTCTGTGTATGTGTGTGCATGTGGGTGCCTGTATGTGGTTTTTTGAGTGTGTGTGTATGTGTGTTGTGTGTTTGTGTGCATGTATACACATGTGTGTATGCATGTGCATGTGCATGTGCGTGTTTATATGTGTTTGTATGTGTGTGTATATGCAGTTTTTGTGTATGTGTGTCTCTGTGTGTGCATGTGTGTGCATGTGTTGTGTGTGGGTATATGCATGTGCATGCATGTGTGCATACATGTGTGTATATGTAAGCACACGTGTGTGTTTGTATATGTGTGCGTGTGTATATGTGTGCATGTGTGTCTCTGTGTATGTGTGTGCATGTGTGTGCGTGTATGTGGTTTTTTGGGTGTGTGTGTATGTGTTGTATGTTTGTGTGCATGTATATGCATGTGTGCATACGTGAGTATATGCATGCGTGCATTTATATATGTGTGTATGTGTGTGCATATATGAGGGGTTTTGTGTGTGTGTCTCTGTGTGTACACGTGTATGCATGTGTTGTGTGTTTGTGTGTGGGTATATGCATGTGCATGCATGTGTGTATATGTATGTGCACGTGTGTTTGTATATGTGGTTTCTGGTGTATGTGTGTCTCTCTGTGTCTATGTGTGTTGTGTGTTTGTGTGCATGTATACGCATGTGTGTATATGCATGTGTGTTTATATATGTGTGTATGTGTGCGTATATGTGGGGTTTTGTGTGTGTGTCTCTGTGTGTGCACGTGTGTGCATGTGTTGTGTTTGTGTGCGGGTATATGCGTGTGCAGGCATGTGTGTATATGTATGTGCACGTGTGTTTGTATATGTGGTTTCTGGTGTATGTGTGTCTCTGTGTGTGTGTGTGTGTGTGTGTGTGTGTGTGTGTGTGTGTGTGCATGTATGTGTGTGCGCATGTGGAGGTGGAATTCCCTGGAAAAGTCGTATTTCCAGAAAGGAGTTTCTGTCAACGGGTACAATGTTGGCCTCGGTGGCTGGCTGGGCTCTGGCTGGGGTCTTGATTCTGTCCCGTTTGTGGGGGAGGCAGGAACAGTGAGAACGTTGCTGTCACGTTAGGACTGCAAAGCCCCCTCAGCAATGAGGCCAGAAGAGCCCGGGAAGCGGAGAGCACAGCCGGCCCTGCCTGGTTTACAGCAGGCTTGGAGGGGGGGGTCAGGAGAAGGGAGGGAGACCAGCCTGCTCCTGATGGGTGAGAACCCGCTCAAGAGAAAGGAGAAATAGCTTTTCCACTCCATTATTCTCCTGCCAATGCAGAATGGATTGAGCCGCCAGTCGATAATCCGGAAGGAGGAGGCAGCCTCTGAGAGGCCTGGGAGCCCGCGTGGGCGACGCCGCTCCAAGGCCATCAGATGGTCCAGGGTGGGACAGGGAAGGGCCCCAGCAGGCAGGCGGGCCGCGGGTTCCCGGCAGGAAATGGGGAGACAACAGTGGAGCGCAGGCAAGAGACCCCAAGGGCAGCTAGATGCAAGCTTTCCCCCCATGGGGCCGTGTGGGCACCCACGGCAGAAGCAGCCTTGCTACGAGGGACCCCCACTCCCGCCAGGCCCCAGGCAGGAGCGCTCAGCGTCCCCAGTAACCACTGGCATCAACGAGGGTCAGGCCGGCAGGGGGCAGGCTGAACTCCCCACAAGCTCCAGGCCAGCTGGCAACCGGGAGCAGGCTGGGCAGACATGGAGCTGCGACTTCTGGGTGCCGGCTGGCTGTGGGGCCCGTCCTGGTTCAGGGCAGGTGTCGTCCACACCTTATTAAGCCAGTTTCATTTGTCCGCTAGTTGGTGGTAGAGAAGCCGCCTGCCAATGAGGGACATATAAGAGATATGGGTTCCATCCCTGGGACGGGAAGATCCCCTGGAGGAGGAGATGGCAAGCCACCCCAGCATTCTTGCCTGGGGAACCCCATGAAGGGGCCTGGCAGACTACAGTCCAGGAGGCCACAAAAAGTCGGACACGACTAAGCAACTTAGCCTGCCTTTGTCCACTGAGGAGAGTCCAGACGCCGGGTATTTCACTAACTCATTAGATTGTTTTCTAAATACATGTTTGTTTTTGTGTGTGTGTGTGTTTTTAAAGAACCCCCCTCATCCCTATATTATGTTATATACAAAACAATTGGGACATGAGTTTGAGCAAGCTCTGGGACTTGGTGATGGACAGGGAAGCCTGGCATGCTAGAGTCCAAGGGGCGCAGAGAGTCGGACATGACTGAATGACTGAACTGAACTGAAAAAAAAAAACAAAACTAAACTTGCAAAACATTTTGAGGAATAGTTGCCCAAAGTCCCCTCTGCTCTAAGAACAGACTGCTGCAGAGACCCTCAAAGAGAGGACACAGACAGGCAGCCTTGCCCCTGGACACAGAGCAGAGACCCTCATCAGCCTGCCAAGCCGAGCCTCTCCAGGATGCCCGCCTCACTGTCACTGACCTCCGGTCAGGCAGGGGGAGGCCAGGGCCACCTCAGCCTCCTGCGCTTCCCACTGGCCACCTGTCCTGTGGGCCCGCAGGGGCTCGAGACCCCCGGCTGCAGCAGCTGCCTGCCTCGCCTGGTCCCTGACGGTCGGTCAGCGTTTCTGTTCCAGCCGGCAGCCCTGAGCTTCCTGCTTCCTGCCAGGCTTCCCTGACTCACAGAGGAGAGTGGAGAAAGTGAAGCAGGGAATTGTTCTGGAATTTCTGCACTTAGAATTCATGTTACACGTTCAAAGTTACCCAAGTTACACCTGGGCTGATTTTGGCATCCCCCTTGGGTCTGAAAAAACCTGGCACCCGGAAGCCTTTGAGAACCCCTGGATTAGGCAGGGCTCTCGGGCTGGGTGTGGACACTACGTGCTCCCTGCTGCACTTGGGCGCGGCCTGCGCTCTCCTGTCCGCCTCTCAGAGGCCGGGGCAGCGCCTGTTCTGGGTGAATCTAGGTCAGAGGAGACTGCCTTCTGCAGCTGTCTCTTTCATTCATGGACACATTCAGCTCTTGGTGGAGACCCGATTCCAGCCCTTCAAGAAAGCAGCCCAGACACAACAGACCCCTAAACCTGGCCACGCCTGCCCGACACAGGGAGCAGACTTGTGATGCTGGCGAGAACCACAGCACAGCCCTGGGCGCTGGGGGCCTCCCTGCACAGGGTGCCCCTGTCTGGCCCACACGGAGCAGGCGGTCAGTGTCTGCATGGAATGGACTCTGCACGGCCAGCTGTGATCCCTGGGCCTCACATCCTACTCCACACACACCACCCCAAGCTTCCCGAATGCTCAGGATGCAGATAAAGTCACCGCAAGGCTGGCTCTGAACTGACCACCGTCTGGCCCCGGGCAGACTCGCGATGCAACTGCGAGGGGAAGAGCAAGTGACTGGCCCGCCCCGTCCTCCTCAGACCCTGGCTGGCCTCCCACCGTGGCCGCTCTGGCGGGCAGTCTGGCCACAGGGCATTCTGGGATACCAGCTTTTTATCAAGGTGTCTGGAATTGGGGAAAAAACTTAAGAGCCAAAGTGAGGGGTGAGGGCCAGGAAGTGGACAGAAGGGATGGGGCAAAGCCCCTCTGAAGGGGGGACCCCACACTGTCCTGCTATTCTGGGGCCAGCCCTCCTCGGGGCCCATGGGCATGGGGCACAGTGGGTGGGGTGCCAGGGGTGGAGCTGGAGGGCCCGCCCTCCTCGGGGTCCATGGGCACGGGGCACAGTGGGTGGGGTGCCCGCCCCTCCTCGGGGCCCAGGGCACAGGACATAGTAGGTGGGGTGCCCGCCCCTCCTTGGGGCCCAGGGCACAGGACATAGTGGGTGGGGTGCCCGCCCTCCTCGGGGCCCATGGGCACGGGGCACAGTGGGTGGGGTGCCAGGGGTGGAGCTGGAGGGCCCGCCCTCCTCGGGGTCCATGGGCACGGGGCACAGTGGGTGGGGTGCCCGCCCCTCCTCGGGGCCCAGGGCACAGGACATAGTAGGTGGGGTGCCCGCCCCTCCTCGGGGCCCAGGGCACAGGACATAGTGGGTGGGGTGCCCACCCTCCTCGGGGCCCAGGGCACGGGGCACAGTGGGTGGGGTGCCAGGGGTGGAGCTGGAGGGGCCCGGCCCTCCTCATCCGTCTCTCCCTCCTGTTTCCCACAAAGGGGCACCCGCCATGGGCACAGGGCCACCGTGACACCGGAGCTGGGCTCTCAAGGCTGGAGAGGAGGTGGCCAGGGGCCAGTCCTTGTAGCACTGACCCTGGAGCGCACAGGTCGGCTGGGCTGGCGGTCTGGGTGGCAGCCCTTCCCGCGGCCCCAGGCCTCCCTGCAGGACTGGCAGGCTGCCCTGAGTGCAGGCAGTGGCCCCCACGGCCTGGCCCTCAGACTAGCGCCCGCCCCTCCACGAAGGCGCTGTGCCGCGGATCAAAGTCCACTTCAGGGCTGAGCGCTTCATCGGCTGATTCCTCCCTCATTAGGCATTAATTTCTCACTCGGATGGCGCTGGCTGGTGGCACGTCCTCTCCTGACACACAGAGCCGCGCAGGGCGGGGAGGTGGGGAGCCTCCGGGGAACAGACAGACTGGCGTCGGGACACACTGCCCGCCAGGGAGGGACTTGGCCCTGGCAGCCAGCCCCTGCGGGTGTTCGCGTCTCCTTGGGACAGGACAGAGGCGCTGGGTAGTGGGGAGCCGTGGGGGGCCGGGGCGGGCTGCACCCCGTCTCCCTGCTCTGCCGGGGGTCTCTCTCCCCGGCTACTCGCCAGGGGCTGACTGCACCCGGCGCAGCCCGGCTCACGCCAGCATCCCGACTCGGAGAAACAACTCCTGCCATCCCACCTGAGCTGCGGCCCCCGCCCCCGCGCTCCTTCACACTCAGCGGGCCTCCCAGGCGCCCTGAGCCCGGGCCGGCCTGAGTCCACCCCGAGAAGACGCAGCGCAGGTCGAGAGGCTGTGTGCTTGCCCACCAGGAAGGTGCAATTAAAAAACAAACCAACCGGGAAATAGGTGTCGGTGGGGAGGTGGAGGAGAAGGGGTCCTTGTGCCTCTGGGTGGGCGTGGAGAGTGGAGCAGCCACCGGGGAGAACGCTGAGGCGGGCCCTCAGACAGCGCAGATCAGAGCTGCGTGCGGCCCAGCAACGCCCTGCAGGCGTTCATCCAGGAGAACCGAAATCAGGGGCTCGGAGGTCTGTGAGCACCCGCGTCCTTGGCAGCGTTATTCCCAAGAAGGAGACCGAGACGATCCCAATGTTCCCTGATGGATGGATAAACGGACAAACGGAACGTGGTCCGGCCGTGATCCAGCCTTCCAAGGAAGGAAACCCTGACACAGCTACCCTGTGGGTGAACCTGGGGGTGTCATGCTGAGTGGGGGGGCCGGGCACCAAAGGATGAGACCTGTGTCACCCCACGGCTGCGAGCGCCCCCGGAGGAGCCAGCCTCACAGAAGGGAGAGCAGAGCGGGGACCCGGCCGGGGCAGGGGCTGGGGAGGCTGCGCTTCCCGGGGACAGAGTTACACCCTGGGAGGCAGGACGCGGCGGCCGGGGATGGCGGGGACGGACGCGGATAGGCGTCCACCACGTGTGGATGGGGGGGCGGGGGGCTGCGAGGTCTGGCTCCCGCGTGCCCCGGGCGCCCAGTCCTGACCCAGCCGCCTCCCCTCCTGGCCTGGAGCCTGCACGTGGAGCCGCCCTGACACCCAGCGGGCCCTTGCCCACTGTTCTCTAACGAGACACGAGGACCCTCCCTCTGGCCCACGTTGGAGGGCTTTGGGAAGCATCAGAGGACCAGCCAGACACCGGTCAGAGGAACAGACCCACTGCACCTGGGATCACGGCTGGATCAGCCTCACGGGGCCTGGAACAACCAGGAGGGGCACCAGGGCGCCCAGCAGGCCCAGCCCTGGGGTCTCCCGGTGCTGTGCGTGGGGAGGCTGGTCTGGCGGCCCTGGCCCCCTGCCCTCCGCAGGGCTCAGGCCGCCCCTGGGTTTCCCTGCTCTCAGGACAGGGTCTGGACAGCCCCCTCCTTGCCAAGGAGTGGACACAGGCCCCCAGGGTTCCCTCAACCACGGGGGAGAAGGTAGGCTGTTCTGAACCAGTGTAGGAGGGGGAGGCCGTCCACATGCTCCCAGGCTCGGAAAGCCCACCCCAGGCTGCGGGTCTGCGGTCCAGGCAGCCGGGCAACGCCCCAGAGGCAGCACCATTTGGCACAGATGGGTTACTTAGCCTCTGTGTACCCTTCCGTCGGTCCATCAGCCCATCCATCCTGTCAGCAAACATCCACCGCACATACAAGGGCAGAACAAAGCCCGTGCTCGGGGGAGCGTCTGCTCCGGGACTCACATTCGGTGGGAACTTGAGTGCCAGGCTCTGTCCCGAGGGCACCCTGGGCACCTGGGGCCCCTCGCTGAGACCCTGCTCTGCTCCCACCCCAGTCCACGGGCAGGTGGAGCTGAGCCCTGCGTGCTCGGGGCTCAGTGACGCACAGCGTTCTGTCGCTGGGGGCCCACTCCCAGCACCCCCAGGCCCCCCAGCCTCCTCCATCTCTTCAGCAAGCGCCCTCCCCGGCCGCCACAGTGGCGCAGCAGTCGGTCTGGGCCGCCGACTCGCCTCTCAATCTGCTCAGGCTTCGCGGCATGAGAGCCCCTCCCCCGGGTTCTTGGGGCTCCCCCGAGCGGCAGTCCCGACTTGAGTGGAGACCTGTGGTTCTGGGGGACGCGGTGAAGCGCAGGGCGCCGTGGGCGGTGAGAGCCCCGCTTCCCCGGGAGACGAGGCGCTCCAGGTCCGGGTGCACCTCCGTTGTCTACAGGACAGGGACGCGGGGCTCTGCCGGCTCGGCTGTTCCAAGGCCAGCAGCCCAAGGCAGCGCAACGAGCATCCCCACTGTCAGCTTTCACGTCGCTGTCACACGTGCACCCTCTGACCTCACACCCGCCACAGGGACACCGAGGGCAGAGCAAGCCGGGAGCGGCCCCGCCCTCTTCCTGGGGTTCTCTTTGTGATCATCAGCCTGACCGGTCCACGGCACCCAGGCCAGACAGGCAGCCTGGAGTCGACGGTTCTCACATGTTTATAAACACGGGTGGGAAGTGACCAGCGCTCAGGACTTGGCACTGCCAGGCGCAGCAAGGGCCACAGGAGGAGAAGAGGAGGACCTGAGGGTGCTTGGCTGGGCATCCAGGACTCGAGGGCGTCATGAGGGGAGCATGGCCTCCCTCCAGCCCCGCCACTGAAGGTGAGCTGTGGACAGAGAGGAGGTCCCCAGAGTCACATGTGCCAGTGCCGGCCGGGCACCGTGCCCCCAGACACTCCCACAGCAGACGCCTCCCCCGGGGCCCCCAGACACTCCCACAGCAGACATTACCCCGCCACCCTCAGGGGGCCCCCAGATACTCCCAGAGCAGACGCCACCCACCACCCTGGGATATCCCTACACGAGCAGGACTTCTGGTCCCTCCAGGAGATGCTCAGAGCACCGTCCTGCAGGCCCACCTCACAGTGGGTGAATGACCAGCTGTTCCTCTCAGGGGCTCAGCGGCATATGTTTGTGCCCTCTGAGCCTGTCCAGGGGGCCTGGCAGTGCAGGGCAGGAAGCGAACCCCGCGCGGGGCAGAGCATGGCCGGCCGGTTGGTGGCGGTGAGGATGGAGGGTGACATCGCTGCCCCGGCCTGCAGCAGTCCAGCCCAAAGGCTGACGTCCAGAGAAAAGCAGTTTAATAAAAAACAAAAAAACAACGTCACAGGAAAAGTAATTTGAAAATAATACTGATTTCCTTAAAAATTTTTTCAAACCATTTTAATTTATCTTGGCCTCCTGGGTTCTGCTGAGGGAGCAGTTTTCGCTTTAATCACTCTGCCTTTTCTTAGGCGTTTCCGGAGGCCAAGGCCACGACGGGAGGGTCCGAGAAGGCGGGCTCCGGGGCGGAAGGTGCTCAGTGCCTCCCCAGGGTCTGGAGGCCGTGGGTGCAGCGGCCGCTGCTGGCCGGACTGCCCACCCGCGCCCCCAGGCCCTGCGAGCGGGAGGCAGCCGCTGCTATCGTCATGGCAACGCCTCGCGGGTCCCGCGCGGCGTCCACTCGAGGGGAGCCGCTCAATGTCCTCATTATGCCGCCCCGCCCGTGCCGGGGGACGCGGCGCGCGCCGCTGATTTATTCCCGCGGCCGCTCTTGACAGCCTGGCATGGTGTCTGGGCTCACGGCCGGGGCTGATTTCACAGTTTAATTACTGCTAATCTGAGGGGGGCGTGCTAATGAGCTGCCTGCGGCCCGCGGCCCCCGCCCCTGTGCCCCTGAGCGCTCGGCCTCCAGGTGGACGACCACGGAGGCTGTGGAGCCGGGCGCCCCGGCCATCCCGAGCGAGCGGCACGTGCTTGGGGGCCGTGCCCCGCAGGCGGCAGGGGGTCCCTGCCAGACCCTGGGCTTCGAGGACTTGGGCTGGCCGCGTCCTGGGGTCCCTGGGGTCCGGGTGCTCACTCCAGCACTCCACACGGGCCTCAGATTCCGACCAGCAGAGCGGAGCTGAGAGCGGCCTCCACGTGCGGCCCCCCCAGGATCTCCCAGCGGCCCCAACGCCAGCCCCTCCTGATCCTCCCTGCCCTCCTCCCCGGGGCCTGCCAACCGTGTCCTAAACACGGAGCCCCCCGACAACCCAGCCACCCTGCGGGGACCTCCACGGCCCTCCTTCCGCCCCAGTCTGTTCTTCCCACGACCCACCCCAGATTGCGCTGCCTGTCCCTCCGGCTTAAGCTTTCAGAGGTGACCGCTGCTTACAGGCGCAGACCCCGAGTCCTCTGCATGCCCTGCAGAGTCCACACGGGGCCTGCGAGGACCCTCGTGGCTCCGCGCCCCACGGTGTCCAGGCTGCGCTCCCGGACCTGCATCAAGGAAGGGCTTGTGTCCCTCCACCAGGCCTCTGCCATCTCCCCGCCCCGCGCCCCTTCCCCACCTCTCGCTACGCCCTGCTCTCCACGCGTCTGGCGGGGGCACCTAGTCCCACAGTGAAGACTGTCCCCTCCCCTAGATGCTGAGCTGGGAGCAGGCCATAGTCACCCACGTGGTGTCAACACAGTAATTAGCCGTTGAATGAGTAAGCAGAAAGTATGCTCTGCACACAGCGTTCATTTCACCTCCGCATAACAGAATGTTAAAGGGATAATGTATATCTGGGCTTCCCTCGTAGCTCAGTTGGTAAAGAGTCCGCCTGCCATGCAGGAGACCCCGGTTCGATTCCTGGGTGGGGAAGATCCTCTAGTGAAGGAAGGGATGGGCCACCCACTCCGGTGTTCTTGGGCTTCCCTTGCGGCTCAGCTGGTAAAGAATCCGCCTGCAATGTGGGAAACCTGGGTTCGATCCCTGGGTTGGAAAGATCTCCTGGAGAAGGGAAAGGCTCCCTACTCCAGTATTGTGGCCTGGAGAATTCCGTGGACTGTATAGTCCTCAGGGTCAAAAAGAACCAGACGCGACTGAATGATTTTGACTTCACTAAAACCTGTATCTGATACACCAACATTTTATATTTTTATTTATCTATTTGTGCACTAAAATTTATTTATATGTCTCCTTATTCCACAAAAGACAAAAATACATACAATAAAGTGGAAAATGTGTGAATAAACACAATTTGGTGGTCCAGCGTTTTAGACTCCACACTTCCGAAGCAAGGGGTCTGGGCTCCCTCCCTGATCAGCGGGGTCTAGTCCCCACCTGCTGCAACTAAGGGTTCACGCGCCTCAAGTAGGGTCCCGTGCAGCCACATAAATAAATCAACATTAAAAAAGAAATCAGGGCCAGGGCAGACACTGACAGAAACAAGAAAAGAGCAAATCCCAGTGTGAGGCTGGGTATCAGGCCTGCAGGCAGCACGCCCGCTCTGAGCCACGGACTCGACCCCTGAATATCTCAGAGGCCAGAGCGGAACCAGAGTCAGCCCTGTGCTTCGCAGCATCTGCAAGGACACCCTCGCCCCCCGCCCCACACCAGGCGAGGTGGTTCTATGGCCAAGGCGTCGCTGGTGGCACAGGCAGGCTCTGTAGGTTGATTCTGAAGGTCCCCCAAAAAACACCAAGGAGATGAGACGCCAGGACAGCTCGGGGGAGGCTCGCCTGCTGACCTGGGACCCCGACCAGAGCCTGGCTCCCCTCGGAGCTCCCCAGCGAAGACACTGCTGCCAGGACGGTGCCATGCAGCGCATGGCTCCATTTGGGGGGGCAGCCCCCCAGGAACGAGGCCTCTCGTTAGCTTCCCCCACGAGGTGCGCATCAGACACAAAACCCTGGTGCCCTCACTTGCGCTTTTAATCCAGTCATTTAATTTCCGCAACGCATCAGAATGGAGCTCAGCTCCAGAGCAGGGTTCGTGGAGACAGAGCGTAACTGGTTCAAACGTGTCTGTCACAGAGCCCGTGATGTCATCCTGCTTCATGACCTTGCTTCGTGATGACGCTAATTAAGTATCCCTAACAGGGCCCGGCGGAGAAGGCAATGGCACCCCACTCCAGTATTCTTGCCTGGAGAATCCCGGGGACGGGGGAGCCTGGGGGGCTGCTGTCTATGGGGTCACACAGAGTTGGACACGACTGAAGTGACTCAGCAGCAGCAGCAGCAGGGCCCGGAGAGGAACTGCGTTTTCAATGAGCGGAGGCCGGAGCGGCCTTGCTGTCTCCACGCTTCGGGCGGGGTCTCCCTGGCCACCAGGCTGGTTGCGCTCTCTTCCCTTCAGGGGTCTGCACACCTTCCCAGGCGCTCACTCCCGGGGCGGGGGCGCTCCAGGAACATTCTGCAGCCGTGGGGGTAGGAGGTGGCGGCAGGGGGGCGGACCCAAGAGAGCCCTCTATGTCCTCCCAGACACTCGTACCCCGAGCTGCTCCTCAGGGCACAGGTGCTGGGCCACCTCAGTCTGGGCACAGCTGCGGGCACTCGCTGGGGGATGAAGGCGGCCCAAACCTTGACACCCGACCCGCAGAGAGGCCTCTGTGTCCTCCCAGCAGCCCTGCACCCACGGGGCCAGCAGACGCAGCAGCAGTGACACCCCAGCGTCTGGCCTCCCGCCCAGGCTCAAGGCCTGTCCCCCGGGACCCTCTCCACCGTTCTGGGGGAAGCCCAGGCCCCCTGGGGAGGATCTGAGACCAGTGGGCGGCAGCCTCATATTGCTCTTGGCTGACCACCAGCCCCCACCTGCCAGCTGTGTGATCACACCGTCTTGGGAGTGACCCCCTCCATCCCTGGTTGAGGGCAAGGAGGAGGGTGGGGTAGGGGGGCACGGAGGGGGCGTCCCCGTAGTGCCCAGTGTCCACAGCAGGGAACACAGGCTGTGGGTCCTGGGCTGGGCCGGGGGGCCTGCTGTCCCTCCTGCAGGTCCCCGGCCGGCACACCGGCCCCCAGGCTGGACTTCCCTGTGGCGCTCCGCTCCCGGGCACGGCCCGAGGCCACTGGGCTGCATGCCCTGGATTGTTTGAGCGGTTCCAGTTTACAACCTGTCACGGCCGCTGCCCTCCATGGTCTGCCCCGTGGAGGCGAGGTGACTGCCCCGATGAACTCCAGAGGCGCAGGGGCCAGGGCTCCTGGGGCGGAAGGGCGGCGAGGCTGGGGGCCAAGACTGCGGCGACGGACAGGTGGCTTCCTGGTTCCCTGCCCTCGACGGGGTGGCTGAGCCGTGGACTGAAGGGGACCCAACGCCAGGACATGACCCAAAAGGAAGGCTCCCCAGAGGCCAGGCCAGGCGCCCTCTGCTCCACCCAGATGGTGGCAATGCCTCCTTGTGTTTAAGCAGAATTCTCACGGACCTGACGGCTGGGGAGGCTGAGGCCGGATTCTCTCTGCAGTCCCGAGACCACAAACCCACCCCCCCAGGGATAGCCATCAGGACTCGCCCCTGCGTGGCTCTCAGTGGGGGGATGTCTCTTCCACCGGCTGGAACGTGGGCCACGTGAGGGCTCCAGTCCTCCCACAGGGCCCGTCCCCCTTGGCCGCCAGGGCCCAGCCCATCCTCGCCTGCAGAAAGGAGTTGCAGGGGAGAATGTCAATGCCACTTCCCAGGGGTGAAACCAAAGGTCGGGTGGATCCCGGGGACACGGCCTGGTGCCCTGAGAGTCTGGCCGGGCCAAGCCTCGGACCTGGGCTCCCAGCTGTCAGGTGGGGCGGCCTCTGCCTGCCTCCCCACCCCTCTCCTGCCGCTGTGGTCCTTAACAAAGGTTTGTTCTGCTTCCTTAGCCGACAGCTAGTTTTCCGATTCCAGGCCTAGTCTGCAATGAAGGGCTTCCCTCACAGCTCAGTCGGTAAAGAATCTGCCTGTAATGCAGGAGAGCTGGGTTCGATTCCCGGGTCGGGAAGATCCCCTGGGGAAGGAAATGGCTACCCACTCCAGGGTTCTTGCCTGGAGAATCCCATGGACAGAGGAACCTGGCAGGCTGCAGTCCACGGGGTTGCAGAGTCAGACACGACTGAGCAACTAAACCACCAGTGCCAGGTCTCCAATCCCAGGTCTAGTCTGCAACGAAGCCTGCTCTTCGGACCAAACAGACTTTTCTACAATGAAGAGAGGCTGGTGTTCTTGGCGGGTGTTTCCTGGGCCCGGCCCCCTCTCTGCAGAGCTGAGGCCCCTCTCGCTCTGGGCTCCCCCGTGGGACTCCCATCTCCTATCCCAAGCCAGCCCTTTCCACCCAAGGCCCTGCCGTCTCAGTCAGGACACTGTCCCTGTGGCCTCAGGCGGGAGGTGCTGTGGTCAGTGGAGCTTGCTTGTAGGGCTTCGAGAGGACTGACTGAGAGGGCCTTTCTGTCGGGGTCGGCAGGCCAGGGCATGTGACGCTCACCACGGGAGACCCTCCCCACATTTAAACTGCATGCTCACAAAAACTCCCCACGGAAGAAGGCAGAGTGGGGACAGTGGTTGGGGAGGGTCACCGTTTTGGAGCGCGAGCCCTGCTTTGGCACAGTCTGCCCAGGGCTGAGGCTCACTCTGAAGTGCTCTGGGAAATGGCCCCCTGGTGCTCTGTGACCGGCCTGCTGGCCCTGCACTGCCCGGGAGGGAGCCCCGGAGGCCGGGCTGCCTGGTCTATCTGGCACGGCCCCATCCCCGGCACACCCTCCACGGGGGAGGGGGCGAGGGGGGCGATGAAATGCGGTGACTCTGAGCCCCCTGGGACCTGGCCCCTAAGCGGAGCCCCTCCGCACACAGGGTCCCGCACCAGGGCAGCCTTGTGGCCCAGAATTCTGAGTCTCCCGGCATCAGCTCCCTTTACTGAAATGAGACAGAGGCGGCCTGCCTCCCAGGATCTAAGTGCGGGCCAGCAGGCAGGAGGCTGGCTGCACCCCCAAATCGCCGCCCCCGACGGCTCTGCCCTGGTCTAGGTGCTTCTCCAGTGTCACCGAGTACGGCCGCCAAACCAGCATCCCTGCCCTCTGCACACTGCAGGCTGGAGGGGACTGATTACAAGCAAGGGGGTAGGGGGTTCGTCTTATTACTATTTCTCCAGGCCCACGAGGGAGCCTCCGGGACTATTGGCAGTGCAGCTCCTGGTGGTGGGGCACAGCCTGGGCTTGGGGGTCACACAGCGACCTGTCTTCCTGGGCATCCCTCACGTGGGCCAGCCCCCCACGTGGAGCTGGAGACAGACCTGTGTGTAGTGGTGGTGGGTGGAGGTCTCAGAGCTGAGTGGGGGCCGGTGTGGGAGACCCCGCCAGGTCAGGGTCACAGGTGGGCAGGCCTCCACGTAGTTTGGCTCGAGCTTTATTTCAGCCAAGGCCCATTTCCTTCACTTCTCACCATGGAACATCCTTCCTCCTCTAGGTCAGTCGAGCAGCTACCGTTTAGCAACCACCCCTGAGCATCTCAGTGGCAGCTCCCGCCTGTTTCTGCCCCCTCAGGACGTGGGATTGACCTGGTCAATGCCCAGAGCAGGTAAGGTTGCACGTTTGCTCAGCCCAAGGCTCCAGCACTGTGTGAGCACAGACGGCTCTCCACCAGCCGAGTGCTGACCTCTTGCTGGTGCTTGGAGGGACGGAGGGCCTGGGGACAGTTTTGCTGGAAGAGCTTGAACAAAGGCAGCGCTTTCCCAGGAAGGGGCAACCGCGAGGGGAGGAGGGCTCAGCATGTGGATCTGCACTCAGCCGCACTCACTGGGACTTGGGCTCTCGGGCTCCGCAACCCGGGTCGTGGGACTGACAGTCGAGAAGCTTCGCACGCGCGTCCTGGTCCTGCAATCAGCAGGCACGTCCCTCGGGGTCTGCGCGCACGCTCACTGGGCTGAGCGCTAAGCCCGGCCCAACATGGTCCCGGCTGCTGGGATCCGCGCACAAGGAAGGGAGAACTGAACGTGGCACTAAAAATCAGCTCTTTCTGATTGAAAACGAAAAACTGAAAAATACAGCAAGATATAGGGAAAATAAACTGTGATCACTGTGGGTATTTTTGTGTATTTCTTTCTGTTTTTTTTTTCTTTTTACACACACACACATCACCCCGAATGGAGGGGACCACTTCAGGGATGTTTGTGAAGATCCTTAGCGGTCATTTGGAGGCTTCACTCTCCTGTTTCTAGAACTTTCTATGAGCTTCCTGAGCTGGTCCTTCTTGTCCTGTGGGAAGGAAGCTGGAAGGGGCCCAGGACCCCCACCCCACCTCTGCCCCCAGCCCCAGGGCACTTAGGAGCGTCTCCACACACTGTCCTGTCGGAACCACCCCTAGGATCTGCCTGTGTTTCCTTGCCACCAAAAACGTTCAAGAGAGAGCAGAGAGAGTGGCTCTGTGGTGGGACTTGGAGGGCGCTCTCAGGCCCAGGGCGGAAGCGGGGGGCACGCGGCTCCCTGGGGACCCGACAGTCTGCTCCTTGGACGCAAGACGAAGTGCGAAGGCCACCTCCCTCCGGGCGCCCAGAGGATTCGCCGTCTGCCTTCTTCCAAGAGCAAACAGATACACGGGTCCTCTTTGGAGACCGTGGGTCACAGACACGCGGGGAGCATGAGGTTTCCTTCTCAGGGCTCCTAAGGAAGTCACACTGCAAACAGACACTTCGGCACAGTGAGTCCAGGCGCCCAGCTGGCCCTGTCCCGCAGGAAGCCTGGCAGGTGCCTCCCTCAGTGACCAGGCCACAGCCCACACCTCTGGACTGAAAACAGCATCCTGACCTGCGTTCCCGCCCGGCGAGTGGCGAGTCTGTCTCTTCCCAGGACACGACTGCCTGCGCTTTGCTCCCAGTGTGGACGCAGCCTCACGCACCAGGGACGGCAATCTCTGATAGTCTGGACGCGACCCCCAGAATCGGATCTTGAAACATACGTGGAAATATGCTCATTGTTCTTTACTTTCCCTTTAACCATGGACGTGAAGGAAAAACAGAACAAAACGTCTACCTGAAGTTAGTTCTCTTCAACCACCGAGGAAAATGCTTTGATCAATAATATTGATACACGATTGATGACAGTGTTAAAGCGCCTTTAGACGAATCAGCGCGACACAAAATGCCCAAATTCAAAGCAAATTAGAGTAAAAATCAGCTCAGACAAGAACCCCCAAAGGAATTATGTCACAGAACAGAAGCTTAAAGTGAACAGAGCAGACTCTGGTGAAAACTGGAGCGTCCAGGGGTGGCCGTGTCCTGAGGACCCTGCGGAGGATGTGGCTCAAGGATGGCGGTCAGGACTTGGGCTGGAAGGGGCTCAGATGCCCCCCGGAACCGGGGCTCAGACCTGTATCCTTCTACTGCTGCCTGTCTCTAAACCATCATCACGAAAGCAACCACTGGACCAGCTTCCATTCAGTCTGCTCCACACAACTCCCACCTCACCAGAAACAGACAGAATCGCTCTCACAAAGCACCGGGTCAAGCGACGCTCAAGGAAAACCTCCATCGGCCTCGCCAGGGCCTTGGACGATCCCTCCCTGGGGTCTGGGGCCCCTCAAGCAAATGGCACTTGAGTTGAACACTTTTCTTGGTCACCAGATGCCAGCCTTAAATATAACCATGGCTCCAACTTGAGTAGGACACCTCTTGAGTTTAGGTGGCAACGCTACATCAAAAATGCCAGAATATTGTTCTCGGGGGATTGGTGATGCAGGAAGTCGAGCCCTGGGGCCTGGCATCTGCTGACCAGGGCCTGCAGGGCATTCAGCGGGTCCGTGCCCCTCGGGGGCAGCCTTAGTGTCCGCACGGAGCACGGGTCCTCATTGGACCGCCCAGGGGGACCAGCCCTTGGGAGCCTGCCTGAATAACCCTCCTCACGGCTCTGCCATGTGCCCTGGCACATCCCCCTCCCACCAGGCAGGGGGACCACCCCGATGAGGACTGCCTTCACTGCCATAGGCCGGGGTGGGGTGGGCAGGAGACTGTCCCGGGGGTCTGCTCCTCCAGGCCCGGCAGTGGGTGGGGTGGGCGGGAGACCATCCGGAAGCCTGCTCCTCCAACAGCCTTCACATGCTCCCAGCTCTGCTCCTGGGTCTCGGGGTCCAAAGATGAGCCCTTGACACTGAACAGGAGGAGCTGGGGGTCAGGAAGCTGGCCAGGTGTACGTCCTGACCACAGGGCTGATGCGCAGTATTTCCCGGGTTACAGCAGACGACGGCCTCGGCCTCACCGTCCGAGCCACTGGGCTGCTGAATGCACGTCTGAGATGGACCAGCCTGTGGGTCGTTAACCTGCTGCTCTAATTCTCTGTGGTTGCTAGAAATGAGCAGTGTGTCTCTTAAGCGAGGCTCTTGAAGGTCACCGGTACGCCCCCTGATGTGGTCTCTCTGACCCGCCCCAGCGAAGGGCCTGGGGGTGGGAGCAGGAGTGTGTGCTCAGGTGATGGGGGGCCCGGCTCTGGTCACTCTGGGCCCCACCCAGTGCAGTGGCCACGGGTGCTGAGTCAGGGGCTGGGCTCTGCGTCTGCTTCCTGAGCTTTGCCGTGAGAGGAGAGGCGTGGGGCAGATGGAGCAGGCCCATCTGGGTTCCCTGGTCCCAGAAACTCTCCTCAGGCAAACGCTATTAATAGTCACCACGCCTCTTGCCTGCTGAGAACAGAGGGAGGCCGGGTGATAAGTGAAGAGCAGCTTTGCTGAAATTATTATTAATTAAAATGATCAATATCACGCCTAATGGTAGCTTTCAAGGGACAAAGTCGTCCTTCGGCTGCCGTGTGCATCAGAGGCCAGCAGCTCATGATGCCCGTGGGGAGCGGGGTTTGCAGGCTCATTGGTGAGCTGCTGAGCGCTGGACGCACCCCTGGGAGCGTCTGGAGCCTGCGCTGGGGAAGACGGTGTGAGTCAGGAGGAAGTGGAGACGGCCGCAGCACACGCTCTGCGGGAACGCGGTCATCCACGCGCGGGTCTGCCGGGGCCGCCCCGCCCAGGGCTGTTGTCTGCTGTCTTGACAGATGCAGCCAAGACCAGATACACACTCATGTGTGTGCAAGGCCCCCCTGCTCCAGGGTCCCTCCCGGAGGAAGACCAGTGTGTGCCCTTGAAGATGCTCTGGACAGTGATGACCACACGACTGCCCCTCAGTGTCCAGCACACAAGCGTCCGGTGCAGAGCAAGGAATCAGGAGGGTGGATGACGGGCTCGTCTCCTGTCCTTAATGAGAAGAGGCATCCGGTTGGGGAACCGGCCGACTCCAGCCCTGAGGGTCGGCTCTGCGCCCAGCGCTGTCCGCCTGCAACGGGGCCACAGGAGCGTGTGGTTCCCTGAACAGGTTGCTATGACGAGCTGCGACTGGAGCTCCCAACAAGACCCGGGAAACCCGCCCAGCACCCTCCATGAGAAGGATGGCCACATGCCTTCAAGCTGGGTGTTTCAACTCTGAATACCTCACTGTGTTCATTTAACAGAGTAGTCTTGTGAGCAGGAACTGCAGTCATTCAGATTTCGGAATCCACCAGGTCCACACTAGAGCCGACTGGCCTGATCCGTGATGAGTCACTGTCCTCAGTGAGATTCCAGGACTAGCAGGACGGCTCCACGGCTCGACACTCACACATCGCGTGCGGCCTTGGCTCAGACCGCGGCCCAGTGCTCACACGTTGGCCAAACGCTCACACTGCGTGTGCGGCCTTGGCTCAGACCGCGGCCCAGTGCTCACACGTTGGCCAAACGCTCACACTGCGCGTGCGGCCGTGGCTCAGACCGCGGCCTGACGCTCACACTGCGCGTGCGGCCGTGGCTCAGACCGCGGCCCAGTGCTCACACTGTGGCCCAACGCTCACACTGCGCGTGCGGCCGTGGCTCAGACCGTGGCCCAGTGCTCACACTGTGGCCCAACGCTCACACTGCGCGTGCGGCCGTGGCTCAGACCGCGGCCTGACGCTCACACTGCGCGTGCGGCCGTGGCTCAGACTGCGGCCTGACGCTCACACTGCGCGTGCGGCCGTGGCTCAGACTGCGGCTTCCACCCTGCTTCCCACCTGGACCGGCTTTCCTGCGGTTCCTGGACGGCACTGGGAGGTTTCGCTCTTGGACGATGGTCGTTGGGATCTGTTGGCGTCTGACCCTGACTCCAGGCCCAGAGCAAGAAGGGGAGGCGAGAAAAGAAGCGTCTCTCAGAGGGGCCGCGGGGCGCGGGCAGGTGTGCGGTCAGGCAGCTGGGGCGGCTGCTCCGTCGTTCTCTGGGCCCCTCACCTGACCGGCACCCCACTCATGACGGCGCCCCCCTCCCCATGCTTAGTGCCTGCCCTAGTCCCCGGGCCAGAAGGGCCCTGATGCTCACTGTTAAAGGGGAACATCGCCCTGGGGTGATGGCTAACCTGAGGGCTGGAGGGGCCGCCGGTTTCCCTGGGAACGGCTCTCCGCTCCCCCCAGGAGCTGAGGTGGCTGCCGCGTCCTGCCTGCCGTCTGCCGCCCACTGCATGGGACTGGGGGAGGCGGTGTCACTCCCGGACACCCAGCCCCTGACGTGTGGGCTGCCCCATCCAGCAGCCCACCGGGGTCCCTGCTGGTGCCGCTGGGTCCTTTCATGAATTTCGAGGTGATAGCCGGGCGCCCAGGCTCACAGGGAGCAGCCGTTGGGCTGAGCTGCAGGCACGTCCGTCCCTCCCTCCCTGCCCCAGGCGCGTCCTCGGTGTGTGGGGGCCCTTCCCGGGCAGACGCAGAGCCTCAGTGCCCCTGTGGGGGGTCCCGCCTCTGGAGGCGAAGAGCACCCTCCACACTGTCGTGGATGAGAGAGCCATCCTGCGGCTGGCTGGGAGCGAGGCCGGCTTCCCGGGAGGTGTGGACGGAGCAGCCCCTGGGATCCGGGGTTGGGGTGGGGCAGGTCCAGACATCTGAGAACCCTCTCCTTCCCCGGAGCCTAAGAGATACACGCCCAGGTGCCCGCTGCGTTTCGTCTTGTTGTTTGGTTTTAACAGCACAATATAACTTTAATAAGGAAGCTCTAGTGGGGCGGGAGAGCTCTGGGGACAGCAGTGACCCCACGTGAGGGGCTGCTTCTCCTCCGGGAGCCAAACCCTGTGCCCAGAGGTGGGCGCGGGCCAGGACCCAGCACCCCACCGCCCGAGGAGGGGGAGCGGGAACGTGAGCGGCTCAGACAGCAGGTCGCGGGGCACGGTCTGGGCTCGGGGCAGGGCCGCGTCCAGCTCCAGACCCTGTGGTCAGCGGGCACGGCCCCCGGTACACACCTCCCTCCCTCAGGCCCAGCTCCAGCCCACGAGGCCACGACCGGAGCCCCAGGAGGGTCTGACGGTTGAGGCCGGGTGAGACGGCAGGGCACAACCCACGGCCCAGAGACACCAGCACGCGGGGGCTGGCGTGGGGGGCGCTGATGTGCGGGGACGCTGGGGTGGGAGCGCTGCCGGGCTGATGCTGGCCCCCTCAAAGCACGACCAGGCGCAGGGGAACACCTTGGCACCTGGAACAGCCTGGCGGTGGACACAGGAGGCGCCCAGGTTTCTCTGATGGGCCTGGGGACGGGACCGCCGTGGGCGCCCCGAGCCCCTTCCTCTCTGCCACATCGCAGTCTCCAAATGCAAACCAAGTTCAGGCAGGAGCAAAAAGGAGACGCAGAGGCAGGCTGGCGCTGTAACCTCCCAGCACCCAGCCTGGATGAAGGCTCCGTCCACCCCGTCCTCCAGAACCGGCTCTGGTTCAGAAAGGAGCCTAGCAGGCCTGGTCCCGGAGCTGCTGAGGCTCTGAAGGTCCTGCCACTGAGCTCAAGTAGCTGCAGCCAGGAAGATACCCCAGCATAGTGTCAACGCAGGAAGCCCGGCCACTGGGACACAGGCCCCTCCGGATGGAGGGCAAGGCTGAAGGCTTGCTGGGCCTGTCAGGTGTCTGCACACAGTCGCACTGGGGCTGCTGCTGTGCCTGCCCTCACTCACAAGAGAACTGCCTCCCTTCTCAGAGATGCACAGCCGATGGCGACCCATGTCAGGCGAGGCCTGCTGCGCTCCCGCCTGTTTCCCCAGCTTTCTCACCCAGAGGAGTCACGGCAAGAGCCAGCACGTGTGTGGAAATCATGGATTTAGGGAAATTGCTGAACCTGCCAAGTGTGATAGAAATTCTAGGTCAGATCTTCTAATAACGCCTACATTTGATGAGGGGGGAAAACCCCACCATTTTCTGGCTAACTGACCCTCTATGGTGAGATCATGAAGTCAGGTGTCCCAGGACTAAATTTATCGCCTCCAAATGGCCCCTTGACGATGACAGGAGTGGCCGCCGGCCAAGCTGCCCACAGCCCCAGCCGCGGCTGCTCTCCTGGGAGAGAAACCAGCAAAGTCCCCCGAGCCCACGGCCCCAGGCTCCACCGGCGGGGGAGGGAGGCTGGCGGACAGCGCCGAGGCAGGAGGGTCTGCTTCTCCGGCCCCCGCCTCAGCCCAGGGAGGCTGGGCCCGGCGATTGTGCCATCTGGGTTGCCTTCTGCCATCAGGACGGCTGGCGCGCTGGTGGCAGCATCCGGGACCCGGACACTCTGGGATGGCAGACTGAAGCGGAGAGCACGGGACCAGCAGGACCGGGCCACTCACGCATCGGGCCCCTGCTGTGTGGCGACACGTGAACACCGGAGGCTAAGGAGTGACTGGGGAGACTGCGGCCCAGGCAAGAACACTGGAGTGGGTGGCCATTTCCTCCTCCCGGGGATGTTCCCGACCCAGGGATGGAACCCGCGTCTCCTGTGCATCTCCTGCTTCGCAGGGGACTCTCCACCGCGGCGCCACCAGGGCAGCCCCACTGTGCAACCAGGGAGCCCCAAAGGCCCCGCCAACCACGCCAGTGCTGACGGGAACCAGCAGGGAAGGCACGCGGGGGCACGTGCAGTCCAGAGCCTCTCTGCTCTGCTCTGCGGGAGACCGAGCCGCGGAAAGGCCTCGGAGCAGTGGCAGCCGTGGGTGCACTCGACCGCAGAGGCGGGGTGTCTGCGGAGGAGACACAGCGCCGTCCAGACACTTGAAGCAAGTCCTTCAAAAACGGAGAAATTAATTACGCTTCTGGATGGCAAGGCTCTCAGAGGTGAGGAGCCAGTCATCACAAAGTAATGTGTGATCTGCACACATTCGTGATGAGAACCCTGACCAGGTGAGTCTCGCAGGTTGAGTGTGACTTGATGACCTGGCTCTGAAGGTCACTGGGATTCAGGTCCCAGAAGAATAAACGTTCAGGGGCGGCCAAGAAACCGGGGCAGAGAATAAACAGCTGGCTCTGCAGACATTAAGATACATCATCAAACACCGAGGAGGCATCGTGCGGGCGTGGGAACCAGCATCTGGAATGAAATGGATCGTCTGGAAGCAGAGCAGGTGACACCTGGGAGCCTAGCGATGAAAGCAGCGTTTCACACCGGGCCACGGAGGCGCCGTCCAAGCAACACACACCCGCCTGCAAGAACATCCAGTGAGATTCCTACCACATCCCACCCGGAAAATGGGATGGCTTAAATCCACACATTAAAAAAAAAAATGAACTGCAAAGCAATTAGAAACAAACTGCAAAATACTCCATTGTCACAAAACCTAAGCCATTTAAAAAAATCCGTGCATCTTAAAACATTAATATTTGCAACGTATAAATGGCTCCTTCCAACCAGTACAGAAAACAGTGAGAAAAAACGAGCATAGACGGTGACCAGGTGAGCTGCAGAGGACATGAATGGGACGCTCACCTTTGTATCGATTATAAAATAAAAACGGAGCCATAGTTGCCTATTGCACTGGCAAAAGCTTAAAAGCTTGATAATACCTTCCCCCCGTATACTTCTATTATGCGTATAAATTGGTAAAGCCCTTTTGGAGGGTAATCTGGCAATAAAAATGCACATACTCTATGAGCAAAAAAATCCCATTTCTTGTAATCTGATTTACAAAAATTATAGCATAAGTACATATATTTGTACAAGAATAGTAACCCCAGCATCGCCTGCAATAGCAAATAAACAAATAGGAGACGGCCCAGCAGTGAGGGTCTTTAACTATTTTGTTCTTAAAAAGAATGTACCTCTAGGTTCTGCCTGGGAAAGATATCCATAGCTTGCTGTTACGTGTTTTAAGCAAATCATGGAACAATAGCCAACATCCAATTTTACTTCTGAAAATAAAACAATAAAAACCTAACAAGAAACAATGCCCCTAGCCTGCGTGTCTGAGTGCTGTGTGCCTGGGGGAACCCAGGCTCCTCACGGGGCTCGTTTCTGGGGGCCGTGGTGGGCGGGGCGTGAGCTGAGACCCGCTGTGCTCACACCCTCCTCGGACGCGACCCTGAGGCAGGTGGAGGCTGTGTTCGTTTTCCCCTGGTGCTTGTGCTTTTTGGCATTTTTTGGGTGAGGGAAAAGCCTACAAGGATGACTGCCCGCCCAGCCCAGGCAAGTAGGTGGCCGGGACAGCGTGGATGGTGGGTCCTTCTGTGGCAATGTGTGGAGAAACACCGCCCGTCTTTATGGAAGATGCCAGGTGGCACTGAGCGTGGCTTTGAGGCCAGGCTTCACGTGGACTGACGCGGTGGCCTGCAGGGCTGGCCCCAATCGCGCAGGGGTCCACCTGGGCTCAGGGCCTGAGTCTCCATGGACACCACTTTCTCCTCCCTCCAAACCTGAGTCTCAAATCAGCCCCACCTCCTGGCCCCCGGGCCCAGCTCCCGGCCCCCGGGGCCAGCTCACAGCCCCCGGGCTTTATTCACTTTCCTACAACAGCCTTTCAGCCAAGACCCTCTGGCTTTTAGGTTAGTTTGGCAAAGAGTCCCAGCTGCATCCCTGCTCAGGGCGTCAAGGATCCCTGCTCTTGCTGAGCACCCGGATTGTTAGTCTCGGAGCTTTCTGTGGCCAGGCTGTCTTTCCCAGAGACCTGACCTTTGAAATAGGCTGGGCCCCCCAGGAGTCCTGCTCCCCCGCCACCCCCCGCCTCACTCCATGCTCTAAGGCCAAAGCAGGCAAGTGCCCCCGGCCGCCCCCGCACCAGGCCCCAGCAGGAGGGGCTCCACGGCCCCTCCCACCTGTCTCCACAACAACCAGAAGACCCACATCCGCTGTTGTCCTGAGGTTCACGGCAGAGCACACGCTTGGAGCGAGAGGCTCCAGGGTACTTCGTGGGGGGACTGGGTCACTGTCCCAGGCCAGCCCCCAGCCAGTCCCCTGACGTCCCTATAGACTGTCCCCTGACCTCCCTATAGACTGTCCCCTGATATCCCTATAGAGTGTCCCCTGACCTCCCTATAGTGTCCCCTGACCTCCCTATAGTGTCCCTGACCTCCCTATAGTGTCCCCTGACCTCCCTATAGTGTCCCTGACCTCCCCTATAGAGTGTCCCCTGACCTCCCTATAGAGTGTCCCCTGACCTCCCCTATAGTGTCCCCTGACCTCCCTATAGTGTCCCCTGACCTCCCCTATAGAGTGTCCCCTGACCTCCCCTATAGAGTGTCCCCTGACCTCCCTATAGAGTGTCCCCTGACCTCCCCTATAGTGTCCCCTGACCTCCCTATAGTGTCCCCTGACCTCCCTATAGAGTGTCCCCTGACCTCCCCTATAGTGTCCCCTGACCTCCCCTATAGTGTCCCCTGACCTCCCTATAGTGTCCCCTGACCTCCCTATAGAGTGTCCCCTGACCTCCCTATAGTGTCCCTGACCTCCCTATAGTGTCCCCTGACCTCCCTATAGTGTCCCCTGACCTCCCTATAGAGTGTCCCCTGACCTCCCTATAGTGTCCCTGACCTCCCTATAGTGTCCCCTGACCTCCCTATAGTGTCCCCTGACCTCCCTATAGAGTGTCCCCTGACCTCCCTATAGTGTCCCTGACCTCCCTATAGAGTGTCCCTGACCTCCCCTATAGTGTCCCCTGACCTCCCTATAGTGTCCCCTGACCTCCCTATAGAGTGTCCCCTGACCTCCCTATAGAGTGTCCCCTGACCTCCCTATAGTGTCCCTGACCTCCCTATAGAGTGTCCCTGACCTCCCTATAGAGTGTCCCCTGACCTCCCTATAGACTGTCCCCTGACCTCCCCTATAGAGTGTCCCCTGACCTACTTTAGAGGTGTCTCCTGATCTCCCCTATAGACTGTCCCCTCTCCTGGGTGTCTGTGGGTGGAGAGGGACAGAGGGCTGCAGGCTGATCAGGAGCAGACCTTCAGCCCGGTGCCCGGAAGGCCTGAACTTCAGCCCAGGATTTCCGGGGTCTGGAGAAGGGTTTGGCCGGGGCACGGCGCCCAGCACATGCAGAGGGTCTCTGTGGTCGCTGAGCCCCTCCGGACCCCCCAGCCCGCTGGGAGGACCCGGGAATGCCAGGTGCTCGCAGAGCCGGGCTTCAATGAACAGAGAACCCGCTCCTCTGCCCGCCGGACGCCCAGGCGCCCTCGCTGCTCCGGCCCAGGGATGTAAGGCCTCTGATGTGCGGGCCCCGGGGGTGGGGTGCAGCATCCCAGGATGTGGGGAGCAGGGGTCACACTCTCACCCGGGGCCGGGCTAGGGCCTGGGGAGCCCGCGCTTCTCGGTGACTGCAGGAGCTTGGGCACTTCTTATCCGCGGGCTTTACATTTGAAAGCGGCGCTGGTGATTTAACACAAGAAATCAATGCGCACTCCGCTTTGACCGCAGAGCTCGTCGGGCGGATCAATTTCTCTGTCATGCTCGCGCGGCCACCGACTCGGGTTTAAAGCCCATTGCTTCTCTCTAAAGCGGAGCCTCGGGACTTCGGTTTGGGATTAATCAACAGTGATGAGCTTAAATAAACGAGATGAATTTTCTGTATATCTTGCAGGGCTTCTTTTGCCCAAATTCATGGAGCCCCTGTGTGCTGCGAGGGTGGGGGTGGGGTGCCCAGGAGCGTCCTCCAGGGCGGGGGGATGGTGCCCAGCTGCACGCCTGCCTGCCGTTACATTTGCACAGCAAAGCGCTGTGTTTACTGAAAGTGAATGTCACACATTAATAAAACGCAAGGCTTGCTGGAGACGTTTAATTGGTGCTTTACGTGACATTCCAGACCTCGGCGTCCACTTCCGAGGTGATGGGGTGAAGCTCTAATGTGGGGGCTCCCCGTCGCACTGGCCCTACAGACACTTGTGTGTCCAGGGGTAGAATTTCATGCTCGAATCACTCAGACTATCACAAAATCACAAAATGGGTGACTCTCACAAAATCACAGGAACTGGGGCAGGAAGGGCTTGGAGTCCAGTCTGACACCTCAGTGTCGTGTTTTTCGAGGGGGATGAGGGATGCTCGTGGAGTTGGGTCCACCTTGAGCCCCCCCGCCCAGCTGAGAGGAGCAAGGAACCACTGTCCCGCTCGAAGCCTGAACTGGGGCTCCCGAGGGGCGACACGTGCCGTCAGCCACCTCAGCCTGGAGGACATGCCCACACCGAGGGGTTGCAAAGCCCTGGTGTCTGAGCCCAGCGGTGTGTCTGATGTTTTGTCCTGGCCGGCAGGTGGGCCTCCTACTGAGGCTGCCTATGGAGGCCAGACACCCACCTCCCCGTGAGGCGGCCTCCGTGGGACACCTGAGCCCACCCAGGTGTCTGAGGACACAGGACCCCAGGCGCCCTTGCCCACTGTCCTATGCCAGGCGTGCTCAGCCCTGCTGGCTCCTCCGTGCTCTTTGTGAATTTGCATGTTGTTCGTTCCAGACCCCTGAAGGGCCCCGGTGGGCCAGGAGCATCATGAGGGGCAGGGATGAGTGTGGTGCCCTGTCCGCTGAGCTGAGCTGTGCAGGGCAGGGCTTTGGGAACGGCTTTGTCCCTGAAGGCCCACGAAGGCCTTGGGTAGAGGGGCTGGCGGTTGACGTTGGGGTCAGACGGAGCTGGTGTCGGCACGTCCCCCCATCTAATCTTTAGAAACCTACGTAATCTCTGGGCCTGGGCGTCCTCACCTGGATCTGAGGTTGACAGGACCTATTTGCAGAGCGGCGTGGAGGGCAGAGGGCACCAACGTGAAGCCCCTACCGTGGGGGGAAGGGTTCTAGTCCCTGGTCTCCCCTCCCCTCCCTGCTGGGGGAGGAGGCAGTCCCCCCACCCCCGCTGCAGAGGGGACAGCTGGCCTGCCTCCGTTGGGCCCTCAGCCGTGCCCTTGCTGCACGGAACCAGGGAGGGGGGCATAGGTTGCAACAGGCCCACGGGTGCAGCTATGCCACACTCAGGGCCAGGACTTGGCTGTGGGCAGCTCAGGCAGCATCTCAGGACCGTCCTGGGTTCTGGATCCTGGGTTCTGTGACCAAAGCAGCTTGAACCACCCTGCTCTCAGACACCCTTCCCTTCTGGCCTGGCCCTGTCCGGCACCCGGGGTCTGGGCCCCAGGGACCCGGTCATGAGGCGTCAGTGGGGTGAGCTATGTCCTCGTGGAGCTGCCCTGCCTCTGGGTGGTGAGGAGCACAGGGCCCCCTCGCCAGGGCCCCCTCCTGTGAGGGACGGGGCGGGGGGCGGTTACCGCAGGACCCTTGCCCAGCTGTCTCTGCTCCGCCCATGTGCTGGGAGTCCATTTCTCCACTGCTGGTATTCCTGTGAACCCACAGGGAACCCAGAAAAGGAGAGCCTGGCCCTGGATGCATTTCTGCATCTTTTATTACCATTTCCTGCAAAGGAGCCCAGGAAACCTGGAACATGCCCGCTGAGTGTGCGGGCCTCTCGCAGGCAGAGAGCGCCTGCTTTCTTCCCAGGAGCCTTCCCACCAAAACCCCTCTGAGACGATGCGCACGGAGCCCGCCTCACCAGGACTTGCAGGTGCTGCCTGTCCGGTCGCTGTCCTGCCAAGACCCAGGCCCACCGTCTCCCTGAAGCTCTGCAGGCCGTATACGCCAGCGCATCCTTGACTGAGGTGCTGAGACTCACCGGGCTGCCCCTGGCCGCCCAGGCCCCCGTCAGGCAGGGCCAGATTCCCTGCAAACCGTGCGGAGACGGTCCAGGGGCCAGGGCTGGACATGGTCCCCCTTCTCCTGAGCCGCATGGCGCCCCCCCCGGTGCCCAGCTGGCACCTGGGGCTCACCTCCCAGCTCCTCCCACACGGTGCCCAGCTGAGAGGAGTTTCCACAAGAAATGGGTGCTGGGGCATCTCTGCAGGGGCTCTTGGGCAGGTGGAAGGAGCTCACCTGGTCCGGGTGAGGCCCACCTGCCCGGCTCCTGAGACTGACGACAGGAAGACAGGACCCAAACTGGGTCCACCTCCTGGTTCAGGTAGACGGGCCCGACCGACAGCGCTGGACACAGCATGGAGCCAGTGTCGGGGGCAGACACGTGAGTGAAAAGGCCTGGATTTAAACAACACTGCATCCCAATCGCCCGAGCCTGGAGGCCTTGGCTGTGTTCCGGCTGCTGAGACCACGGCCAAGGGGCTGTGCTGACCAGCCTGGCTCAGAAAGCCCCGCCCAGAACTTTCCACCACCCCCGCGTCTCTCTTCGGGCCCTGCTTGCTCCCTGCTGCACTGACGTCCCATGCGCTTTCCTGTTTAGGCCACAGCTCTGACGCCAGCCGGACATTCAGGGCCGCCTCGGCGTCCACACTTGGGGGCCCGAAGTCTGCCCCCCTGCCTTGCTCTCAAGAGCGACCTTGCCTCCTGGGTGGGACAGGGCCTCTGAGAAGACCCGGGGACTGTCACCTCCCGAGCTGCCAGGGTGCCTTCCCGTCAGCCCCCAGGCTGGGCCCCCATCCCCATGCGGTTCAGGGCAGCCACGGCTTCCGTGTGCCTGTGCACACACATGCACACTCACGCAGACACATGCGTGCACACAGAGACACACACACGCTCATCAATTCCATTTGAGGGCCTCTGCCCCCTTTCCACCCCTCGAATAAGTCACGTCCTTCGCCTGCGTATCACAAGCCCGTCTCTCGTCCTAATGATGCTGATGAGAGATATTTACACTCTGCAATCAGGGCTTCGTGTTCGTTTTATTAATTACCTCTTCTCTGCCTGTTGATCTGAAGAACTCTGAGGCTGTGAGGTATGACAGATGCTTCTCTGCTTGGCTTTGCAGGCCCAGAGAGGGTGCGGCGGGGGGCCCGGGCTCCACATGGCCCCGTGAGCACCTTTCCATTTTGGCGCCGGCCTCTGAGACGGCCCCCGCCTCCCCCTCCCGCTGCGCAGTCACCCGGCCCACCCGCCGCGCCGCCCTCCAGGCTGGTCACACGGCCACAGCCCGCGACCCTGCATGTCCTACATTCCGTCCCCGAGGGGGAATCACAGCAACCTTTCCAAACTGCAAGATTTCAACCGCGCTCCTGTGCTAACTGCCCACCTCCTGGCTCTCATCCTGTTGGGACAGAGCCCAGACAGGATGCCTGTTGGTGCTGGGCAAGCCTGGAGACCATAGTTGCCCATCCCCCCAGGCTGCCTGTCTTCCGGGTCCCTGCTGTGTCTGGCCAGAGGCACGTGGTCTCCACACGTCCCGTCCTCGCTCTCCTTTGGAGCCAGGGGCCGCTTCTTATCACCCCGCTCAGGGTCTCCTCCCCGGTCTGTCTTCTTCGAATCTCTCGTCATCTGAGATAACCCCGTGCGCCTGCTGGTTTAGAACCTGGGCCCCAGGACCCGGCAGCCTCTGCGGTGTGTCCCTGCCGACCTCGAAGGTGCTGGTGCCCGGCAGGCAGCATGGTCCTCACTGAAGCAGAACCATGTCCCTGCTTCCCTGGGCTCACTTGCAATTGAATCGAGGCCTTGTTAAAGAGAGGACCTGTGGAAACTTTAAAGTGTGAGTATCCGGTTCACAGGCCACCCTGAACCCTGCTGGGCCCGCGGTGGGCTTTGTGCTTCGCGTCTGGTGCGGGCAGCGGTGACTCCGAACCAGGAAGTGAAGGGGCATCACGGTTACGCCAGGCCCCCCTGCCCCCCATAACCCTCCTGGCATCAGCCTCCCGGGTCCTCCATTTGGACCAACAACAGTAAATCAGAATAAATGCCACCACTGAGCCAGCACTGCTTCCCCGGGTCCAGAAAGGGCTGTGGTGACCCCTCAGGCTCCTGGGATGAGTGGGTCCAGAGTGCGACTCATGAACCCACCGGAGGGCGAGGCCAGCCTCCCAGGGCAGGGGCAGTGGAGGGAGGGGGGCAGCCGTACTGGGTTTTTACGTCAGACTCCACACGCAAACAGTCTGCTTGAAAGCAAATATTATCTTGGAGGAAGGAAGGAGCCAGCGCTCTGAGGGTGCTCTCGGGAGGACGACTGCGCGTGGGTGCTCTCGGGAGGACGAGCGGCCGAGGGTGCTCTCGGGAGGACGAGCGGCCGAGGGTGCTCTCGGGAGGACGAGCGGCCGAGGGTGCTCTCGGGAGGACGAGCGGCCGAGGGTGCTCTCGGGAGGACGAGCGGCCGAGGGTGCTCTCGGGAGGACGACTGCGCGTGGGTGCTCTCGGGAGGACGAGCGGCCGTGGGTGCTCTCGGGAGGACGAGCGGCCGAGGGTGCTCTCAGGAGGACGAGCGGCCGAGGGTGCTCTCGGGAGGACGAGCGGCCGAGGGTGCTCTCGGGAGGACGAGTGGCCGAGGCACTATTACTGCCGAACGGTTTTCCGAGGAAGATGCACAGGAGGAGGAATGGCTGGTGATGCCTTGGGGCAGGGGGGCCTCCCTGTCACCTGGACAGGAAGGGCACAGAGGCTGCGGCCTCATCCTCGGCTCCACGGCCTCCCCCAAAGCCCGCAGCCTTCTGGGAAACTCGCACGCTTTCTCACTCTCTGCCCTCGCTTGCTTTGGAGGCCAGACGTCCCAGACGGCTCCGTGGGGTTGGGACCGTGGGCTGGTCTCACTGCCTCAGTTTCTGCGTTCCCTGCCCCGTGGCCTCTCGAAGCCAGCAGCTGCTGCCCTCCGACCCTGCCGCCTTCCGGCGCCTCTCCCGGGCAGAAAGAGAGGGCATGGAGGCTGCCCTCTGCCCGCTTGGCACCTCTCAAGGGCCGCTGGCCACAGGTGCAGGTGGGAGAGCAGGTCTCCACAACTGAGGCCTTCACAGCGCAGGAACCGCAGCTCCAGCCCGGCCAGTCTGCCCTCTGCTCCAGTGAGTCTGGCCCGCTCAGGTTTTTCACGGAGCAGATCAGGAGTGTCTGTCCCACGATTGCCTCTCTCACTCAGCATCTCGCCCGCCAGGTCCGCCCTGGGGTTGCCCATCCCAGGACGGCCTGCTTGCAGAGGCTGAAGCACAGTCACTGCGGGCAAACGAGGCTCTCCTTCCTGCTCATCTGCGACGGTCACTTGGATTGTTCCCACAGCTGGGCTTTTGCGAACAATGCTGCAGTGGGGTGCAGAAGTCTCTACAAGATCCAGATTTTAATTCTTGGACATAGCCACACGTGGGACTGCTCCATCTTATGGCGCCTCTCTTTTTCAGCTTTCTGAGGAAGCTACACATTTCGCACCATTTTGCATTCCTACCTACAGGGCAAAAGAGCTCCAGCTCCTCTGCGCTCTTGGCGCCACTTGTCATCTCTTGCCGTTTTGAAGACAGCCGCCCTAATAGGTGTGAGGTGACGCCTCACTGTGATCTTAATTGGCATTTCCTAACGGTGAGTGATGTTGAGCATCTTTTCACATACCTGTTGGCCATTTCTATGTTTTCTTTGGAGAAATATCTATTCAAGTCCTTTGCTCATCTCAGAATCAGATTAATGTTATGATTTTGCTATTGCATTATAGGAGTTCCTTACATATTTGGATATTAACCGCTTATCAAACAAGTACTGTTTTCTCCCACTCGGTAGGTTGCCTTTCTACTCTCCCGACCATTTCCTTTGCTGTGCAGAAGCTTCAGCGTGATGCGGTCCCATCTGTTTTTGCTTTTGTTACTTGAGCTTTCGGTGTCATGTCCAGGACATCACTGTCGAGCCAAATGTCACGAAGCTCTTCTCCGCTTTCCTCTAGGAGTTTCACAGTTTCATGTCTTATGCTGAAACTGTAGCCCGTCTTCAGCTGATGTTTATGTATGGTATAAAGGTCCAGTTTTATGTGGTTGCCCAGTTTTCCCAACAACATTTATTGAAGAGACTGTCCTTTGCCCATAGTGTATTCTTAGCGATCTTGTAGCAGCTGAGTCACCCATTCACACGTGGGTTGACTGTCAGGCTCTCTACTCTGTTCCACTGACCCACGCTGTTGTTCAATCGCTCAGTCGTGTCCGACTCTTTGTGACCCCATGGACTGCAGCACAGCAGGCCTCCCTGTCCTCCACCATCTCCCGGAATTTGTACAGAAGTTCATGTACACTGAGCCGGTGACGCCATCCAACCACCTCATCCTCTGTTGCCCCTTCTCCTCCTGCCTTCAATTTTTCTCAGCATCAGGATCTTTTCTAACCAGTTGGCTCTTTGCATCCCATGGCCAAAGTACTCGAGCTTCAGCTTCAGCATCAGTCCTTCCAATGAATACTCAGGATTGATCTCCTTTAGGGTGGACTGGTTTGCTCTCCTTGCAGTCCAAGGGACTCTCAAGAGTCTTCTCCAACACCACAGCTCAAAAGCATCAATTCTTTGGCACTCAACTTTCTTTATAATCCAACTCTCACATCCATCCATGACTACTGGAAAAACCATAGCTTTGACTAGACAGACCTCTGTCGGCAAAGTAATGGCTCTGCGTTTTGAATTCACTGTCTAGGTTTGTCATTGTTTTCTTTCCAAGGAGCAGGTGTCTTGTAACTTCGTGGCCTGTTGACCCTGGGTCTGTTCTGGTGCCACACTGTTCCAGCGGCCAGAGCTCTGTGATGTGTTCTGAGATCAGGAGCTGCTACAGGATCTTTGATCGCCTTCTGGGCAGGTTTATCATCACAGCACAGCATGCCAACTGCTCCGTTTGGGGTAATTTTTTCATTGCCAGCTCACATCTTCCTTTGACAATGAAATAAACATTTTCTAAGAGCCCCTTCAGAGGAGCTACTGAAAACATCTGGAATAAGTAGGTGAACAGTGAGGAATAGTGATGGACCCTTAACTGGCGAAGAGTTGAAATAAAAGACCTCATTCTGTGGAATTTAGAAATCGTACCATCCAGGATTCCCTAAGAAGCAGGCTCAAGCCCTCCATCTCCAGCAGCACACACATCTCCCTCATGCACGGAATGGCTCCACTAGAAAGTGCTGAGATGTCATAGCTTGGTCGTGCCCAGCTACCCAGGTTGGGAAGATGAATTTCCTAGTTCACGAAACAAGCTGACTCGCCTGGGAGTTGCCCTGAGAGGGAGTTTCTGTTTCCAGCTAAACAGCTCTTGACAAGACCACAGCACGTACAGCTGAGAACCCAGGCATGCACACAAGCATGCGCGTGCACACACACACACACACACACACACACACACACACCCCTCCCTCTGCCTCCCTCTGGCCCTCCTGACCCTGGCAGGTGACCAGCAGGTGATTAAGGAGACCACCAGCCCGTCCTCCAGACAGAACCTGAGACCTGACCCCTTGTGGTGGTGATTTTGTCAAGAGCTCTGAAGTCACTTCCCTCCCAGTCACACCTGCAGCCCCACGTGGGTGCCTCGCCCAGGTGGGGGTCCGTGTCCTCCTGCTCTGATCGTGGTTCGTGCGGTCTGCCCTCATTTTGCACAGTGCAGGCGGCTCGTGCAGCTCTGTCGACAAAGACCCCTCCCTTCAGCTCTTGAAAACAACCACAAAGCCACAGGCTCCCGCCCCCAGCGCGCCGACACGCTCAGACGCCTTCTCCAGAAAACCAGAAATGGCCAATTCCAGCCAGAATTCAGGACCAGCTCTCTCCTCTAATGGTGATTATTAACTTCCTTCCCACTTGTGGATGACCTTTTGAAGACTAGTTGTTTTCTTGAGAAAGGGAGAGAAAATACATAAAATAGCAGCAATTGAAGGATTAAAGAAAAGGAAAAGGACGTCAGCTTATTAAGAAGGAAAGCTGACTTCTGCTCCAACATCCTAGTTAAAAGTTCAAAGCACATTTCTCCTATAAATTAGGCGAGTGTAAAATTCCGGGAGATGGGAAAAGAAGAAATAAGATTTTAAAACATGTGAAGAATCTCAATGGGCAGCAGGAAGGAAAGTCGGAGGCGGGCAACATGCATCGACACGCCATTAACATGGTCAATGGATGGCTCCTGGCCTCACTCACGGGGCAGGGGGCAGGGCAGGGCGTGGCTAATATTTAAGGAAGAGGAAAATCTTAATTAACTGGCTTGACAATGTAACTTTCGTGAAAGAACCATATTTTGTTAAAAAATGGAACAGGAGCAATGAAAGGAAAAGGGAAACAGCGACAGTTAGAGGCGACCCCAGAGCGTGACTGCACTTGGAGGTCGGTCTTCGAAGAGGTGATCAAGGTGGAATGAGGCAGAGGGTGGGCCGCGATCCGGTGTAACCCGTGTCCTTCTATGAGGAGGTGATCAGGACACAGGCCCAGCAGGATGGCGTGGGGACAGGATGCCATTACGGTGATGCTGTCGTTACACTGTCCAGTGCAGACCCAGAGAACTGCCCTCGTCAGGCGCCAGCAAACCCATCCTGAGGCCTCGCCCCCTGCCCTCAGCCCAGGCTTCAGCACCCTCAGACCCTGGGGCTCGGGTCTCAGAGCCTGCTCTTCCCTCGGGGCTCCGTCTCCTCGTCGACCTGTCCCTGGGCCTCCCGGCTGGCTCTCTGCCTGGACACCAGGTCCCCGTGGATCCTGACCCACGTCTCAGGGTCAGCCTGGCCGAGCCTCTGCTGCTGGCCTGGCCCGCCCCCGGTCTTGGTCCCCAGACTCTCCCTCCGCTCATCCAGGCCCCACTGCAGAGCTAGGGAAGCAGGGGCGGTTCCCGGTCTCTATGGAGAGCCGTGCCCTCCACCCCCACACTGCTCTGGGACCCTGACAGGTGGGCTTTCCTTCCCCTCATTTTGCCGGGAACAGAGCTTCTTCGCGGGCGGACGTGTGCGTCTGGCTAAGCTTGGCCCTGTGCTCAGAAGCGCCCACGCCTGGGGTGGGCAGGGTCTCCAGGGCTGCGGTTCTACAGTCCGAAGTGGCGGGGATTCCAACGGCAGTTCATCTAGAGGGTCTGCTGGCCACGGTGCCCTTGGGCATCCAGAGGGGCCTGGTGAGCCAGGTGCCCTGGGCGCAGCACTTGTCAGAGCTGAGCCCGCTCTTTGCTCAAGAGCCCGGGTGGGCGGGGCTGTGGGCCCCCAGATGTGGGAGCGGAGCCTGGATGGGGGCCCGGGGAGGCCCAGGCGCGGGAGGCGGGCACGTGCGGGTCTGTGCTGAAGGATGCGAACTGACATTCCCCCAACACCCCTGCCCCCGCTCCCCGGCAGACGCCAGGCGGCCTCACTGCGCTTCCCTGTGGAGGAGGAAGACCCCGGCACCTGCAGCAGCAGCACGCGCCCCAGGGGTCCTTACACACGGCAGCCGTGTAGGGGGGCAGATGCCAGCAGGATGGGAGCCCTGGTCCAGGGGCCTCGCGTGCCCCGAGCAGCGGGAAGAGTGCCTTCCTTGCGCATATAGCGCTGGCCCTCGGCCGGCGGAAATGAAGGGCGTTTCCCCAGTCCTAGGAGCAGAAACGGCCAGAGCACACGGGGCTGTGTGCTGCCGGGAAGCTGGCCCAAGAAGAGATGAGAGGCGCCTGCAGTCCTCCACAGTCACCTGCGGCGACCAGGCAGTCAGCCCATTTCCATCTAATTTATAGCCAGAGAGGCCTGTAATCTCATCCATCTGACCTACAACCCGAGAGAGACGGGTCCGTGGGAACAGAGATTGAGTTCGTGGAGAAGGGACCCTAGGCTTTGCTGTCGCTGTGTCCCTGCGCTGAGACTCCAGTCGGGGACCAATATTGTGCAAAATGGCAGCAGAATGTGGCAGCAGAATGTGGAAGACTTGCCCCCACCCCTATCCAGCAGACCTCTGCCTTTTGCTCGGGAGTCGCACATTCCTGTTCACCTTCCAGCCCCCTCTGGCTGACCCTGTGAATCAGGCTGGCCTCTAAACAGGCGTCTGGTTTCAGAGAGAACTGGGGCCCGAAGGGGACATGAGGAATTTCGGCAGCATCTCTGGCACCACCGTGTGCCGGGCACATGCCGAGGTCCTTGTTGACATGGGCGACACACCACATACATGATCTACACACACGCACGCATATGTGACACGCACATACAATGTAGATAACATATGGGATAGGAACCCTCCAGCTACACAACAGCCCTGTAAACATATGCTTTGGTCCCCAGGGGTCTCCCACAGGGCGGGATGGGCCCTGGTCACTCACTGGCTGGAAAGGAGCAGGACTCCTGCCGGGGAGACCAAGGCGGGGTGTGGCCTGGGCCCAGCAGAGGGGACAATCTGAGGGTCCGAGAGCAGGTCCGTGTAAAAGCTTGGGACGTGGGAATGGTCTGCTTCATCTAAAAGTTCAGTACACAAAACCTGCTGGTCCCACTTCTGCACAAAAGGAAGCTCAATGTTGTAGGAAAAAAGCCCAGCGAAGTGCCCCAGGAAGGAGGCAGGGGACAGGGGACTTTCCTTGTCCTCCGTGGCCCCAGGGCTTCCGAAAGTCCCATGAGGATCCTGCATTACTTATTGGTCAGACAGGGTTAGATCGCAGCCCCAGGGTGGGGGCGGGGAGGTGGGGTGCAGGCGGGGGCAGGTGGGGCAGGTAGGGTGCCCAGGAGTGAGGAGGTGGACGAGAGGTCCGCATTCTCCATGTGGCTGCACCCCATCTCGGCACCGGCTTTGGGGCCCCCCCGGGAGCGGTCAGCTCAGCACACCCCACCTGGCACTTCTGCATGGACGTCTGTTTTAGTTCCTTCTTTGGGAAGAGCTTAGCCCGGGCAAGCAGCCTCTGCGGGACATTCTCTGTAGGAGCCTGGAGACGGCGGCTTCCCACCAGGGAGCCCACTCAGGGGTCCTGAACACAGGCTGGGACAAAGCAGATGGGGTCCGGGCCCGCCACACATCAGCGCGGGGCTCAGGGGCTCTGCTCTCACCTGAGGACCACACGGCCTTTCTCTGAGGTGCCCCTCGCGTGCAATGGTGCCCGTGGCTCGGCCCATCCCCCCTGCCCACACTGCACAGACCGCACACCGTCTATCCTGCCCGGGCACCGCCAAGCGAGCTGTAAACAACAGGCAGTGGGAACCCGAGACCGCAGGGCCAGAGTAGCAGGCACTTTGGGGTGGGCTGGGAACAGCACCTTAGTAAATACTAAGTGGTCTTGTGAAAATTCCAACCAAACTCCGTTATGGGAGCGTGGAGAGCAGAGCTTCTGGTAGCAACTCCGGAGCAATTACAACCAACACATGCAAATCAGCCGCCTGCAAATCAGACTCGGCATTAAAAGGCGTTGATCCTTGCTCCGTGGAACAAGTCCAGTATGTTCGTTTGCAAAGAGAGGAACCTCCACAGCGAGCTCAGCACCGACGGCTCCAAAAGCAAACCGCAGTTCACTCCAGTGAAGAAGGGACGGCGCAGCAAGGAGCCACAGCTGAGAATCTTGGTGCGCGGGGCCCCGGGGCCAGGCTCTGGGCCAGGCCGTCCGTGGTCTCCTAACACACAGGGCGCGGGGGTCGGGATGCGTCTCGGGGCTGTGGGTGTGGCGTCACACACGCAGGGTGCAGAGCAGGATGGAGTGTGTGGTCAGCCCGGCTCCCCTCTCGAGGGAGAGAACTGCCCTGCGCAGAGCCAAGGGCATTCCTACCGCAGCCACGGCAACAGGGGAGCCACCCCGGGGGGCTGCAGGCTAAGCCAGGACACGCCGCAGAAGAGGCTCCTGGGGGCAGGACAGCTGAGGGGGTCTGGAGGAAGTGGGGGGCACCTGGGCGGGCACAGGAAAGGGGAGATGGCCGGTGGGGGGTGGGGCGGCAGGTGGGAGGGGGCACCAGCTCTGGGGGCAGAACTCAGCTCCCTCGCAGGGGCGCCAGTCCCCAGGGCCACCCGGGGCTCAGCCCCTCACCATCCCCTCGAGCCCCTCCCGCACTCCCTGCTGGCCACCCCCTGCCCTGGACCTGTCTCCCGGGTGGCTGTCTACATGGCGGGCACCCCTTTGTCCAGTGGTTTTCAAACCTGTTCACGAGTCAGAATCACAGGAGACTTGCCCTCCTCCTGCCCTCAGAGGTGCTGAGCCCCTGGGTCTGGCGTGGGCCTGACACTCAGCATTTCCCAGGTTCCTGCTTCTCCGGGGACCCCCTTGGAGATGCACTGCCGTGGACCACAGCGTCCAGAGGCCGCTCCTTTGTCCTGCCTGGCGAGGGGGCTGACCGCCAGCCGCACCTGTGTCCCCAGACGAGGCCCTGCACACAGCCGGCAGGGCCCCAGGGTTGGCTCGGCCCCCGAAGCTACGGCTGTAGAGCTGCCCCGGCGACTTCTCAGGAACCCCACCCCAGGCGTCCCTTCCTTCCAGCCGGACTCTGTTCCTCCCCCGCCCCCTGCTCGCTTCCAGAGCAGCTCCAGACGCAGCTCAGATCGCATACGTCCAAGGGAAGAACTCAGGGTGCTGACGGCCCTGAATTAATACCAAGCTCACAGGACACACTGCGGTAACCCCCTGAGGTCTGACCGGAGGATGGCGGGGTGACAGTGCAGACAGGACCCCGGCAGAGAGGGGAGGGTCAGGGGCTCGGCCCTGACTCCATCAGCATCGTCACCCCAGGCCCCCCAGCCCCACACCAGCAGGCATTATCGAAAACCTGGAGAATGAAAAGGGTGCAAACATCTTTCAGTCTTTGAACTGCCTTTGGGCCATAAAACAGCGCAAGAGTCGGCGCTTCATTCCCAGCAGACCTGGCAGAAAGAAAGCTCTCTCCTGAACTTTAAACATCCCTTTCACTCGGCCCGAATGTTCACATGCAAATCAATGATCACACGCAAAGCCTCACGATTAGCATCTACACTTGGCATGCCCTCAGGCCCTGGAGAACTTGGGGGGGGGCGTGAGCCCCTCTTCCTGATTTGGAAGGTGGATATGCGACCCCCGGCTCTGGCCCCTGTGCGTCTGGCAGCCTGGTTTCACCCCCAGCCCCTCTGCTCTGAGGTCACCCACAGGCGTGTTCGGGGTGAGGCTGGGCTCTGAGGTCCTGGATGCAGGGTGGGTCCGGGCCTGGCCCTTTCCACCCTCAGGCTGCGGTTCTCCTGGCCCATTGCCCGCTGTGACCTGGGCAGGGCCGTGAGCTCTGTCCATGGAAATCGAAGGGCACAGCCCGATGGCACCATTGCTGTCTTAGTGTTCATGGAACAACTTGGAGAAAAACTGTCAGCAGGGTTCAAAAGCCGTCACCAGCAGGTGTCGTGGTTAAACTGTGTCCCTTTGAGAGATGTGGCCGTTATAACCCGCAGTGACTGTGACCTCAGTGACTGTGGGAAGGGGGGCCTCTGCAGACAATGGGGTCACGATGGGCTCGCCTGGGGGGCCCCTATCCAGTGTCACGAGAGTCCTTGTTACAAGGGAGTCTGGAGAGAGACGGCCACGCCAGGGGACACGGTGTGACACACGGGGAGGCGGAATCGCCAACGTGCTCATGTATGACACACACGTGTTCTTTCATGACCCTGCTCACTGCGAGGCTCCCCCACCCACCATGTGCTCTAGGGGCTCAGCTGCCCACATGGCAGCCACCTGCTTCTGGGGCTGCGGCTGCCGGGGTCGACTCCAGCCCCTGGCTGGTCAGCCCCTGACGCCCCTCCTCCACTGCACACCTCGCCCCTTCCCGCTTGTCCTTCTGTCCTTTCTTTCTGCTCGGGAAAACCACACCAGGGACCCTCATCCCCTCTGTTTCATGCACCCACCAACCTAGTTATCCATGGGCCTCTTCATCCGTCCATCTGTCCATCTCCACCCAGCATCCATCTGTCCTTGCATCCGTCCTTCCCTCCATCCAACGGCGCATGCACGCACACCTCTGAACTACTGTGAACACATGTTGCACAAAAGAGAGCTGATATCTGTATCAGTTCAGTCACTCCAGTCACTCAATTGTGTCTGACTCTGCGACTCCACGGACTGCAGCACGCCAGCCTTCCCGGTCCATCATCAACTCCTGGAGCTTATTCAGATTCATGTCCATCGAGTTGGTGACGCCATCCAACCATCTCATCCTCTGTGGTCCCCTTCTCCTCCTGCCTTCAATCTTTCCCAGCATCAGGGTCTTTTCAAATGAGTCAGCTCTTCACATCAGGTGGCCAAAGTATTGGAGCTTCAGCTTCAGCATCAGTCCTTCCAATAAACATTTAGGACTAATTTCTTTTAGGATGGACTGGTTGGATCTCCCTGCAGTCCACGGGACTCTCAAGAACCTTCTCTAGCACCACAGTTCAAAAGCATCAATTCTTCTGCTCTGAGCTTTCTTTATAGTCCAACTCTCACATCCATACATGACCACTGGAAAAATCATAGTTTTGACTATATGGACCTTTGTTGGTAAAGTAATGTCACTGCTTTTTGATATTTATATAAAATACTTAATAAAACCTAAAATATTATGACTATTTAGAATATAAAAGCCTGGAAAAATAAATTATTGGCAGAATGAAATGGAGAACTCTTTAATTAACATTTACAAGGTTATCGTCAGCCTTGAGAGACTCCCTGTCTCAGGCGCAGAGTCCGGGCTCCTGACGTGGAGCACGGGTTCCGGTGCTGGGCCCGCCAGCCCCTGCAACAGGTCAGGCGCTCCCTTGTGCTGGGGGCTGCACCCACCTTCACTTCTGACAAAAGACCTGTCTGGAGCTGGGCCCCTGGCAGCCTGGTGTCTCCATCCTCCAGGACACCGTTTGGAAGCTGGGTCTCTGAGGCGCCGTCATCCAAGGTCACCGGGTGGGTGGGCAGGCTTCCTTTCACTCACTGGCGGGCTTCCTGTGAACTGTTCAGGGCCCTGCTGTCCAGTCCCCCTTAAACGGCCGGGCTCAGGTCCTGCGGCTTGATTCCCATCATATCGAACTCTTCCTTGAGGATGAAGATGCCCCAGGGACTCAGAAACCTGGTGGGCATGGCTCCCAGTGGGTTTGGGTGCCCGCTGCGCGCCTCAGCTCTTCCAGGGCGGGGCCTGGAGGTGGATGTGGGCGGGGCCTCGGCAGAGCCTGGGCGGGGCCTGGGGCCTGATCGGAGCCTGGAGCCTGGAGGAGGCGCTGGGTGGGCAGCTCGTTGGCTCCAGGGAGAAACCAGTGCATTTCCTGTCTCCCCAGGGATGGGAGGGTGGACTGGCTCAAAAGTTTTCTCCGGAGTGAGCAGATTCCAGGACTCAGAAAAGCGGCAGGTGACCGGCCATGGGTAACACGGCCTGGGGCTGCGAGGGGGTCTGGGCAGAGTCACCAGGGCACCACTGAAGCCAGATATTCATGCTGTGCCTGCTACCCCCCCTTGATTTCCTGGAGCCCCTGGCCTTTAAAGCTGGACCCACGACTGCCAGAATAAAGCTTCTACCTGCTGGCCACTCCCGTGGTGAGGCCAGTGCTTCCTCCTGGTGGTGTCCCCTGGTGCGTGCTTTCCGCAGTCACTGATGTTGGGATGTGGGCTGATGGTAGGAGGTGGGCAGCCACCTTGGGCCGTGAGGAGGGAGTCCTGTGCGGAGGGTGTGGGAGCCGTGCAAGGGCAGGGGCCTCTGTCTCCGCAGGTGCCAGGTGGTTCCTGGACTGCCTGACTCTGGACTTTTTCTTCTCCAAGAAATGAAAATAAACTTCTAGTTGTTTAAGCTGCTATTATTTTGGATTTCCTGTCACAGTCAGTCACACTAATCCTGAATAATGTTTGCCAGTAAACGGATTATCCTCTCAAACGTGTGAGAACACCAAGTCAGCCTCTGAACCACACTTTTGGATGAGGGAGCCTTCACATGCAGCCTGGGAGGCCAAGGGGAGGCTGCGAGGGCAGGCAGACAGGACCCCAGGGGCCCCCTGTGCCCCCACAGCTCAGTGTACAGCTGGGGCCCAGGCCGTGGGGAAGACCCCGGGCAGGGCCTGGGGGAAGGACTGGGGAGGCTAAGCTGTCCCCTGGTCCTTCTGCCCCTCCTGCTCCCTGAGTGCAGAAGGGGCTTCCGGGCAGAGCTCCCGGCCGAGCGCTGGGCAGGGGTGGACACCGGGCACTGGGGGCTCGTCTGGGCACTCGGCCCACAGCTTCCTCTGGAAGAGCTCAGCGCCCCTTGTCCATTTCCCACTTCCTCGCCTGTGTGTTCGAGGGTGAGTGTGGCCCCGCCTCGGGGGCACAGGGTGGGGCGAGGACGCCCTGGCAGGTGAGTGTGACGAGTCTGGAGCCGGGCGCCTTCCACATGGGGAGACCTTGCCTGTCCCCTTTTCCAAGTGAGGACCCCAGGCAGAAGGCCCTGCGGGGAGCCAGGAGCCACGGGGACGGAGCCTGAGCTCGGCCAGGCGGTGATGGGGTATCCAGCCTGGTGGGGGCACCCCTGGACGTGGTGGGACCGCTGAGCAAAGGCCAGTGTCTAGGGAGCCTGGCAGCCCTGACGCCCTGCTGACGGGCCACTGCACCTGGTCTAGAACCCGCGTTACCCCCAGGCAGCTCCGTGCACGGGACCCGCGAGTGTCTGAGAGAGGTGTGCGTGTCTCAGTGATTCTGCCAACGGGCATCTCCCCAGATGGATGGCATGGTTAGAAAGCGGCGCTGCCCTCGGTCTGAGGGTGCCGTCTGAGCAGGCAGGCTGGCTCTGAGTTTTCATCTGTAAATATCAACCCTGTACCAACGTTTCTAAAATATAAAACCCACCTCCCGTCAGCAGCGTTCAGAGAGCCCACGGGTTTCTGGAATCACCTTTCCCAGGAGACTGTCAGGAATGCCCTCTGTGTGCTTGCCTAAACCTGATTCTGCCTTCCAGTGTTGAGAGACTGGGGCTCCCCGCAGATGAAGCAGGAGAAACCGGGCTCGCTTTCCACAGGACCAGGAAGGAGCTCAGATCTGGGCCGAGCACAGGGCGGGCCTGGGGCTGCAATGAAGCCTGGGGTCGAGCCTTTCCCCGCAGAGGTCAGGTGGTCCTTGGGACGTGCAGGGCGGGCCTGGGGCTCCGATGAAGCCTGGGGTCGAGCCCCTCCCCGCAGAGGTCAGGTGGTCCTTGGGACGCGCAGGGTGGGCCTGGGCTCCAACGAAGCCTGGGGTCGAGCCCCTCCCCGCAGAGGTCAGGTGGTCCTTGGGACGCGCAAGGCGGGCCTGGGGCTCCAATGAAGCCTGGGGTCGAGCCCCTCCCCGCAGAGGTCAGAGGTCAGGTGGTCTTGGGACGCGCAGGCTGGGAATGGCGCTGCCTCCCAGGGCAACTTTGCCAAGGACTCCCCCCTGACATGGGGCTCCGACGGTACAGAACCTGCCTGCAGTGCAGGACATGGGGGCTCAATCCCTGGGTCAGGGAGATTGCCCTGGAGGGGGCAAGGCAGCCCACTCCAGTGTTCCTGCCCGGAGAATTCCATGCACAGAGGAGCCTGTGGGCTGCAGTCCGTGGGCAGCACACGTTGGACAGGGCTGAATGGCTCGCTCTCGCTTTCACTGGTCTCCCTCCTGACACGTGGGACCCGGGCCACAGCCGCACATCCCGCCACTGTGGTCTGGGTAACTGCTTCCTCAGGACCACTTCAGAAGAACCCCACGTTCAGACGGCCCTGGGGGAGACACCCCATGTTCAGATGGCTCAGGAACCCACTTAGCATGATGCCAACAGCCCCCGGGATAAGAAGTGCAGGAAGACACTCAGGGAGGAACCCAGCGGAGACCGTCTGGGTTGAGCTGACAGTCACTCTTTGGGCCAGGAAGCATCTAGAAGCTGGTTCCGTGCTCCTCGGGGGTTTCCCACCATCTTGCTTCTTCTCCTGCTGAGCCCGTTTCAGGTTAAGACTTGGGACCGTATCGGGACCCTATTCACATTATTCAAAGAGAAAGCGAGAAAAGAAACTGCCAGGAAGGTAAAATCAAATTGGGTGATTCCTCGCAGCTAGGCGCCCCCTCCAAGCATGCGGGGCTGGTGGCCCTCCTTCCCTGGGTTAATTTCCCCCAGATTCAGACAAGAGCTGGGATCAGCCTAGTTTTCTGAGTCAGAAAAAAACTTAGCAACTAACCACAGTGTCTCGCACAAACCGAGGCGACGGCTGTCCTTCCTGGTGCAGTGCCGTCCAGCACCAGCCCCAGCGAGATGCGGGGAGGAGAGAAGGGGCCTCCTGCCCTGGACGCGGCCCTGCAGCCTCACTCAGAGCTGATGGGAGAGATGGGCCAGGCTTACAGGGGTGTGATCCAGCAGAAGAAAACCAGATCCGGTCTGCTCCTGCCACTAGGAAGCCCTGGGTGAAGGTGGCGGAAGCGCTCCCCTACTGAGGGACCTCGAGTGGCAGCCGGCTTCTCTAAGCCTCGGGCTCCACGTCTGAGAGACGGGCACAGGCTCACGGACTTCACTGTCTGCTCCAGCGCTGCCAAGGGTTCCCCCGGGGTGAGCTCCCCAGAGAGCAGCAGCAGCTGGTCGGAGCCAGAGACCTTGGTGTCAGAGGCGGAGGTGGAGGATCAGGGGTCAGTTGCCTCATCCAGAGGATTTCGGCGAGCCTCCTGAACCATCAGCCAGACGTCCGGATCCTGAGCGGTGCGAATGGCAGGCTCTGAGCGGGAGAGTCGTGGAGAATCCCAGCAGAGGGAGGGCAGGATGAGGACCCAGAAGACGTGTTGCTCCTCACGGCGCTGGGGCTGACGGTGCACCTCTGGACGAGTCGATCGCCTGTTTCTGGCTTCCCCACACACAAAGCCGTCGTGAAGAGCCAGCGCACCGCCCTCCTCGCTCTCCTCCTCGGCCGTACTTCAAGCTCTGGTCTCAGGGCTCCCTGTGCAGACCAGGCGGCCGGGCCCTGACCCGGGCAGCTGCCGTCTAGGGGGTGTGCCGTGAGCCCTGGACAGACCGTGGGCACCACCACCGCCTTCCCTGGACCTCAGTGCTGACTCTCCCAGGCTACGGCCCCTTAACAGGCCCCTCCCCACACCAGCCGCCCTTCCCGACCTGTCTGGATCCTGGGGGTCTTCTCTCTGCCGTGGACTGCGTCTGTGCGTGGACACGATCCGTGTTTCAGTGCTGCACATCAGAGGTCGAGCCGATCAAGGAGCCGGTGTGTGAAGCCAGCGAGCCATCGGGTAGGAGACGTCTATGCCTGCCGCCCCCCACCTGGCAGCCCCGGCGATGCCCAGAGGGTGGAAGGGAGGGAAGTGGGCAGACACGGGCCAGTCGGGGGAGGCTGGACGGGGCCTCTGGTCACTGCAGACGTGAAACCTACGTCAACAGTGTGCCGACGGGAACTCAAACAAAACCAGGCAAACTCCAATCGATGGACGGCCAGTGCCACTTCCCGCAGAACAGCCGGCGGGGTGGGGGACGCCCCCGCGCCTGGACGCGGCCCCCGCGCCTGGACACGGCTCCCGTGGCCGCTGTGATCGTCATTTCTGGGGCAGGTGTCCGGACTCGTGAATTCAAACAAGACGGCGTCACCGTTCTTCAAACCACGTTTCTCTGCATCTCAGTTTCTGCAGTTTTCTAAGGAAAACTGACTATGTCCCCACCTTAAAAGTAAACACTATTTTAATTTCACAGGCGTTCGGAGCACTTCCTCTCACGCTCTGCTGGTGCGTGAGGCGCAACCACGCCGGCATCTCAGGGAGCCGCTTAGTTTTGAAATAATGCAATACATTTTTAGAGAGGATGGCTAAATCCGTCACCTTACAAGTGGATTTTAAACTGCCGTCTCTAAAGAGAAACTATTTAAAGTCAAAAGCAGACATCCAAAGCCTTGTTCCCAAAGCAACTGTCCGGACAGGTGCCACCCACACGCCAAACTTGTCGGCACACTGCAGAGACACCAGATTTCACCGTGGTTTGCAAAGCTGGTCGGTTAGCAGACGTCTGTAAAAGTGACAAGCAGAGCTTCTCCACATCAACCAGGCCATGATCTGGGGGCCCTTCTGGGGTCCCCCTGCTCTAAGGCCACACGTGCCCACGAGCGCCTGTGTAGACCTCACGTGAGCCAGGCGCAAGGGCCACCTGCTGGCAGGGCTGTGTCCCCCGGGGGCGTCCCCACAGGAGGTCTGTCAAACGGCAGGGGAGCGCCGCTGTTCCGAGGCTCCTGCAGGACTGAGGGGAGCTCGGCTGGGAAGTGTGCAGAGGCCGCATTGAAAACCTCGAGAAGGACCGCAGCTTGGAGTCACACCGTGTCTAGACAGCCACTGCTCCAGGGAGGCTGTGTGGCTGTGCCCAGGCCCCGAGGGACAGTGTGGGGACTGTCCATCTTGAGGGTTTCCCTGGGGGTGTGGTCCTCCCCGAGTGCCTGGCCATAGACACAGACTTGGGGGCCCACACCCAGTCCTGGGCAGACAGCATCCCGTTCAGACAGCAGTCTTCCACAGCAAGACCATCCCCTCTGTCCCTCAGAGCTGCCCCCTCTCCTGAGACACCGGCAGGCTCTCACTCTGGGGGAACAGCCTGTCTCAGGGACACTCTCCGTCCTCCGGCTCCAAACCTCGGGCCTCCCAACCCCCAGAGCCCCATCTGCACAGGACGCTCCCCACTTCCCTGTCTCCCGAGCTGGTCCCGCACTGTCCTGCTTCCTGGCCCCAGGATAAGCTCCCACAATGATGAAATGGGACGAGGTGCCATATCGCTGTCTGCTTGGCTGCGGGGCACCGCTGATAGCCTCGGGGCCATGCAGGTGGGCAACAGGCTCCTCCGCGGGTAAAGACCCACCCGGCTCCCCCACTGGGCCTGAAACAAGGGGTGCCTGGGGAAGGTAGCTCTTCAGGGGATCAGGGTGTCTCACCATCTCAAAATATGTCCCAGATTATTGGTTAACTACCCAGGAGAGGTGGATGAAGGTGAAAAAGAAGAATGGAAAAGTTGGCTTAAAACTCAACATTAAAAAACTAAGATCATGGCATCTGGTCCCATCCCTTCATGACAAACAGATGGGGAAACAGTGGAAACAGTGACAGACTTTATTTTCTTGGGCTCCAAATCATTGCAGAGGGTGACTGCAGCCATGAAATTAAAAGACACTTGCTCCTTGGAAGAAAAGCTACGACCGACCTAGACAGCATATTAAAAAGCAGAGACATTACTTTGCCAACAAAGGTCTGTCTACTCAAAGCTATGGTTTTTCCAGCAGTCATGCATGGATATGAGAGTTAGACTATAAAGAAAGCTGAGCACTGAAGAATTGATGCTTTTGAACTGTGGTGTTGAAGACTGTTGAGAGTCCCTTGGACTACAAGGAGATCAAACCAGTCCATCCTAAAGGAAATCAGTCCTGAATATTCATTGGAAGGACTTATGCTGAAGCTCCAATATTTTGGCCGCCTGATGCGAAGAGCACACTCTTTGGAAAGACCCTGATGCTGGGAAAGGTTGGGGGCAAGAGAAGAGGGAGACAGAGGACGAGATGGCTGGATGGCATCACCAACTCAAGGGACATGAGTTTGAGCAAACTCTGGGCGATGGTGATGGACATGGAGGCCTGGCGTGCTGCAGTCCCTGGGGTCACAGAGAGTCAGAGACGCCCGAGGGACTGAACAACAGCTAGGAGGGGGGTCCTCCTCGAGGATTCATGAGCTGGGCCCCGCTCTCAGCAGCGGGCCTCAGCCTCAGCAGGGGGCCTCAGCCTCAGCAGGGGGCCGTCCAGCTCCTAACAGGACGCCCAGGAGGTGCACACAGACCCACGTGTGCCGCATTCCTCCCCAAACCTTTCGTCGACCTCGTGGGAACAATAGATACACCCAGATGAAGACGTATCCATGGGGCGGTCGGCCCAGGGACTTTAAAAGCTGCAATACTGGGAAAGGCCAATGGTGAAACCGAATCAGAAGGCAGGGAGAGTGCTGCAGCATAGAGGCAGCCAGTTAAGGACATGCGACCACCAGGGCAGCAGTGCTCCCTGACTGCAGTCTGGGTCAAAAGTGAAATAGCAGCTTGAAGAGCGCTACTGGGCCAAGGGAAATCTGAGCGCAAGTCGTGGTGAATGACATCCAAGCTGTGCTCGGGGGACGGTGTCAGAGAACACCCACGTTTAAAAGCACGCTTCGCATGGAGTTTCATGCCTGCAGCTCACTCTCAACAGCTTCATCAGGTGGTGGGTGAGTGACGGGGGCCACTGCTGACCACTGCTGAATCCAGATGAAATGTTGTGGGCGCTGACTTGACTGTTCTTTCAGCTTGCTTGCAAGTTTGAAATGTGCAAAAGAAAATCAGAGGAGAGACGTGAAGGAAGTCTCCTTTCTGCCATGAGCTCAGCCGTGGGGAGAGGAGGTGCTGGGCACGGACTTGCATCCCATGGCCACGGGGACAAGCTTGGGACAGAAGCCTCCACGGGGAGGATGGCTGGATTCGCCCACCTCGGAACCCCTGCCTCCCGATCCGGCCTCCTCTGCAGGCCCAGCCCTCTCTCCCTGGGGCCCGGAGGGTCAGAGCTGCCATCACTGGCCAAACGTGGGAGGACACTTGGCCCTCCGGAAGCCACCGCACAGAGGTGCTCTCCTGAGTTCCTCTGGGCTTCGGGGCTGGGACGGAGGCCGGGGAAGGCTTGTGGGCAGCCCCTGGGCTAGTGTTCCCACACAGGTGTCCCACGAGGCAGCTGCTGACGCTCCTTGAAGGGAGCCCTTTGCAGAGCGGGCATTGAACCTGAAATATAGCGTGGGTCAGAGGTTCGATGCCACGGAGCCCTGAAGGGGTGTGGACACGCGCCCTCTGGACGGCTGAGCCTGCTGACAAGGGGCAGAAGTTCCCCATCCTGCTCCTGTCCGTGGGGCCTCGTGGGCCGGCAGGACGTCAGTGGTGTGCAGTGTCTGCTGCTGCTGTTGATTCCTGAGCATGGAAACTGCTCCACTGCTACGGGATTAACCCTCCAGCCACCCCAGAAAGGGAACAGCCTAGGCTGCCAGGTGACACGGTGCCTGGCTGGCCCCCAGGCGCCCCGGCTCGGGCGCCACTTGAAAACCGCGTTTCCAGTGTAATTGGCATCAGGCTCAGTGCCCCATCCTATGTTCTGTTTTATAAACAGGAGGATTATTTCAGATTGATCAGAGGCGACTGCCTTTTGCAAATTACCTTGTGCGGTGACTGTCTCACACTTTGCTAAGTGGGCTCCACGGAGGCAGCGGCTCTAATCCATTTGGGCTGTTAAGGATGGCTGCGTTTGTGTAAACTGGAGACGGGAGACTGTTGCTTTTGTTTTAAATATGAATCTGAGGAGCAGGTGGGAGGCAGGACAGCTCAGCGGCTCAGCTGAGGGGACAGACATGCCCCACATCAGTCTGATCCTGAACTGTGCCCAGCGGGTGAATGCACCCAAGCTCCCCCAAGACCCAGAGATCCCTGTGCTTATTTCCCGACGGCACAAGTCATCACTGAAAAAGGGAAAAAGAAGCCTCCAAACACGAAGGAGAGGCACAGTGTGGAGGACGGAGTGGGGAGAAGGAAGCACGCGCCGTCTCCGGCAGTTATCAGAAGCGTGTCCTGAGCAGGAATCCGGGCTGTTTAGGAGGCTCTTCCGCCGCTGGAGGCTCGGCCCAGTATTTCTGCTCCTTCAGCCTCTCCCCTCCTTCTTCTGGTGAAAGCAACCAAGGAGAACAGGATGTCTGGGTTGAATCCAGACGTGGCAGTGAGCAAATTTACCAAAGTGCTCCCAGAGTCCCCAGGAGGAGGAAGGCAGACAAAGACGTTGTCCCGAGGCCTGGACGTGGCGGTGCCCAGAATCCAGGTGCAGGCTCAAGCCCGCCAGCCGCGGGCACTCTTAGCTGACCCACCCAGGCCTCCTTCCAGAAAGAAACCAGCACTTTGCATTTTCCTGGTCAAACTCTTCCTTAAGGAAACGGCAGGACTAAGGAGTCAGCAGCCCCATCAAGCAGCAGGCCATCATGAGCCATGTCGGGGCGGTGGCGGGTGGACAGCGGGTCCCCTCGTCGCTATCCCTGGGACGCCTGGGGCCATGACGTGGACGCGGCTGCCCCGCCCAGAGCCCTGGTGGCGGAGGTCTGCTCCCGCCCAGGGCCTTGGCCTCCCGGTCCTCCACGCGCACGTCGGCCAGGTGCTGGACTGGCGGTGGGCTGGGCCTGCGCTGAGCCCCCTGTGGGCAGGCAGGTGTGGAGGGACGGGGTTGAGGAGGGAGACGCCCTGGAGGACGTGCGGGGAAGCTGCAGACGAGACCCTCGCTGACGGCGAGGACCTGTCTGGGAGGAAAGAGCCTCTGAGATGGGCCGGCCAGTCCTCTTGGTCCAGGGCGACTTGTAAACACGTCACGAACCTGGCTAACAGCCCAGGAGGGGCGCTGACACTGAGTCCTGTGTAGATATGGCCTCATGACCTCGCTGGCCGCCCCCCAGCCAAGGGCTGGCTGGCCCCCGGGGATTCAGGGTCGCGTCTCCCTGGGTTGGGGGAGCTGGGGCCTTGGGGTGTTGTGCGGAAGCCGGGCTGGGGGGAGGTTTCTGCATGTTCCTCTGGCCTAGACTTGGAAGCCCAGCCCGGGAGCAGGTCAGTTGGCCCCACGGGGAGAGGCTGCTCTCAGAGGATGCGGGTGGGTGGCCCTGCCCCCTCACCCCTCCTCCCCGCTAGGCCCAGGCCTCTGTCACAGGAGAGCTGCCAGCACCTGCCCCGTGGAAAACCCCAGAAACAAAGATAGGGTCCACACTCGCCCGTCTTTATGAAGTTCCGGAACAGGCGGGGCCAGAGTGAAAGAAAGCAAATGGGTGTCGGCGGAGTCGGGGTGAGGGGGTAGGGCGGGACGAGCCCAGGGTTATGGGGAGGCTGGGGAGAGCCTAGGGAGTGGGGGCACAGGGTGAGGGGCGAGGAGGGCCCGGGGGTGGGGGAGAGAGCCTGGAGGGGCTCGGGGAGGTTCTGCTGTACAGCTGTCAGAACTCGTCAGGCGGGTGGGTTTTGTCGTAAGTAAATCACACCCAGCAAAGCTGAGCAGACCTGCCTTGGGAGCAGGGACTTCCTCCTGGACGTGACCAGAGGGGCGGCTGGGGTCGCCGGTAGGAACGAGAGCAGACTCGCGCCTGAGGAAGAGCCCCCAGGACTGCGCGGACGCTGGGGTGAGGCTCAGAAGGACTCTCAGGAGGAGTCAACGCAGGTCTGTCCCCGTGCAGCCTCGTCTCAGGCGCAGCTGATGACCCGGCTGGGGGGACACTGCCCAAGACACTACCCAACAAACGAGGGTGTCGCCTGGGGCGAGCCCGCGTCCTGTCTCCCTGCACAGCACGAGACGACAGGCGCCCAGAGCGATCCGGGTAAACTGAAAGAGTAAGTGGGACAACACGAACCAAAGGAGAGCCGAAGGGAAAAGCTGCTGCTGAGCTGGCCACAGAGTGATCGGGGCTCCTCTGAGTGTGAGAGCAGCTGGTGAACTCGGAAGGGAGCGACAATGCTTGGTGCATCAGATACACCCTGAAGTTCACACCCTTCCAGCAGAGACACCGCGGTGCAGAGACCGCAGAACGGGAGGCCGACAATGTGCTTGGCGCATCAGATACACCCTGAAGTTCTCACCCTTCCAGCAGAGACACTGCGGTCCAGAGACTGCAGAACGGGAGGCGAGAGACGGGAAGAGAGACGGCAAAGGTTCCTGAGCAGGGCGCACCCAGAAGCGGAGCGACTCACGACCACACCTCAGGGACTACCTCCGCTTTACGAGACTTCAAACCCTCGGAGTGACGCAATGAAAAGACACCATAATTTGCCTTAAAGAATGCCCCAAACAGGGCTTCCCTAGTGGCTCAGGGGTAAAGAACCTGCCTGCCAAAGAGGGGGCTTGGGTTCAGTCCCTGGTCTGGGAAGAGCCCACATGCCAAGGGCGACTAAGCTCCCGAGTCACAGTTACTGAGCCTGTGCCCTGGAGCCCAGGAGCCACGACTACGGGGTCTGTGTGCTCTAGGGCCCGTGGTCCACGGTGAGAGAGGCCACCGCAGCCAGAAGCCCGCGCCCCTCAACTGGAGAGTGGCCCCTGCGCCCCACACCCAGAGCAAGCTCGCACAGCAAGGGAGACCCAGCACAGCCATCAGGAAATGAATACAAGTGCATATTTAAAAAGAACGCTGAAACACAAGCCGGGCGGACGTCTCCGTGTTGCCAAGAGCCTGTCAGACTCCTTCCCGAACCTTCTGGGATCTGGGGAGTCAATGGCTCTGCTGGGTAATAAGAACCAAGAGACCAAGAAGAACCTGCACCTTTTGACATACGAGTTATGCTTTTAGGGATGTGTCCGAGAGAAGAAAGTCACAAAGACCAAACCTGCATATATGGACATTAATTGCAGCAAGATTTGTAAAAGTGAAGACCTTGGAACAGCCTAAATGTTCAGCACTAGCAGATTGGTTATTTAATAATAGACAAATTATGGTTCCTTAAAGTAACACTGGATGCAAAGAGCCTCGTTGGAAAATACCTTAATTCTGGGAAAGATTGAGGGTGGGAAGAGAAGGGAACGATGGAGGATAAGATGGTTAGATAGCATCCCCAACTCAATGGACATGAATGTGAGCAAACTCTGGGAGATGGTGAAGGATAGGGAAGCCTGGGGTACTGCAGTCCATGGGGTCACAAAGAGTCAGACACGACTTAGCAACTGAACAACAAACCACAATACAGTGACATTCTAAAGACCGTCTGGCGAGGCCAATCACACAGAGTAAAAAGCTAGATGAAACCATCTGTGAACTGTGCGTTATACACATGTGTACTGTGCACATATTCTAAAAGCAATACCAACGAATGAGAAAACTTGAGAGGCAGAACTAGCGGTTTTATCGTTTCATTCTAATTTTTTGTTTTATTGCATTTTCTCTTTCAAAATTGGGAAAGGAGTACGTCAAGGCTGCATATTGTCACCCTGCTTATTTAACTCATATGCAGAGTACATCATGCAAAATGCTAGCCTGGATGACTCACAAGCTGGAATCAAGATTGCCGGGAGAAATATCAATAACCTCAGATACGCAGATGACACCACCCTTATGGCAGAAAGTGAGGAGGAACTAAAAAGCCTCTTGATGAAGGTGAAAGAGGAGAGTGAAAAAGTTGGCTTAAAGCTCAACATTCAGAAAACGAAGATCATGGCATCTGGTCCCATCACTTCGTGGCAAATAGATGGAGAAACAATGGAAACAGTGACTGACTTTATTTTCTTTGGCTTCAAAATCACTGCAGATGGTGACTGCAGCCATGAAATTAAAAGATGCTTGCTCCTTGGAAGAGAAGTTATGACCAACCTAGACAGCATATTAAAAAGCAGACACACTTCTTTGCCAATAAAGGTCCATCTAGTCAAAGCTATGATTTTTCCAGTAGTCATGTATGGATGTGAGAGTTGGACCATAAAGAAGGCTGAGTGCCAAATAACTGATGCTTTTGAATTGTGGTGCTGGAGAAGACTCTTGAGAGTCCCTTGGACTGCAAGAAGATCAGAACAGTCAATCCTAAAGGAAATCGGTCCTGACTGTTCATTGGAAGGACCAACGCTGAAGCTGAAGCTTCAATAATTTGGCCATGTGATGCGAAGAGCTGGCTCATTGGAAAAGACTCTGGTGCTGGGAAAGATGGAAGGCAGGAGGAGAAGGGGACGACAGAGGATGAGGTGGTTGGATGGCATCACCGACTCAATGGACATGAGTTTGAGCAAACTTTGGGAGATAGCGAAGGACAGTGAAGCGTGTTGTGCTGAAGTCCACGGGGCCACAGAGCTGGACACGACTGAGCGACTGAACGGCAAACTGCGTTTTTTAAGTTTTCCATCAAGCGGTGGTGGTGGTTTAGTTGCTCAGTCGTGTCTGAGTCTTGCCACCCCGTGGACTGTAGCCCGCCAGGCTCCTCTGTCCATGGGCTTCTCCAGCTAAGAATACTGGCGTGTGTTGCCATCTCCGTCTCCAGGGAATCTTCCCAACCCGGGGACTGAACCCAGGTCTCCTGCATTGCAGGCAGATTCTTTACTCACTGAGCTACAAGAGGAGAGGTCATCAAGAAGGTAACAAAATAAGACAGTGTTGTAACAAGCATGTGCACTTCCCGTCTTTGAAAAGGTAGAAAGCTGCCTATGAGCCGCGTCCTGACACAGTGTACTGGCCTGGGCCATTTTTAACTTGCCACATTCAGCCTTCCCCTGCTCCCCATGGCCCGGGGCAGCTGGGCAGACAGCTGCCCACTCAGGACAAAGCCCAGGCAGATGCCGCCACAGGATGCGGCCCAGCTCATGGCCAGCCAACAGGATGGTCCTCTTTCTGATGGGCTTTCTTTGACTTATAATACTGTATATAACTGTGTAATATAATATTGTATTTGTGTTTCAATGAAACCTGGAGGAAGGCTCCCCCTTCCCGTGACACTCCACACGGAGGCTTCTTCAAGCCCTAAAGAAACCCCGAATTAGCCTTAGAGAGAGACTCGGAGATACAGGGGGAGCCCCTGGGAGGGGGCATGGGCCACGAACCCCGCCCCGAGGGGACCTCTGTGGCTCGGGGCTGATGGAGCTGGCTCGTACATTATTCAGGAGCATGCCTGAAGCTGCCTTCCAAAGAGAGAAAGTCTGGTGTAAAAGGGAAGCGGGAAGTAAATAAATGTTACTCAAGAGATCGCACTATTTCCCCCTGCATTTGGGGACAGACTGCAGCCTGGGGGCCCAGGTGCCTCCCTCCCCAGCAGGCGTCTTCCATCCTGCATTCTCCTGGCGGGCTTGAGGCCCTGGGTGGGGGTCCCTCCCTTCCCCCACCGCACTGCAGGGCTTTGTCAGCTAATGCTTCAAGGATCAACATCAAAATTGGAACTTTCTCTCTCTGTAGCGACATCCAATTAAAAGTCCCTGGACCTCCAGCAGCCTCCCTGCCGGGCGGCCTGGCTATCAGAGGCGGAAACCACACAGACACTCTCAACCGAGGCGCCGGCCCCCAGCCCACACACGATATTGTAAAGGGCGCGATTCATCGGCCCTTTGTGCTGGGCTGTGAATCGATGCTGCTCAATCACAGGGCTGGGCTCCCTCCCGCACGCCCGCTCGCCGAGTCATTTCAGTGCGTCCAATTAGGCGGCTCTTCCCGTGACTGGCTGTTGATTACACATCTATTTGCACTTATTTTCCTGTGGGAAGGGGGAGAGTTTGGAGCGGAATGGACGGTCGAAGGCCACCTTGCGAGCAGCTGCAGGAGCCTGGCCGGGCTGCTTTCTCCTTGACCTCGTGGGAACACGCTCGTGGGTGCCTCTGCGGGGTCCCTGTCTGGTGTGGCCCCCTGGACCTGCCTGGTGTGAGTCGGGCACCCAGTGCCCGACAGGGGTGGCAGGGGTGGCCCACCACGTGGCTCCAGGGCCTTTGGGAGCAGCGGAGCCAGCCGTGCAGGTGCAGGAGGCGGGGGAACAGTGACCGCAGGCTCGGTCAGGGAAGGCGCGCGGTGGCAGACGTGGGAGCATCGTGCTGGGTCCCCGCATGGCCCTGAATCACGCTCTGTGAACATCGTTGTGACAGTGAAAAACAAGATTTCTCCCCTGAAAAATTAAATGTCACTCCTGATGGCGCAATGCCTGAAATACCATCTTTCCAAGTGCACACCAACACTTTGTACAGAAAATTAAACTCTCCCTGTTTATTGGGTGGATAATGTAGCCTTCCAACGTGTGAGATCCCCCGCTAGGTGAGAAATTAAAAAAGCTGCACTATAAACCCTAATGGCATGTATGAAATACAAAAAAAAAGGTAACTTAATTGGTAATCAGAAGAAATCATAAAACTAATCACGCAATTAATGTCTTCAAAGGCAAGCGTGTGAGGTGGGTGTAATTACAAGGGAACAATCCAGGCTGGCTCGGGCGCTAATGAATTAGTCACCCCCAGGGGTCGGTGTGGCACCCTGGCCCACACACTGCCTCCTGGGTCTGTGCCCACCTGCCTCTACCTGGGTCACTTGCCTGCTGCACCTCCATCCCCGGGCACTGGAGGCTGAGTCCCCGCGGGCGGGAGAGGCCAGGCCGAGAACAGCGAGGTGTCGGAGGCTGGTCGCTGGGTGGGTATTAACACAGCGGGCGCCCTCGGGCTCGTCCCTAAATGCGTCCCGACCAGTTGGCACCCGGCTCCTCACTTCCTGCCTCTGTGCTGCTCACCCACTGCCAGGCCTGCACGCGGATGGGACGTGGGTTTTCGGATGAGGAGGGGAGCGGTGGGGAGGCGGGCAGTGCAGCGCCCACAGACCCGGGGCACAGCGTCTCTGCGTTGGGTCCCTTTGATGCCGTGGGCAGGGCTGCCGGCCAAAGGGTGGAGGGACGGGAGTGGGGGGTGAGGGGAGGGCCTTGATCCCCGGCCCCCAGGCTGGGGAGCAGGGCTGGGCCAGGACGGGTTACCCCAAACGCCTGCCTGTGGCCACGAACGCCCGTGGAACGTGTTCCTTCTGTTTCCCTACTGTCACTGTGTTCTCCTGGGCTCCGACCGAGGCCCAGTGGGAGGTCTGGCAGCCTGCTTTCCTGTCCAGAGAGCAACACTGGGTGCCCTTCAGGGCTCTGGAGCCCACAGGATCAGGGAGACAGGCGAGAGGCGGGGCCTGGACCCCAGGGCATCTCCATCAAGAAAGACAGAGAAGGACCAAGAGATTCTCTCTCCGCTTTCCCAAGCGGATGCTGCTCCACCTGGAGAGGGTGCTTGTGCAGCAGGGTTAGGAGGCAGACGCGCGGGGCCCGGCCTGCGGCTCCCACGGCCCATACCCCACAGACGGCTGCTCTGGTACGGATGCTGCTGAAATCCCTGTTTCTGAGGCTTCTCTCCCCAGACGCATGCACATGTGCTCTCAGTCACCGGCCACGGACACAGAGACAGCCTGGTGGCTGAGGCGGGGGCCCACCCTACTGCCCGGGGACTTGGCGTCCAGCAACAGGACCCCGCGTGGGCGCCGCGAGGAGGGGCAGAGGAGGGGGTCTCAGACATGCGAGGATGCCGCGGTGGCACCAGAGCCACTCGGGGAGGAAGGAGGCTCAGCTGGACCCGTGTTCCTCAACACGTGAGAGCCAGCCCTGGGTGGGCGAACACGGAACTGTAAACACTTTGAAGGAAAATATCGAAACACCATTCTGAATGCAGGGGGCGCAAATCACCAAGGGAAAGACAACGAAACGTGGCAAAGGAGAGTCTTCTGGGCCTCTCGGGACTTGCTGGACAGCAGGGACCGGGCGGTCGGAAACCTGAGGAGCCGAGCAGAGCGAGTGGTCCTGTCACCTGAGCCAGGGCAGCGAGGGCCTGTAGAGGAGGGGCTGCTGGTGTTTTCAGAAGGCAAGGCGGAAATCACAGAGCTGGGTCTTCAGAAGCTCCCAGCTGCGGCTCCAGTTTGCATCCGAGGAAATTAGAAAAGTGGACACTGACCCTAGGGACTTCCTGGTTGTCCAGGGAGAGTTGGACTATAAAGAAAGCTGAGCGCCGAAGAATTGGTGCTTCTGAACTGTGGTGTGGAGAAGACTCTGGAGAGTCCCCTGGACTGCAAGGAGACCCAACCAGTCCATCCTAAAGGAGATCAGTCCTGGGTGTTCATTGGAAGGACTGATGTTGAAGCTGAGGCTCCAATACTGTGGCAACCTGATGCAAAAAACTGACTCATTGGAAAACACCCTGATGCTGGGAAAGACTGAAGGTGGGAAGAGAAGGGGACGACAGGGTGAGATGGTTGGATGGCATCACCAACTTGATGGACATGAGTTTGAGCAAGTTCTGGGAGATGGTGATGGACAGGGAGGCCTGGCCTGCTGTAGTCCATGGGGTCACAAAGAGGTGGACATGACTGTGACTGAACTGAGGGGTTAAGGATCGCCTTGCAATGTAGGGGGTGCAGGTTTGATCCCTGGTCGGAGAACTAAGATCCCACGTGACGCTGCAACTCCTGAGCTGGCACTCTGGCCCATGCACAACTGGAGCCCACAGGCTGCACAGAAGGATCCCGTGTGCCACAACGAAGCCCGGGCACAGCCAGACCAACGGAAGCACAGACCAGGAAGCGGACCCTGAAGACTGAGAGCCGCTTCATTTGACCGTGAGGACAGCTGGGTTCTTATGGACCCTAAACACCCATGTCTCCTTCGGAGGGGCGCAGAAGGCAGTCTGGGGGCCTCGAGGAGAAAGCTGAGGGGCAGAGAGCAGGGGGCTCCCAAGACACAAGGCCCTTGCCTCCCCCTGGTGGCAGGGCGAGCAGGGGGTCCCCAACAGTGGGGAGCCCCACCCCGGCTCAGTGAGCTGCAGGAGCCAGCCTGGGCCCAGCACTGCCGAGATGGTCGCCATGATGCCGCCGCAGACCAGCCCCCTGGACGGACAGGACGCGCACAGGGCCTCCTGTTACAGCAGTGACCAGGGCCCCGCCTGGAGAGAGACCCGACCACCCACGTCCAGGTAAGGCGACGGCCCTGGCCTTCCAGGAGCTCCAAACGGCAGGAGGCGGCATTTCTCAGGCCCCCTGCAGTCCCCCCTCCCACGGCCACCCCCAGGCCACCGGCTGCTGGCGACGGCAGAGCCCATGCCAGCCCGGGGGCAAGGTGCGCGCCTGCAGCCGTGGTGCTGGGCTGGGATGAGCCCAGGGTCGGTCACGGGGGGAGGGTAGACCGTGCGGTGGGGGCTCCCCTGCACCTCGGGCTGCCCTCCAGGAACTGGCACGCTTAGACTTTCCTGTTTTAGTTTATACCGGCTTCTACTCAGACGCCCCTGCCGTTGCTGCTGTTCCATTGCTCAGGCGTGTCCGACTCTTTGCGACCCCATGGACCGCAGCACGCCAGGCCTCCCTGTCCTTCACCAGCTCCCAGAGCCTGCTCAAACGCATGCCCGTGGAGTCAGTGATGCCACCCACCCACCTCCTCCTCTGTCATCCCTGTCTCCTCCTGCTCTCAGTCTGTCCCAATGTCAGGGTCTTTCCCACGTGCTTCTGTTTCCTAAGGACAAACCTGCACGAACAGGAGCTCCGTGACACCCCCTCCAGGCATCCTCGGCTCTGATCCTGAGGGCAGCTCTGCTGGCCCCTCTGTCCAGGGGCTTCCCATCCAGAGTCACTCCGGCCGGGCTGGGCCAAGCACACGAGCCCGTCCTGAGGCCAGGCCGGCCCGTGGGGTCACGCTGGGCAGCACGCACCTTCCTGCCTGCTGTGGGCAGCAGCAGGAGCCGCCACCCCACAGGCCGGGGTGCCGGCCACCACAGCCACTCTCCACAAGGACCAGACCAGAACTGGGGGGCAGTCAGGCCCTGGGGACGCATGGGACCTCTCGGGAAGCACCCATGTGTCCTCAGATCCTCTGACGCACGGGGTTCTCTTTCATACAAGAAGCACGACACGCGTGTGCAAGCCCCATGGCCTGTGTGTGTGTTTGAGCAAAGTCTCCTCTCCAGGCTCTGACGCAGCACACACCTGCCCCGACTCGCTCGAGACAACTCACACCTGCCCACGGCCTCAGTCACAGCACACACCCCCCGAGACTGGAAGAGCACGCACAGTCAGAATTCCACTCTACATGGGACGCTTCCCTGCCTGGCAAAGGCAGACAGGACAACACGGCAAGAACAATCACCTCCGCGTGGAGTTTTTTTCTCCTAAAAACGATACCACAGTGTTGCCAGGCTTTAGGGTCAAGTTTGCTTAAAATGGTGCCCACCTGTATCTAGATTTTTAAAATATGCTAAAAACAATCCAGGGTCACAGTGATAGAACCAAGGAAAACTATTTCTATAGAGATTATTTTGTTTTAAAAGTCCAAATGTTAGCACACTCTTTGCCTAATTAAACATGCTTTCAGTAAAAGACACCAATGTCTTTCTTTACAAAGTTAATTTGCATATCTCTGTTGAAAACAATTAGGAAAACAAGTATTAAGCAACTCATTACTTTACAAAGTGCAGGGAGGTCTGCTCACACTGAGATAAATTTCTTGACAAACGTTCAGGTGACGAGGCCATAACAAGACACGTTAATCTTACGACTGCCACACCAGGTCGCCTTCCCACCAAAACGGTTGTTTTAAAGTTAGCTGCCTAAATAACTTTATCTTAGAAAATGTAGTCTGCCTGTGGGGTGGGTCAGAGCTCACGAAGGATGGGCGGATTTTTCAGATCTCGGGGAGGGATGTGGATGTTGTTAGTGACCCAGCAAACCATCCGAGCTTGAGGCTCAGAGTGGCTCCTGCTAGCCCACAGTTCTGGAGGGCACTCACTGTCCAGGCCCCGCGAAGGGCACTTACGTTGGAAGGAAGGGGTTCCCCTGGTTGGGGGCCTCCTGGGGGCAGCAGGCTTCCTGCCTAGGGTCCACCCATGGCCTGTCGCCAACCTGCCGGGCGCTCCCAGAGGGGCTTGTCTGAAAGATCGAGACAAGGGCTGACCGGGGTGGAGAGCCTGGCTCTCCTGGGGGCAATTAATTCCCCAGCGAGCGGCAGGGAGGGCGCAGACCTGGGCCCAGGGGCCCCGGTGCCGAGCGCGGGCGGGAAGGAGGCGCGTCTTCTTTAAGACCCGTGAGGAAGGCAGGGGCGCGGGGACCCCTAATCCAGGGCCGGAGCTTTGTCTGCGCCCCTCCACCCGGCACCTCGCTCAGCTCCTTTGTGTCTGACTGTGTAAATGTGAAGTGGAAATCCTCGCGGTCAACACCTTAAGCCCTTCCTCCCAGGGGGCAGGCGGCCCTTTGTCACGGCCGCGTCTCCTTGGTGACGCCTCAGCAGAAAGGCCTGGAAGATCAGACAGAGGAGGCGGAGCCGGACCTCTGCCAGGAAGTTCTTCCCGAGGGGACCAGCGGGCATTTCCATCGACAGGGAGAGGGTTCCATCCTCTGGTGTGTGCGGGAAGTCGGGCTTGGAGAGGAGACACTGCTTCCTGCAGGTTAGGGCTGAGCCGTGCCCCCAACTCACGTGCCGAATGCCAACCCCAGGTCCCCAGGACGCACCTGGGGCAGGTCTGTGGAGGCAAGGGGGCGACCCTAACCCTGGCCCCGCAGGGCTGTGTCCTGTAAGGAGGGATCAGGACACAGGCACGCACACAGGGACGACCGCCTGAGGATGTGGGGCGACGACAGCATCCACACCTGAGGAGACGGGCCTCAGGAGTACCCGGCCCTGAGGCGCCTGGATCTGGGGTTCTAGCGTCCGGATGCGAGACACACGTCTGAGACGGAGAGAACCGGGAACCCGTGCCCCATGCCCGCCTTAGCCACACCACGGCCACAGCCACGTCTCCTGCTTTGCGTCCTGAGCCTCGGGCCCTGCAGGAGGGCGGGGTGGGGGTGGTCTCCCGAGCCTCGGGCCCTGCGGGAGCACGGAGGGTCTCCCGAGCCTCGGGCTGTGGGAGGGCGGGGTAGGGGTGGTCTCCTGAGCCTCGGGCCCTGCGGGAGCACCGGGTGGGGGGATCTCCCGAGCCTCGGGCCTTGCGGGAGCACGGAGGGTCTCCCGAGCCTCGGGCTGTGGGAGGGCGGGGGTGGGGGGTCTCCCGAGCCTCGGGCCCTGCGGGAGCACGGAGGGTCTCCCAGGCTGCCGCCAGGACAGCCAGTGCCCGAGGGCAGGCGGGCAGGTCAGGGCCAGGCTCCCGGGTCCAGCCTGGCCGCTTCTGGGTCTGAGCTGTGGGCCTGCGGGCCAGGGCTCTGCTGTGCACGTGCGCTTGACCTGAAGCCCCTCTACCTGGACTGAGGGATACGGTCTGTCCAGGGTCCAAGCATGGCTGCCCCAGGCCGGGGGACAGGAGAGGCCCTGCTGGGGACACAGGACGCCATGCAGATGGCCCCTGGGGCTGTGCTGAGGAGAGAGGGAGCCCGGCCTGGGGCGCTCGGCCAGAGGGACCGGCCGGCAGGAGCCCGGCAGGAAGCTGACCTTTGTCCTCGGGGACCTAGGTCAGAGGTTAGGATCACAAAGGTCAGCGTTTTGGGAGAAACAGCAGAGATACAGACATAAATGAGAAAAAAATGTCAACGTCCAAACCAGCATCAGCCATCGGGCTCCACTCTAGAATGTCCTCGTTCCGTGGCACTTGAGCGCCTGCCCGTGGTTACTGATCCACGGCAATGCATCTGTCTACCACTGGCCTGATACACAGGGGATTCTGCAGTGCGTGCTGAGTCGCCTCAGTCGTGCCCGACTCTGTGCGATCCTATGGACCGCAGCCCGTCAGGCCCTTCTGTGCGTGGAACTCCAGGCAAGAATACTAGAGAGGGTTGCTATTTCCCTCTCCAGGGGATCTTCCAGACCCAGGGATTGAACCTAGGTCTCTTACGCCTACCTGCATTGGCAGGTGGGTTCTTTACCACTAGTAACACCTGGGAAGCCATATTCTGTAGAGCATCTATGAAATAACTTTTAAAGCATGAGAAAAAGATGAAATAAACAGCATTTAAAAGTAACTCCCTATCTTACATGATCACATAAAGATCATTTTGCTCTCAAATATACTTCAGTGATAACCAGTTTCAAACATATGGTTGCATCAGTTCAGTTCAGTTCAGTTCAGTCGCTCAGTCACGTCCGACTCTTTGCGACTCTACAGACTAGGCTTCATTATTTTTGCTAAGATTGGATTTATACCTTGTCCTAAAGACATCTGAAGGTCTGATACCAACCGTGTATTATTTTGATCCTTGTTCTAATGGCTCTTGAAGCTGTAAGGTCTCACACTATTCAGCTATTCAGTTCAGTCGCTCAGTCATGTCCAACTCTCTGTGACCCCATGGACTGCAGCACGCCAGGCCTCCCTGTCCATCCCCAACTCCCGGAGTTTACTCAAACTCATGTCCCTTGGGTTGGTGATGGCATCCAACCATTTCACCTCTGTTACCCCCCTCTCCTCCCGCCTTCAATCTTTCCCAGCTTCAGGGTCTTTTCAAATGAGTTGGCTCTTCATATCAGGTGGCCAAAGTATTGGAGCTTCAGCTTCAACATCAGTCCTTCCAAAGAATATTCAGGATTGATTTCCTTTAGGATTGACTAGTTTGCTCTCCTTGCAGTTCAAGGGACTCTCAAGAGTCTTCTCCAACACCACAGTTCGAAAGCATCAATTCTTCAGCACTCAGCCTTCTTTATGGTCCAACTCTCACATCCATCCATGACTACTGGAAAAACCATAGCTTTGACTAGATGGACCTTTGTTGGCAAAGTAATGTTTCTGCTTTTTAATATGCTGTCTGAGTTGGTCATAGCTTTTCTTCCAAGGAGCAAGCGTCTTTTTAATTTCATGGCTGCAGTCACCATCTGCAGTGATTTTGGAGCCCAAGAAAATAAAGTCAGTCACTGTTTCCATTGTTTCCCCAACTATTTGCCATGAAGTGATGGGACCGGATGCCATGATCTTTGTTTTTTGAATGTTGAGCTTTAAGCCAACTTTTTCACTCTCCTCTTTCACTTTCATCAAGAGGCTCTTTAGTTCCTCTTCACTTTCTGCCATAAGGGTGGTGTCATCTATGCATCTGAGGTTATTGATATTTCTCCCAGCAATCTTCATTCCAGCTTGTGCTTCAGCCAGCCTGGCATTTCGCATGATGTACTCTGCATATAAATTAAATAAGCAAGGTGACAATATACAGCCTTGATGTACTCCTTTCTCAATTTGGAACCAGTCAGTTGTTCCATGTCTTGTTCTAACTGTTACTTCTTGATCTGCATACAGATTTCTCAGGAGGCAGGTCAGGTGGTCTAGTATTCCCATCTCAAAGGCTTTAGCATAGTTAGTGAAGCAGTAGATGTTTTGTGAAATTCTGTTGTTTTTTTTCTATGATCCAATGGATGTTAGCAATTTGATATCTGGTTCTTCTGCCTTTTCTAAGTCCAGCTTGAACATCTGGAAGTTCTTGGTTCACACACTGTTGGAGCTTAGCTTGGAGAAATTTGAGAATTACTTGGCTAGTGTGTGAGATGAGTGCAATTGTGCAGTAGTTTGAACATTCTTTGGCATTGCCTTTCTTTGGGATTGGAATGAAAACTGACCTTTTCCGGTCCTGTGGCCACTGCTGAGTTTTCCAAATTTGCTGGCATATTGAGTGCAGCACTTTCACTGAGCTACTTCAAATCCTAAAAGGTCTCACACAGAAAGAGAAATATCTCCAAATGTCTCCTTTGCTCTGAAGGTTCATTTTATCTGCAAACATTTTCTGGGAAGCCTTCAATCCATCCGTCCATCCATCCATCGGGACGCTGTGAACACGGGTCCATATAGCCCTTCAGTTCTTTTGAAATATTTCACGACATAACCAGCTAACCCCTGCGTGGCACACATTTTCTGGTTTGTCCCTATTTTAGTACAAAATTTATGACAAAGGTTGTACGACAGTCTTGAATTAATAAAATAAAAATAAAAGAGTACAAAAATTGTAAACATGGCAGAGCTCAATCTTTTGGATGCAGTCACGAATTTTCATTTGTTCTCCTGCGTGGATTTTCCAGGACGGGGCTCAGTATCTAACTGCATCCCCAGCAAATTTCTGGTTTGGAATTAGACATCGATGCAAATCTCATTTCTGTGTTTTAACCATGCCTTTAATATCTGATCTTCTGTTTTAATATCTTGGTCACTAACCGTGTGGAGATAATTAAGTGATCGAGCCAGACAATTACTCAGTGGGCAGAGAGGAGACCGTCCCTTACGTTCATATAAATGCACCAGCTTTAAATAAAGCAACTGAATGCATCTGGAGACCCGTCTAAAGCGGGCGACTTGAGAACCCGTTTGATCGCACGGTCGATTCAATCAGCAACTGGCTGGCTGGGTTCATTTTTATTTTTATTTTTTCATGGGACTGACCAGGCAATTCAGTCAATAGTTGTCAAAATTGGAGTCCAGAACAGGCACAGCTGGACCAGCCTAAAGTTAATTAAAAATCAAGAGCAGGATAAATGAAACGCAGCTCCTTCGAGGGAGCCTGGAGGCGGAGGGGGGCATCTCTTCTCTCTTAAAGGGGCATGAGAGCAGCCGCCACGGGAAGCAGGCGGTTTTCCTGGTGGACAGTTCGACCCTATGAGGCCCGAGCGCTGTGCCTGTGTTCTTTAAGTGGGAAATGCGTAAAACTACCCTACGGTCTGGGTGCCATCCGGTGTGGTGTGGGGTCCGCAGGCGGCCAGGACGCCAGCACCCTGCCTGGAGCGGCGCAGGTACGCTGGTGGCCGTCGGGGGCCCAGCCTCTCTACCTGCGTGCATCCAACCCGGCACCACCCCATCAGAGCAGCCCGACCCCGCCTCCCCCCCTGGACCAGCGCGTGGCTCCTGGCTGGCCGCGCCACCAGCCCCCAGGGACCTCGCCCTCTTTGAGCCCCGGCCGCTGCCCACCCCATCTCTGCCCAGACAGCTTGCCTCGTATGGATGTCCAGCTGCCCGAGCCCCCTGGGTGGCCAGCACTCGTCACCGCACCCTGAGCACCCAGAACAGCAGACGTTTAGTTTCCCAGAGTCTGGAGGCCGAGGCCTGAGGTCAGGGTGTGGGGGCCCCCACCCTGGTCTTCATGGGTGGGCACCTTGCCTTCGGCACCCAGCCCCCCTGCAGCCTCTGCTCTGTCCCATGCTGTCCCCTCTCTAAGGACACGGCTGCATGGGGTTAAGGGCCCACCTGCCCCCGCGAGGCCTCATCTCAACTAAAGTAGTGACAGAGAGCCACCCTGGCTCCAAACAAGGGGACGTTCAGGGCCCTGGACGGGACTGGAGGTCCACAGCAGCCTAAGCACCTTCTCGTCCCACATTCCCCGGGGACTGGAGCCTTCGGCCACGAGAGTCTCTTCTGAATACAAGGAGTTTCTCGTCTATTTCTATATGCTAATTCATCACACACTGCTGACTGGTCTTCACATCCCTCCCACTAGATTCTAAGGCCGGGGAGGGCAGGGTATGTGGCTTTTCATCTTCAAATTCGCTCTATTTCAGCACAGAAATTGGCACCCTGATGCCTTGGAAAGCCTTGAGAATGAAGGCCCCGGAGTGTGTGGTTCCAGAGCCGAGTATGGACCCTGAGGTTAACAAAGTGCTTATGGAATGAAACAAGGAACCTTTAACACACACACACACACACACACACACACCCAGGGCCTCTTATCCAACACAAGATGCTGTGTAAGAAGGACCCACACAGCTGGCATGTGGAATGTGCACTGCTCAGGCGCAGAGGGACGGCTGGACCGTCCTCGGGGTGGACGGAGAAATCAAGACTTTAGGGTTTAAACCGGAGCCCAACACCAGGGCCAGAAGGCTGGGCGGAGTCCACGAGCCTTAGTGGACCTCAGAGACAAGCAGAGGAAAGGCTGGCCAGGCCTGTGCACTGCCCGGTGCTTGAGAAGGCGGGCCAGGGGAGCCGGCCCCCTCTTCATGCCTGGGCCCCCACGCTGTGCACGTCTCAGTGTGAAGCTCAGCGGCCCAGAGCCAAGGGCCGTGAGGGCCGGAGCCAACTGGTGGCCAGTCTCCGAGGGGGCAGAGTCCAAGGCCACCAAGGCTACCGGCTCCTGGGACCAGCTGGGACAATAGCCGGGAGCCGCTGGGAGGGAGCTGAGGGCTGGTCACCGTGGCCTGGGAGACAGACGGGCCACCCCCACGGGCCGAGCACAGAGCTGGTCCACCAGACAGTGGCCTCTCCAGGGCTGTCCCCCCACTTCCTGCCCCTGTGGCTGGGGCAGCTGGGGGTCCACAGCTCCCAGGTTCCGGGACGTCGAGGGGCGGCCCGGCCACCAAGCTCACCACCACCTGGCCGCTTTCAGGCCAGGCTCTGGGGAGACTGACTCAGGACTCACAGTGGCTCTGAAGTCAAGGTCACGGACTCCCTGCACCCTTGAAGCCACACCACACGCAGGATGAGGGCTTCAGGACGAGAGTAAAGAGGTCAGCGTGGTGATTCCCATCTTGGTGCCAAAACATTCAGATGTTTTACTGAAGTATCGGTTGTTTCTACAAATGTTTCCAGGGCCTCCAGTTTGCCAGGCCTAGAATGAGCACTTTGTGGGCCTGCTGGGCACCGAGGCAGCCCGTGGACGCCCAGGAGGGCTGCAAAGGTCACGTGATGGGGACAGCTCACCTGGGCTCCACGGTGCCCAGAATACCCCCTACCTGGGCCTTCCCAGCGTGAATGGAGTGGGGTTGGGGGCTCTTACACGCCACCTGCCACAGCACAGCAAAGTCACGTGGCGCCTCGGGGGAAAGCTGGGCTTCCTAGGCCCTGAGGGTCACTGTTGGGGGCCCGATGCCCCTCTCGCCTTGCCTGCTGAGACCTGGGCCCCTGGGGAGTGCTGCTTCCTGAACTTTGGCCTTTGGAGGAGCACACTCCCAGGGGCCCGGCCCTGACCCCTGAACCCCAGGCCCGGGGCAGATGTGAGCGTCCAGAGTCAGAGCTCCTGACAGTGAGTACCACCTCTGGGGTCCCTGGGGCACTCGGCCAGGAGGCGCCCGGAATATCTGCTCCAGCCCACGGCCAGCAGCCCCACTTCACCCGCAGGCCCTGCCCACCCCTCACGGCTACTAAGTCCTCAGCTCCTCTGTTATTTACTGAGGGAAGGTTTCCTAGGGAGTGAGGATGTCAAAGGGCTAAAGTTCCTGCAAACACACGCCTGCACTCGTGTACATGCATGCACGCACACACACACGAGGACTGCGCTGTCCTGCCTGAGATGTGTCCCGGGCTGGACCGGGGTGAGACACGGCCCACCGCCAGGCTGACCGTAGGCTTGAGGATGGGACAAGTGCACTCAGCAAACTGCTGCCAGGCCCGAGTCCTGCCGGCTTCCCTGCTGGTGGCCAGGGAGGGGGAGGGCGGCTGGGGGTGGAGGTGGGAGGCGTCGCTGCCCCTCTCCTGTGTCCAGCACCCAGTGAGCCCCCCGGAAGGGCCATGTGCTCCCAGCCTTGACCTTCTCTGTGATTCTGGTTTGTACAGGAGGCTCAGATAGAGCCAGAAACCCAGTGAGAGGGAGGCCCTTCCGGCCACAGGGCTGCCAGCCTGCCTCTTCTCCCCAGCTCCTAAATTCTTCCCTGCTTCACACCACATCTTCCCTCCTCCTCACCTGGCCGCCCACCACCTCACAATCCGAACTTCCACAGAACCCGAGAGTCCTTGGCAGCCTGGTCTAGCCCTGGGGTGCTGGGGGGAACCCACCACATGCACGTCTGGCCAGGTGGGGTCGGGGCCGCCCTACACCGCACCCCCCAGCCCCCAAGATGCCCCCGGGCTTCCTGTTCCTCCGCCCCTTCCAGGCCCAGCTGGACGGGCTGCTGCCCACCCAGCTCCCCCTCCCCTGTTGTTGCCAACACACCAGCCCCTCACCTGGAGCCCAAGGCCCCTGCCTTCCAGCCTGCTTCTGACAACCGCGGACCTTCCATTCTGACGCCAGCACGAGGGCTGAGTCCCACAGCCCCGCCCCCACAGACTGGACCACAGGGAGCCTAGGCCTGGACATTGGGCACTCCCCAAGACCAGAGCGTGGACGGGTCCACCTGCCTGTGCCTGCTGCCCCCCCTCGACCTCCGCCTACCCGCTCCGAGATGCTACGGGGTCAGCTCGGCACCTGGAGCCGCTCTCCGATCAGGCCCGTGACTCTGACACACGAGGGGAGGTCAGATGAGGCCAGTCCTGCTCTGCCCAAGGACGGGGCCTTGGCCACGGCTGCAGAGAAGGAAGCTGGTCCTCGTCTGGGGAGATGTCCGTGGGGGCTGCTTCCTACAAGGTCAGGTCGAGATCTGACTCCTGTGTGCTCACCCACTTGCCTCCTGCCTGTGCCCCGAGGCCGGACCTGCCTCCTTCACAGGGAGTCTGGACGACCGGACCGGTAAGCGAGTGCCGTGACTTCACCAGGAAGTCCTGTGGTCCCAGCTGTTGCGGGAGACCACTTGCTACCTGCTCTGACCCCCTCCCACCCTGGCTCCGGGACTGACTCTGCCTCAGTACGTCTTCTGGGCCATCGTCCCGTAGATATATCTCAGCGCCGCGGAGGAGGAGCCGAGGAGCAGCAGTCTCGGGTGGACTGGGCCACCAGAGTGCCCAAATCCTGCTACTGTGCTTATAGTGCTTGCTGCGGCAAAGGATCCCTCTCACACACCACACACAGCCACACACACGCACACACACGCACACACGTGCACACACATGTACACACACCACACTGGTACACACTGTGCACACACACCACACATGTACACACATACACATGTGCATACCCAAACACACACATGTACACATGTACACACGCACACACACATGCACACATGTAACACACCACACGTGTACACAATGCTTACACATGCACACACGTCACTATGCACACACATCACATGGGTACACAATGCACATACCACATATGCACACACACATGTGCATACCCAAACACTCACACATGTACACATGCACACACACATATGCACACATATCACACATGTAACACACCACACGTGTACACAATGCTTACACATGCACACACGTCACTGTGCACACACATACTTAAATATGTACACACATGTACACACATACACATGTGCATACCCAAGCGCACTCATACACATGTACACACACACATTCACATGTGCATACCCAAGCACATTCACACACGTACACATGCACACACACATATGCACACACATCACACATGTAACACACCACACGTGTACACAATGCTTACACATGCACACACGTCACTATGCACACACATCACACGGGTACACAATGCACATACCACACATGCACACACACATGTGCATACCCAAGCACACTCACACATGTACACATGCACACACATATGCACACACATCACACATGTAACATACCACACGTGTACACAATGCTTACACATGCAACACATCACCGTGCACACACACTTAAACATGTACACACATGTACCCACACCCAACATCACACATACACGTGACACACATACACATGTACACACGTCACACATGCACACATGGGACACACCTCACACGTACTAGGTAAATGCCCCCCCTTGAAGGAACAGACTCGACGCTGGCACCACCACAAACAATCCCAGTTGCAGACGAGCCCCGGCTGGCGGACACAGTCACCGGGGTGTCCCCTTCTCCCCCGCCCCCTCCTGCCGCTGCTCCTCCTGGTCCAGGCCCCTGGGCGGTGTGGATCCGCTCAGCCCACCAGGAGCAGGGACAGCGGCACCTGCCATGGTGAGTCTTCGCCTCCAGGGAAGGATGAGCCCAGAAGTCACAGGACACTATCCCCCCTAATCCATGAGGACGATGCTCCAGGTCACGGCAGCAGAACCCAGCCTGGAGGAAGCTCAGTGTGAGACGAGATACAAACCCTGCCCCCCGAACCCCAAGCCCTGCAGGAGAAGCAAGGGGGCGGAGGAAGGCGACCTTGCCGGCTGCCTGGTTGGAGACCGTGTTCTCCCTTCCGCAGACACTGGTGCTCCGGGGTCTTGGCTCAGACGTGGGATGGGACTTGTACTGTGGATCCCCCAGGTCCCAGGCCTTCGGGATCGACCCGGAACTTACAGCACTGGCTGCCCTGGGCCTCCGGCCTGCAGGTGGCAGACGGCAGCCTCAGGATGGACGTCCGGTTGCTCGTCACGAGTCGTCTCTCTTTACCCTGGTGGCTCTGCTGCCCTTGGGAGCCCTGGCTGACACAGGGCTGTGAGTGCTGGCCCAGCACTTGGGGGCGGTGCTCACGGCTCACCCGCCACGCGCACAGACGGACATGACGCGGCTCTGACCGCGGTGCTCATGGCTCACCTGCCACATGCACAGATGGACATGATTCGGCTCTGACTGCAGTGGCGGCGGTGCTCACGGCTCACCCGCCATGAGCACAGACGGACAGATGTGGCTCTGACCGCGGTGGCGGCGGTGCTCATGGCTCACCCGCCACGCGCACAGACGGACCATGCGGCTCTGACCGTGGTGGCGGCAGCAACTCCCCCGGCAGGTGAGGGGAGGGTGAGGCGCACGGCGCAATGGAAACACATTAGGAGGAGTTGGGTGAAGCTGTGGGGGCCCCGAGGGGATGCCCCCAAGCCTGACTTCTGGGAGGAGGGTCTCCTGAAAACACGGAGACCGACCGGCTCCATCTGCACAGGAGCAGCACTCGGGGCACCGGGCGGGCGCTGGGGGCGCGGCTCAGCTGAGAGACCTGTGAGACTCCCGTCCTGGGGTCACGCTCTTCTCTTCTCAGCACACAGCGCCCCCAGCCCGTGCTGGGGACTGAGACGTCCCTGGGCAGGAGACGTGAGGGCCTGGTGGTGTGTGTGTGGGCAGGAGAGGGAAATAGACAGGGTGCCAGAGCCACGTGATCTGAGTGTGGAGACCGCAGTCCCCAGCCTGCCCCTGCGCGGAGAGCTGGGGGGCCCCTTCAGGGTCACATGTCCACGTGTTCTCCAGATGACCAGACCACGCCGAGACCACTCTACTTGAGTCAGGGGGTAAAGTGATTGGGAAGGGCACGTCGGGTCATAATTTAACATACACATCCATGTCAACATCCTGTTAGACTGGCTGAGGGCCGCGTCTGCTGCTTGGCTGGGGCTGAAGCCACCAGATCTTGTCCGGCCTGCTCGGGTTTATGAGCGCGAACTAGCGAAGGCTCTGCTTACCCGGAGGCCCGAGTCTAAGCACGGGGGTCCGAGGGGCCTGGGTGCCCCTATGCGGGAAGGCCAGGCGCGTCGAGGGGCCAGCAGCCCCGTGCAGCTTCCCGTGTCGGAGCTCACTGGCCCGTGGTCTATGCGGTGTTCTCACAGATGCGACGGGCCGGGACCGTCACGGGAACACACACGCATAGTGTCCTGAAGTCGCCGTCTTTTCTCTTTAAAATCATACATGTTTCATTAAGCTTCAGGCAGAGTGTCTTCTGATTTATGGTAATTGTCAACAAAAGCAAAGACGCAATTTTAACCCTACAGACTCTTGGAGTTATCCAGCACGAGATTATGTAGTTTTTCCTTAAAAAAAAAAAAGGAGGGAGGGCCCATTGTGCCACACACACACACACACTGCAGAGGATGCTGGGGGCAGTGAGCTGGCCCGTTGCTAAGGCCCGCTGTGCGGGTGGAGCTGGTCTCCAGTGGCCACACCTGACCCGGTGGACACCCCGTCCCCAAGCCCTGAGTGCTCATGGCCTGGGAGGCTCCAGTGAGAGGAATTTCCATATCAAACCCAATTTAGATGAAAAGTCTTGGTTTAAAAAGAAAGCCAGTGCGTCAATAGCCCCTTGATTAGATTCCATCTCCTGAGCAGACAAATATGAATATTTATTACCATGGGTAGACTTTCCCCCTTCCATTGCTCTGTTCTTGAATATTATCCACCACTAATTTTTATGAAAATTTGGGCAACATAATGTTTTCACATAAACTGACAGTTCTTGAGATAATCCCGTTATCGTCTGGTTGAAAATGACAGCTTCCGCTTATTCATGTGTTAACGAGGGATTAAATATTGTTTTTAGTCCTATAATCTAAGATGGACTGGAAATTAAAAATTGAACATTATACATTAGCAGGGCTTTGTTTGCATTTACTTAGAGAAGATCCATAAATTAGCAGTTTAATAAGCAGGCCCTTTAATGTTGCTGCCGAAGGCAACATCAGGGACATTTCTAAGTAAATCCTAAAATAAATTGTCGGCTACCTGCTGTACACCCAGAGGAAAGCAAGTCAAAGAAAGATGGCCTTCACCAAAGAAATACAATGGCAACACCACAGAAGCTGTCTCAGTGTCAGGGATCACTCAGCCTCCCTCCTCTCCCCGGAAGGGAGTGTGTGTCTTCATCACACCCTGGTCCTCACATCCTGAGACATGCCGGTCCTGCAGAATTGCTGAGGGGGCCCGGTAGGTGGTGAGCACGGCCAGTCATCCCCAGTGAACAACCATGGGCACGGGGGAGGGGGCAACGTGGGCACTGTGGGCGCTGGGGATGATCGTGCATCTGAACCAGGTGGTTCAGTTCAGTTCAGTCGCTCAGTCGTGTCCGACTCTTTGCGACCCCATGAACTGCAGCACGCCAGGCTTCCCTGTCCCTCACCAACTCCTGGAGCTTGCTCAAACTTATGTCCATCGACTTGGTGATGCCATCCAGCCATCTCATCCTCTGTCATCCCCTTCTCCTGCCTTCAATCTTTCCCAGCATCAGGGTCTTTTCCAATGAGTCAGTTCTTCCCATCAGGTGGCCAAAGGATTGGCGTTTCAGCTCCAGCATCAGTCCTTCCAGTGAGCATTTAGGACTGATTTAGGATGGACTGGTTGGATCTCCTTGCAGTCCAAGGGACTCTCCAGAGTCTTCTCCAACACCACAGCTCAGAAGCATCACTTCTTCGCTGCTCTGCTTTCTTTATAGTCCAACTCTCATATCTGTATGTGACCACTGGGAAAACCATAGCTCTGACTATATGGACCTTTGTCAGTAAAGTAACGTCTCTGCTTTTTAATAAGCTGTCTAGGTTGGTCATAACTTTTCTTTCAAGGAGCAAACATCTTTTAATTTCATGACTGCAGTCACCATCTGCAGTGATTTTGGAGCCCAAGAAAATAGTCTGTCACTGTTCCCATTGTTTACCCATCTATTTCCCATGAAGTGATGGGAGCAGATGCCATGATCTTCGTTTTCTGAATGTTGAGCTTTAAGCCAGCTTTTTCACTCTCCTCTTTCACTTTCATCAAGAGGCTCTTTAGTTCTTCTTCACTTTCTGCCATAAGGATGGTATCATCTGCATATCTGAGGTTACTGATATTTCTCCCGGCAAACTTGATTCCAGTTTGTGCTTCATCGAATCTAGCATTTCTCATGATGTACTCTGCATATAAGTTAGATAAGCAGGGTGACAATACACAGCCTTGAGGTACTCCTTTTCCAATTTGGAACCAGCCTGTTATTCCATGTTGAGTTCTAACTGTTGCTTTTTGACCTGCATACAGGTTTCTCAAGAGGCAGGTCAGGTGGTCTGGTATTCCCATCTCTTTAAGAATTTTCCCCAGTTTGTTGTGATCCACACAGTCAAAGGCTTTGGTGTAGTAAATAAAGCAGAAGACGATGTTTCTCTGGAATTTTCTTGCTTTTTCTATGATCCAACAGATGTTGGCAATTTATCTCTGGTTTCTCTGACTTCTCTAAATCCAGCTTGAATATCTGGAAATTTTCGGTTCACATATTGTTGAAGCCTGGCTTGGAGAATTTCGAGCATTACCTTGCTAGCGTGTCAGAGACTACAACTGTGTGGAGTTTGAGCATTCTTTGGCATTGGCTTTCCTTGGGACTGGAATGAAAACTGACCTTTTCCAGTCCTATGGCCACTGCTGATTTCAAAATTGGCCGGCATATTGAGTGTAGCACTTTAACAGCATCATCTTTTAGGATTTGAAATAGCTCAGCTGGAATTCCATCACCTCCACTAGCTTTGTTTGTAGTGATGCTTCCTAAGGCCCACTTGATTTTGAACTCCAGGATGTCTGGTTCTAGGTGAGTGATCACACCATCATGGTTATCCAGGTCATTAATATCTTTTTTATAGAGTTCTTCTGTGTATTCTTGCCACCTCTGCTTAATATCTTCTGCTTCCGTTAGGTCCATACCATTTCTGTCCTTTATTGTACCCATCTTTGCATGAAATGTTCCCTGGGATCTCTAATTTCCTTGAAGAGATCTCTAGTCTTTCCCATTCTATTGTTTTCCTCTATTTCTTTGCATTGATAACTTAGGAAGGCTTTTTTAAAAAATCTCTCCTTGCTATTCTCTGGAACTCTGCATTCAGATGGATATCTTTTCTTTTCTCCTTTGCCTTTCACTTCTCTTTTCTCAGCTATTTGTAAGGCCTCCTCAGACAACCATTTTGCCTTTTTGCGTTTATTTTTCTTGGGGATGGTTTTGATCACCACCTCCTGTACAATGTTACAAACCTCCTTCCATAGTTCTTCAGGCACTCTGTCTATCAGATCTAGTCCCTTGAATCTATTTCTCACGTCCACTGTATAACTGTAAGGATTTGATTTAGGTCATACCTGAATGGTCTAGTGGTTTTCCCTACTTTCTCAATTTAAGTCTGAATTTTGCAGTATGGAGTTCACGATCTGAGCCACAGTCAGCTCCCGGTCCTATTTTTGCTGACTGTACAGAGCTTCTCCATCTGTGGCTGCAGAGAATATAATTACTCTGATTTCGGTGTTGACCATCTGGTGAAGTCCATGTGTAGAACCATCTCCTGTGTTTTTGGAAGAGGCTGTTTGCTATGACCTGTGAGGTGTCTTGGCAAAGCCCTGCTAGTCTTTGCCCCGCTTCATTTTGTACTCCAATAACATAGCTGCTGGGCTTCCCTGGTGGCTCAGAAGGTAAAGAATCTGCCCACAGTGCAGGAGACCCGGGTTCCAACCCTGGGCCAGGAAGATCCCCTGGAGAAGGGAATGGCAACCCACTCCAGCATTCTTGCCTGGAGCATCCCATGGACAGAGGAGCCTGGTGGGCTGCAGTCCATGGGGTCGCAGAGAGTTGTATAGGACTGAGCAAGTAGAGCTTGCAAGCTACCTTGCAAGGTAGCTTGCTGTCACCTTATTGCTACAACTGGGGTCCCAGATGAAACCATGGGTCCGGTGGGGCTCTGGGCACGACCATCCCACATGCTTCTAGCCATCCACGGTGCCTTGTATTTATTTGTGCTTGTCTCTGTGACTGGCACGTAGAGTTCTCCACTGTTTCATTTATTGTCTGGCATGGTGCAGAGCATAGGACAGGGACATTTCTTAGAAGCCGACTCATCCAGGCGACACTGAGTCTAATGAGACACCGACAGGAGAGAGGTGACTGCGGGTCAGTGCTGGGGGCTGAGCCGCGACCCCAGGACCTGAGGGTCTGACCGTACTTGGAGATGAGCCTTTGAGGAGAGAATTAAGGCAAAATGAGGTCCTGTGGGTGGGTTATGATCTAGTGTGACTGGGGTCCTTATAAGAGGACGCGATCAGGACACGGCCACGCACGGGGGTGACCACGTGAGGACACAGAGGGGCACAGTGTCCACGGGGCCAAGGAGAGAGGCCTTGGGAAGGACGCCCGGGCGTCAGATCCCAGCTCCCAGGACGCCCGAGGGTTAGCAGCCCCAGGAAACCAGAGCATCAGCGAGCAGACGCTCACCCTGGCCGCCCTTCCCCTCCACTGCAGGCAGTGTCACCCCCAGGAACAGCAAAGACTTAGACGTCTTTACTGCTGGGTGAAGTCGAGTGCTTGTCAAGGGAAGAAGGAGCCCTCTTATGAAACTTCTTTCTGCTTTATGCTCTTGCTCAAAACCAGAGCTGTGGCTCAGAGTTTACACTTGCCGAAGCCTGACTCACCTCTGAAGACATCATCCCTTCCTCATGAACAAGAGGTGAAGTCTGTGCAGACACGTCAATTGAGAGTCTGGTGCCCCCCCACTCTGAGTGACTGGGCACCATCACCCCAGGGAGGGCTCTCCCTACACCTGCTGCCCTGGGCCCCCCCGAAGAGTGACCACGAGTAAGACACAGGCAGGAAGGGCCGTCCCGGTGTCAGCAGGACAGCCCCTAGGCTCTGGCCCAGGTGCACCCGGGGGCCCTGTGCGTGGGAGGACCACTGCCTCATTCTAGGAGCCAAGCTCAGTCACCTGCCCACTCCCCCACCCTGCAGCTTATCCAGAAGTTGGGAAGTTCAGGTTTTACACTTGTCTCCCTTGGACAGCAAGGAGATCAAACCCATGAATCCTAAAGGAAATCAACCCTGAATATTCACTGGAAGGACTGGTGCTGAAGCTGAAGTTCCAATACTTTAGCCCCTGATGCGAAGAGCTGACTCACTGAAAAAGACCCTGATGATGGGAAAGATTGAAGGCAAGAGGGAGAAGGGGACGACAGAGGATGAGATGGTTGGATGGCATCACCGACTCAATGGACATGAATCTGAGCAAATTCTGGGAGATAGTGAAGGACAGGGAAGCCTGGTGTGCTACAGTCCATGGGGTCATAGAGTCAGACATGACTCAGCGACTAAACAACAACTCCTCATGAACTTTGCAGCCAAGCTTTCGTATGTGCAGCTAACCTGGCTTTAAAATACATCCTATTCATGGAGTTCAGCAGGTGTCGCATGCCTCAAGAAGCACCTACGGGATTTCAACTTTCAAGAGTCTTGAGGAAAAGAGAGCGTGGCAAGAGATCGAGAATTGACTAATTTAATGACAAGTAACAGATCAGACTCTTTACGTTCCGTGTTGTCTTTGAAGCGTGCGATTGTCAGGAAGGGCTATAAGGGAACATTTCCATGCGTTTCTCAGGGCAGGTGAGATCAATCACAGCTCCAACCCTGGGTACAGACAGTGGTTCAGCCCAGCTCTCCAGCCCCGATTCCTCCACCATAGGTCACACCCGTCAGACGGAGCGGTCGGGGGCGGGGAGCCGGGAGCATGTGTGTGCATGTGTGTGCGTGCGTGTGCTCGTGTGTGAGTGCACAGGGCCCTGGGGAGCAGGGGATCCAGTGTAGCCCGAGGTCCATTCAATCAAACTTGACTCTTAATCAGCTGGAGAGGTGAACCCCATTTACCAACCAGGTGAGCAAGGCACCTTAACCCTGAAAGGAGAGAACTTTGGCTGTGGGTCAGCGGACAGTCGCTCCTGGTGCTTGGATGATCTCTGTGATTTGTGGGTGTTGAGGGTGAACTGTCTCTCTGAAAGCTGTGCACCTCTTCAGCCCCAGTCCTGGGAGGGAGCCTCCCTGGCCGTGGGGTCTTGGTGGGGATCCAGGGAGGAGAGGTCACTTGGGGGAAGGGTGGCCCTAGTCCTCCTAAGAGGAGACACCTGGGGAGGCCGTGAGGTGGCGGGGCAGAGGCTGGAGGAGGCGGCCGAGGACGGGGCAGCCCCAGGCGCGGGACAAGGAGGGACGCACCCTCCCTGGGAGCCCCCAGGGCACGCAGCCCCACTCCGTCTGCGCTCTGAGTTCTGGCCTCAGAGCCGGGAGAGGACCCTGTGTTTGTAGCCCCGGACTGTGGTGCTTGGTTACCACTGTCAGCCCTGGGACCCGACGCCGGGTCAGAGGTGCCCACGGTCTGGGAGAGAGACTGCAGCCGGCGGGAGGTGCCCACCAGCCAGGGAGGCCAGTCCTGCAGAGGGATGACATGGGACACGGGCACCAGGGCCTGTTAACAGGGTCCCACGTGGTGTCGCAGGGACATCAGAGGACCAGTGGCCCCAGTGAGGGCGGAGTTTGTGGACCATCTCAGGGCCTGGGTGGAGCCATGCACAGAGCGGCACTGCGCCCAGGGGTCTGCGGGTCCGGGCAAAGAGAGGGCGGTTCCGCTGGGCCCACAGGACCTCTGACCTCCCTGGATGCTTTCAGGACCGAGCCCCGGCCTGGGGCTGCGGCTCCAGCACCAGCTGCGCTTCTGCTCAGAGGCGGGTTTGCTCGTGATGGCTGGCGAAGCACAGCCTGGCTGGGCCCGGACGCACCGAGGAAGGGGCCCGGCCCCGGGCAGACGCCTGCGTGGGGCCCGCTCCTTACTGCAGGGGAGCCGTGCGCCATCTCCACAGAGCAGGCCCTCGCCGCAGTCGCCAGCGCTGTGCCGGCTGCGTATCTGTTCTGACGTGAGATTGTTTTAAATTTGGTGTCTGATTATATGTAGTGTTACACTGATTACTAATTACTTCATATGGGTGAACACAGCTTTTACTTTTTTTTTTGAACTCACGGATAAAGCAGAGGGGAAGTGTTCAAATCAGCAGTTAAGGGCTGCACACCTGTTGCCATGGAGACGTGGCCTGGGATGTTCACAGTTAAAGACTGAATGTGCCCAGGCGGGCGTCCAGCTGCTGCCCGGGGCTCGAGGTCACTTTGCCCTGAGCAGGGGTGACTGAACTGCCGCGGAGAGTCAGACCACAAGCTGGAGGCACCAGGCGGTGGAGACGCAGGCGGCTTCGCTCCCGAGCTTGCAGAAGCGGAGGGACCAGCTTCAGCTCACGTTACCCAGCACAGCCTGGGGAGCACCCTGGAGGGGGCGGGTCAGAGGCAGGGGACGGGTCCCCCACGGCAGAGCAGCGACCCACTCAGAGCAGCTTCCCGCCACCCCCAACCCTGGGATCCCCGGGGAGGGAGGGAGGCTGTGAAAGAGCCGATCTGGGGGGGGGGGTGGGCAGCAGGAGGCAAGCACCAGCAGCCTGCCTCGGGTGACCCCTGTCCCCCCAGGATGGACAGCGGGATGCTGACTCCCAGGACTTTGGGACACGACCTTTACAGAGGAGTGCAGTCCAGGGGGGTCACCGGGGTCGGCCTGAGCCCAGGCTCCCCACCAAGTGATGCCCCACGACTCATCTCCCCCACGGCATTTCGGGTGGGGACTCGGGGGTCAGTGGGTGTGGGGGCCCCCGGAGGACCCGCATCTGTCGGCAGGAGATGGGAAGGCAACCCCGGGGCTGACCCTCTAGCGAATGCGCTTCCAAGTGACGGAAGCCTCAGGGGCCCTTCAGCTAAAAGGCAGAGCTCAGGACATTTCTAATTTCAAGGCAAGGCTGGATTCAGGGACCAAGGCTTGGCCTCTGGAGGTGATGCCTGGAGGGGTGCTTCTGACGTCAATCCCCCACACCCGGCTCCCCACCCGGGGATCGCCTGCCTCCGCCTGGCAGGGTGGGCACGTGGGCACCAGGGACACTCGTCTCCCGGGGGCTGAGCCCAGCCACACGGCCGCTGCCCTGAACGAGGCTGGGCGCGCCCCCTCCAGCGGTCTTTGCGTTCTCTCGGCAATTCCAAGTCCTGGGGCTGAGGACAGGAAGCGGGCTTCTGGAACACCACGTTCTGGGGGCTCTTCTGAGCATCTGCAGAGCTCGGCTTGACATCAACACTGCCTTCTGATCCAGGCTGCCCAGCTCTGGGGAGAAGGACCGGGAACCAGCTCACAGACCACTGAGACACGCCCGCTCCCGCATCCCAGGGGGACAGTCACCCAGCCCCAGCTGGACCACAGAGTGGCCCGGCAGGAAGACACGCACCAGGCACTTTCTATAGCAACGCAGCTGACATGTCAGACCGGGCTGGTGGGGGATGCCGCAGGCAGAGCGCACGCACTCCATCTTATATGACTGTTTACCCTGACGCCGCATCAAAACTGAATGTGTCTCCACGGCAACTGCCTCATCACACGGCACCTCGCCTGCTTTAGACCACGGGAAGCACTCACAAGCCCCTGCGGGCCCACGTGACGGTGACTTTGCACAGCACCTCGGAGGGAGAGGATGCCATCTCACACTCAACTTGTGTCTGCCGCGGCGCGAAGTGCCGTTAATCATATCCAGTGTATTTTCGTCTGAGTCTCTTCACTTTTGAGAAATAAGAAAATAGTATGAGAAGCCCTGGTTAAGGCTGCATGGGGGCCGCTGCGCTGAGCTCCGAGGGGCCCGGCCAGCAGAATTGGGGACCTGTCATCATGGAAGGGACCACATGGCCACCCCTGAAATCTGACCTCTGCCACTGCGCCCTCAGCCTAGCACTGGAATTCTCAGGGCAGCCTGGACAGACCGCGGCAAATGTTTTAATGCAATTTTATGCAGATTTTCTTTTTCAAACATAAACAGGAATATTTAGAAGGCTAAAGAAGCCTTTCTTGGGATGATGCACATTTTACACTTTGAAAAAAAAATCAACTTTCTCTGTCCGGAAACACAGATTAGAATAAAAATTAAGTGACAGGCACAGGCATATAACTTGAGGAACCAGAGCCCACGAGGATGGGCACAGGGCAGAGCCCCAGCAGCCCGAGCCCCAGGTGGCTGCCAGGGTCCACCCTCCAGTGTCTGGTCACAGCCGGACAGGGAGGGGGAGCCGCAGGGGTGAGAGCGGCCCCGCCAAGCAGCCCTGAAGTCTTCAGGGTCCAGCGGCCACCTGCCAACACCCAGCATCGACTCAAACTCAGCTCACAGTCTTTACGCAAGACAGCCTGCCGGCTCCGACGTGTCCATCTGATTTGTGTCAGCACTCATCCTCAAATGTGACTGGCTCCTGCTTCACACACTCTGGAGCCTGCAGCTCCTCCTGTCTCACAAGACCCACCCCCCAGTGCCACCTGTCACAGCTCCCCACCTGCCCGGGCCCAGCTGCGGTCCCTGCAGGCCGCTCCCGCCCTCTGCTGTCCACACACCCCCAGGCTGCTTCCCCTTGGGTTTCCAAACACGGGCCTCGGTCTAAACCCGGGACATTTGTGACCACTTACCACGTCCTGCCTACATGTCTATATTAACACACAGCACCACAGATATGAGTGTGTGAGGACCCGAGTTACCTGGAATGTCCTCCACAGCAACTGGGAGCCACACTCAGCACACACGTGGTGGCGTTTCCTCTCGCGTCCTCGCTTATTCGAAAGCAAATATGTACTCAGTCACGTTGGTTGCCAGCTTTTTCTTTACTAGAACTATAAGACATGGTATCAAAGACGAAATGACAAATACCTGCACACACATCGAGTGAGTGACAGCCGCTCAGTCATGCCCGACTCTGCAACCCCATGGACTGTAGCCCGCCAGGCTCCTCCGTCCAAGTAATCCTCCAGGCAAGATTACTGGAGCAGGTTGCCATTTCCTTCTCCAGACACACACGCTGAACTGATACCCATCTCCTGGTTTGCCTCTCAACCTGCAATGACGTGGGTGCAGCCGCCGAGGGGTGGGGGCCCAGTGACTGTACACGGCATCGCCGGGCCCTCCCTGCAACTCCCTGCGAACCTACAATGATGTCGAAATAGAGAGCTACAAATGATCCTGACCGAGGTTTTGGAAAAGGAGAGAGCTGGCTGAGACTCCACCATCCTAGGGGTGACCTCACGTCTGCATGTGCTGCCCCAGCCCGAGTCCATGCCAGTTTCCACAGCTGTGCTGAGGTTCAGAGCTGTCATGACAATTTTCATGGAATAATACGACATAATTAGTGATCTTCCTGGGGTTTTATACTTAGGTCAGTTTTGGTACTTCCAAAGCTCTGCATTTCCATTTTCTTAGCAAAAGATGTTCACTCGTGTCAGACTCTTTTTGACCCCATGGCCTATACAGTCCATGAAATTCTCCAGGCCAGAATACTGGAGTGGGTAGCCTTTCCCTTCCCCAGGGGATCTTCCCGACCCAGGGGTCGAACCCAGGCCTCCCGCATTGCAGGCGGATCCTTTACCAGCTGAGCCACAAGGGAAGCCCTTCATTTTCTCGCCTGGTGCATTATCCTCATAAGACAAGTTTCTGGGGGTGTGAGGACTCACTGAGACTGAGGACCTTCTTAAAGTGTCAGATCCCCACTGTCCTGCAGCTTCCTGAGTCCAGTGGAACTGGTAGCGCTTCTGATCTCTGTTCAAGATCTGAGACTATTACCCACCAGCCACCTCTGAAACCACATCCAAGGATGAGGCTTCAGATCAGGCTGGGATGTCCCCAGCGTGTCCGCAGGCTCCACACTCCAGGGTCCTCTGCCATGTCCCCACCCCCACAGCTGCCATGGGGCTTCCTGCATCACCATGAATTTATCCCCCAGAGAGCTGTCCCCGGGCAGCACAGCCACGAGGCATTGCTGTGACGAGCATCTCGTCACTGTGAGTACTGACCATGCACCTGTGGGTACTGACCATGCACCTGTGGGTACTGCCTGCACACCTGTGGGTACCGCCTGAGGATCTGTGGGTACTGCCTGCACACCAGTGGGTACTGACCATGCACCTGTGAGTACTGACTGCACACCTGTGGGTACTGACCATGCACCTATGGGTACTGACCATGCAACTGTGAGTACTGACTGAACATCTGTGGGTACCACCTGCACACCTGTGGGTATTGACTGTGCACCTGTGGGTACTGCCTGTGCACCTGTGGGTACTGACCATGTACCTGTGGGTACTGACTGCACACCTGTTGGTACTGCTTGCATACCTGTGGGTACTGACCGTCCATGCACCTGTGGGTACTGACTGTGCACCTGTGGGTACTGACCATGTACCTGTGGGTACTGCCTGCACACCTGTGGGTACTGCCTGCACACCTGTGGGTACTGACCATGCACCTGTGAGTACTGACTGCACACCTGTGGGTACTGACCATGCACCTGTGGGTACTGACTGTGCACATGTGGGTACTGACCATACACCTGTGGGTACTGCCTGCACACCTGTGGGTACTGCCTGCGCACCTGTGGGTACTGACCATGCACCTGTGGGTACTGCCTGCACACCTGTGGGTACCGCCTGAGGATCTCTGGGTACTGCCTGCACACCAGTGGGTACTGACCATGCACCTGTGAGTACTGACTGCACACCTGTGGGTACTGACCATGCACCTATGGGTACTGACCATGCAACTGTGAGTACTGACTGAACATCTGTGGGTACCACCTGCACACCTGTGGGTACTGCCTGTGCACCTGTGGGTACTGACCGTGTACCTATGGGTACTGACCATGTACCTGTGGGTACTGACTGCACACCTGTTGGTACTGCTTGCACACCTGTGGGTACTGACCGTCTGTGCACCTGTGGGTACTGACTGTGCACCTGTGGGTACTGATTATGCGCCTGTGGGTACTGCCTGCACACCTGCGGGTACTGCCTGCACACCTGTGGGTACTGCCTGCACACCTGTGGGTACTGACCATGTACCTGTGAGTACTGACTGCACACCTGTGGGTACTGACTGCACACCTGTGGGTGTTTACTAAGCGTGATGAAGTGCCACTCCATTCACACGTGAAAAGTGACCCTTGGGGGTGACAGCTTCCCCGTGGCCTGAGGCCCACACGGGGCTCTGTCCCCACCATCTTCTCAGGGCAGTGGGTTGGCCCCACCTGCCTTCTTCCCACCTTGGCAAAGGCTGTCAACATCAATCCATCCCCAAGTCCAAGTGGACTGGCCGCAGGGCCCCGGGGGACTCGGCTCAACACCACCCCCCACCCCGAGGGTCCCCGTGCCCCGGGCCGGCCGGGCTGCCGTTGTCTGGCTGCTGAGCAATACCCAGTTCCTCTCAGAGACTCCCTGCACCTTGAGCTTTCCCGACAGCCACTGAAACAGCCACGTCCTTCCACAGACGGGCAACACTGGCGGCGCTTCCAGGGGAAACTACGCCGCTCCTCAAATGACCGTGGCGTGTCCCCGCGCCACCCGCTCGGCCTCCCGTGATGACTGTGGGCAACCGCACACACCCGCCAGCACACAGCACACAGCTGAGTCACGTTAAGTCATCGGGGGAGGAGCGTGACCACAGCTTCACAGCCTCTCAGGGTCGGCGGAGACCGACTCGTGCTTGGCCGCAGAATCCTTTCTCTGGACAAAAATCTTACCCAGGAGCCAGAACGGTGACCGACGGGAAGGAAGTGCAGCTGGGCTGAACTGGGGAGTGGACGGCCGCCTGTCCCGCCCCGCAGAGCTCCCAGAGCCCAGGCTCTGAGACACCCCCAAAACCACGTGCACCCTCTCAAGGACGAGTGGGGGACCAGGACACGCCCCCCGACACGCCCCCGTGGCCGAGGGCGGCTCCAGCCTCACCCACCCTTTCTCCCTGAGGCAGGCCCGGACCCTCAGGAAGAGACGCCCTCTGCAGAGACCCACCTGGTGTCCGCACCCCCAGCCCCTGACCCAGCAGAAGGCAGCTGGTCCACCCACAAACGTGGGCTTCTCTCCCCACGCACCCCGGGAAACTCAGATCAAGTGAGCGTGCTGCTTTGCTCCTGCGCGCCTTTGTCAGTTTAACTTTCAGGGCGGGGGGCCCGCAGGGGGTGCGGGAGAACCCCTCCTCCTCTTCCCACCACCAGTGAGGAGGCAGCCCTCCCTCCCACCTGGCTCTGCCCCAAGGCCGCGTGCGGGGCTATGCCAGGGCATCCGCGCCGGGCCGGCTGAAACGCAGGCAGGCACATTGCTAACCGCACTGCATTTACGACACTCTAGAGAACCAGGAAGCCCCGGGTTACTTCAGACACAGCACGCGAGCCACTCTCACAGAAACGCTGGCCTGCAGACAGTCATCTAGATGGTTTTTCTTCCAAATGTTTGAGTTTTTTTTCTTGGTAATATCATAATTTTCCCTTGGAAAAAAACCATGACTTTATTCACTTGAAAAAATGTGAAGACATTCAAGACAACAGAAACTGGATTTTGAAAAATGTCAAAATACCACCAATCTATCAGGAACGCATGCATCCCCTCTAATCTGTTCATTGTCTTTAAATTTTGTTTTGAGATATTTCCATTTGGCTTAAAAGGTGTTAATTCCGCTATCTGTCATCGCATGTTGAATCAGCATTTACATCCCGTAAATGCTGGCAGATTTCTAGGAATCAAGACTCTGCTCCACTTTCCAGAGTCAGGAATTAGCAGAGACATTCATATCAAATACATTTCAAGGAAAATCAGAAGCATCAAAGTCAGGCTCAACACTGCATGAGGCAATTAAAATTAGAAAAAGAAACATTAGCTTCTTACACATATCTCCACTTGCCCCTCCTGCGCCCGTTTCCACGATCCAGGGCCCACCCCACGCACGCACACCCCCTTCCCTCTATCCGGCAGACTACATGGGACCTCGGTTCCAGGCCTGAGGGCCCATCAGAATGACCTCAGACAACCCCAAAGGTGACGGCGGCACTGCCTCTGCAGATGAAAAAGGACGGGGCCTGGGAGCCGGGCTCAGAGAGCCCCGTGGCCGCGGAAACCTGGGGCCCCGGGAAGACACGGGCGACTCAGGGAGAGTCAGGGGAGGAGGGCCACCCGCGGCCACGCTTCAGCCCCTGGATGGAACACGCGGTCTGGGATGTGGCCTTTCCTGCCCCTGGGGAGGGTGAGGTCAGGCTTCTGGCCTCTTGAGGAGCAGAGAGGAAGCAAGCAAGGACAAAGACGCAGGAGCAGTGCTGTGGGGCTGGGGTCTGCTCTGCCCTGCACCCCCACCGTTCAGGCGGGACCCCTGCCAGCTAGTGGAAGGGCACCCAGAAATGGGCACGGGCTCCCCTCTGAGTGTAGGTTGTCATCTCTGCAGACAAGCCAGCAGCGACTTGGGCTCCCCTTGTGGGACCCCTTGTGGGGTCCCCCAGGCCCCAGAAAGTACGTCACCAATTTCTGCCATGAGCTGGAGTCTGGGGCAGGGGCAGGTGTGTGTGTGGGGAGAGCTTTAGGGTCCTTGCTTCACCCAGCCTTGGGGACTCCTTGCTGGTCTCCAAGGACAGAAAGTTAGGAGCGTGGAGAACGGGCCAGGTGGGGTCATCGTCACAGGATGACGTAAGGGTTGTGGCCTCAGGGAGACCCCCAGGGACACACAGACCCCACACGAAGACCCCTCAGTGCAGCTGGCTTCAGGAGGAGGCCAGGCAGGCAGGACAGGAGGACCAGAGGCCACGCTCAGGACAGTGACCGCTGCTGCTGACCACTGAGCTCCCGGGGCCACAGATGTGGACCATCCGGGGGACGCTGGGGGCCGGGCCGGGCCGGGCCGGGTATAGGAGTGAGCAGGTGCTGACCTGCCAGCGCGAGGCATCCAGACGCCTTTGCACATTTGGGGGTGGTTTGGGGAAGGAGGCGGCAGCGAGCGGCAGGGAGGCGAGAAGGCCAGCGTGCTGAGAGACTGGCGTCCAGGGAGCTTTCACTGTATGAGCTGGACACGTCGGTGCACGCGTTTGTGCCGATAGGAGGAGCCAGGGAGCAGCGGCTGTGTGGGAGAGCTCGAGGGCCGGATGCGGCGTGCGGGCCCGCGGTTCACAGGCGGCGGGGCCAGGCTGCGGGGCCAGGGGGCGGGGCGGGTCTCCAAGCTGTGACGAGGGAGTCAGATCACAGACAGGCAGCCCTGCGTGCAAGCTGGGTGTGTGCCCAGCCAGACCAGGAGCAGGGGGCGGCGGCCAGTGCCCTCTTCTGAGACCTGTCCCTACGACCTCTAGTCAGAAGAGTCCGCAAGGTCGCAGCTCCCCACCGCCCGCCCAGAACCACAGCAGCCCCTGGCTCCGCACCCCCGCCTGGGTCCTTCCTCCCCTGCCCCCATCCAGGGCGGTCTGCCACCTCCAAGGAACACGCTCCGCCCACCGCACAGGAGGGAGGGGCCCAGAACCTGAGCAGCCTATGACCCCCAACGCTCAGGGCCCTCGCCCGAGTCGGTCTGGGTCCGCTCCAATACGGGGCGCCAGGCACCTCCCGCAGGAAGAACACCCTGCAGAGGCTGGGAGCCGCGGATCAGAACCTTCCATCTGGGCCCGGGTCCTCCGAACCCTCTGCCTTCCAGCCAGCGGTCACTGCACCCCCGAGGGTTACAGATGGTTTTGGGGACCCACAGACCCCTGGTGTCCCCTCCCTGTCACCGATCGCCAAGGTTGGGGACACAAGGACTTCGAGGCAGGCCCCCCGCAAGGTGCCCTGCCCGGCGTCTGTGGAGCACAGAGCCTGCCTCTGTGCTGAAGCAGCTGCTAAATACGTTCCTATTTCAAGAGCCAGGACTCCGGCGGGCCTCGGAGTGGCCACGTGGAGGCATCTCGCCCCGAGCCAGGAGCGGGTAAATAAGCGCCCTTAACGGTTAATTACTGTCGCGGCGGGCGTGAAATCAGGGATTTCAGATGCGCGCACACAGACTGGCTGCGGGCCCGCTGACTCACGACGGGGACAAGCACCCCAGGGCGGCGCACAGCGCACGTTTCATTAACTGCCCGTGATCGGCTCGGCCTGCGCCAGGGCTCCGGGGCTGAGTGCCTTCGGCTCTAATTGCCGGTGGAGGGCTCAGTCGAGTGCCTGCTTATGTGGCCGGCGCGGCGATGCTGGGACTGCAGAGGCCTCCGAGGGTGTTACTTCTGCGCGCAGGCGCCCCGCTCTCTCCGCCCCGCCCCACGGGGTCTGTAACTAGGGAGACCGAAGGGCCCCTCCCACGGGGAGAAGAGAACCACCTTCCCGCCGCAGGCCTCACACCTGAGTCACTGGAAGAAGGGAGACTGCGCTCCCAGAGGCTCCAGCGCTTTCTCGGGGAGACACCGAGCACAGTTTCAAAGGCAACCAAACAGCGCCACACAAGCCGGGCACCAAACGTGAGCACCGCCCCGCCCGACCGGAAGACCAGCCCGGCCTGCCCTCCGGCCTCCGCTCCGACCCCGCACGGCGCGACTGAGCCCCGGCCGGGGCCTGCCAGGCGCCCGGCCACGCAGTCACTCACCGAGCCGACTCCGGCCTGAAGAACTCTCAGCCCAGACATGGTCTGCAGTTTCTCCTTGTTGTCGGCTGCGGGAGAGATGGAGAGACAGGAGGTCAGCGAGGAGAGAAGAGCGTTCTCCAGACACCTGAGCACCCCCTACCACCCAGCCCCACAGTCACTGCCTGCCTGGTTAGCTGTGGACGGCTAGCTGGGGAGGAGCCTGCGGTGGGGGCCTGGGCAGGGGGCTCCCCACCCAGGGCAGGATGTGCGTCCCTCCCATAAATCGTCGTCGTAGGAAATTCACAGCATCCTATGGAGCCTGGACAAGAGACGGGAGGCAGGCCTGCCGCCCTGAATCTTGGTTTGAACGACAGGCGGGTTGCAGGTGTGTAATCACTGGGAAGTAGGTTCTGGTCCCGAGGCTTGTGTTCACAGACAGACTCGCCAGCCGGGGGCCCCGACTGAGCCTTCCTCACCCGCTCCCAGAGCTGTCTACCCGCTCTGGCTCCTACCCCTGGCAGAACATCCTGTAAGGACCCATCTCCAGCACTACCCTTGTCCTAGTTTGCTCCTGACTTAGAATGAGCAGGACTCTCAGAAAATGAATTACCCTCCGTATCAGACCAAGTGGAATGGGCCCTGGAAACAATTAGCCGCCGGAGACGAAGCCCAGTTAATCCCGACACCAGCACGGCAGGCGCGCGGTCCCCACCTCCTGGAGAGGGAGTGTGTCACAAGGCAATTGACCTTGGCTTATGATTCTGCGGGAATATTCTTTCGGATAAAGCCCATGTCATTTTAGAAATGAAAACCAGAAGAAATAGAATTTTATTGCAAACCCTAAGAAGGAAGAGTGCATTGCAATTGTGATTAATGCAGAATGAGATAGCAAAACAAGAATTACTTTCACTCTTGTTGTGAAACACCTCCATGCATCTTAGGTGATGGAATTATATCTTTCAGAGGGATACACAGAGAGCCTGCCATAGCCACCTCCCCAGCCCCTGGGGCCCTCTCCTTGTCTGGCAGAAAGTTTTCCTTTGAACAAATGAATGTTATTTCTTAGATTTAGGTAATTATGGGAGCCCTGGGGGAGGCAGACGCAAACCCAGGGGTTACTGCACAGCACTTTAAGAGGCTCTAAGCTGGGGAGGGGGTGGCAGGGTAGTGAGGGGGCAGCGGCTCAAAGGTAAGCCTTGAGTGGAGGATACTCTTTAAGAGATAGGGTATAAAGCAATTGATTTTAATTTTCTCCTGCGAACAAAGGAGGCATTTTACTGAATGACAGGCTACTTTGGGGGGATAATAGTGAGTCTTCAATAGGCTGAGGACACAAAGCACTGAAGATGGAATTAAACGTGCTCCACTATCGCTGCTGAGAAGGGACAGGCGTTCCAGGCGCAGGGTGAAAAGCCAGCCGGGCAGGGAGCCTGCACGTACCCAGCCAGGGGTCCGCACACCTGCCAGGAAAGGCCGGGGGGACTCCTGAGGCTCAGCCGCCAAGGATCCTTGCCATCCTCAAGTGTGCCCGCGGAGAGCTCCCCCAGCTGCCCACCTCTCAGGGGGCCAGCCGGGGAGCCTGGGAACTCAGCCTCGCACTGACAAAGGGCTGGTTCTGCTCTAAACGATTTTCACTGGCAACGGACACAGCACTCAAGGGGGCCGTCCCGGAAAAACCAAACAGGTGGGACAGACAAAATGCTGGGTCCAGTGTGTCCTGCAGGCAGCCGGAACATCCAGGGTCTGCTGGGAGGGGCTGGACGTGGCCTGGTCCCTCCAGCATCGGCCGGAGGGATCCCCACCTCTCCAGACAGTCCATTACCACCCACAGAAGCCCAGGAGCGTCCCCTGCTCGGCAGGGGCCCATCCCTGCCTCCTGGGTCAGGACGCGTGTCTGCCCCTGCTCTCTTCTCATTTGCAGAGTCTGCCCCATCCTTCGATCCTGCTGTGGCCCTCACGCGCTGCAGGGTGTTAACACCCCTCCGTAAGTGGGCCTCGTCCAAATAACCACACGTGCACACACGCACACACGCCCACACACACAAGGGTGCGCACGTGCACACGGCATATCCTGAAAGGGCACCCTGCGGGGAGGACCAGCCACCTTCGATCAGCTTCATGCTAACCCACAGACTCTGTTCTGTGGCAGCCGTGGTTCAGTGAGTGGTGAGTCTGCCCCAAACACCCGACACCGCCCACTTCTGTCTCGTTGGCCAAGAACAGCATGAGCCACCAGTGCCCCCCTGAGGCTGCCCACCCCCTCCCCAACAGGCTCTTTCGCAAACAACACGTGGAGCCTTTGCCGGGATGCTCACAGGGGCCTCCAGAGGCCACGGGCACCTTCTCCGAACGACTCGAGCTAGAATCCCAAATCATGCGGCCTTGAGTTGGACTCCGGGGCCACCTCCAGCCCACCTCCATCCTCAGCCAGAGAGCAGCAGTGCCCAAGGCACTGCCTGGAGTGGGGGTCCTCCGAGAGCCGCCTGTGTCTTCCCGCTCTCAGCCGAGAAGCCTCCCAGGAGGCAGTGCGGCTCCCGGCCGCACGCGTGTCCCCTCGGCGGCTGGCGCGTGTGCGTCTATGGGACCTAAACGCTCTTCTTCAAGTCTCAGGCTCTGCTGTGACCTCAGCCTTGGGCACTAAGTCCTTTTTAGCAAAGCCTGTCTCGCTTTTGAAATTTCTCGCCGGTGGGGTGGCCGCCGCACACACGCTCTGGGATGGTCCCTTTCTTCCAGCCTGTGTCAACAGTGCCGTTTGTATTAGGCTGAGCCCTTTTGTGGTTGTTTATTTACATCCATTTATTGTAGCTCACGTTGACCTAAAAGGACCAGGAGCCTGTGGTTCTTCAGCACGCTCTGTAGGTCTCAGCCATCCCGAGTCCTCCCCGCGTTGCTCTTAGACAGTCAGCACCGTGTCCGTTTGCTCCAAGGCTTCCTGGCCCAGCTGCATGGACTCCGTCTCATGCGTCCCTTCTGCCGAGTGGAGGGGATCTCGCGTGTTCACACATCGTGTCCCTCACCCAGACGTGTGCCTTGAGCTCCGTCAGGCATCCAGACCTGGCTCCCGGGGACCGACCCCCATGTGCCCCCTGCCCAGCTCCCCCTGGAGACACAAGGGAGACGAGTTTCACCCTCCACGGGGCATGGAGCTCATCTCCACTCCCAGGCGGGGCTGGAGCCTTTCGAGGGGACAGAGGGGCCCTGCTGGGCCTGGATGTCCTGCTGGATGTCGGCTCCAGGTTATTTTTATGGCCAAACGTGGACCCTGCGCTGGTGGGTGTGAGCGCCAGCAGGCCAGGACGCAGAGACTCCTGGAGACGCTGCTTTAATAAAGGCGAGAACAATGCATAAAGCCCATTCTTATCTTCACAGGAGACAAAAAGGGTTTCCAAACACAAAAAGAAGTCCTTTAAAATTAAATTCGCTAGATGAAGGATATGCAAATTACCTGGAGGAGCAGAACCCCACAATGTTCTCAAAACTCCGCAATAGCCTATTTAATTAGTATTTTAATTTATCAGAATAATTCTTCGCACTTGACAATTTATGCAGCATTCCATATAATTAAGCACGTAGCTACAGTGGAATAATTTTGCCTCCTTCTTTATCCTCGTGATTTTAACCTGAAAGGATGTGCAGAAGTCTCTTCTGTGATCTAAATTGCTACAGGGACAACTTAATGGCCGTGCCCGTTAGAAAGTGGGAGGAGGGGAGCAGGGCTGGGCGGCAGGCGGATGGGGGACCCGCCGCTTCAGGGAGGCGAGGAGCCGGCTTCTGGCAGAGACAGAGGTGCTGTTCCCAGGTGCGGATCCGCACGCCTGTGTTCGTCTGCCCGAGGAGACACGCGTCACTCTGCACCGGCTCCCACCAGCGGCCTCTGCAGAAGTGAACAGCCCAGAGCATCTGGGACACTGACTGGACCCATTGCCCCGGCACCAGCCTTGCTGAAAGTGGCACGGCCTCTGGTCGGCAGCCCGGGGAGGGACTGGGCCTTTCCTTAGAGATGCCAGCTGCTCAGAACTTGCTGGGCGAAGCTAGGCCTGGGAAGGGGGCGGATTGGTAGGAAGGTTGATGCCACAGTTCTGGGAGCCTGGCCTCCCCCTCGGCTCTGAGTTGGGGGCCCAGGTGAGCAGCAGTCCCCCCTCCCAGGCCCCAGGGGAGCTGCGAGTTGCCTGCCCGAGGACGCGCGGAGGCCCAGCCCTGGGAGGGGCCCCTCCTCCGTCTCGGGCCCAGCGAGGCACAGGCTGGGGCCCCAGCAGCGAGTCCACCTGCAGACCCCAGGGCAAGGGTCGGGGCCCCGCAGGGCGCGAGCACAGGTGCGGGCGTCAGCAGGGGCCATCTGGCCAAGCTGCAGGCCTGGGCAGGGGCCACACCCTGCTTGTCCTGTCTGCTCATCCCAACCCCACAAGCCTTTGAGCTGGGGCGGGTCTGCATGTCAAGAAAGAGAGCTGGGGGGAGGAGACACACCTTAGCTGACTTCTCCATCCTGCCCCTCAGCCAGGAAGCAGAGCCTTCCCACCTGTGCGGCTGAGCCCGCTCTCATTTCCCAGCACCTTGGTTTGCGGTTCTGCAAGTTCTGCAGGTCCCTGTGGACCATCACGCAGTCTGCGCGGCCGAGAAGCGTTTCGCAACCGGAAGGGCATCTGTCGGTCTCTGTCTGTCTGTCTGGGCGGAATGTCACCCATCAGGCCCCCGGCTCATCGTACTGGCAACTAGATGGATGTTGAAGTTGAACTTCCCACGCTTTATTTTTATAAAATGACTACAATTCGATTACAGTTTCAAAAACAGGATAAAAATTCAGCTTTATTTAAACACTTTAGATTTAAAGCTTTGTTACTTATTAATTATATTTTATTCTACAACTCTAATAGTTCACTTTAACTTTTTAAAATGTCTTTTTGAAGGGATATAATTTTAATTTGCGATTTCACGTGTATCTTATATTTTTGATGAAAATAGTTTCACATTTTATACAGTGTGTGCAATTACAGCTGGATTATTTCTGTTGAAACGCACAGATTTTTTGAAAATGATTTTTGCTATTTCTCACTTATTTGGCTGCAACAGGTCTTGTGACATGCAAACCCTTTAGTTGTGGCACATGCGATCTGGTTCCCTGAGCAAGGATTGAACCCAGGGCCCCTGCACTGGGAGGATGGCGTCTTAGCCACTGGACCACTTGGGAAGTGCATAGATTTTGTGAAAATCTTTTTTTAAACAATGTTATCAGTGATTTTGCGAAACAAAGGGAAGAAAATACATTTATAAATAAATATGCTATAATTTAGGAAGTGTATGTCTTTAAATCATTACACAAAGGTCTGTATAGTCAAAGCTATGGTTTTTCCAGTAGCCAAGTACAAATGTGAGAGTTGGGTCATAAAGAAGGCTGAGCGCCAAAGAACTGATGTTTTCGAACTGTGGTGTTGGAGAAGACTCTTGAGAGTCCCTTGGACTGTAGGAAGATCAAACCAATCAATCCTAAAGGAAATCAACCCCGAATATTCATTGGAAGGACTGATGCTGAAGCTGAAGCTCCAATACTCTGGCCACCTGATGTGAAGAGCTGACTCGCTGGAAGAGACCCTGATGCTGGGAGAGACTGAGGCAGGAGGAGAAGGGGACGGCAGAGGATGAGATGGTTGGATGGCATCACAGACTCAATGGAGTTTGAGCAAACTCTAGGAGAGAGTGGAAGGACAGAGGAATCAAGATTGCGGGGAGAAACATCAACCTCAGATACGCAGATGACACCTCCCTAATGGCAGAAATCGAAGAGGAACTAAAGAGCCTCTTGATGAGGGTGAAAGAGGAGAGTGGAAAAGCTGGCTTGTAAGATCATGGCATCTGGTCCCATCACTTCATGGCAAATGGAAAGGGAAAAACTGGTGACAGATTTTCTTTTCTTGGTCTCCAAAATTACTGTGGATGGTGACTGCAGTCATGAAATTAAGACTCCTTGGAAGGAAAGCTATGACAAACCTAGACAGCATATTAAAAGGCAGAGACATCACATTGCCAACAAAGGTCTGTCTAGTCAAAGCTATGGCTTTTCCAGTAGCCATGTATGTATGTGAGATTTGAACCATAAAGAAGGCTGAGCACCAAAGAATTGATGCTTGTAATTGTGGTGTTGGAGAAGACTCTTGAGAGTCCCTTGGACTGCAAGGAGAACAAACTAGTCCATCCTAAAGGAAATCAGCCCTGAATATTTATTGGAAGGACTAATGCTGACGCTGATGCTGAAGCTCCCATTCTTTGGCCACCTGATGTGAAAAACTGACTCACTGGAAAAGACCCTGATGCTGGGAAAGGCTGAAGGCAGGAGAAGAAGGGGACGGCAGAAGATGAGATGGTTGGATGGCATCACTGACTCAATGGATATTAATTTGAGCAAACTTTAGGAGATAGTGAAGGACAGAGGAGCCTGGCATGCTGCAGTCCATGGAGATGCTAAGAGTCAGACATGACTTAGCAACTGAACAAGAACAACCCTATAACCAAAGAAGAAATGAAGTTAGTAGGTAAACATCTTGACCCAGCTTGTGATTCACCCAGACAGGCATTTCGCACGGTGTCCTCTGTATATTGAGTTAAAAAAGCAGGGTGACAATACACAGCCTTTCTATTTCTTTATTTTGGTCATGGTATCTAAGGTTTTGAGCAAAGAGTCACAACACTGTCAACCCTCTCGCTAACCTTTCATACAGCAAAGCATCTGCAGTTACATTCCACTTTTGACTCCCAATATGAAGTTGAAAGTTGAAAGTGAAAGTTGCTCAGTCGTGTCTGACTCTTTGCGACCCCATGGACTAAACAGTCTGTGGGATTCTCCAGGCCAGAATACTGGAGTGGGTAGCCTTTCCCTTCTCCAGGGGATCTTCCCAACCCAGGGATCAAACCCAGGTCTCCTGAATTGCAGGCAGATTCTTTACCCGCTGAGCCACAAGGGAAACCTCCCAATATAGTTTTTGCTTCTTTTCTTTTATCTTGACCATTTACAATGGAGATTTTATCAGTTTTTTTCCAAAAAGAAATACTTCTGCTTTTTATAAAACATTTTTTATATTTTATATCTCCATTTTATATTTTTCTCTATTTCAGTCATTTCTGCTTCTATCTTTATTATTTCCTTCCTTCCACTTTACTTGGGTTTATTCTGTTCTTTTTTTTCTAACTTCTTAAAGACTCAGTTATTTAATTTTTCTTTCTTTTCTAACACAGTTAAAACAATAAATTTCCCTCAACTTGCAGATTTAAATGCAAACTCCCAGGTATTAAAACATACTTTGGTATTTCTATTATGCATTAAGCATTATAGCTTTAAAATTTGTATTTTGATATATATTGTTTCTCTCTCTTTCTTGCTGTATTTATTATTTAGTTGCTAAGACGTGTCTGACTCTTTGCAACCCCATGGACTATATAGCCCACCAGGCTCTTCTGTCCATGGAATTTCCCAGGGATGGAACCCAGGTCTCCTGCCTTGCAGGCGGATTCTTTACTGTCTGGGTCACCAGGGAGGTCCGGTACAGTTCTCGGTGGACGCAATTCCCCTGCAGCGATACAGGCACGGCACTTCTGCCGCCCAGTGTCCTCCCAGCTGCTGAGGCATCAGCCGCAGGCGGGCTCTCTTCCCTCCCTGCGTTGCTTGTCTCTCTCCTTGGCCACTGTTAGGCCCTCTCTTTGTCTCGGGTGTCCTGCAGTTTCTCTGTTATGAGTCTGCACGTGGAATTCTTTTTCACTCCACTAGACTTCTTGAATCTGAGGATTCGTGTCTTTCATCAGTGACGTGATTCTTTAGCCACCATATCTTCAAACACTGAAGCCTGATCACTTTCTGCCAAGAATACTTACCTTTTTCTCTTCTTCACATGCTTTCCATTTCTTTCCCTCTCTCTAGGCTGCGTTCTGGATACTTTAGTCCGCTCTATCTTTTAGTTTATGAATCCCCTCTGCAATTAGATTTAATCTGGCGTTAAACTCACCTCCTGTGTTTAAAATTTCTATAATTGTATTTTTCATTTTAAAAAGTATCTTTGGTCATTATTAAGACTCGTGATCTTCGGGTTGTGTTAACTTCCTTTTGTATTCCTACAAACAGACTAAGATTCTTGGGGTCACTAAGAATTCTCCTAGTCAGTGTCCGAGGTTTCATTCTGACCGTGCTTGCAGGCAACCTTTCCATGGTGTCTTATTCTCCAGCATGTTCTGAAATTCCTATTTCTGGAGGGTTTAACTATGGGACTGCTTTGAGGACAGAGAAAAAGCAGCGTTCCTCCAGAGGATTTGCACGTCCTTCTTCCAGGCTTCTGGAAGCCCACCCAGTTGGGGCCCCAGTTTAAAATGAGATGTGTGCTTTGGGTTTGTGGCCAGCAGGTGGCGTGCAGCTGGACTGATGCTCCCTCAGGGCTGGGCATGCTCCCGGGGGCTGGGCATGCTCCCTTGGGGCTGGGCGTGCTCCCTGGGGCTGGGAGTGCTCCCTCGGGGCTGGGAGTGCTCCCTCGGGGCTGGGCGTGCTCCCTGGGGCTGGGTGTGCTCCCTCGGGGCTGGGAGTGCTCCCTCGGGGCTGGGCGTGCTCCCTGGGGCTGGGTGTGCTCCCTCGGGGCTGGGAGTGCTCCCTGGGGCTGGGCGTGCTCCCTCGGGGCTGGGCGTGCTCCCTGGGGCTGGGCGTGCTCCCTCGGGGCTGGGCGTGCTCCCTCGGGGCTGGGTGTGCTCCCTCGGGGCTGGGAGTGCTCCCTCGGGGCTGGGCGTGCTCCCTGGGGCTGGGCGTGCTCCCTCGGGGCTGGGCGTGCTCCCTCGGGGCTGGGCGTGCTCCCTGGGGCTGGGCGTGCTCCCTCGGGGCTGGGCGTGCTCCCTCGGGGCTGGGCGTGCTCCCTGGGGCTGGGCGTGCTCCCTCGGGGCTGGGCATGCTCCCTCGGGGCTGGGCATGCTCCCTGGGGCTGGGCGTGCTCCCTCGGGGCTGGGCGTGCTCCCTGGGGCTGGGCGTGCTCCCTCAGGGCTGGGCGTGCTCCCTGGGGCTGGGTGTGCTCCCTCGGGGCTGGGCGTGCTCCCTGGGGCTGGGCGTGCTCCCTGGGGCTGGGCGTGCTCCCTGGGGCTGGGTGTGCTCCCTCGGGGCTGGGTGTGCTCCCTGGGGCTGGGTGTGCTCCCTAGGGGCTGGGCGTGCTCCCTGGGGCTGGGTGTGCTCCCTCGGGGCTGGGTGTGCTCCCTGGGGCTGGGCGTGCTCCCTGGGGCTGGGCGTGCTCCCTCGGGGCTGGGCGTGCTCCCTCGGGGCTGGGCGTGCTCCCTGGGGCTGGTGTGCTCCCTCGGGGCTGGGTGTGCTCCCTGGGGCTGGGTGTGCTCCCTGGGGCTGGGCATGCTCCCTCGGGGCTGGGCCTGCTCCACACCACCCTCACACCTGGTGACCACATGGGCTCAGACCGAGCGGATGGGGGCCGTGTCGCCCGGTGGCTCTGGGGTGGCCCCGGCGGCCTGTGTGGGTCCTCACTGCCCATCTGGGTTAGTCCCACCCTGGGTCTTCCTCCTGCCCTCCACAGTCTCCAGGGTCACGGACGCTACAGTTCAAGTGCGTCCTGCTTTGAAAAGTCCTCTCAAGATGAAGGTCAACATCAGTGTCTCTCCCGCCTCAGCTTCCTGTCTTCACTCAGTGCCAGATCGCTAATGTGCTTGCCGTCTTTGCAGATTGACATGTTGGCATTTTTGTTGCTTTCTGAACGAGGGTTAGTCCCAGTACCTGGCTTTCTGGGTGCAACGATGAAGCGGAGAAACTCCAGCCACCCTCTGGGAGGCCGCCACCCCTGCACTGACAGCTTCCGGTTAGCGGGCTTTGAGCAAAGTGGCGGGAATGGCAGATACGAGGCGTGCCACTGCAGGCAACGGGCAATGGGGGGCGGGTGTGCTCTCTCAGCTGCATCTGCCTCTGCAACCCCATGGACTCTGGCCCACCAGAATCCTCTGTCCATGGCAGTTTCCAGGTAAGAACACCAGAGCAGGCTGCCTTCTCGTCCTCCAGGGGATCATCCTGAGCCAGGGTGTGTTACACTGAACATCACTACAGGTAAACGCTTGTTACAAGCTCGGATTCTTCGGTGTCGCGTGTGGCCTGCTGCAGGGGCGCCTGTGTGGGCTGTGGGGCGGGGCGTCAGTAGCTGCTGCACTCCATGTCACGCAGAGTCTGGACAAGGTCCTTCCACCCAACCTGCACGTTCCTGAGTCTCTCCTCTACAATTGGGGAGCTGCCTGGGCCTGACCAACCCCAGAGCAGCCGGCTCAGAGACAGGTGGAGTCATTCCAGGCGCTCAGTGAGGCCATGGGCACTCAGCCAGGCCGTCCTGACTGCTGGACCTCACCCCTCCAGGCTCTCAGTGAGACCACAGACACTCAGCCAGGCCGTCCTGACCCCTGGACCTCACCCCTCCAGGCTCTCAGTGAGGCCGCGGGCACTCAGCCAGGCCGTCCTGACCCCTGGACCTCACCCTTCCAGGCCCTCAGTGAGGCCGTGGGCACTCAGCCAGGCCATCCTGACCCTTGGACCTCATCCCTCCAGGCGCTCAGTGAGGCTGCAGGCACTCAGCCAGGCCGTCCTGATCCCTGGACCTCACCCGTCCAGGCGCTCAGTGAGGCTGCAGGCACTCAGCCAGGCCGTCCTGATCCCTGGACCTCACCCCTCCAGGCACTCAGTGAGGCTGCAGGCACTCAGCCAGGCCGTCCTGATCCCTGGACCTCATCCCTCCAGGCCCTCAGTGAGGCCGTGGGCACTCAGCCAGGCTGTCCTGATCCCTGGACCTCACCCGTCCAGGCGCTCAGTGAGGCCGTGGGCACTCAGCCAAGCCATCCTGACCCCTGGACCTCACCCCTCCAGGCTCTCAGTGAGGCCGTGGGCACTCAGCCAAGCCATCCTGACCCCTGGACCTCACCCCTCCAGGCTCTCAGTGAGGCCGTGGGCACTCAGCCAGGCCGTCCTGACCCCTGGACCTCACCCTTCCAGGCTCTCAGTGAAGCCGTGGGCACTCAGCCAGGCCATCCTGACCCTTGGACCTCATCCCTCCAGGCTCTCAGGGAGGCTGCAGGCACTCAGCCAGGCCGTCTTAACCCCTGGACCTCACCCGTCCAGGCGCTCAGTGAGGCTGCAGGCACTCAGCCAGGGCATCCTGATCCCTGGACCTCATCCCTCCAGGCGCTCAGTGAGGCTGCAGGCACTCAGCCAGGCCGTCCTGATCCCTGGACCTCATCCTTCCAGGCCCTCAGTGAGGCCGCGGGCACTCAGCCAGGCTGTCCTGACCCCCTGGACTTCATCCTTCCAGGCCCTCAGTGAGGCCGCGGGCACTCAACCAAGCCATCCTGACCCCTGGACCTCACCACTCCAGGCTCTCAGTGAGGCCGTGGGCACTCAGCCAGGCCGTCCTGATCCCTGGACCTCATCCTTCCAGGCCCTCAGTGAGGCCGTGGGCACTCAGCCAGGCCGTCCTGACCCCTGGACCTCACCCCTCCAGGCTCTCAGTGAGGCCATGGGCACTCAGCCAGGCCGTCCTGACCCCTGGACCTCATCCTTCCAGGCCCTCAGTGAGGCCGCAGGCACTCAGCCAGGCCGTCCTGACCCCTGGACCTCACCCCTCCAGGCCCTCAGTGAGGCCGCGGGCACTCAGCCAGGCCGTCCTGACCCCTGGACCTCATCCTTCCAGGCCCTCAATGAGGCCGCGGGCACTCAGCCAGGCCGTCCTGACCCCTGGACCTCACCCCTTCAGGCCCTCAGTGAGGCTGTGGGCACTCAGCCAGGCCGTCCTTACCCCTGGTCATCTTTGGCCTGAGGACGACTGAGATCAGAAAGAACCACGTGCTCCAGCGCAGTGCTCGGCTCCCGCCCCGTCACCGTTTGTTCACAAGCAGAGGATGCGGACGGTCCCAAGCAGCTGCTGAGAGGCCTGAAGAGCACCAGCCCTGCCCTGGCCTCAGGCGGTGAGCGGCCGTGGCACCCCGACCTCGGGGCGCTCCCAGCTCCCGGAGCAGAGCGCCGGCGCACCCGAGCCTGCTCGCAGGGCCCCTGCATCTCGGACTCGGGCCTCCAGTCTGCAGTCGAGACCCGCCCTCCTCTGCCTACCACCCCGTGCGAAGCGGAGCGCTGAACACATTCAGTCTCAAGTGCCAAGTGGGCCTCCTAGAGCCATCCTCCCTTGGGGACGACAGCCCGATGCCAGCCCCTGCCATGGGGTCCCAAGGAAGGTCCTCCCGGCCTCGCCTTCCAGCCCCAACTGAGTAAAAAGGCTCTTATCTGCTGGGGGTCCCGTGATATCTCCCAGGAGAGGCTGGGCTTTGGTGGGGACAGAGCTTCATCGCACGGTGATGACAATGACAAGCTGGTAAAAGCTATGTCAGCTTCAATTTCCAACTCATTTTTCAAATTATTTTAATTAGATATTGTTTCAATCTCACTTACATTAATTTAATATCTGATATCAACATTTCAGTTTTCAATTTGTTCAAATGATTTTTTCCAGGCTGCCTCGCTGCCTGCAGTAATTTAAAATACAATGTTTATCTTCAACAATTTTCCATGCGTGGGTCCCAGCAAACTGGGAGTCCAATAAAGTGATGAGGGAGGAGGGGCCCGGTGTCCAGGAGAGACGGAGGCTTGCCTTCTTGCCGTTCATCTCTAGACATTAAAGCAGGCAGGGCAAGGGCTAGGAGCTCATAATAATAAGATTTTCCACCAATTTCACTGTGTAATTGGCTTTCCCAAAGCAAATTTCAGTGAAATCTGACAAAGGTGTTTTTATTATAAGGTATCTAAACAGCCACATTCCCTCATCAACACATCTTTCTGATCGATTCTCAGCCATCAGGCTTTAACCTGCCCCCACAGGAGTCTTCTCCTCAGAGACACTGTTGGAGCTTTCTTATACTTTTCACTGTATTTTTGTTCGCTGGTGCACAGACACTGGTAAAGACACGCTTTTGATAAGGTGAACGTGAAGTTAAGTCAGGCCTCCACATCACAAAATGGGGGAGTCACAGGGCCTCAAGTGCCTTCCTAAGAGGAGAGCATTAGCTAAATTCCTGAAGTTGATAATTAGAAATATGCAGATCAAAATGGTTTTTGAAAAGTCTAAAAAACATAAAAGAGTGACTGTCATCTCCAACTCACTTGGGAACAATGTGAAAGCAATGCAACCTACGTGGCAGAATGAAATAAGAGACGGGAGGGGGCACAGGCAGGGAAAGCATGAGACAGAGTCATGTATGGACCTCATTACGGCAGTCGATGTAAAGAGGTTAAATTACACAAGGACAAATCCTCTCACTCAGGCCTAACATACGTTATCTACAGAAAGCCCATCTAAACAGCAGTTCAGAAAGAGCAGAAAAATGAGGCAAATATAAGCAAGCAAAGCAGTGGCCACGGCACTGACGTCAAGGCCAAGTGCACCTTTTTAAGTGAAATGAGGTGACCGCATAGTAATGCTGCAACAAGTCCTGAATGAAGGCATAGTATTCATGAACCAGCATGTGCCAAGAAACGAAACAAAAGGCTGAAATAATAAAAAACAGACTCCTGCTCAGACTCAGAGACGGAAGCTCTGACTGACGGTTCAGAGGCCCGGGAGCAGAGCCCAGCGCTCTGCCCGCACGGCACTCCCTGGGGGCAGCCCCCGGGGCAGGTGCCAACCACTGGCCCTGGGCAAAGAGGAGCCGGACTCGAAACTGGTGTCTCCAACCCACGGGGCGCACAGAGAGTCTTAATAACCCAATTAATAAAAATAGCTCAGGAGCAGTTGGGCAGACTCCCTGGAATAAAATCAAAGTCATAACTGGAAAGATATTGGGTCTCAGAGAAGGTCTTCATGGTACCCCCAGAGTAAAAACTTGCATCTCTAAGCATAACCTAATAAAATTAGAAATGAACAGCAACAGGAAATAAACTCTAATCAGCTGGGCACGGAAAAGTACGCTCTTCAATAACTCTTAGGTTAGAAAGTAAAGCTGTGGTTACTGGACACACAGGAAACAATGCTGGTGAGGTTCCGGCAAGCGTGACCTGTGGGGGTGCCGCAGCAGGTGGACCACCCCCACCTCCACTGTCACGCAGGGAATGAAGGGCACAATAGACCAGGCATCCGAATTAAGGAGCCAAAAGTGAAATAGCTGGAACTCGAGGGAAGAAGCAGAAACAAGTAATGAAATGATAAATTAATAAATCATAGGAGGGAAACAGGACTGATGAGTGAGTCCAAGAACTTGGTTTTAGGGAGGAAGACACAAAAACTCTTACTAGAAGTCTAACATGGCAGTGTAAGATACCCCTAATCCAAAAATTACTAAAAATTGATAATGAAAATAAAACATAAACACAGATACAGTGGAAATTTGAGAGTTGTAAGCTGATGATACCACTTAGTATATAAAAAAACCAGAACTCCTAAGGAATGGAACTATGAAGAAAGAAAATATAAATTACTAAACTGGTCACGTATGAAGAGAGAAACTCTGAAGCAATAGGAAAGACTGTCAAAGAAACTTCCTCCAGGATAAGCACGAGGCCCAGACTGAGGAGGCAGAGCGGCTCTGAAACTGAGCAGGTCTTCCCGGGATGGGCGGCCCACGCCATGCACTCCATCTGCCTTTTGTCTGCAGGAAAATTTTAGTCAAAGAATAAACAAGAGAAGTGAGGAAATGCAGAAAGAAAGGAAAAGAGTCAAACAAGACAAAATAATAGGAGTGTAGCCACCGGGCGACGCCAAGGGCCTCTGGCTCCTCCTCCAGGGCTGCAGATAATATTCTGAGCCTGTCCTTTGAGCTGTCTGCAGCTACTGACACCGCCACCAGGTGGAAGAAGCCAACAGCACGCTGCCCACCAGCACTAGACCTCAGTCGGGGTGGAAGCAGAGGTTTGGGAACGCTGACCCCCGATCCCGTCACCACCAAACAGCCAGGAGGATGCCCACAACCTGCTCACACACCTTGAAGCCCTCTCCTGCACCGGATGTTTAAGAATCTTTCCCCAAAGCCTTCAGGCCTTTTAAGCACGAGCTGCCCATTCTCCTTGCCAGGCCCTGCAATAATGCTGCCCTTACCTTCACCATCACGCAGGGGCAGTAGGGCTTTATTGGGCTGGGTGAGCATACCCAAGTTTGGGTCAGTAACAGCTCTGAACACCGTGGAGTGAATGACCCTGCTCGGCTCCTCTCGGGGGTGCAGCTGGCACGGGAGCCTGTGGAGTGAGCGGTTGGGGCTGGAGCCCCTGGCGGCCGAGGGCAGCCTGGGGACTGGCCTCACGGCCCCACGGCCCAGCTGACCTCTTCTGGCTTCAGCGTGACACTGCAGACAGACAGGGCCGGTGGGGCCACTCCAGGACTGCCCATCTCATCTCTGCACTTACAGAGTTGCACAGGAGGGGGCGGCTGACCTCAGACAAAGGGGCCAGGGCAGCTCATGGCGGAGGGCCAGCCCCTAACTGCGGGGGGCAGGGGCACCTGTCGACCATGCGCACAGGGTGGTTCCGGGCAGACCCACACCTCTTACGAAAATTAATCCAATGAGAGAAGAAAATGTAAATTGTAAAACTAAATAACCTCTAGACGCTAACAGAGGAGGAGACACAGGTGACCTGGGGCTCAGTGCTGACTTTTTAGGCACAACGTGAACAGCACGATCTGCAAATGGGACTTCATTACAGGTAGGAACTTCTGCAAGAGACGCTGAAGAGAATGGAAAGAAAAGCTAGAAAACATTTCAAAAGTCATATCTGACACAGGATGTATGTATATACGAAACATACAAGTACCTTAAAAATGTATGCAGAGAACTCTTAAAACTCAATAGTAAGGAGACAACCTAGTTAAAAGTGTACAAATGACCTGAACAGACCTCCACAAAGCAGCTAGATGTAAGTAAGCACCTGTGAAAAGATGCTCCATGTCACACGTCATCAGGGAAATGCAAACTAAAGCAGCGAGGCACCACCACACACCCGCCAGAAAGGCCAAACGTGAGCCTGCCAACACCGAACGCCGGGAAGGACGTGGAGTAACAGGAGCCCCCGCTGCTGGTGCGAACGCAAAACGGGACAGCCACTCTGAAGAAGATGGCAGCCCACTCCAGGATTCTTGCCTGGAGAATCCATGGACAGAGGAGCCTGGCGGGCTACAGTCCATGGTTTTGCAAAGAGTCAGACGTGCCTGAAGTGACTTGGCACGAACGCACAGCCACTTTGGAAGACAGTTTTTCAGTCAATTACAAAACTGAACGTAATCTTATCAGACAATCCAGCAATCCCACTCCTTGATATCCCCCCAAAGGAGCTGAACACCATACCCACGCAGGGCCTGCACAGGGATGTCGATGGCGGCTTCATTCACAACTGATGCTGAAACTTGGAAGCAACCAAGATGTGCTTCCGAAGGTGAAGGGCCAAGTGAGCTGTGGTCCATCCAGACAACGGAGCGTTATTCAGCGCTAAAATCTAATGAGCTCTCAAGCCCTGAAAAGACGTGGAGGAAACGTAAATGCCTATCATTAGGTGAAAGAAACCGGTCTGAAAAAGCTACACAGATCCCAGCTATATGACGTTCTGGAGAAAGCGAAACTATGGAGCAGAAAGACCAGGGGGCGTCGGGGTGGGGGGGGGGATGAACCGCGGAGCACAGAGGCTCCATGGGGCAGGGAGAGGCTCTACAGGACGCCGCAAAGGGGAGACTCGGCAACGGACGCCTCTCAAACCCACAGAACACTCGGCACGACGAGCGGCCCCTGCTGCAAGCTGGCTTCAATCAATAATCAGGCGCGACCCGTGCGCCAGCCAGTGCTGGGTGTGCACAGCGGGGGTGCTGAGGGAGCGGGGACAACCAGCCTGAAAGCCCGACATGGGGGCAGCTGTTGGTGTGTGAAGTGCAGACAGCCCTGGGCAGACACTCAAACATCTTAAGGACTTCAGGAAAAGGGCGTCCTCTCAGAAAAAGATGATCACCGCAGAGGGAAGTTTGGGGGAATCTTGAAGAGCGATGATTATTTTTCCACCCCAACTGACTGCTGTTCGGTGTCTAACATCTCAAATACAGGATTTTTAATTTTTTAAAACCAGGTGACGGGGCAGAGGCTGAGTTCCGGCCGACTCCTCGCCCCGTGCCCTGGGGCCCTTGCACACGCTGACCTGCAGCATAGATGAAAACAGGCCTCTAGGCCACGGTCCTGCTGCACGAGAGGCCAGGGTGGGCAGCACCCAGTCACCCCTGGGAAACTGAGGTTGCAGAGATTACCAGCAGAGCCGGAGAAGACTCTCACGCACGGCCAGGTGCTGGCTGCGACGTGACCCTCTGCTCTTGCTGAAGACGGCTGCCCAGGTGCCCGCTCGGGGGCCCCTCCCTGGGCAGGGAGCAGCATCAGCGTTGGGCTACGTCCTTCGCTCCAAGCCTCGGAGGCCGTGCGAGGGGGCTGATGCCCTGTGTGTGCCGTGCTGGCATTAGCCGAGTGGGGAAACATTTTCAATATTTCAGCTGACTGCGTCCCCAAGTCCAAGCAACGCGGCGCATCCGCGGGTCCCTCGCTCACAAACATCTCTCTGCTCTGCTTCATTATGAGTGGTGCCACCAGCACCGGCGCCCTGGGCCCAGCTGACCCATGGTCTCCCATCACTGGCGGTTAAAACCCCTCTCCACAAAGCGATGCTAATAAAGACCCCAGAGACTGCTGACTCAGATGGACACGCGTATTTGTCACCAGGGCCTCACGTGAAATGTAGCCTAAACGGTGTGTGTTTCAATGCGGGTCTATAAATAAAACATCATTCTGGGTTTTTCATCTTTATTCCAGCACACTGGAGAGCTCAATATTAGAGCAGTTCCACTGGGAAATTCTTTAACCCCAAGCTATAAAAATCAGATAAGCCACCGGGAACCTTCCTATGAGCCGGCGTGGGTGTAGCGGGAGCAGCTGGCGCTTCGTTACTGCCTGAGACTGAGGCAAGAGCAGCAGGGTGTGTCCAGGCCGGGAGCCGGTGGGGCTGGGGGACGGGCGAGGCAAGACGCCGGCTGTACCCCAGGGAGGCCAGCGGTTCTGCGGAGGGTGGGAGTGCGGGACCTGCCCCCCACACAGCTGGAACCGCCGAGAACATCATCACATCATCCCTGCAGTCCAGCTGGTCCAGACTGAGGCCAGGACCAAGCTCTGAAGCATCTGAGCTCAGTGTCTGGGGCAGAGCCAGACCTCAGAGGGCCTGACTCTCAGCCCCTCAACCACGGACAAAACGCAGAAACTTAGAGAAGCGGTCACTTCTGCAAAGGGCCCTGACACGTGGAAGTACTGGGCTCCAGCCTCTCGGTTAAGGTGAACCATCTGAATACAGTTTTGGTTCCAGTGGCACCTCTTCAGGCCCCATGGCCCGAGGGGAGAAACCCTGTCATAAAGGTCACGTTGGAAAGGGGCTGGGGGGCTCAGAGCATCCCCAGTCTCAGCAGGGACCCTCCTCACCAGGGGCAGGACCGGAGCACAGAGAGGGTTGGGAAAGCTGGGGGGCTTCCTGGGGGGACACCCTCCCCGTCAGTCCTCCTTTTCCCTGACAGGGGAGCTCTCAGACGAAGCGTCCTGAGGAAGAATCCCGGGTTCGGCGCAGAGGCGTCTTCTTCCATTGAAGCTGCGAGGCGAGCGGCCTGGCGGGGGGGGTGGGTAGCGACTCCTCCATGACCGTGGCTCCGACCCCGGGACCCCCATCCCAGGAGGGCCTATAGAGGCCCCGTGTGTGGTCCCGAGTCGCAGCCAACAGAAGTGTCCCCGCCCCATGATGGCCATTTCCGTTCCTGAGCCCAAAAGAAGATGAGTGTGGGCTCCGCAGGCCTGGAGAGGTGCCCCAGCTGCACAGGGTGCCACCAGGGTAAGAAGCCCTGCGTCAGGATGCCAAGCTGCACTCCCCACCCTTCAGCTCGTCCAGCTGCAATGAACGAGGATGCGTGGGCCTCACGCTCGCTGGGTGATGAGAACAAGGCAGCTGAGGCTCGAAAGGGCACGCGCCGACGTTCATGAGCCATTGGGGGCCGGACCTCACTGCAGGGGTTAGATCTTCTCCAGAACCTTCCAGGGCCAGTAAGTCTAGACAACTGTGTCTGCTGTCAGAGCCCCGTGACGTCCGCTCCTGGTGGTGCCTGCACCATCTGGGCCTGCCCGGGCTCTGCTCGGAGCTGCCGCACGGACCCGTCTCTGTGGCTGCCCCCTGGGGGGCACGTGGGGACCGCGGGTCACCCTGGATGGGGCTTCTCGAGCTGTGGGCATGCAGGGGTCACCTGCGATCTTGTCAGAATGCAGACTTTTGACGCAGGAGAGCCTGAATTCCCGGCAGCTCCAGGTCGAGGCCTCGAGAAACAAGCGCCTAATCGCCCCACCCGAACCTAAAACAATCAGGACAAAACGAAGCAATGTTTTTAAAAAGGGGAAGAACACCGGCAGCTATTCGAAGCGTTCTTCATCAGATTTCCCTTATTCTGAGTAATTATAAACCCCTTCTCCCAGGGATGAGAGGGTTATTTCCCTACAAAACACACTTTGCACTTTTGTCATAATTTTCAATACATGCACAATAATTAAGGCATATCAAGAGAGACTTTGCTAAGCTCTTGAGTACATCTGTGACACACACGAGTGGATTTGATACATGTTTATTTCCTGTATCTGTCTTTGCCCTTGCGTGACCACTGTTACCACCTACGGCCCATTTACCCGGCATCTCTCCCTCCACCGGCCTGCCCGTCCTCGGCCAGAGGAGGACACTGTTCCATGTTCTCAGGTCCCCAGAGTGCCCCAGAATGTGAAGCAGGAGGAAGTGGCGCCCCACGGCCACCTAGAGGCCAGAGAACTGAGATAGGACGCGGTGGCTGGCTGAAGATCCCAAGCAAGGAAGAGCCTTCAGCCCAGGCCTCCCTCCGCACCCCGACAGCCCACAGCCAGGCACCCCTATTCCACTCCTCCTGCCTCTTTGACAGGGACCCCCTCATGGGGGGACCCTGGATGGGCTCAGGAGACCCAAAGGCCAATACGAGGGGACCCCCAGTCCCTGAGGGCAAATGTCCTGACGGCTCTGGGCCTCACCAGCTCCTCTGATGTCGAGGCCCTGGAGGGCTTCCTGAGCTCAAACGCAAGGAGCTGCCACGAGACTGGCCACTTTTCCCCTGGAACGCCCCTTCCCTCATCAACCATCTGTAGTCCCCCAACCTCATTAAACACATTTATTCACAACCCTTAGACCTCTCTTCCCAAGGAGCTGTCCCTGCCCCCACACACAATCTTCCTCAGAGGGCCTGGATGCAGGCGTCCCCTGGACCCATGTCGTAGGGACCCACCATCACCCCCATGTCCACCTGGGTGGGTGAATAGCATGCCCACCCCTGTGGCCAGGCCCGAATCCAGGCTCAGAGGCTCAGCCCAGGGGCCGCAGCCCCAAACAAGGGCTAACGTGCGGGGCTCCCACGCCCTGCGCCTGCAGGAGCCTCTGGGAGAATCAGGGACTCACACTGGAGTTGCAGCTGCTGTCTCACCCCGGGTGAACCCAGATGGCCCCACGGAGGGAGCCTCAGGGGCCCTGTGGGGGGGTCCCGGGGACTGCGGAGGGGTGCACAGCCTGGCCCCTGGCCCACGTGGTGGGGTCTGCACTTCCTTGAAAACACTTCCGTAAGCCCCACTTGACCACAATTCTAAAATATTTATGGCGTGCGGTGTGTCAAATGGCAGCAGTTAAAGCGGGTCTGATATATTAATATTTGATCACGAAGGTGGCATACCCAGGGCCGCAGAGGCTCTCAGGACATCGTTGCTTTCCCGCAGGGGCTCTGCTCGGCCGCCCCCTCACGGCCAGACCTCCCCGGGGCGGGAGCGTCCCCAGGGAGGCCAGGGCCACGGAAGTGAGCGAGATGGAGACGGCGCGTGTGTCTCCTGGGACTGCACGCCGACTGGGCTCCTGTGGATGAAATGTCTGTGCCTGTGGGAACGTGAAGGCTCTGTTGCCCACATCCCTGCTGCCTCCCTGTGTCTAGAGGCTTCTTTGGGCAAAAGGCAGACCAGCTCCCTGCACAGGAGTCGGGATGCCAACCCTGACCTCGGCTTCCTCCCCCTCTCCCCGGCAGGGTGCGGGCACAGCCCTGCCCTCCCTCCTGCTGGACCAGGGCTGGGAGTGGAGGAGCCAGGACTCTGGGGGGCTGAGGGGCCTGCTGCAAGAGGGGGTCTCTAGACCCTGAGGCGCGAACGTCAGTGCCCATAGCACCAGGACATGGCCCCAGTGCCTCCAGGCGGTGGGGCCTGGTTCCAGCTCTCCAGGTGGGTCTCTGGGCTGACCGACACCTTTCAGAATGGACTTGGCGGCTCACACCAGGCTCTTCTGCTGATATTGCAAGAATTCTGACTGCTGCAAGATGCTGGGGTGAGCAAAGGACAGGGTCTCCAGAGGGTTGTTGCTGTTCCGTTGCTAAGTCGTGTCCGACCCTTCGTGCCCCCATGGACTGCAGCCCGCCCGCCTCCCCTGCCCTCCACCATCTCCCGGAGTTCTCCAGTGTGCGACACGCAACAAAAAAGGCAGGTCCAGGAGAGAAACCGTGATGCCGAGGAGGGTGTGCAAGCTTGGGGCCTGCGCGGAAGCAGCCGCGGTCAGGGGACTCTTCTCTGCCCCCAGTCTCCCAGGTACATGCAGAACAGACACTTAGAGAATCTCGGTTAAACAGCGGCTACACTGCTTGTCCCCCTGTTCACAGGGGCCTAGGCGTCCGCTTGGGGTGAAAGCACCTATGCTAACACGGAACCCGCTGCCCTGGGGGCAACTTCACAGACATCTCAGTGGGTCATCAATGAACCAAAATGCAAATAATTTTCAAAATGTGTATGGCTAATTCCACGTAATCTCACTTTTACATGACTAAGGGCTCTTTACAGTCCATTGTTAGGTTAGCCTTGGTGAACTAACCTCAGTGAATGACTGGGCTTTTATCACTGACTGACTCTGTGCTCGGCAACCCGCCAGGGCTTCTGCTGTGCACAGTCTGTCCTCTGTACCTGTAGGTTCCACATCTGCAGATTTAACCAACCGAGGATCAAACATGCTTGAAAAAAAATCCCAGAAATTTCCAAAAAGCTAACTTGAATTTGCCGTGCATGAGCAACTAGTGACCTAGGGCTTACACTGTATTGGGTGTTACAAGTGACCTGGAGGGGATTTCAGGTGTGTGTGAGGACACGCCCAGGCTGTACACAAACACTACCCCATCTATACCGGGCATGTGAGACCTGTGGATTGCGGAATCAGCCAGGAGTGGAATAAGCCCCCTGGGGATGCCGACGGCCATCTGTAGAAACGGTGCCTAAATCAGGAATGCCACCAGTTCCACTGGTGGACACTGGTTAGGGAGGCCCTGGTTTTCTGCTGCTTCTTGTTATTTGATATGTGTCAGATTTACAGAAAAGTTGTAAGAATATCATGCTAGAATGCTGGAAGCCCTTCACCCAGACCCCTCCAATAGTTTATCCCTCTGTATCCCTCTTGCCAACTCTACATTTATATTTTATTATCCTCAACTGAGAGGCAGACACGGTATCCCTTCAGCCTAAAAACTTCGGTGTGTATTTTCCAAAAGCAAAGGCATTCTCCCACATAATCACAGTACAATTATCAAGGTCAGGAAATTGACGTTGATATGGTACCAATATCTAATCAACAGAATTTATTTAGATTTGTCCAGCTATCCCAGTAACATTTTTTATGACGAGACAAAGCCTAGATCACGAATCACATTGGGTGGTCCTATCTCTTTCAGTTCAGTCGCTCAGTCGTGTCCGACTCTTTGCAACCCCATGACTCACAGCATGCCAGGCCTCCCTGTCCATCACCAACTCCCGGAGTTCACTCGAACTCACGTCCATTGAGTCAGTGATCCCATCCAGCCATCTCATCCTCGGTCGTCCCCTTCTCCTCCTGCCCCCAATCCCTCCCAGCATCAGATTCTTTTCCAATGAGTCAACTCTTCACACGAGGTGGCCGAAGTACTGGAGTTTCAGCTTTAGCATCATTCCTCCCAAAGAACACCTCCAATTAAGAACAAGCTCTCAGGGTCCCCTCGTCTCTCAAAATGTTAGCATTTTTACAGTGTGCTCGTCAATTATTTTACTCTGTGTTGGAGAAGGAAATGGCAGCCCACTCCAGTATTCTTGCCTGGAGAATCCCATGGATGGAGGAGCCTGGTAGGCTACAGTCCACGGGATCGCGAAGAGTCGGACACGACTGAGCGACTTCACTTTTACTTTCCTTGATTCACATTTGTGTGAGATGCAGGCTTTGCATTTCAGCAAGAGCATCGTGGAAGGGCCTGTGTCAAGGGGCAGGGGTGTTGCCTGCCCCCCAGCACTTTGGGTGCTGTGCTAGGGTCTTGTCAGCTGGATGTCCCCATGGAAACGTCACCACATTCCCGCTGGAGTTAATTCCTGTGATGAGTCCATCCTGCTATCCCTCAGAATGGTACCCAGTCATCTTCAGAGGCATTGATGATTCCGGTCTGAATCAAATACCATCAAGATGTATTTGACTTTACTGTAAAGAATATCAACTTTTAAGCACTAAAGGAGATTTTAAGCATTAATATTAATGGGTGAATGTGGGATCCTTCCTTCCGTGGAATAACGAGGGAGGAGGGTCTGAGCAGACAAGCCGTCTGCGCCTCAGTCTTCCCTGCCGTCATCTGCATGGGACAGATGGACAGACGTCTGCCTGCCGTCTCCGCAGGCTCCCCTCCCCCTGTCCTCCGCCCCTCCGCACAGCCTCCCTTGGTCCATGGCCTCTTCCTGGGAGGGCAGACGAGCGCGGGAGCCCTCCGGCTCCACTGCAGGGTCATACGGCTCCCCTGCCCCCTCGTCCCGAGCCCTGCTCTGGCCTGGGCCGCTGAGAGCCCGCCGCTTCCTGCTGCCCATTCCTGCAGAGGTGGGTCCCCACCTGCCGGCTCCTCCCTCAGTGGAAGAGCATCCTTCGGCATTTGGAGAGTCACAGTCCAAGTCTGCAGATGCTCTCGTGCTGAGCTGACGTGAAAATGCCTGCATTTCACCCTATTTGAGAGAATGTTTCTGATGGATGTATAGCTCTGGGCTGACTTTTTATCCCCCTCGCAGAACTTTTAAGATGTTAAATGGTCTCCTGGCTTCTATTGTTTCCAGGGTGAAGTGAAGTCACCTGTCAGCCTTGTCACCCCTCTTCAGAAAGCAATGTGCCTCTGTTCCCGGCAGCTTTTAAGATTTTCTGGCTTTGACATCTGAGCAGCTGGAGTGTGATCTCCTTAGGTTGGTTCTGTTTTCGCCGATTCTGCGCCGAGTTCACTGAGCTGCTTTTCCACAGATCTGGGGGGTGTGCATGTTGCTCTTCGGGGTTCCTGAGCTGCTCCGGCTCCTCCTCTCCCCCCGTCCCGAGCTGCTCCGGCTCCTCCTCTTTCCTGGGGTTCCTCCTATGTGCCTGTTAGATGACTTGAGGTTGTCCTACACATCACCTTGGCTCTGGGCCTTGCTTTCACTGTGTCTCTCTGTTCTTCAGAGTGGACGCTTCCTATTGGTTTATCTTCATGTTTGCGCATCCTTTATTCTGCAGTCTCAGCTCCGCAGTTCAGTCCATCCAGGGGCTGTTTGTAATTTTTCATGTAGTTTTCTGAAATGGCTGTGTGGTGTTCTGCATGGTGCTCACGTTTCTGCTGAGTTTCTCCATGTCTCCAATCACCATAAGCATATTTTGGCATTTTCAGTTCTTGTGTGTATTTGTGATGGTTGTTTTAAAGTCCGTGCCTGTCCGCCTCCGGATGGTGTCCGCTGACTACGTTCTTCTTTCATTGCTGGTCACGTTGTCCTGCTTTGCCGCAGTTTAGTAATTACTGGTTGTGTGCTGGACGTTCTGGACAGACATCATGGGACTCTAGTCACGCCTCATGAACCACTTCAGAAATAACTGTGAGTTGCTAGCGTCACATCTGTGAGCATATGTTTTCCTCTCTGTAGAGCTGTTCAGTGATCCCTGGAACATGCACCAGTGGTATTCTGACATGTACACTTTGCAATCCCGAAGTGAACTAATCACGTATCTATTACTACAGTGAACACAAACATATTCACTTTACTTTAACTTATTACCACAATTTCTTGTACAAGGATGCTTAATACTACTGCTGAATTTTACTACTACCGTGACACATTATGTGGAAGTCTGAAAAGGTGTTTTGCCTCAAGTTATTTTTCAGAAAAGAGAGCCTGCGGCTCACTGGGCTGAGCTCTCCTGTGCTGCTGGGAGATCACACCGAGAGCCTAGGCTCCGTGGCCATGGCTGCCTGTGCGTGTCGACCCAGCTGCAGCCTCTGGAGCTGGTCCCTGGCCCTGACCTGCACACGCGCTCACCCTACCAGATCCTGCTGAGCTTCTGCTCATCGCTCTCTGGTGGCCCCCCTTCTCCTCCCACCTTCTGCTTACCAGGAAGGTGACCCTGCCTTCCTGGATCATTGCACAGACTCCTTACTTCTCCAATACCAGCAGTTCTCATTCCCAGCACCTCTTCTACTCTGAAGCCAGAGCAGGAGCTCTAAGTTGCAAGTCTGATCACACAAGACCCTGCACAGGGCTCATCAAAGGCCTCTTGCTCTCTTCTGAGAATTCCCGAATCCTCAGGGAGCATCAGAAGCACTTTCCTGATGGACGAGCCTCGCAGGCTCATCCCTGCTGTGATCCTGCCCTCCCATCAGCGCACCATGAGCCAGGGCTGCCCCTTCCCAGTGGACCTGGAGGGGGGACCCAGGAGGTCGCTCGCCACACACCGTCCCGAGGCACGACCCGGACTCCGTCTGGCCCACACCACACATTGGCGTGGCCGGCATGAGGCCTCCCACAGCAGCACATGGGACGGTACATGTCTAGGTTTTGTCAAAGTCAAATATTAAAGTGCTTTTCAATACCAAAGACACATCATCTTCCCGATCCACTGAACATGGTCACTTTCTCATGAAAACAACCACACCTGGTGGGGCTCAGCACTCATGCAGGACAATCTGACGTCTAATAGTGAGACAGAGAGTTTAAAAATCTACTGGTTTGGCCCACAAGGAGCAACATCCCTGTCACGATGGTCACGTGGGCACTAAAGCAAATGAGCCAGGTCCTCAGGCCCACGAGAGACCCCCCGCACACAACCAGGAGCCGCAGGCTGCACGATAAATCACCTGGGATCAAATGACATGCAGAGTTAAAGTCCTCAGTCACACCAGCAGCACCCCACGTGCTCAGCCGCCTCACCGACACCACCTCCCCGACAGCAAATCCACCTCCCCGTCATCCTGGGACTGCCCTGGGGACTGGCCACTGCACCCTGCAAGTGTGTGTGTCTGGGTGGGGCTCACCAACAGGTAGACACCTCTCTGCGGGGAGGGCACGCTGGCAGAACCAGCCCCCGGCCCGGCCTTGGTGCCCGTTGTCAGAAGGGGGAGCTCACATCCTCATGGGTCCTGCTGCCCGGCTCCCTCTGAACCCACAGGACGGCCTGAACAAGGCCTGAGGGGGTGCCCAAACCCCTGGGGCTCCGTCGGTCATCAGCCCCCTGATCTCAGGGAAGTGTGGACTGGCTGCTGTGTCTGTGAGGTCAGGAGACATCCACTGAAATGGCGGCCACAGCAGGTGAGTCCTGCTGCCGGAACTGGACTCTTTATAAGCAGAGTTTTCTGTGGCTGACACACGCACACACGCCTGCCACTCACACTCACACAGCGGGGACCACAGACGAGGTCGGCTGTGACCGGGGCAGGTGGGGAGCTTGTGCAGCCGGGGTCAGCCCAGGGTGGGGTGAGTGGGCAGGGAGGAGGCGGCCCCTCTGCCCAGCTGTGCAGGCCCGGCGGGAAGGGGAGAAGCTTTGAACAGGAAGAAACCCGTGAAACCAGCGGGGGAGCCCTTCCCAGGAGAGTGAATCCAGCCGTTGTGTGCTGAAGACCTCCAGCCCATGCCCTGCAGGGGGGGAGCCAGCGTGTGCTGAAGACCTCCAGCGCACGCCCTGCGGGGGGAGGGGGGCTCCAGCACATGCCCTGCAAGGGGGGGGGGGTAGCCAGTGTGTGCTGGAGACCTCCAGGGCATGTCTGGCCGGGGCGGGGGGGGGGGGGCCTCCAGCGAATGCCCTGCAGGGGGCTGTCTCCCTGAAGGGGCGTCTCCTTTACCCAGGATGTCCAGCAAGCACATGAGTGTCAGTGATCTACGAGGCTTCTCTCGACCCAGACCCAGAAAGCTCAGTGAGAGGTGGTGTCCGCCACGCTGGCTCCCAGGGCCCAGAACTGCAGGGACACTGGGGCTCGCCCCCAGACCAGGCTCAGAACAGACCGAACACCTGCTGACCGAGGGCCCAGGACACAGAAGAGCCTCACTGGTTCTGGAAGGTTCTGCCTTCCTGTTTCAGAGGTCCATCCTGCGTGTAAATTCCAGTGTGAGCCTGGTTGTTGGTATTCAGTTGCTAAGTTGTGTCTGACTCTATGCGACCCCACAGAATGCAGCACGCCAGGCCTCCCTGTCCTTCACTATCTCCCAGAGTTTGCTCAAGCTCATGTCCATTGAGTCCATGGTGCCATCCAACCATCTCCTCCTCTGTCACCCGCTTCTCCTTCTGCCTTCAATCTTTCCCAGCATCAAAGGAGTCAGTTCTTCCGATCAGGTAACCAAAGTATTGGGGTTTCAGCTTCAGCATCAATACTTCCAATGAATATTCAGGATATATTCCTTTAGGATGGACTGGTTGGATCTCCTTGCAGTCCAAGGGACTCTCAAGAGTCTTCTCCAAAACCACAGTTCAAAAGCATCAGTTCTTCAGTGCTCAGCTTTCTTTATAGTCCAACTCTCACATCCATACACGACTCCTGGAAAAACCAGTTATAACTAGATGGACCTTTGTCAGCAAATTTCTGCTTTTTAATATGCTGTCTAGGTTGGTCATAACTTTCCTTCCAAGGAGTAAGCATCTTTTAATTTCATGGCTGCAGTCACCATCTGCAGTGATTTTGGAGCCCCCCAAAATAAAGTCTCTCACCGCTTCCATTGTTTCCCCATCTATTTCCCATGAAGTGATGGGACCAGATGCCATGATCTTCGTTTTCTGAATGTTGAGCTTTAAGCCAACTTTTTCACTCTCCTCTTTCACTTTCATCAAGAGGCTCTTTAGTTCCTCTTCACTTTCTGCCATTAGGGTGGTGTCATCTGCATATCTGAGGTTACTGATATTTCTCCCGGCAGTCTTAATTGCAGCTTGTGCTTCATTCAGCCCAGCATTTTGCATGATGTACTCTGCATATAAGTTAAATAAGCAGGGTGACAATATACAGCCTTGACAAACTCCTTTTCCTATTTGGAACCAGTCTGTTGTTCCATCTCCGGTTCTAACTGTTGCTTCCTGACCTGCATACAGATTTCTCAGGAGGCAGGTAAGGTGGTCTGGTAGTCTCATCTCTTTAAGAATTTCCCACAGCATGTTGTGATCTGCACAGTCAAAGGCTTTAGCATAGTCAATGAAGCAGATGTTTTTCTGGAATTCTCTTATTTTCTCTATGATCCAGCAGATGTTGGGAATTTGATCTCTGGTTTCTCTGCCTTTTCTAAATCCAGCTTGTACATCTGAAAGTTCTTGGTCACATACTGCTGAAGGCTCAGTTGAAGGGTTCTGAGCATTACCTTTCTAGCGTGTGAGAGGAGTGGAACTGTGCGGCAGTTTGAGCATCTTTGGCATGGCCTTTCTCTGGGATCAGAATGAAAATGGACTGACCTTTCCCAGTCCTGTAGCCACTGCTGAGTTTTCCAAAATTGCTGACATATCGAGCGCAGCACTCTGGAGGGTTGCTTTGTTGAGAGTAAGTTCCCTAACCTGCTTCCTGCGAATCCAGCCGCTCCTGATGTCAGCCTGCCCCGCCCACCTCGCACGCAGCCTCAGTTGGCTGGGCAGGGATGGGAGGAGGGCCGGCTGGAGGAGCCCCGGCGCCCTCACCACCCCCTGCCTCCTGCCTGGACCCTGCACGTGGACAGAGCTCTCAGGGGCTGCCCAGCGACCTCCACGCTCTTGGAGGCACCACAGGGATCTCTGAGTTCTTGGGTGCTCCCGTCAAGAAGATACATTGCCAAGCCACTGGCCTTTGTCAGATGGTGGCTGAGCTGCCCAGCCCCGAGCTGCCGGGGGAGAGTCAGCCAGAACCTGCCTTCAGAGGGCTCCCCGCAGCCCAGGGCTGTGACCGAGGCCGTGTCGAGTGTGGTGCAGGCCGCCTGTCAGCAGAGCAGAGAGCGAGATGGGGGCTGAGCCCCGGGGCCCGAGTGGGTTAAGGCCCCTGTTCTGCCCCAGGTCAGCCTGGCACGTGAGCAGGCACCATTCCGTTTGGTCCACGTGTTGTGGTCACTGTGTCTGCAGTTAGGAAGGGCAACCAGAAAAGGGTATGACTGCAGACAGGCTGTGTCCCATCCTGGCCTCGGCCCTGACCACGCCTGCCACCCCCCCCCCACCGCTCCCGGGGCGCACGCTAACAGGGCCCAGGGTGGGGTGCAGCCCCCATGGCGAGAAGGACCAGGACTCGCTCCCCGCTGGAGCTGGCCACGGCCTTCCGAGCTGGGGGACGGAGCCAGGGGAGGATGAGAGAAGTCGCTCAGCTGTTTCTCAGAACCAGAGATGGAACGGTTAGCTCTTCCCAACCTCACCTGAGGAAAAGTGGAGAAAAAAGCATCAACTTTTTGCTCTTGTAAAATAACCAACCAGCTTTCTGAAGTCTCATCCGCCGGCTAATGCCTCATGAGAGCTTTTCTAGATCTTTCTGCTAAGACACTAAACAAAAAAAAGGAAGATCCTGCTAGTCCTTGGAGAGAAAGGTTTCCATGCCTGGGAAATTCAGCTGGGACACCCCGCTTGTGCGCTGAGTGAGGTCACAGGGGGCAGAAACACCGTAAACCATTTTTTCCACACTGCTTCACACGTTCCTATCCTTGTCCCAAGGCAAGGATGCTGCACATCCCCACGGTGACACGTGTGTACACAAATGAGGAGCCTCTGAGTACTAACGCGTGGCCAGATGCACAGCCAGCAGCAGGGGCATGCCCGTGAGGCGTGGTTCCTGCCGCTGAGCAGGCGCCAAGGCTGACCACGAGCCGCGGGCACGGCCGCGGCATGAAACACTTGAAAGGTTGTTGCTTTCACAAAAACAGACCCTGAATAAGGACATGGGAGTGTGTAACTGTCTGGGAGGTGATCCCAGGAAAGAGCTGAGATGGTGAGACCAGGAGGGGAGGAGGGCGGTGAAGGTGAGTGAGTGCCAGGAAGGGGAGCGGCTGGGGGCCGTGGAATGTGCCCCAGCATCTCTGCGGGGCAGAGAAGCAGGTATGGATCCATCAGGTCCACCCTCACCCCCTGAAGGTCTCTGAGGAATAGCCTCCGAGCAGCCCTGACCCAACTTGGACTTGGACCAAACATGCTTGTTCCGCTGGAGGGAGGCAGGGCTTAGGGCCCCACACTGCCCACAGATAGGGGCTGCCCCACAGGGCTGCAGGGGGGTCCCAGGGGCGGGGGTGGGCAGGGCTTCAGGAGGGTCCCGGGGGCGGGGGTGGGCAGGGCTGCAGAGGGGTCCCAGGGCGGGGGCGGGCAGGGCTGCAGGGGGGTCCTGGGGGTGGGGGGCGGGCAGGGCTGCAGAGGGGTCCCAGGGCGGGGGCGGGCAGGGCTGCAGGGGGGCCTGGCTGACGAACATGCCATGCCCAGAGGTGGGTGGCTGTGAGAGAGGAGAGAGGACCACCAGGCACCACTCAACGGTGCACTTTGAAGGGGCTGGTTTACGCCGTTTGAATTGAACCTCAGGTTTTAAGGCGCCATCAGTCTAGCAGTGTCGTCCTCATTTGCTTCGCATTTACTCACAGCTCTGGCTTCCGGCTGTGCGGAGAGCGTGGACGGGGCCAGGTTCTCGTCTATGGGGCCACCAGCTGCAGGGCTTTTGGCAGCACTAGTGAGCATGGTGGGAGAGGCACTGGCACCCACTCCAGTGCTCCTGCCTGGAGAAGCCCAGGGACGGGGAGCCTGGTGGGCCGCAGTCCGTGGGGTCGCTAAGAGTCGGACACGACAGAGCGACTTCCCTTTCACTTCTCACTTTCATCCGTTGGAGAAGGAAATGGCACCCCACTCCAGTGCTCTTGCCTGGAAAATCCCAGGGACAGGGAGCCTGGTGGGCTGCCGTCTATGGGGTCACACAGAGTCAGACACGACTGACGTGACTTAGCAGCAGCAGCAGTGAGCATGGTGACTTCGCTGAGTGACCTCAGGGTGACCACGAGGAGTGACCTCACAGAGTGACCAGGAGGAGTGACCTCAGAGTAAGTACGAGGAGTGACCTCACAGAGTGACCTCCCTGAGTAGCCACGAGCAGTGACCTCCCTGCGTGGCCATGCAGAGTGCCCGCACTAGTGGCCCAGGCAGGGCCCCGCCACGCCCTCCAGCGGCCCCTCCAGCTGCAGGAGGGGAGGCCCCGCCATGCCCCTCCAGCTCAGAGCAGCGGCCCTTCCCGTCTCCGCACCGGCTCATTCACTGTGTGAGGAGGCTCTGGAAGGGCCGCTCTCCTGCCCCGGCCCCCGGACCAGCTCTGCTGCCTGCATCACCCCAGAATGGGCCAGGCCTCAAGCCCCTGGTGACGCCTGTGGCAGGGCCGAGGGACAGAGGTGCTGGGCAGCCCCGTTGACACACCCGTCCCCAAGCAGTAGTCGCTGGGTCTCCTGCCCTCGGGACCAACGCTGCTGGTGAAAGATCAGTGGCTCTGCCGCCCCTTCTCAGAAATGCGCACGCATGCCAGGGAGGGCTCGGGAAACCTGGAGGCCAAGTCCTAATTGTCCAGTTCCTGCAAATCATGTTCCTTTGACGGGTTTTCTTCACTAGGAGTCAACATACTTGGCAGCTATAGAGACGGAGGAAGAGGGTTATATTCAAAACAGTCGGTTTCTCTCCTAAGGATGTTTCCTGAGAGCCTGTGAAGTCCTACGTGTGAGAACAGGATGATGACCGGCCCACTTCCTGTGGCTACGAGGGGCGTGTGGCACGTTCGACAGGTTTCTGCCGAGACAGGGGCCCACGTGCACCCTCCCCAAGCCCACTGCCCGAGGCCCACGCCCCAGCACCACCCTCAGCCACCAGCTGCACAGGAGAAACGGGCAGAAGCTCTGGTCTCATGGAGGCGCCATCCTGGCAGGGGAGGCCAACGACAACATCAACAACAAATTCTCGATGGACGTGAGGGAAGCGGTCAGGGGAGGGGGTGCCACCCCGGGGGGGGCGTCCGGGGAGGCCCGGCTGAGACCGTGAGGCACGGGCCACCTGGGCCCTGGGGTGGGGGGAGCCTGCACACATGTGGTCACCAGAGGAGCCAGCAGGCCAGCGTAAGGAGGGCGCTGGGCTGGCTGTTTCCACGGCAGCTGGGGAGGCAGAGGGGGTCCGAGAGGACGCGCGGAGGCTCTGCATGGATATGAAGGACATGTGGCAGGCCCCTCCCCTCAGGCGCTGGCCTCGGAGGCGCAGCGCCCGGGGCAGCCCCACTCTCGCGGTCCAGCCCCGCTGAGCAGCCCCGCAGATGGGCGCCTCAGTCCACGCGCCTGGGGCCCCTGCCCCTGCTCGGCCGGCAACTCCGTCCAGCCTCGAGCTCCTCTCGCTGCGGCCCCGGGAGGCCCGCAGCCGCCGGCATTTGCGGGAGGAGAGGGGCCTGACGCTTGCTTTTCTGCTCGCCCATGTTGGCCACTGGATCTCAAGTCTGCGACAGGGACCAGTGTCCGGTTTAAATAAGCCTTTGTGAGCCCACAGGCACCAGCCCCTCAAGGGTTTCCTCCTTCCCGGCTGGCCAGCCACTCCCGCGCACGGGTAGGCAGCGTGGGGGCCCTGGGCACCAGTGTGAAGACCCCGGGCGCCAGCGTGGGGACCCCAGGCGCCAGCGTGGGGCGCGCACACCTGCTGCCCAGCTGGAGAGCTGGCCTGGGGGCTCAGGGGCCTGTCCACTTTTGTGCCCCCAGACCCCCGACATGAGGGTCCCTCCGTGTACTTGGGCTCTGGTGGGGTCCACCGTCACCGTTGCCCACGACCCTTCAGGGTGCCCCAGGCCCTGCTGTGGGGCCTGGGGTCCGTCCTGGGCCTCCCCCTCGACGGGGCGCGGGTGCAAGCAAAAGGACCGTCTGAGTGTCTGAAGCTGCAGCTCCCCCGTGACACCACCCGGCGCAGCCACGTCTTCCTCGCGGGGGACATTTGCCTGCGCCCGCCCAAGCTCCAGCTCTCCCCCCAGCCCTGATCCATTCCAGGCCCGCAGGAGCGAGTGGTCTGGCCCCTGTCCACACCCGGCCTTCGGGAGGTCTGAGGGCTGTTCCCTGCTGCGCCATGGTCGGGGGCCAGGCGGGAACGGGGCTCACGGACGCAGGGCCGCCCCAGGGAGGAGGCGTGCAGAGGGGCTGAGGGAGAGGGCGCACTGTGAGGGGGCGACTGGCAGCGACGCCAGGAAACACGGGCGTCAGGGAAGGAGAAAGCGCGTGCGGACGTCTCCTCCTCTCTCTGAGCCAAACACGCTCCCCTTTGAAGATGCCTGCTCGAGGGAGCAGCTTGGCCCAGAGGACAAGCTTAAAAGGCAGTTCAAAGAGCTCGTAGTTTTTCAAAATGTCACGTTAGTGGAGGTTCCAGCAACGGCGAACCAGTTTCAGGCTCTGCGCTAAAGAGTGAATGCTATGCATTTGATCTTAAATTGTCATTTCGCTCCTAATTGCCTGAAGGACCTTTAGATGGTGGGGGGCACGGGGAGGCCAGTGATGCTAGACTCAGAAGTGAGGAGCCCTGGGGAGGGCAGGGGGCTCTTGGTGTCCCCGGGGGCTGGCAGGTCACCCCACGGGGGTGGGGATCACTCTCTGAGTTCCTGCGGAGAACTGGTCACTTCCTTCTGAATCTCTGGAACCAAGTCAGCTGATGGAGGTAAGTATTCCACGTGCTTCCACAGTAATTACGTCTATTCCCAACAATCCGTCTTTTAAAATAAATAAGAATAATATATCAAAATAATAGATGTAAAATATAAAAACTGGGGTGCTTCTGGCATTCTCCTTGAACTTGACAAAGCTCTGCTTCTTTTGTTCATTTCACGCTCTGCCCAGGGATGGAGCGGAGTGCCGCTGGGTGGGCGTAAATAAATCTCTTTTTTCTGTGAGAGGAACAGCCCTCCAACCTGTATTCCAGGAGTATCGATTCTCCGAGGCCACTCCTGGGCCCTGGAACAGCACACCCATATGTGAGTTTCGAGTGAAGCCTGGAATTTTCTGTCTCAGCGTAGGCTTTCTCTGCTGATTAGGCAGCCTTCTTTGGGGGCAATAAATATCTTGAATTTATGCCAGATCATAAGTACTTTGGGGGAGAAAAGCAATTCTAAGTGCTGTAGCCAAAAGAACCATCATGTTTGTGATAGCTGAAATTCCCTGCTGCTGGAAACCCATCATGGAGGCGAGACAGGCTCACGCCCTCCCAGCAGGGGGCTGTTTCTAGATCTAATCAGTGGACAGGGAGGCCCTGCCAGCAATCTTCAAACCACATCAACTCCTCTGAAGGCAAAGCCTGGAAAGCACTGCAGCCGTCTCTGGACCCTCAGGGAGGCAGCTCCCCCTCCCTGACCGCCCCCGGGTTCTGCACCGGCGTCTGCACCTCGGCACCCTGGTTAGGGAGATAGGGTCCCCGGCTTGCATCCCTGCTTCAGACACTCCCCGTCCTGCTTTTAGGGGTCAGGGTGCAACTCAGAGGAGGGGACAGGAAGGGTAAGGTCGGCCCAGGGGCGCAGGGGCTTGACCGAGGCCCGAGGGAGGCGCCGCGGCCCCCGCGTCTCCAGGGCGTCAGCATGTGGCAGGCTCTCGGCTCCCAAGACACAGGCCAGAGGCTCCCAAGCATCACCTCCGAGAAAGCTCCTGAACCAGTGCCGCTGTCGGCGACGAAAAGTGGCCTCTGCGTATTTCTAAGGAGGGTCCGCTCAGCAGGGACCCGGGAAGACAGGGAGGAAACACGCGAATGGTGCCGAGCGCGTCCTCGGGCTCATCCCAGGGTCAGCCGCGGGCGCGCCGCGCCCGACACCACGAAGCCGATCAGCGGCCACGCGCCCACGGACGGCCGCTGTGTGAGCGTCGCGAGGGAACCGCCCGGGGTCGCGGTGCGGGGCAGCGCGGAGGCAGAGCAGCGGATCCCGGCGCCCGCCCGCGGACACAGGTGACCAGGAAGAGGCGCGGCGGGGCCGGGGCCGGGGCCGGGCGCGGCGATGGCTCCAACCACAGCCTGGCTCACAGGGGGTCAGCGCGGTGCCCACGAGAGACTGTGCGTGAGCCGCAGGGACACGCTGACCCTCCAAGTCGGTCAGCGAGGCTGGGACAGGCGGGCCCTGGCTTGAGACGCACAGGGCAACCCTCGGGCACTGCTGGACTGGGGAGCGGTGAGGCGGGACCGTGAGAACACTGGGCCCTCGGGCCCTGCCGGTCCTGGGCGCCAGCCTTCAGCCTTCAGGAAACAGGGGAGTAAGTAGGCGATGCTGCAGCCCCGAGCCCCGCGGGGAGGGACGCCCACACGGGGCGGAGACTCCACCACGCCAGGCCCACGGAGGCGGCCCAGGGCCCCGGTCACTCCTTCAGATCTTCATAAAAATCTTACTTTCCAGAGGATGCGTTTCTTTATACAGAGCCTGCTGTCTTTTGGGTGCCAGGTCTGGCAGGTGGAATTAATCCGAGGGACTTTTATTCACGAGAAATTCACAAGAAGAGTCTGTTCACTGTCACAAACGGGGGACTTCAATTTGCATCCTGGCCAGAGCTCCTGGTGAGAGCCATCAGCACCTGAGCCGGAGCACCTTCTGGTTTTCACAAAGGCCCCTCGAGAGGAACGGGGCGGACGATGAAAGCGGGCACCCGACCCGAGGGGCGTGGAGGGCAGCCCCCCAGAACAAGCACGTCTGACCCTGACGGAGGGAGGCAGGGAGACTGGCCGAGGTGGCGAGCGGTGAGCGCTTCCGCCTCTCTCTGCTCCCAGCTCACGGCAGCCCCAGGTGCCCACACTCTCGCCTGTCCCCCACCTGGGTGGTGGTGCCCACACCCACTCCCCTCCCCCCGCCAGGGCGGCAGTGCCCACACCCACTCCCGTCTCCCCCTGGGGTGGTGGTGCCCACACTCACTCCCGTACCCTCCTGGAGTGGCAGGGGTTGGCGGTGCCCACACTCACTCCCATCCCCTCCTGGAGTGGCAGAAGTGGCGGTGCCCACAGTCACTCCCGTCCCCCCGCCCAGGGTGGCGGTGCCCACAGTCACTCCCGTCCCCCCCGCCCAGGGTGGCGGTGCCCACACTCACTCCCGTCCCCTCCCAGGTTGGCGGTGCCCACACTCACTCCCGTCCCCCCGCCCAGGGTGGCGGTGCCCACACTCACTCCCGTCCCCTCCCAGGATGGCGGTGCCCACACTCACTCCCGTCCCCTCCTGGAGTGGCAGGGGTGGCGGTGCCCACACTCACTCCCGTCCCCCCGCCCTGGGGTGGCGGTGCCCACACGCCAGGGCCGGCTCCTTGCACGCAGCATAACCGCATCACAGCATGCACACGTGGCATGTCTGTGTCCCACTCTGGGGCTTGAGCATTAGGCCATATGAAGGATCCCCACACCCTAAAGACTCATCGGGGTAAGAGCCCAGGAAGGAAGTATATTTACAGAACAAAGTAAGAATCAGAGCGTGGTGAAACGATCTCTAGAAGAAAATATTTATAATACAAATGGATAAAAAATGAAAACGTCAAGTCATGCTTTCATACAGTAACATCTGACACTTTCAAAGTATGCTCTGAAATATACAGTATTGCAAGAGACGACTACAAACAAGTATTTGCCGACAGATTGGATAATGAAGTGCACACATGCCTGGGAAACAACCTACCAAGACGAAGTCACGAAGGGACAGAAAATATGAGCAGATACTCAGCCAGCAAAAACATGGAGCCAGGTGTCAGAAGCCTCCCAACAAAGAAAAGCCCTTGATCAGACAGAAACATCCAAAGAAGAGTTGACGGCAAAGCCTTCCAAACTCTGCCAAAAACTAGGAGGGAAGGAGCACTCTCTAACTCATTCTACGAGAGCAACATTATTCTGATAGCAAAGCCAAATATTGACACTGCAAAAAAAAAATAGACCCTTAAAAATATTGATGTACAAATCCTCAACAACATGCTAGCAAACATAATTCAGCAGGATATTAAAAGAATTATACACTATGACCAAGAGGGATTTATTCCTGGAATGCAAGGATGATTCTACATACAAAAATAGAGTGTGTTATATACTTTGAGAAAATGAAAAGGGGGAAAAATCCATGATTATCTCAGTTAATGTAAAAAAAAAAAAGCATTTGACAAAATTCAACATCTTTTCATGATTAACAAACACTCAGCAAACTAGGAGTAGAAGTAAGCTACAACAACAGTACAAAAGCTAAACATGAAAACCCACAGCAAACATCATATTCAACGATTAAAGAGTGAAAGCTTCTCCCCAGGACCAGGAAAAAGACACGCACACTTGTTTTCACCACTTCTATTCAATACAGTATTGGATGTTCTGGGCAGAGCAATCAGGTAAGAAAAAGAAGTCAAAGGCATATAAATCCATAAGCACTAAGTAAGATTAACTGTGTTTGCAGGTGATAGGGTCCTCTATATAGAGAAATCTTAAAATGCCACAAAGGTTGTTAGAAGTAATACACGAACTTGACAAAGCTGAAGGATACAAAAGCAGCATACAAAGTCAGTTGTGTTTCTATACACTTAAAAAAATCTGAAAAGCTAATTTAAAACATGGTTCCAATCATTATACAACAGCAACAAAAAATAAAATACATAAGAATAAACAATCAAAGAGGTGAAAGATTGTACCGTGAAAACTATAAAACACTGCTGAAAGAAATTTTAAAAGACACAAATAAACGGAAAGCCATCCCATGTTCTGGGGCTGTGATACTTAATGGCGTTAAGACATCAATACTCCCCAAAGTAAGAGTCAACACACGCCCTGTCGGAACCCTAGTCTTTCCAGTGCCCCCACATTTTGCAGTGTTCCATTTAGGAAAGATCCATCCCAAGGTTTATATGGACTCTCAAAACTCTCAGATAGCCAAAACTAACCTGGAAAAGACTAACGAAACTGGAGGACTCAGACTTCCTGGCCTCAAAAGCCAGTAATCCAAGCAACGTGACCCTGAAGTAAAGATAGACACAGAAGAGCGGAATGAAACAGAAAGCCCGGAATCAGTCTCTCGTGTAGGACCAAACAGCTTTTGACAAGTGTGCCAAGACCATTCACTGGCGAAAGCACAGACTTTTCAACAAATGTGCTGGGACAACTTGATATCCGCCATGCAAAAGGATAAAGCTGCACGTGTGTCTCACATAATCTACAAAGCGGGATCACAACGGGCCAAAGGCCCAACTACAAGAGGCAAAGCTGCAAAGCTCTGAGAAGGAAACAGGAGGAGATCTTCTTGACACGGGACTTTGCAGTGGTTTCTTGGGTATGCATCAAAACCATAGGTAACAAAAGAATGAAAGAGTAAACTGGACTCCACCAAAATTAAAGTTTCTGTGCATCAAAGGACATCATCGAGAAAGTGAAAAGGAACCCACAGAATGGGAGAAATACTTCCAAATCACATATTTTGTAAAGGATTAATCCATATGGAATATATAGAGAACTCTCAGCCTCAATACAGAATAATTTAAAAAAGCAAATAAGCTCTATATACCAACATGAATTGTCCACAGGTACACACATGTTCCCTCCCTCTTGAGCCCCCCCTCCCATCTCCCACCCCTTCCCACCCCTCTAGGTTGTCACAAAGCACCAGGTTTGAGCTCCCTGAACCATACAGCAAATTCCCGCTGGCTATCCAGTCGACACGTGGTAACTGCATAAGCTTCAACGCCTCTCTCTCAGTTCGTCCCACCCTCCCCTTCCTCCCCGGTGTCCACAAGGCTCTCCTCTATCGTCTGCGTCTCCATGCCCTGCAGATAGACTCATCAGTGCCATCTTTCTAGATTCCATATATATGTGCTAACATATGAGATTTATTTTCCTTTTTCTGACTGACTTCACTCTGCACAATAGGCTCTACGTTCATCCACCTTATTAGAACTGAGTCCCATGCGTTCCTTTTTATAGGTGAGCAATATTCCATTGTGTTTAAGCATCACACCTTCTTCATCCATTTATCTGTAGATGGGCATCCGGGTAGCTTCCCTGTCCTAGCTATTATAAAGAGTGTTTTGATGAACACCGGGCTACATGTGTCTTTTCACTTTCGCTTTTCTCAGGGTGTGTGCCCAGTAGTGGGACTGTTTGGTCATACGGTGGTTTTATTCCTAGTTTTTTTTTTTAATGGAATCGCCATAGTGTTCTCCGTAGTGGCCGTATCAATTTCCATTCCCACCAACAGTGCAAGCAGTTTCCCTTTTCTCCACATCCTCTCCAGTAGAAACCGACACAATATGATAAACCAATTATCCTCCAATTAAAAGTAAACCAAATAGTTTAAAAATGGGAAAAAGATTTGAATAGATATTTCTCCCAAGAAAATAGAAAAAGTGGTCATCGCGTCCACTGCAAGGGGAGTGGTTTCAAGCCTTGGTCGGGGAAATCAGATCCCGAATGCCTCATGGTGTTTCCAAAAAAAGGGTCATTAAACATGGAGAGAAGCTCAGCATCACCAACCACTGAAAGTGAAAGTCGCTCAGTTGTGTCCGACTCTTTGCAACCTCAGGGACTGTAGTCCATGGAATTCTCCAGGCCAGAATACTGGAGTGGGTTGCCGTTCCGTTCTCCAGGCATCTTCCCCACCCAGGTATCAAACCCGGGTCTCCTGCATTGCAGGCAGATTATTTACCATCTCAGCCACCAGGGAAGCCCGATCACCAATCATTAGGAAAATGCAACTCAAAACCACAACGAGATATCACCTTGCACTCCCTCACAATGACTATTGTCCAAAAAGCCCAGAAAATAATAAAAAGTTGGGAAAGTGAAAGTGTTCGTCACTCAGTCGTGCCTGACTTTGTGGCCCCATGAGTTGTAGCCCGCCAGGTTTCTCTGTCCATGGGGTTACCCAGACAAGAATACTGGAGTGGGTTGCCATTCCCTTCTCCAGAGGATCTTCCTAACCCAGGGATCGAACCAGGGTCTCCCACATGGCAGGTGGATTCTTTACCACCTGGGAAGCCCAGAGTGGGGAAAGGTGTGGAAAAATTAAAGCTCTTGCTGATGGGAACATAAATTCATGCAGCTACAATGTAAAATAGTTCCTCAAAAAAGTAGTGAAATAGTTGAAATTACTGAATCACCACTTGAACACAGTTAGTGAATCACTGTGAGACCCTGCGTTTGCAGTTTTGAGTATGCACCTGAAGACCGGAAGGCCCTCTGTCATCTGTGCTGTCTGGAGTCCAGCCCAGGGTGGGAGCTCGATGGCCTCTGTGATGGGAAGAGGACCCTCAGGGAGGAGGTGGGAGTCAGCCTCCAGAGGAGCACGGCTTCTGACCTCTGCTCCTGCAACAGTTGCTGTTGTTCAGTTGCTCAGTTGTGTCCAACTCTTCGCGACCCCGTGGACTGCAGCATGCCAGGCTTCCCTGTCCATTGCCAACTCCTGGAGCTTGCTCAAACTCATGTCCATTGAGTCGGTGATGCCATCCAACTATCTCATCTTCTGTCGGCCCCTTCTCCTCCCGCCCTCAATCTTTCCCAGCGTCAGGGGCTTTTCCAGTGAGTCAGCTCTTCCCATCAGGCGGCCAGAGTACTGGAGCGTCATATTCAGCATCAGTCCCTCCAACGAACGCTACAGAGCCATGGGGAAAGTTCAGCTGTCCCAGCCTCGGCCTCTGGGACTCACGGAGGTCATCTGAGGCTCCCTGTTTTGGGAGAGTTGTTATTGTCTGGCCTGGGGACCGTCTGCTGCGTGGACCATGGGGCCAGTGAACCACGCGTGGCAGCGACCCAACACCAGCAGCGTGTGCGGTGGACGGGCAGGCAGGTTCCAGCCTCCATCTGCAAAGTGAGGGTGATGTGCCCTCCCGGGATGACAGATGGGAGCGTGGTCTCCACCGTGGCCAGGGGCCGGGGGCCGTGGGTAAGAGCAGAAGCAGGCAGGTCTACACCCAGAAAAGTGCACACAAGACACAGAACCCACCTCCCTCAGACACGAGGCTCCGAGCGGCCTGCGCACCTCACTTACTGAAAGCATCCTCCTGTTCTCAGGCTAAAATAATTAAGAATTGATTCAGCTTTATTAGTTCTCTTTAAGCACTGTGGCTGTGGTTAAGATTCAGTTCTTAAAAAGAATTACAAGGGATGCATGTTAAAGACATCAGTTCAGCTGCTAAATAGCCCATTAGCTGGGATTTAATTACTTCACATTTTCTCTGGGAATGTGCTCCATAAACGTAAAGAATCTCCTGGCAACCTCGCCTGCGAACAGCTCTGTCCTGGGGCGCAAGTGCCGGTGCCTGGCCTTTGGTCAGGTTCTCACGCTCACAACCGAAGCCTTCAACAGTGGAGCTCACTCAGCACCAGCAGAGAAAGCTCTCGAAGAGGACAGGGCACCAATCCTAGTCGCTCGGGGATTCCGTGTACCTTTCCAACTTGATAGCAGGGACGGCTGCATCGATGCCATGTGATTTCTATGGAGCCCTATGTATGTGCTGTTTGTCCTGGTTGCGCGCAAGCAACATATACTTCCTTGAGGACTATTCTCAGAAGATTTTGCTCTGCGTCTGTAAGGTGCAGTTAGGGAACCGCCATCTGTGGGCCATCCACTCTCGCCTGGCCTTCCCTCACCTTGGCCCCCAGCTCTGGGAGGGGGGAGCACCGAGTGCCGTGCTGGGTCCCCCCACCCTGGACCCAGAGCCAGTGTCCTCTGCACCCTCGTTCTGTGAGGACACGCACCAGCCCGGGCTCTGGCCTGTGTGCACAGGGGATCTCATGGGGGATCCGGGGTGCAGACTTTAGGCCCCACTGCCTGCAGCTGACTCACGAGGTGCTGAGTCTGGGGTCTGGACGTCAGCATTTAAACAATCTTCCCCAGCTGGACAGTGCATGTAGGTCCATGAAGTTAGAACACTCCCTGACACCAGACACGAAAACAAACTCAGACTGGCTTAAAGACCTAAATATGACACATGACACCATAAAAGTCCTCAAAGAGAACACAGGCAAAATGTTCTTTGACATTAACTGTACCAATGTCTTCATAGGTCAGTCTCCCAAAGTGGTCAAAATAAAAGTGAAAAATAAACAAATGGGACCTAATCACTTGTAAGATTTTGCACAGCAAAGGAAACCATAAACAAAAAGACGACCTATAGACTGGAAGAAAATATTTGCAAAAGATGTGACCAACAAGGGGTTAATGGCCAAAATATACAAACAGCTCATACAACTAAGAAACAAATCAACAACAACAAACAACCCAATCCAAAAGAAAGGGGGGGGGGGCAGAAGACCTAAAGAGAAAGACACAGATGGCCAATAGGCACACGAAAAGATGCTCATCACTCACTGTCAGAGAAGCGCAGTCAAAAACCATGAGGAGGCATCCCTTCACATCAGGGAGCATGGCCATCGGTTTTTAAAAAGCCAACAGACAACAAATGCTGGAGAGAGTGTGGAGAAGGGGAACCTCTTGCATTGTTAGTGGGAAGGTAATTTGGTGCAGCCACTATAGAGAACAGTATGGGAGTTCCTTAAAATGCTGAAAACAGAACTGCCACACGATCCTGCAATCCCACTCCTCGGCATATATCCAGAGAAAGCTCTAATGTGAAGAAATACACGCGCCCCTATCTCCACTGTAGCACTATTCACAGTAGCCAAGACGTGGAAGCAATGTGCATGTCTATCGACAGATGGATGGATGGAGTTGTGGCATATACGTACAGTGGAACATTACTCAGCCACGAAAAAGAATGAAATAATGCCCCTGGCAGCAACATGAGGGGACCTGGAGGTTATCACACTGAGTGAAGGGAGCCAGGCGGACACAGACAGATATCATTATGGTATCTCTCACATGTGAAATCTGGAAAAAAAAAGATACAAATGAACTTATTTACAAAATGAAAACAGGCTCACAGATATAGAAAGCAAACTTATGGTTACCAAACGGAAAGGGCGGTAGGGATCAATCAGGAGTTTGGGGCTAAGATAAACACACTGCTGCTGCTGCTGCTAAGTCACTCAGTCGTGTCCGACTCTGTGCGACCCCATAGACGGCAGCCCACCAGGCTCCCCCGTCCCTGGGATTCTCCAGGCAAGATCACTGGCGTGGGTTGCCATTTCCTTCTCCAGTGCATGAAAGTGAAAAGTGAAAGGGAAGTCGCTCAGTCGTGTCCGACTCTTTGCGACCCCATGGACTGCAGCCCATCAGGCTCCTCCGTCCATGGGATTTTCCAGGCAAGAGTCCTGGAGTGGGGTGCCATCGCCTTCTCTGGATAAACATGCTACTATATGGAAAACAGACAACCAACACGTCCTCTTCTATAGCACAAAGAACTATACCGAATATTCTGTAAAAACCTATAGTAGAAAATAACATGAAAAAGAATATAGGCGCGTACAGATGGATCACCTTCTGTACAGCAGAGACTAGCATAGCAGTGTGAGTCAGCTATGCTCCAGTTAAGGAAACAAATAAAAAGAGACAAGTGAACAAATTATAAGTCTTCCCAGAAGATTCCTAAGAGCAGCAAGAGGTGGGACTCTGGATCGGACGGTCGTTGAGTCATTAAGGTGATTGTTGGTTCTGACCACTACAGTCATGAAAGGGTCACTTGAACCAATCAGGACAGGAAAGCTTCAGGACAGCTTGGATTTGAGAGGGATTAATTGAGATAATTTGTTCACAAACATCCATCTAGTCAAAGCTATGGCTTTTCCAGTAGTCATGTATGGATGTGAGAGTTGGACTATAAAGAAAACTATGGCTTTTCAGGTAGTCATGTATGGATAAGAGAGTTGGACTATAAAGAAAGCTGAGCACGGAAGAATTGATGCTTTTGAGCTGTGGTGTTGGAGAAGACTCTTTAGAGTCCCTTGGACTGCAAGGAGATCCAACAAGTCAATCCTAAAGGAAAGAAATCAGTCCTAAATATTCACTGGAAGGACTGATGCTGAAGCTGAAACTCCAATACTTTGGCCACCTGATGCGAAGAACTGACTCATTTGAAAAGACCCTGATGCTGGGAAAGATTGGAGGTGGAAGGAGAAGGGGATGCCAGAGGATGAGATGGTTGGATGGCATCACCAACTCGATGCATATGAGTTTGAGCAAGCTCCGGGAGTTGGTGATGGACAGGGAGGCCTGGCGTGCTGTGATTCATGGGGTTGCAAAGAGTTGAACACGACTGAGCGACTGATCAGGCGCTTTGCTAGAGCAGCCGTGAAGAGATACCCCACGTCCAGGGAAAGAGAAACCCAAGTAAGACGGGAGGTGCTGCGAGAGGGCATCAGAGGGCAGACACACTGAGACCATAGTCACAGAAAACTAGCCAACCTGACCACACGGACCACAGCCTTGATAACTCCATGAAACTAAGCTATGCTGCCGGGAGCCAGTGTGAGGAGCTCCGCCCATGGCAAAGGTCACGAGGAAGGAGGCTCGGCATTACACAAAGGCGGGATCGAGCCTCAGGAGACCCCTGTTCCCGAGCATCTGCCCCCAAAACCAGAGTCTGCCTACTTTACTGCTTTGTGCTCTCACCTACACGTCTGACTTTGCGGGGGGCTGTTCCCCCACCACCTCTCTCGGAGTAGGAGTTAACGTGCAGCTCCAGTTAATAAAAATTCCTGGGCGTGACAAGAGGGTTTCAACTTACAAACTCCTCTGAAGGTTCTCTAGCCTGCCAGAGCAGGTTCGTCCAGCCACATGTGATTGTTTACAGCCTCCCAACCATGAGAGGCATGAGATGCTTTAAACTTTCTATATACAGATTCTTTTGAGAAGTTATAAAATTATTAGTATAGTATTAGTGGGTTGATTAGAAATTATATTGGTGAAGGGTTTTTCATTTGTTGAGCCAATATTTGCTGCTAAATCTCCATATTCCCCACCCTTATAATGAATATAACTACCATATAGGAAAAATAAGTATTAACCTTTAAGATTAATCATGTTAAACCTTAGGCTAAGTAAATTCCTTTCTTGATTGTAACCCACTACACCCTCACCCTATAGGAATGCAACTTTATTTGGAGGGTGGTGCCTGCTTTAAGAAAAAAACCACCCCTGGAAAAAATAAGTTTTCTGGTTGACTGACCGTTATCAGAAAGGGCCATAAAAATGTCAGCAGGCCTCATGGCCAGAAGATGATGTAAAACCCCTAAGGCCTTTGTATAATTTTATATGAAGCACCTGATTGTGACAAGGGTCAGGTCTGCTGACCCCGTGTGACTCTGTATTCATCCCTATGTATAACAAAAAGTATATAAGCAAACCTGAAAATAAAGAAAACGGATCAGTTTCTGGAAAGACTGACTCCCCTGTGTTGTTCTTTCTTTCCCCTTCTGGCTGAATTCCCATCTGGAACGTGGGTACTCACCAAGCCTGCTCATTTTGCCTGGGCTTCTAAGATCAGACTGGGGAGGCCTCAGTGCCTCCTCTCCTTCGGGAGAATGGAAAGACGCCTGTGGCCTGCGTAGGTGGTGCAAATTCCTTATCTTTGAGTTTTATTGGTGTTCCATGTAAACCAAGTTATTCAGCCTCTTTTTCTCCACTAATTTTCCTACTACACTCTTCCTTTTTAATCTTTCTTTATCCTTTTAATTAAATAAGTTTTTTCCTAGGACGCCGATTCCGTCTCCCCTTCGAATTACCCTGGATCCACTGGGGCTGTAGCCCAGCACTATGCCGTGTGGGGCCACCCAAGACGGGCGGGTCATGGTGGAGAGGTCTGACAGAATGTGGGCCGCTGGAGAAGGGAATGGCAAACCACTTAGTATTCCTGCCTTGAGAACCCCATGAACAGTATGAAAAGGCAAAATGATAGGATACTGAAAGAGGAACTCCCTGGGTCAGTAGGTGCCCAATATGCTACTGGAGATCAGTGGAGAAATAAATCCAGAAAGAATGAGGGGATGGAGCCAAAGCAAAAACAATACCCAGTTGTGGATGTGACTGGTGATAGAAGCAAGGTCTGATGCTGTAAAGAGCAATATTGCATAGGAACCTGGAATATCAGGTCCATGAATCAAGGCGAATTGGAAGTGGTCAAACAGGAGATGGCAAGGGTGAACATCGACATTCTAGGAATCAGTGAACTAAAACGGACTGGAATGGGTGAATTTAACTCAGATGATGGAATCCCTTAGAAGAAATGGAGTAGCCACCATGGTCAACAAAAGAGTCCGAAATGCAGTACTTGGATGCAATCTCAAAAACGACAGAATGATCTCTATTCATTTCCAAGGCAAATCACAGTAATCCAAGCCTATGCCCCAACCAGTAACACTGAAGAAGCTGAAGTTGAACGGTTCTATGAAGACCTATAAGACCTTTTAGAACTAACACCCAAAAAAGATGTCCTTTTCATTACAGGGGACTGGAATGCAAAAGTAGGAAATCAAGAAACACCTGGGGTAACAGGCAAATTTGGCCTTGGAATACGGAATAAAGCAGGGCAAAGGCTAATAGAGTTTTGCCAAAAGAATGCACTGGTCACAGCAAACACCCTCTTCCAACAACACAGGAGAAGACTCTACACATGGACATCACTAGATGGTCAATGGAGAAGGAAATGGCAACCCACTCCAGTGTTCTTGCCTGGAGAATCCCAGGGACGGGGGGAGCCTGATGGGCTGCCGTCTATGGGGTCGCACAGAGTCGGACACGACTGAAGAGACTTAGCAGATGGTCAACACTGAAATCAGATTGATTATATTATTTGCAGCCAAAGATGGAGAAGCTCTATACAGTCAGCAAAAACAAGACCGGGAGCTGACTGTGGCTCAGATCATGAACTCCTTATTGCCAAATTCGGACTTAAATTGAGGAAAGTGGAGAAAACCACTAGACCATCCAGGTATGACCTAAATCAAATCCCTTATGATTATACAGTGGAAGTGAGAAATAGATTTAAGGGACCAGATCTGATAGATAGAGTGCCTGATGAACTATGGACGGAGGTTCATGACATTGTACAGGAGACAGGAATCAAGACCATCCCCCATGGAAAGAAATACAAAAAAGCAAAATGGTTGTCTGGGGAAGCCTTATAAATAGCTGTGAAAAGAAGAGAGGTGAAAAGCAAAGGAGAAAAGAAAGATAGAAGCATCTGAATGCAGAGTTCCAAAGAATAGCAAGGAGAGATAAGAAAGCCTTCTTCAGTGATCAATGCAAAGAAATAGAGGAAAACAACAGAATGGGAAAGACTAGAGATCTCTTCAAGAAAATTAGAGATACCAAGGGAACATTTCATGGAAAGATGGGCTCGATAAAGGACAGAAATGGTATGGACCTAACAGAAGCAGAAGATATTAAGAAGAGGTGCCAAGAATACACAGAAGAACTGTACAAAAAAGATCTTCATGACCCAGATAATCACGATGGTCTAATCACTCACCTAGAGCCAGACATCCTGGAATGTGAAGTCAAATGGGCCTTAGAAAGCATCACTACGAACAAAGCTAGTGGAAGTGATGGAATTCCAGTAGAGCTATTTCAAATCCTGAAAGATGATGCTGTGAAAGTGCTGCACTCAGTATGCCAGCAAATTGGGAAAACTCAGCAGTGGCCACAGGACTGGAAAAGGTCAGTTTTCATTCCAATCCCAAAGAAAGGCAATGCCAAAGAATGCTCAAACTACCACACAATTGCATTCATCTCTAATGCTAGTAAAGTAATGCTCAAAATTCTCCAAGCCAGGCTTCAGCAATACGTGAACCGTGAACTTCCTGATGTTCAAGCTGGTTTTAGAAAAGGCAGAGGAACCAGAGATCAAATTGCCAACATCCACTGGATCATGGAAAATGCAAGAGAGTTCCAGAAGAACATCTATTTCTGCTTTATTGACTGTGCCAAAGCCTTTGACTGTGTGGATCACAAGAAACTGGGGAAAATTCTGAGAGAGATGGGAATACCAGACCACCTAACCTGCCTCTTGAGAAATCTGTATGCAGGTCAGGAAGCAACAGTTAGAACTGGACTTGGAACAACAGACTGGTTCCTTCGTCAAGGCTGTATATTGTCACCCTGCTTATTTAACTTCTATGCAGAGTACATCATGAGAAACGCTGGGCAAGAAGAAGCACAAGCTGGAATCAAGATTGCCGGGAGAAATATCAATAACCTCAGATATGCAGATGACGCCACCTTTATGGCAGAAAGTGAAGAGGAACTAAAAAGCCTCTTGATGAAAGGGAAAGAGGAGAGTGAAAAAGTTGGCTTAAAGCTCAACATTCAGAAAACGAAGATCATGGCATCCGGTCCCATCACTTCATGGGAAATCGATGGGGAAACAGTGGAAACAGTGTCTGACTTTATTTTGGGGGGCTCCAAAATCACTGTAGATGGTGATTGCAGCCATGAAATTAAAAGACACTTACTCCTTGGAAGAAAAGTTATGACCAACCTAGATAGCATATTGAAAAGCAGAGACATTACTTTGCCAACAAGGTCCGTCTAGTCAAGGCTATGGTTTTTCCTGTGGTCATGTATGATGTGAAAGTTGGACAGTGAAGAAAGCTGAGCACCGAAGAACTGATGCTTTTGAACTGTGGTGTTGGAGAAGAGTCTTGAGAGTCCCTTGGACTGCAAGGAGATCCAACTAGTCCATCCTAAAGGAGATCAGTCCTGGGTGTTCTTTGGAAGGAATGATGCTAAAGCTGAGACTCCAAACTTTGGCCACCTCGTGCGAAGAGTTGACTCATTGGAAAAGACTCTGATGCTGGGAGGGATTGGGGGCAGGAGGAGAAGGAGACGACAGAGGATGAGATGGCTGGATGGCATCACCGACTCGATGGACGCGAGTTTGAGTGAACTCCGGGAGATAGTGATGGACAGGGAGGCCTGGCGTGCTGCGATTCATGGGGTCGCAAAGAGTCGGACACGACTTAGCGACTGAACTGAACTGAGTGACTGATCAGAACAGAATTCAGAGTTAAGCTTACTGCGTTTGAAGTGTTCCACTCTGGAGATCAGCGAGCTGGTCAAATGGTCCAGTCAGTGACTCTGGGCAGGACAGAGTGGTGTTAGGGACATCTCTCACCATCCAAGTCCAGACTGACCGCCCTCCCCATGGGAACTTGCTTCTGTTCCCACCAGCCTGAGACTCGTCACCAGGCTGAGTGGACCCCACAGCCCTTTCCTCCTCGGGACCCCTGTCCCACCCGCCTTCAGCTGCCCAACCCCACCAGCTCCTGGTGGCCGGTCACCGTACATGGTCCTGGCTACTGTGTGGACGGCGGCTTCTGCAGGTGTGAGACGGTGTGGGGTTAGGCTCACAGGGCCCCACGGGGGTGATGACCCCCAGGAGCCTGCGCTCTCTCCTCCATGATCACCAGACGCGCTGTGTACCTTCAGGGCCACGGGGGGCATGACAGCCACCCCAGGACAGGGGGCAGGGGAAATCCTTTTTCGGGACTGACCCCCGTCCCTGTAGTGGGAACCGCGGTGGTGTCTGAGTCACTCCTGTCGCTTACACCCTTATAGGGCAGAGGAGCGGCTGGAACTGGACGCTGGGCAGGGGGGCCGAGGCACCAGAGGTGGACGCAGGGGCAAGGTGCTGGCTGCTCCCAGCTGAGCAGACGGTCCAGGCGGGCACCCGCCACGTAGTGCATCAGTTACAGCCTCAAAGCTGCTGGGTGCAGAGAGGAAGCAAGCAGAAAGGAAGGGGACAGAAGCGGAGAACAGCACCTGGCGGCCTCCTGTGGGGAAGACAAGCTCACCTCGGGGGGATCCTCAGGAAAGATGAAGGCAGACACAGCCAGGAAGAGGAGCATACTTCCTTCTCCATGGAGGCCCTGACCTTCAGACTCGCCTCTTCTTCAAGTTCCCGCAAACAGAAGCCACCAGGTCACCAGAAGGCGTGAAGCGCGATTGAGGGGGAGGAAGGCGGGCCCGGGAGCCGAGTGGGGGCTCTCGGACGCCTGGGGCCAGGGCCTGAGCTGCCGGCTGGGCTGCTCAACGCCGTCGAGGGCGGATGGACAGCAGCTGCCCGACCATCCGTGGTCCCCCAAGCACCTCTCCCTTCTCCAGGGGGTCTTTCTGACCCAGGGATCAGACCTCAGTCTCCTGCACTGCCGGCAGACTCTTTACCATCAGAGCCCCCGGGAAGCCCCTCACTCACTATTCATCTCAAATTAGCCATGAGAGGCCGGCACTCCAGGCCCAGCCCTCACCCCGCCGGCCACTGACACTGTGTGGGACTCAGAGCATCCCAAGAGGCGTGGTTCCGCCCATGATCAGGCCGGGCCGGTGGCAGGCACCGGCCACAACCCAAAGGCTGGTGCCCACTGTCCTGCAGCAGAACGGACCCACCTAAGGGCTGTGGTCAGCATGGAACTCACAGCAGTTCAGGATGCCTGCTGCCAAGAGGGCCCTGAGAAAACGTGTGGCTCCCCGGAGCTTCTGGGGTCGATGAGCAGGAGGGCGGCTGCACGGGGGGCTAGAGTGGGGGCCAGCTCGTTGCATTTCTGGGGGTGTCCCTGGGCCGTGAGCCAGGGCTTGTCCAAGCTGACCGTGATTTGGGGGTTAGGCAATCAGTGCCCTGGGAGGCATCCCATGCTCAGAAAACGGGGTCAACTTTCTCCACCTCCGTTTCTCCTTTCCTGGAGGATGGAGGCTGGCCCAGGCCCCGCAGCAGGCTCTCAGCTCTGCATACGGAGGACCTGGGCCGTGGGGTGTAGCCAGGAATTGCTTTGTTTGTGAAAGGGAATTTCTGATACGACCTTACTCATTTTGCTTCCACGCCTGTTGTGAAGAAGGAGCATGCGAAGCAGGAGGAGGGCCCCCAGCGCACGCCCGTCACACCCCAGGGCTGCAGGCAGCGGTAGGGGCGCCCCCACCCCGCGGGGCTGCCCTGTGCAGACGGCTGCCCTCCCGGGCTTGAGGAGGCTGCAGAGAAGAGCAAGAGGCTGCTCGCTCCCACAAGTCACACAGTAATTTCCCCTTTAAATCTGCTCTTGTTTAATCTTTTAATCCAGGCTAAATGACGAGTCTCCCCTCTCCCCCAAGAAGAGGTGCGTAGGGGCTACAGCCCCTCCAAACCCGCCAGGTCCCACTCTGCAGCCTGGGCCTGTCTGGGGCCGAAGTGGAGTCGCAGCAGGAAGGCTTGCCTGAGCAGGGCAGACAGGACCACGGCTTCATCAGAGGGACCCCAGGGACCGGTGGTCACCATGGAAACGAGGGAGCATGAATAGAGGCCTGGAAGGAAGCTTTGAGAATGTGGACTGAATCCTGGGCGCTGATGGGAGGGGTGGGGCGGGTTCGGGAGCGGCCCCCAGGTGGTCTGGGTCCAGGCTGGTGGAGCAGACAGCAAGGAGGCCCCAAGCCCAAAGGCGGTGAGGGGCTGGAGGCCCAGGTCTGGAGGGCAGTGACTGCGGTCCTGGGAGGGGCGGGGGGCCGGAGGGAGCGGGCCGGGGAGGGACACAGGAGAGGCCAAGGAAGGAGGCCGCGGGCGGGAGGCCGGGGTGGCGGGGCCCAGGCGGCGCGGGAACGCAGGACCGTTCAGTGGGGATCCAGTCTCCAAGCGGAAGGCTCCAGAGCGCTCACCCCCTCCGCCCTCCACCTCCAAGGGCCGAACACACTCGGGAACAGCATTTCGGGCACACGCGTCAGGCCAGCTCTGGACCGTCTGGGCAGTGTCCCACCCAACCACCCAGAGGTGAAGGGCACCCGGGCTGGGAGGTCCCGTCTCCAGTCTCGTCCCAGGCCGCGATGTCAGGAGGAGGAGGGCCAAGTGCTGGGAGGGCTGGGCCAGCAAGCGGGTGGAGCCACGTTGGCCTGCGGCCCCCCGGTTCCTGGGCAGCGCCCCGTCACCCAGGCCGGGGCCGGGCTGCCCTGCCTCAGCCCGCCCAGCGGGCTCAGAGGCTGCTCGTGCCCCAGGCCTGCCCGGGACAGCAGCCCTGTGGCCCTGGCACACCCCCTTGGGGCCCGGCTGGGGGTGCCGCATGGTGGGGTACCCCCAGTGCTCCCAGCCCTCACCCTGTGGCTCCCGCCCAGATTCACAGGGCCTGCGGCTCGGTGCCCGCGGTGGCTACGCCGCCTCCACACAGCAGGATGCCCTGTCCGTCCCGGCGGCTCTGCTATGCCGGGGCCTTCCCAGGCCTCACCCAGTCCTCCTGCCCGCAGGCACCAGACTGCAGGCCCCTGGGCTCCTCCACCTAGTGACCCCGCCACCTGGGGTCCGCAGGAGTTCCTTCTGTCCTGGAGGCCCTGGAGATGGCCCCGAGGGTCACCCTGGTCCCCTTCCCAGGAGTCACCCCGGCCCCCTCCCCGGGGGTCAGTGTGGCCCCCTCCCCGGGGGTCAGTGTGGCCCCCCTCCCCGGGGGTCAGTGTGGCCCCCCTCCCCGGGGGTCACCCCGGCCCCCTTCCCCGGGAGTCACCCCGGCCCCCTCCCCGGGAGTCACCCCGGCCCCCTCCCCGGGGGTCACTGTGGCCCCCTCCCCGGGGGTCAGTGTGGCCCCCCTCCCCGGGGGTCAGTGTGGCCCCCCTCCCCGGGGGTCACCCCGGCCCCCTTCCCCGGGAGTCACCCCGGCCCCCTCCCCGGGAGTCACCCCGGCCCCCTCCCCGGGGGTCACCGTGGCCCCCCTCCCCGGGGGTCACTGTGGCCTCCTCCCTGGGCGTATCCATCTCAGCTTCTGCACTGCGCATCCTCCCTTATCTGTGTGTGCAGTGTGTCCTCCCTGGTCCCCAAGAAAAGGGGCCACGTCTCGTTCAATCCTGCCTCCCCCTGAATACATAACGCTGGGCCTCGTGCACAGTAAAGGCTTGTATTGGTACTTAATATGTTTGGAAATGAATAAGTGATTTTTTGAAGCATTAACCCCTCAAAACACTTCAAGTCCTTCTTCTGACCCATCACGACCTCAAACTTGAATACTTCTGGAAGAGAACGCCGAACGCCGGCAGGAAGGTCTGGGGGCTGGCTCCACCGGCGCTCAGGGTGCTCAGCGAGGACTCTGAGCTGGTGGATCTTCCGAAAGCTCTTGTGGTGATGAGTAAAGATCTCTGAGTTTCCAGCACCACTTGGAAGTAACGGCCTAATCATTATTAATTCCTTTGATATTTCCTACGATAACATTAATCACAGCAGACTCGCCTGGTGTAAATGGAAGCTCGCAGGCACTCCCGCACGTCCCCCGCCACCCCGCGTCAATTAACCGGAGCGGTTCGTCAGTGTCACCATGCCTCCAGAGCGAGCGCGCTGCCTGCTCACGCTGATTGAGACGCAGCTCCTGAGCCGGTGGAAAAGGAAATCGGGGAGCAAAGAAGCACAGCCTTCCCCCCACCTTCACCACCGCAGCCACACTGGCTGGACCCAACTCCCAGGGGGCGGGGGCTGCAGACCGGAACATCTCTTCCTGGACTCTAACCTATGAACTGCCTACGGGGCACAGAAGCGGTTTTAAAATGTGCATTAAACACTCCAGTGAAATCCAAGAGACTGATTCGCAAAGAGACACAGTATACGTGCATGACATACGGGAAGGCAGAGATTTACATGCAAACTTAGATCGAGGTTCAGAAAAAAACCTTCTTCGCCACTTAAGGTTAAGTTTTCAATTTTCAGGGGATAAAGTGCGGCCGCCGCAGGCGGTCACACCGCGTTCTCTGCTGTGATGGGCGTCCGGCCGTCGGGGTGGTGGGAGGGTCGCGAACGGCCGGGGCCGGGTGCAAAGGTGTGGTTAGAGGAGGGTCGCGCAAACGGACACCTCCGCCCTCACAAGAGCCTTGTCGGAAGGCAGCCCCGTCTCCCACTCTCCCTGCGGGCTCACGTGCCTGTCTTTCTAGGGCTGACAGGTACACTCGGAGGCGCCCGGGACAAGCCAAGCATGCCTCAGCTCTTCGAGGCTGAGCCCAGCGCGTGCCCACGCTCTCCCGCACACCCCTGCCCCCGCCCCGCCCCGGCGGAGGCCTCCAGTCCCCGAGCCCGCGGTCTTCTGCCTCGTCCTGCGTCTGCACACTCAGGCCACCGCACTCTGACCTCCCCAGCGGCTTCCTCCTCCTCCCAAGTCACTGAGAGTCCCGGCCGGGAGTCTGTGTCCAGTGCTGGGGGCGCCCCTCGTGGCAATGCTACAAACCCTGCCCTCTCCTGGCTCTGCCACGCACAGTCACCTCCTACAGAGCCCGAGGAGCCCTGTTCCCCGGCGGCTTCCTCCTTGCCCCGTCTTCCAGACCATCTGGGAGAGGCCCTGAGCGCGTCTCTTGCCACGGCAGGCGGGTTCTTCACATTAGCGCCACCTGGGAAGCCCAAATGTGACTCAAGCCCCTCATAAATGTGTTGAGCTGAACTAAATACCCTTACGCCAGATAACTAAGACAGCAGGTTTCAGATGCAATTCATAACAGCTCTCAATGCTTTGTTGCAGAGGTACCGACACTCACTTTGCCGAGTTTATATTAAGTTGTGTGGGGGTGGGGAGCGTTTCCCAAAGTCACTAGACAACATAAATGCCTTTGTTGAAGCCCCAGAATCACCAGAACCAGCTTTCAGATAAGAAAAGTGAGTTGACCTGCATTAGAGGTCATTGACAAAGGGCACTGACGTGTCATAAACTGTCAGAGATTTACCAAATTTCAAAGGTATATGTGATGACCAACAGTAACAGTTTCAGTCAAAACTATCAGTGGCTGTGGAAAACGGAATGGACTCCAGGACGTGAACCAGAGGCAGCAGCCCTCCATCTAATTAATCAGTGAAATAACTGGCGCAGCCTCATGGATTAAGCACGGCCCAGGAGGGAGGAGCTGCTCTGGGCGCTGGGTCCCAGCGTGCACCCTGCCGCGGGTGGCACGGAGCTCCCCACCAGCGGCGTCTCCGGCCGCCAGGGAGCAGACCAATGACGGAGCAAGGTTATTTCTGATGGTGACATGGTTCTGAGATGAGTAAGAGCTCTGATGAGCAGGTCTGTCTGAGACGCAGGAACCAGGTCAGGCCAGCCGAGGGGCTCTGCGGCTGAGCCATCAGTGACCCGGCTCGGGGCCCTGGGGGGGAACAAGAGGGTGGAGGGGAGGGGCAGGCAGGTGTGGGGCACGTGGTGATTCTCGGGGGACACGGTGGCCACGGGGGCAGCAGAAACTGCCATCCACGGAAGCGCTGATGCAGCTGTGGTGAGGAGGGGGCCGGCAGGGTGACTCAGGCAAGGCGAGGCCCACCTGGTCACCCACAGGTTCAATCCCAGACAGATTTTTACAGAGGTGGCGATGGTCGGGTGAGTCTTCACTGCTCGTGCTGTTGAGGTGACGGGGCGGGCAGGCTGCCCCAGGGGCTCCCTGCCAAGGGCTCCGTGCCTCTCCCTCCTGCTCCTCAAACAGCTCAGCTGGGACAGGCTGGTGGGGTCGGTCCGTGTCAGGGGTGCGTGACACCGTGACTCGTCATACTCATCGCGTTTGCTTGATCCCCCTTTTCAGGGCCAAGCCTCTCCCCCCGGAAAACACAGATCAAAATCCGCCACCTGCCCCCCGCAACCCGCAAGCAAAGAGGAGTCAGGCCCGTGGGAACTGCCAACCACGCTCCCAAGAAGGCTCTGCGCGCCAGCACATCTGAGTTTCTGGCCCGGCAGCCGTCCCTTCGGGCCCACAGTGATAGTGTTTGTGGAACTAATTAACAGAAAGGTATCAATTTTGGCAACTTGAACCAACCCCTCAAAGTCACAAAGCCAGGAAAACAGACACCAGAGCTAAACGTCTCGAGGCTGAGCTCTGGCCACACCATCCACATTTTCCAGGACTGGCACTTTACGGGGCCAGAGAGGGCTCTTCTGCCTCCCCAGGTCCCCTCCGGAACCAGGCATGGTTTGAGCCTTTTCTCAGATGTGCCCTCCTGTCCCTCCCTCCTGCTTCTCTCGGGGCGTGAGGCAGCGTTTCACCCTCGGGGAGGTCGGCGCTCACCCCACTGGGTGCCGGCATGCTTCCTTCAGGGCCCTGGCGCCTGGCCACTATGGACAGAGCCCAGCAGGGGCCTGACCCTGCGCCCGGGGCCATGGCCCGATCTTCACGAGTGCCCTGTGAAGCTGGAAGCTGTGGCTCTGTTACAGGCAGGGGGCCTGGTCGTTGGGGAGGCACAGTGGCTTGCTCAAGCTTACTCAGCCAGGATGCTGCTACAACTGGAAAATGGACCATGTGTGCCTGGGGCCACCCCACCCCGACCCCCTAGTGTAGCCCCACTGCCCGGTTTACGTGTTTATTACCCCATGGCCCTGGGAGTACCCGGGCAGAAGAAACCATTTCTTTTTCTTTGTACACTCAGAATCTACCAGAGGTGGATTGAATGGATAACAAAGAAAAAGAAAAAAAAATTGAAATACTAGATGAAGGGCTGGATCTTCCCAATCCAGGGCTCGAACCCGGGTCTCCCGAATTGTAGACAGATGCTTTACCGTCTGAGCCACCAGGGAAGTACATTATTTAATTTAACAGGGAAAAAATTCCCAATAGAAAGACATGTTAACTATATAGTATAGTTTAAAAAACACTATCCTTATTCCATGGTTTTCTCTGGAAAAACCACCACTCTAGAATTTTAAGCATCACAGAAAACACTCTTTGCGTGGCTGTGGCTGAAGCAGTGATAACACAGGACATAGTACTGCTGATGCTGGTGAGAGCAGTGGAGGCGACGGCGGTGATGGTGGTAGCCATGGTGACGGTGACGGGGGTGACAGCGACGGTGGTGATGGTGGTAGTCATGGTGACGGCGATGGGGGTGACGGCGATGGTGGTGATGATAGTCATGGTGACGGTGACGGGGGTGACGGCGATGGTGGTGATGGTGACAGTGATGTGGCGATATTAATGGTGGTGGTGGTGGTGATGACCGTGATGATGGTGCTGCTGATGGTGGTGGTGATGGGTGACGCTGACGTGATCCTGGTGATGGTGGTGATGGTGGTGATGGTGATGTGATGATATTAATGGTGGTGCTGCTGATGGTGGTGGTGCTGGGTGACACTGACGTGATCCTGGTGATGGTGATGGTGGTGATGGTGATGTGATGATATTAATGGTGGTGCTGCTGATGGTGGTGGTGATGGGTGACGCTGATGTGATCCTGGTGATGGTGATGGTGGTGATGGTGATGTGATGATATTAATGGTGGTGCTGCTGATGGTGGTGGTGGTGCTGGGTGACACTGACGTGATCCTGGTGATGGTGATGGTGGTGATGGTGATGTGATGATATTAATGGTGGTGCTGCTGATGGTGGTGGTGGTGATGGGTGACGCTGATGTGATCCTGGTGATGGTGATGGTGGTGATGGTGATGTGATGATATTAATGGTGGTGCTGCTGATGGTGGTGGTGATGGGTGACGCTGATGTGATCCTGGTGATGGTGGTGATGGTGACGGTGATGTGATGATATTAATGGTGGTGCTGCTGATGGTGGTGGTGCTGGGTGATGCTGATGTGATCCTGGTGATGGTGATGGTGGTGATGGTGATGTGATGATATTAATGGTGGTGCTGCTGATGGTGGTGGTGATGGGTGACGCTGATGTGATCATGGTGATGGTGATGGTGGTGATGGTGATGTGATGATATTAATGGTGGTGCTGCTGATGGTGGTGGTGATGGGTGACACTGACGTGATCCTGGTGATGGTGATGGTGGTGATGGTGATGTGATGATATTAATGGTGGTGCTGCTGATGGTGGTGGTGGTGCTGGGTGACACTGACGTGATCCTGGTGATGGTGATGGTGGTGATGGTGATGTGATGATATTAATGGTGGTGCTGCTGATGGTGGTGGTGGTGCTGGGTGACACTGACGTGATCCTGGTGATGGTGATGGTGGTGATGGTGATGTGATGATATTAATGATGGTGCTGCTGATGGTGGTGGTGATGGGTGACGCTGATGTGATCCTGGTGATGGTGATGGTGGTGATGGTGATGTGATGATATTAATGGTGGTGCTGCTGATGGTGGTGGTGATGGGTGACGCTGATGTGATCCTGGTGATGGTGATGGTGGTGATGGTGATGTGATGATATTAACGGTGGTGCTGCTGATGGTGGTGGTGATGGGTGACACTGACGTGATCCTGGTGATGGTGATGGTGGTGATGGTGATGTGATGATATTAATGGTGGTGCTGCTGATGGTGGTGGTGGTGCTGGGTGACACTGACGTGATCCTGGTGATGGTGATGGTGGTGATGGTGATGTGATGATATTAATGATGGTGCTGCTGATGGTGGTGGTGATGGGTGACGCTGATGTGATCCTGGTGATGGTGATGGTGGTGATGGTGATGTGATGATATTAATGGTGGTGCTGCTGATGGTGATGGTGGTGGTGGTGCTGGGTGACACTGATGTGATCCTGGTGATGGTGATGGTGGTGATGGTGATGTGATGATATTAATGGTGGTGCTGCTGATGGTGGTGGTGATGGGTGACGCTGATGTGATCATGGTGATGGTGATGGTGGTGATGGTGATGTGATGATATTAATGGTGGTGCTGCTGATGGTGGTGGTGGTGATGGGTGACACTGACGTGATCCTGGTGATGGTGATGGTGGTGATGGTGATGTGATGATATTAATGGTGGTGCTGCTGATGGTGGTGGTGATGGGTGACGCTGACGTGATCCTGGTGATGGTGGTGATGGTGGTGATGGTGATGTGATGATATTAATGGTGGTGCTGCTGATGGTGGTGGTGATGGGTGATGCTGACGTGATCCTGGTGATGGTGGTGATGGTGGTGATGGTGATGTGATGATATTAATGGTGGTGCTGCTGATGGTGGTGGTGCTGGGTGACACTGACGTGATCCTGGTGATGGTGATGGTGGTGATGGTGATGTGATGATATTAATGGTGGTGCTGCTGATGGTGGTGGTGATGGGTGACGCTGATGTGATCCTGGTGATGGTGATGGTGGTGATGGTGATGTGATGATATTAATGGTGGTGCTGCTGATGGTGGTGGTGGTGATGGGTGACACTGACGTGATCCTGGTGATGGTGATGGTGGTGATGGTGATGTGATGATATTAATGGTGGTGCTGCTGATGGTGGTGGTGATGGGTGACGCTGATGTGATCCTGGTGATGGTGATGGTGGTGATGGTGATGTGATGATATTAATGATGGTGCTGCTGATGGTCGTGGTGATGGGTGATGCTGACGTGATCCTGGTGATGGTGGTGATGGTGACGGTGATGTGATGATATTAATGGTGGTGCTGCTGATGGTGGTGGTGCTGGGTGACACTGACGTGATCCTGGTGATGGTGATGGTGGTGATGGTGATGTGATGATATTAATGGTGGTGCTGCTGATGATAGTGATGATGGTGCTGCTGATGGTGGTGGTGATGGGTGACGCTGATGTGATCCTGGTGATGGTGATGGTGGTGATGGTGGTGTGATGATATTAATGGTGGTGCTGCTGATGATAGTGATGATGGTGCTGATGGTGGTGGTGATGGGTGACGCTGATATGATCCTGGTGATGGTGATGGTGGTGATGGTGGTGTGATGATATTAATGGTGGTGCTGCTGATGATAGTGATGATGGTGCTGCTGATGGTGGTGGTGATGGGTGACGCTGATGTGATCCTGGTGATGGTGATGGTGGTGATGGTGGTGTGATGATATTAATGGTGGTGCTGCTGATGGTGGTGGTGGTGCTGGGTGACACTGACATGATCCTGGTGATGGTGGTGATGGTGGTGATGGTGGTGTGATGATATTAATGATGGTGCTGCTGATAGTGATGATGGTGCTGATGGTGGTGGTGATGGGTGACGCTGATGTGATCCTGGTGATGGTGATGGTGGTGATGGTGATGTGATGATATTAATGGTGGTGCTGCTGATGGTGGTGGTGGTGATGGGTGACGCTGATGTGATCCTGGTGATGGTGATGGTGGTGATGGTGATGTGATGATATTAATGGTGGTGCTGCTGATGGTGGTGGTGGTGCTGGGTGACACTGACGTGATCCTGGTGACAGTGATGGTGGTGGTGACGACGTCAGTAGCAACACTGTCCTGTGGAGTGTTTGCTATGTCATTACCCTAAGTGTTCACATCATATTTCACTCATCAGAATCCTGTGAAGGAGGTGCTATTGTAACTGTTCTGTAGGTGGAGAAACTGAGGAGGCTTGTCCAAGCTGACTTGCTCACCACATAGAAAAGCCAGCATCTTATCCCAGGCAGCTGGCTGCAGAAGAGGCCTATGTGTTTGGCTCCTTGACTTATTATCAGTATGTGTGGTATTTCTATGATGTCCACAGACTGCTCAGTGCTGCGCCCTTCGAGAGGAGGAGCCAAACTCCCGTTGTGGAAGGTGACCTGGATCTAAAAATCCACGTCCAGTGAATAGAATAAAGCAGACAAGACTCGGTCTCCACGGTGCTGCGGCTTCCTGCTGGCTCTCTACGCCCGGGATCACTTGCCCCGGGGGCAGCCAGTGCCCTGCCATGGACATGCCTCGGAGACTTTGTGCAGTGAGGAACTGAGGCCTTCAGCCGACAGGTGTGTGAAGGGGTCCCTTCAGAAGTGGCCCCAGTCAAGCCCTCAGGCACGGCTCGACTCCTAAGCAGCTCTGAGCCAGAACCATCTTTGGCCCCACGCAGGGTCGGCGCTGAGCCCGCAGTGGCCCCAGGAGTCAGGGAGGCTCCCTTCCATGGAGGAGCTGAGAGCAAGGCGATGACACACCAGCCAGCATCTGCCCTCCTGAAGTCAACAATCAGCTAAGACATTTTACACATGCCAAGTTCTGACTCCAGTCATAGATAAAATAGCAGGAGTTTTAAAAGCAGTCATTTCTACCCTGGGCTTTGGGGTTGAAATGGGAGAGTGAAGGCGTTCTCTTCTCTCTGAGTCTGTACAAATAACACAGATGAAGACGTTCCAACAACTAGAGTTGGCCCAAGAGGCAGGAAAAGATATGCTAACATCCTCGGGGTCATGGAGGGCCACTCAATCCCAGGCCCCCACGCACGCCCCTGACCCCCAGCCTCCCCATGGCACAGTCCTCAGGCAAAATGTATGGATCAGGAACACGCAGAAAACACACGCCAACATCCACTGGATAAACAGACTTTACCCAAGGAGTGACCTCACGTCCTGCAAGAGCCCCACAGAGATTCCAAGGAGGCCCTGCAGACAGAGGTGTGGCAGGGCGCCTCTGAGCCTGCCCTGTGCTGGCAGAAAGTGGTGGAACTCTTCTGGAATAAACTCAGCTTGCAAACTTTAACACAGAAAGAAATCTGACTCCAATCATGGATAAAGGAGAAGATTAAAAAAAACAATATTTTTTTCTAAAATAATAATTTTCTCTGTGTTAAAAGGAGTTTTTTCCCTTTGACTTAACCAGGAAGTCCTTCTATTTCTTTTTTAATAATTCAGTTTTAAAATTAAACAAAATCAGCACACCAAGTGACTTAACGATCCAGGGTTCTAAAGTCCTACTGGCTCGTAACTTCTCAGCACCCATGTCTGTTGCATCAGCAGGGCTTGCTCCAGAACTGCCTTGGGTATTACAAGTGGCCCGAGACCAAGCTGATCAATGGACACCACTTCTGGAATGGCGCAGTTACGATCTGGAGGCCTCAAGTTAAGGTAATTGTTGCTCCCTGATCAAGTGAAACAGTTCTTCACAGGTTTCTTAAAGCAGAGGTATTCCGAGTATAGCCTCCAAACAGGCATCACCTGGGAACAGTTAGAAATGCAGACTGCTGCCTCACCCAGACCTGCGAGTCACACTCAGGAGACAGGAGAGCAGGCGGGGTTCTCACGAACCTGACTCAGGAGAGACTGCCACGTGACTTCAAAGGATGTGCCCGTTCATGCCCGTGCCACCTTCCACCGAGCAGAGGGCCTGCAGCCACAGCCACACAGTCCTTGGTGGGCCTGCGTCTCGCAGGGACAGCAGCCGGTGTGTGCACGTGTGTACATGGTGGGCATACGTGTGTCTGTGCTCCATGTGTGTGTGCAGGGGCGAGATGCCCATGTTTGTGAGTGTCTGCAGACAGACCTGGCTGACTGCTGCCCTGATCTCCGTATGGCCCTGGCCCCCGACAGGCTATTTACACGGTGAGGATGAGTCGTGTCGCGGGTTGTGAGAGCGGTCGGGAGCTCAGCAGGTGCTGCCTGGCCCTCGGGATTGGAACTCAGAGCTGGTTTACAGGCACCTGCGTGGCCAAGCACAAACAGAGGCAGCCGTGGGGCCGGCGTCAGCAGCGGTGTCCGTGCACCCCTGTGCTCCCTCGCCACCCTGCACGCGGCATCCAGGTGGGGAGGGAGCAGGGGGGTCCTCCTGACACCTTCTCCGTGACTCCGGCCTCCGAGCAGTCCCCCACCCTCGAGTGGTGTCACGCGTTCCACATAGCTGCCACACAATGTGGCAGGCACAATACTCACATCTGCCGGGGCAACGCCCGGCCCCAGGCACACTCCACCCTCCCAGCTCGAGCCCTTGGAACCTGCTGTGGCTCCTCCCGGTGCCCATCCCCCGGCCCTGCGTCCTGCTTGGTCCTGGCCCATAGCACCCTCTGCCCTGCACCCCCCTCCCTCCCCAAGTCCTGCCCCTCTCCCCAGGCCCCCACGGCCTCCTTCTATCCCCCCCCAGACCCCCATCGCGACTACAGTCCTTGCCAGAATTCTGGAAGCATGGCATGTGCTCACTAAAAACTCCCTCTTAAAAAATTAATAAGATGTTCTGGGCCCAATTGACATTTAAACCACTCAGTACATCCTGCATAAGAAGCCTGCATCTAAAGGACACTAAATAACTTAATCACAACCAATCACTCTTTCCTTTCGATGAAAGCAGAAGCTGTCTCATTACAGACCAATTTACACTCTAAACTGGAGAGGCCAAAGCAAGCCATTTGTATCTCGCGAGTTTTACCATATCTGCCTGTCGACACCCACACTCATGTAGAGGAAGTTATTCTGAGCACGTGGGGTGCTTTCACAAATAATTTCTATGGAAAACAGCAGTCAGACAGTAATACAGGCCCAAGGTGACCTCATTACCAGAATTTGTTCTAGTTGTCATTAGACATATCACACTGTGTCACTCAAAATGGGAAAGAAATAAAAGATACTGACACATAGCACTAGTGATTAGAGACAAGAAATGCCGTGATGCTATGGAAGGCCTTGGCCAGAGAGGAATATGTACAGTATTGAAGATTCAATCACCCTCAGATCCGTCACTGTGGTCTCGAAGGCTCCATCCTTCTTCTGCTCTTTTTAATCATTCCCTCTGTGTGGGACACAGCAAGTGTGTCTTCTACGTGATGCAAGCCAGCTTCTCTCCTGAGCAAAGTCCTGGGAGACATGTAAGTAACAGGCCCTGAGCCCAGATACTGGGAGCAGGAAAGCCAGCTGGCCGTCCCACCGGGTCCCTCAGTGAGGGCGACTCCTGAGCCCCCGTGGACAAAGCCCCTCCCGGAACGCGACCAGGGACTCCGGCAGCAGCAAGAGAGGCGGAGCATACCTGCGTGTGAGAGGAGCTCTGAGACGACCTCATCCACAGCCAGAAGCCCTCGCGTTGGGGCGACTGAACCACTTGACTCGTTATTACCAGTTGAGCAGCTTGCAGTTTCTACCACGAGGCCTCGGGCAGAACTGGAACATCGCTAGCTTAGAGTCTTTAAAATCATGGGACTCTGGAGCAGATAAAGGCCCAAGCGGCCAGCGCATCCAACCTCTCCATTCTACGAATGCAGAGACTGAAGCCCACAGAGGTGCCTGTGGTCACGGCACACTGACTGGGCACGCGGGAGACTCCAGGTGGGTGTTTAGAACAAACAGAATAAACCCGTGGACCCCGCTCCTCAGGTCTTTCACCCACCCCCTACTACTGTGTGCACGATGTCTTCCAAGTCTCTTTTTAATTGAATAAACTAGTACTACAGGAAAAGGGCATACCACTATTGTTAATGAAAACCAGCATCACTGCTGCAAGAAAGCAGTTCTAAAGATGAGAACAATGAAAATAAAACACAGTGTTATGTTACCTTAAAAAAACAACAGTGAAGTTCTGGCGGAGGACCCTCTTTCAACAGGAAGAGGGCGGGTTGCGCTAAGGAGGAAGCAGGGTCTGGAGCTGATCCTGAGTGCTGGCCCATGTGGGGTGTGGAGGCAGGAATTGCAGGGGCAGTTTGGGTGGGATGCTGAGCTGTCCAGCAGAGGCAGGATCCGGGTCCACCAGGACAACCTCACAGCCCCGTGTCCACTCAGTGCTGGTGAAGTCGTGGTTCACAGTGTGAGGTTCTCCACACACATTAAATAACACAGAGAAGCTAAAATAAAAGCCAGACTCGACCGCCCCTGGAAGATACCTGTGCAGGCAGGCTCAGCTCTCATCCCAGCCGGGCCCAGGCCTGAGGCCATAGACAGAGGTCAAGTCACACCGGGAGCCTGGGGACCCCGGGGTCACGGCTCATCAGTGTCCTATGGTTTCCAAACAATCGTGCAGGTGTCTCCAGAGTCTAGGCTGGATCACTGCACACACCTAAGTGTTAGGAATGAACGCCAAATAAAACGGCCCCGGGACGTCTTCATTTAGGAAGCACTGGAAAGCCCTGTCTGTATCCGCCACACAGGCTCCTTGAAGGAGATAGACGAGGAGTCGGCAGCTCCCGGTGGAGGAGCCGCAGCGCCCAGGAGGGCAGGGCGCCCTCCCACGGGCCACGGGGCCGGCTCTCAGCCCCTCCTCCCGCAGCTCTCGGCTCTGACCCCGATCATTGATCGTCGCCATGCGCTTCCAACGGGCCGCGTATCACAGGGACCACTTTCTGACGGCCAGCGCACTCATTTTCCCACAATGTATTACAGGCGGCTCGCAAGATTTTCCATCACACTTAAATAGATTCAGATTTCTCTGAAGAGCAGGTTTCCCATATCAGTGCAGCAGTCCAGGTTAAGTCCAAGGACGTAGAAGAAAATAGATTTTTTTCTAGGTGGTACGACTTGACATTAAAAAATATTAGCATCTGAGCAGCCACCAGACCCACAAGCCTGGCCCGGCGCTCGGGCAGAGCTGACATGCTCACTGCGGGTGTCAATTTTCTTTTCCTTTCAGAAAAGTAATTTCCACGTTGTACCCACGCAGGACTGGGGACTGCGAAAGAGACAGCGCAGCAGGAAACCTCCAGGCTCCAGAAACGCTCAACAAAGAGGGGCAGATGCCATTTCAATCCCCTGCCCGTCTAGAAGACCGCAGCTTCCAGCCAAGAAGGGCCATCACTTCCCAGCCCAACCCGCACACGAGGGGCCGGGGCCAGGGAGACCCCAGAGAGCCCCGGGGGCGGGGCCTGGGGAGGTGCCAGGGCGTCCTGGGAGGCGGGGCCTGAGGAGGCGCCAGGGCGTCCTGGGAGGCGGGGCCTGAGGAGGCGCCAGGGCGTCCTGGGAGGAGGGGCCTGAGGAGGCGCCATGGAACCCTGGGAGGCGGGGCCTGAGGAGGCGCCATGGAGTCCTGGGAGGCGGGGCCTGAGGAGACCCCGGGGAGTCCTGGGAGGCGGGGCCTGAGGAGGCGCCATGGAGTCCTGGGAGGCGGGGCCTGAGGAGACCCAGCCAGCCGTAACATCTGCCCCAGGTTTTCATTTCCTTCAGTAAGAATCCTGGAGTTTTCCAAGATCTCTGTCCTTAAAGCTGACGAAACATAAACAAGCCAACAGAAGACAGCATCCACGCCCAGGAGGGGGATCGGGGCACGGGAGCCAGCCCGGCCTCTCTGCACACAGCGGTCACGGACCCTAAAGGTCAGGCTCCCCACTTATAAACGCCTAGCCATGCTCTGCGGTTTCTGTCCCGTTCTATTCCCGTCCGACTGTCATGGGGCCTGCCTGTCACTCGGAGACTATTTGGCCAGTCCGGCCGCACCTGGAAAATAAACGCACAAATCTGGAAAGTGATCGTTGTCCATCTCAACTCAACTAGCACTTATTAAACACACCCAACGGCCCGGAATCATGACCCCCATAGGGCAAGGACGCCCAAGTTTCAGGAGTCCAGAAGCACGATCTGACCCCGCCCCGCCCCGCACAGGGCTCCACTCCGGACAGCAGGAGGGGGCCTGCCTGCTCAACCCTCGGGGCCCAGAGTCAAAGCCTCGCATTTACGGTTAAGATTAGTAACGACCCCATCGGATGGCTTTGGTGAGGGTCCCCTATTCCTGACGCATATGCTGTTGTGTGTGCACAGATGTGTGACCTCATTGTGCCTGGGTCCTCCCCTCCCCTGGTCACGCTGAACCCCAGACAGAACCACGGGAGAGACCTGACCTGCCAGCGCCTGCCACGTCCTCGGGCTCCACGCTAGGTCCCCAGTGCTTGCGGCAGCCCTGATGCCCCACTCGCCCCCGTGTCCCTGGGAGGGACCTGCCCCTCGACTCATCCGCTCCCCGGGGCTCACCCTGCTACCCTGGATGGTCTGGCAGCTCAGGCCCAAGGGCCAGTGGAGGCCCCTGCGGCTCCTCCCGCTCTGAGGAGGGACCTCCGTGGTCCAGACCAGGCTCTTTCCTCACAAAACACAGTCTCGCAGCTTGAGGGGCGGGGGTGGTTCCAAACATCCATGCCTTCCAGCCCCTCTTCTGGGCGAGCAGCTCTGCCTGGCTTTCAGCCTCAGTCACTTCCATCAGATTCAAGGGGAAAGGCCGTCAGTGGAGCGTCCCGCCCCAGACAGGAAACTCAGCCTCTCCACAGGGACCCTCAGTTTGCGTGAGGGCCCTGGCCGTGATCTTCTCAGCCCCCGTGTCCCAGGGACCGGCCTCAGCAGTCACGGCTTTTGTCCTCACTACGAGGATCCGCCGGCGGCCCTGGGAAGCGTCCACGTGCCTCAATAATTAGTGACCAGCGGGGGCGGACTTCCCCCTCGCCCCAGGCAGCTACTATTTAGAGGGGAGACGGGTGGTCAGGAGCTGTCTGGAGCTGGGGCGCCCCCCTCAAGGAAGGCTGGAAGGAGGGCCAGCCGGTCTGTGGAGTGAGGGTGGTGGTGAGTGGGCATGAGAGGCCCTTGCCTCCCCTGCCAAAGGCGGGGCTGGCAGGCCCGTGGGCTCCCTCCTCCACGTCACAGCTTCCCAGAGCCCAGCCTGGAATCCCCGTGATCCCGGGCCAGCCTGAGTGCTGGTGTGCTGGGGGGCTGGTCACAAACTCTAACCGGCTTCCCAGCCTGAGCAGATGCTCCGATGAAGCGAGGACGTCAGAGCCTGCATGGCACTCACATGGGTCTGGTCGGTCAGAGCACGCCGTGGGCTCCTTATCTGAGGGAGCCGGGGCTCCAGCTCGCAGGGCTATCGCACGGCTTGGTGCTCTGCCTTGCGTGTGTGGAAGCAGGGCGCTCGCTTCCATCCCCAAGCGAGGCAGCCGGCATTTCCACCAGATGCTTCCTCCTTGGTCTCAGGTGAAGCTGAGCTCTGCTGAGGGCAGGGGTCACCTGGGTGCCCAACAGGGACTGACCGGACAGCATTATTAAAGTAGGGGCCACTGGGAGAGAAAAATGATTACATCTTTTCTCTCTTTTGTTGCTGAAGTGCTTCTACAATGTGCCCCGACCCGAAGGACCCAGCATCTTTGAGGCTCCACTCCCACGAGTGGATGAGGGGTTCTGATGGGAACGATCCGAGTCTGTGCTGCTCGGGGTGGTGAATGACCTGTGGGGCTGGGGAGTGGCTGCTTCAGCTTCTGTTTTGATTCATCATTTGTTCATCTGATGGAGAGCCTGGTGACGAATTCGCCAAAAAGGATCCCAGAATTCAGAAAACCCATCTTCTTCATGGGTGAAACCTCCGGGAAAATGGCCTTTTAGGAGCTGGGATCTGCTTCCAGTTCTGAGATGAGGGTTTTCCCTTTGGACCTCGGAGGACACGCAGGCTTCACCATCAAACGTCCGAACAGAAACAACAGTGGAGACAACGAGGTCCTGGTGAGTCCACGCTGGGCTCTGCGGGCCACTCACTCCCTGGGTGTGGGCCGTGCGTGAAGCGCCTGACCTGACGTCCACACCACACAGGGCCTGGTGCGGGGCCCCCGCCTCCCCTCACCCCTTCCGCAGGACGGGGAGAGGAGACAGTGAAGTCGACGGGCACGTGGCTGCAGGGTGGTGGATGGTGACGCTCTAGCACTTTCTGTCCATGGTCTTGGCTCCAAACACTGCACTCTATCAAACAGCCCATGGGGCCAGAGATGCGGGGCCTGTCCTATTCGATCGGAGCAACAACCCCCACGTGGCTATTTAAATGTAAAGTAAAAATTCAGTCCCTTGACTCGACCACCCACAGGGCCAGTGCCTCGGACAACCTGTGTCGAGAGGCGTCCACTGGGGTGCCACCCACCAGAAGTTCTCCAGGACAGCGCCCAGGATGCCCAGCAGCCCCCGGTCAGCGGGAAGCTCGGCTTTGCAGGCAGTGGGGCGATGAGACGCAGGTGCGGTTAGACGACTCAGGTGGGAAGTGGGGCAGGTGGGAAGGGAGTGCGTGATGCATGCACTGAGCACAGCAAGCGTGTCTGCTGTGGAGGCCGGGCTCCTCCCGCCCCGTCGCCTCCATTTTCCCTGTTGGGCCAGCAGTCCATTCGTGTTCCTCTTCAGCACGGGAAAGGACCTCGGGGTTGTCTTAGAATGGCAGCACCGGCTCTGCGGGTTGGATCTCCCAGGCTCCCACCGCTGGCAGAGGCCTCCATCCGCCCGAGTCGACATTGCTCCGGCCTTTGGGGTTTAGTCTCCCTGTCCATCTTCGTCCTCTTTCAGATAAACAGCAAACCATCTTCACAGCTTGTCTCCCAAATGGACCTGGGTCCGTGTCAAGTGCTGGTCCCCTGGTTTCTCCACAACTCCAAGGCCACCAAGCGCAGAGGAGCTGCAGTGGAGACTCTGGACCAGCAGGTGACTGCGGCCTCCACCGCCGGGGGGGATGGCAGGGGTGGGCTGGAAGGGGGTCTGCGCTTGGCCAGTGACGCATGAGGGTCTGAAGCTCAGACACCTACAGGACGTGCCTCAGCTCTCACTACAACCAGAGCCAGAATTTGGAATCCTGGCAGCGAAGTCAGGGCTTTTCCTAGGGGCCAGAAGGTGGCAGGGCTGACCCCCACGTCTACTGGGAGCTGGGCGTTGCAAACAGATGTAGGCAGTGTTGTAACTGGTGGAATAGGAGCTGTGAAAGCACGTTGGGAGCCCAGCCACCTCTGTGCTCAATTCTCAAGTGCTTCTGAAGGTGCACCCCTGCTGCAAACGGGTGAGACTGTTCACGTGTCTAGACAGCTGGCCTGCCGTGCTCACTGTGGCCTCTCACCCAGATCCAGATCTCTCTGAAGGAGGCCACCGGGTTATGGCAGCACTTCTGAGACAGTCTGGACACAGATGCCCTGGCCCCTCAGAGTCAGAGAGCAGAGGAGTACCGTGCCTGGGGCAGACCGTCCCCACTCCCAGGACGGGGCCATAAAGAAAGCCGCGGGCTGTGAGGCCGGCACCAAGAAGCACCCAGGGCCGCTTCTCTCTGAGTGAGACCAGCAGCCACAGGGCGCACGCGGGGGCCCCGCCGGCACCTCGGGCTGAGGTGGGAACTCGGCCTTCTCACACGCCCTTGTGAGAAACAGCCTGCCAACTGGCCAGGCTGCCGGCCACCCAAGCAGGGGTGGTCCTGGCCAGCACTGACCACCGGGAGGCCCCATTCAGGGATGCGGCGCCGGGCTCCTGCAAGCTCCCTGCTGGTGCTGTCGCCGTTCACTCAGTCAGTCACTCAGTCACTCAGTCACTCACTCACTCACTCAGTCACTCTCTCACTCAGTCACTCACTCACTCAGTCACTCAGTCAGTCAGTCAGTCAGTCAGTCACTCAGTCACTCAGTCACTCAGTCACTCACTCAGTCACTCTCTCACTCACTCACTCAGTCACTCAGTCACTCAGTCAGTCACTCACTCTCTCAGTCACTCACTCACTCTCTCACTCAGTCACTCACTCACTCAGTCACTCACTCACTCAGTCACTCACTCACTCAGTCACTCACTCTCTCACTCAGTCACTCACTCACTCAGTCACTCACTCACTCAGTCACTCACTCACTCAGTCACTCACTCAGTCACTCTCTCACTCAGTCACTCACTCTCTCAGTCACTCACTCACTCAGTCACTCACTCTCTCAGTCACTCACTCACTCAGTCACTCACTCTCTCAGTCACTCACTCACTCAGTCACTCACTCAGTCACTCTCTCAGTCACTCACTCACTCAGTCACTCACTCACTCAGTCACTCACTCACTCAGTCACTCTCTCACTCAGTCACTCACTCACTCAGTCACTCACTCACTCAGTCACTCACTCACTCAGTCACTCACTCAGTCACTCTCTCACTCAGTCACTCACTCTCTCAGTCACTCACTCACTCAGTCACTCACTCTCTCAGTCACTCACTCACTCAGTCACTCACTCAGTCACTCTCTCAGTCACTCACTCTCTCAGTCACTCACTCACTCAGTCACTCACTCTCTCAGTCACTCACTCACTCAGTCACTCACTCAGTCACTCTCTCAGTCACTCACTCACTCAGTCACTCACTCACTCAGTCACTCACTCACTCAATCACTCAGTCACTCTCTCACTCAGTCACTCACTCACTCAGTCACTCACTCACTCACTCAGTCACTCTCTCACTCAGTCACTCACTCACTCAGTCACTCACTCAGTCACTCTCTCACTCAGTCACTCACTCACTCAGTCACTCAGTCAGTCAGTCACTCACTCACTCACTCACTCAGTCACTCACTCAGTCACTCTCTCACTCAGTCACTTATTCATTACTCACTCACTCACTCTCTCACTCAGTCACTCACTCACTCTCTCTCTCTCTGTCACTCACTCACTCTCTCATTCATTACTCACTCACTCTCACACTTTCATTACTCATTTGCTCACTCATTCATTTGTTCGTTACTCATCCACTTACTTTCACTTGCTCACTCACTCATTCACTCATTCATTACTGATTCACTCACTCATCACTCATTCACACTCACTCATTATTCATTCACTCCCTTTCACTCACTCACTCATTCACTCATTCACACATGCATTCATTCATTCCCTTACTCATTGCTCACTCATTCACTGATTGCTCACTCATCGCTCACTCACTCACTCATTCACTTGCTCACTCATCGCTCACTCACTCACTCATTCACTTGCTCACTCATCACTCACTCACTCATTCACTTGCTCACTCATTACTCACTCACTAACTTTCACTTGCTCACTCATTCACCCACTCATTCACGCATTCATTCATACTCACTCATGCATGCATTCACCTGTTCACTCATTCCTTCATTCATTCACTCACTCAGGGGCAGCTGTCCTCAGTGCTAGCTCAGCTGAGGACAGAAAGTGCAGGACTCAGCCCCTGGGGAGGGGGTGGGCACCAGGATCCGTGTGCCTGGTTAAGAGGCTGTGTTAGATGGTGAGGAGGAGAATGCTGGACGCTGCAGTCTCTCGCTGGATGACCACTCTGGGCCCTGATGCTTTGCACAGCAGGTGGCACCCAGAAAGCTTAAGCTTGCCACAGGAACGAGGTGGACGAACAGCCCCTGAAATCCCCACACAGCACGTGAGGCCTAGACCAAGCGCACAGCCGAGGAGGATGTAGGAAGGGGATCTCCTCGCCCAGCCCCTCCAGGAGCACACGGCCCCGCACAGCCTATTGAGAAGCAGAGGGCCAGGCGCTCAAGGCTCTGTGCTCATTCACAGAAACACCTCTGGGCCGTGGGGTCTGGCCTGCAGGGAGCGAGAGGAAGGGGTGAGGAGGGACAGCGCTGGCTGGGTTGGGGCCCGGAAGGCCTCCGACAGACGCTGGGCTGCAGCGATGCTCCACCTAGGTGTGGGGCCGGGCTGGGGCACCCTCCCTTCCCTGGTCATGGGCAGGAGCAGCAGCCTGAAGGTGCCTGGGGACAGTGGGCCGCCCTCTTGGGACTGTGGGCTCTGTCGGCACAGCTGACCAGCACAGGACAGGCTCCTCGGTCTTTGCGGATGAGCATGGCTCGGAACCCTCGCAGGAGGCAGCGGCCTCCCCTCTGGGCCCATTAGCCCTTCCCTCCCCCGGTGTCTGAGGTCACTGACAAAATAGAATAAAGTTTTCCAGGTTATCTCCTGTTTAAAGAATAGCCTGCTTGTCTAATTACTTCAAGTGTATCTGTTAATTTCATCACTGCTGCTGACTTAATCAGAAACTTCATTTACAATTTTATAAACTGCAAAACTCATTTGCTACCTACTGTCACGTATTACAGCCAACTTGTGAGCACCTAGTTCCCCATCTGATGTTTCTCATTTCCCTGAGTTCGGAAAATGTATACTGAACTAAAATGAACTGGTCCAAAGAGAAGCTGTGTTTTAGCTCCTCCCTTTGTGCCCCGGAGACATGCAGAAGGCACGCAATCGCTCTGTTAATGCTTCCAGTGTCCAGTTTTGGGGAAAAGAATGAATATTATCACCTGAAAGAGACCAATGTGATGTCAGCCTGAGGAAAGCACATGGGGTTTCAGCCATCTCTGTGTGTCTCCTGGACACGTCCACTCGCCCCACCCTGCCCCAGGAGAACTCTCATGCCCTTGAGACAAGCTCTGATCGCAACCAAGAGACCTCCATCCCACCCCTCACTGACCCGCCTCAGCCTCCACCACAGGGCCACTGCTCATACCAGCACGTGTCATGTTAATCGAGGTGCTCCTAAAGGACCGGACTTGTTCCTCTGCTGTCATCAATGCCTCATCTTTCACACAGGAAGGGATTAAAAATTGAGCCTTTTTTTTACTACGGTTTTGCTGCTTGTTTATGTTATATTTCTCTGAGGTAATAGAATCGGACAAATCGTATCATCTGCCAACAGTTTAATTTCAGGACTGTGTAACACGACATGCGTGTGTGAGAATGTTTATCCCCTTGCTTTCTGCACTCCCTAAATTTTGTTTCCATTTTTAAAAATTTGTGACAATATATTATTCCTGGAGGTTTTATAAACCATGTCCTTCAAGCAAATAAATGTAAATTTCACTCTGACTCTGCGTTCATTTTCAAAGAATGGCTTGAGAAGTGTTACATCCACTTTACCAGATTTTATGTCTAAAATGCTTATTTCCGTTTTTCACACAATAATAGAGATACCCACGATGATGATTTTAGAGCCTCTAGGAGCGTAAGACATGCTGCAGAAATGCTAATAGCCTCGTAAACAAGATGTGAGACAATCAATTTCCCTTCTGCCTGGAAGCTGCAGGATTGCCTGCTCAAGAGGCGAGGAGAGGCGTCCAGCGTCCAGGCTGCCATGAGTGCCAGGCCTCTTCTTAAGGTCACTACAGCTTATGGTAATGAGCGTGGAAAGGTTACCATAGTTGTCTCTGTTGACTTATTCTAGAAAATGCAGAGGAGAGAAAGGTCACCAAGCCTTGTCTGGAATCCACTGATCCACACTGACAGAAACGCAGAGCTGCTAACGGGGCCACTTCAGTGGCATCATGTGCAGGTCCAGTCAGCTACACACACATCTCTTCTGAACTTGAAGAAGCAAGAATCCCCAGATCAGTGGTTACGGTGGGGAATGAAACCAGTTCCACTTCACACTGACTCCATGCATGCAGTTAACAAGCAATGGAAGAGTCTTGCAAATACTGACAACTAGAGAAAAGTTCTAGCTGGTGGCTCAGCTGGTAAAGAATCTGCCGGCAATGTGGGAGACCCTGGTTCGACTCCTGGGTCGGGAAGATCCCCTGGAGAAGGGAAAGGCTACCCACTCCAGTATTCTTGGGCTTCCCTGGTGGCTCAGCTGATAAACAATCCGCCTGCAATGCAGGAGATCTGGGTTCACTCTCTGGGTTGGGAAGATCCCCTGGAAGAGGGAAAGGCTACCCACTCCAGTATTCTGGCCTGGACAATTCCATGGACTGTATAGTCATGGGGTTGCAAAGAGTCAGACACGACTAAGCAACTTTCACTTTTAGAGAAAAGTTCAGGTTTAGAGATGGTACAGTAGCATCTCACTCATTTAGCATAAAGTAGGGAACAGTCATTCCAAAAAATGTATTTCCAGGGTGACTTAAACATACATACATAAGAGCCCATTTGAGAGGCTTTAAATTAAAGTCTTTTGTAAAAAGATTGCTTATTTCTCTGATGCCTTGAGCCTGGCAGAATGAATAGAGGCCTCATTGCACATATCAGCACAGGGCTTTTGGTCACACTCAAGGCCTGAGATGCTGTGGGACAGGAGGTTGCTGCCCCCATTCCAATGGTCCCATTTGGCTGTGGAAGGTAAGGCCCATCCCCCCTCTATAGCATTTTCTGCTTTGAATAAAACCCACCTCTACACACAGAAGATTTTAAAAGTTCACCACTTTATGAATGCAGATGGGCTCGTGGAATGTGACAGTCAAGTCGTCTTTGAAAATGACTGAAGATGTTCATCATGGGGTCTCCATGGTGTCTTCACCAACACAAGATCCTGTCTGCATGCCATTGCTCAAGAAGACAGAATGGGCCTCTGTGACACTGAAAATGACTCTCACAGTGGCCTCTGCTTCCTTGTGATGCCTACAGATGGCTTTCACAACAAGAACAGCACCACAGTCTCTATCTCCCAAGAGCTGGCAGAAGCTCTTCTCTGTTATCTTCATTTTCGAAGCCCTTTATTGGAATGGTTTTTAAAAGTACCATCGCCCTCAATCACAGGTGCACATGTGCTTGGTTCCACTCCAGTTCAAAGCATCCATCCAGCCAGAAGAGGGAGCACGTGCTTAAAATAGCCCTGAGCAGTCAGTCATCATCACAACCAGAATAACAGCATCTGGTAATACAGAACTACAGGTTAGGCTGAGCACATACTATGTGCTTGGGTTCCTAAGATGTGAGCCAAGAGAAATAACATGAGAAAACCAAACAAAAGCACACAGAGTCTACAGGATGTAGCCAAAGCAGTTTTTAGGGGCAAGTTCATGGAATACAGGCCTTCTTCAAAAAAATAAGAGAAGTCTGAAGTAAACAACCTCACCTAACACCTAAAAGAATTAGCAGGAAAAAAGAACAAACAAAACCTAAAGTCAGTAGAAGAAAGGAAATAATAAAGATCAGAGATAAAATAAATAAAACAGAGATTCAGAAACAAAAGTAAAAATCGATAAAACCAAAGGCTAGTTCATTGAGACGGTAAACAAAATCGACCAACTTCTGGCCAGGCTCCCGAGGAAGCAAAGAGAGAGCATCAGAATAAATAAAATAATAACTAAAAGAGGAGAAGTCACACCTGTACTGCAGAAATAAAAAAACAAAAACCCATAAGAAAATACTATGGACAGTTATATGCCAACAAACTGGACAACCTTGAAGAAATATAAAAGTTTCTAGAAACATATAGCCCATCAAAACTGAATCAAGAAAAAAAAATAGATAATTTGAACAGATTGGTCACTAGAAGTGAAACACAACCTGTAACTAAAGGAAAAAACAAAAAAACAACTCCCTGAACACAGAAGTCCAGGAGGAAATGGCTTCAGAGATTAATTCTACAAAATACACAAAGAATTCATACAAATCCTTTTCAGACTCTTCCAAGAGACGGAAGAGGAAGGAACACTCCCGAAGTCGTTCAATAAAGCCACCATCTTGCTGATACCAAAATCAGACAAAGACGCTACCAATAAAGAAAATTACAGGCCAATATCTTTGATGCATATAGATGCAAAAATTCTCAACAAAATATTAGCCAACCAAATCCAACAAATGATCATACACCATGATCAAGCTGGATTCATTCCATAGTCACAAGGATGGTTCAACATATGCAAATCAATCAATGTGATACACCACATGGACAAAAGAAAAAAAATCATACAATCATTTCAATAAATGCAGAAGAGAGCATTTGACAAAATTCAATATCCAGTCATGATAAAAACTCTTACCAAAGCGGGTATAAAAGAAACAGAGTTCAACATAATAAAAGCTATTTATGACAAACCCACAGCCAATATAATATGTAATAGTGAAAAGCTGAAAGCTTTGTCACTAAAATCTGAAGCAAGACAAGGATGCCTACTCTTACCATTTCTATTCACCATGCTATTGGAAATCCTAGCCACAGCAATCAGGTAAGAAAAAGAAATAAACACTATCCAAATTGGAAGAGAAGAGGTAAAGTTGTCATTATATGTAGAAACATGATGCTATACATAGAAACCCTTAAAGACTGCACACAAAAACTACTAAAACTAATAAAAGAATTCCGCAAGGCAGCAGGATACAAGGTCAACACGCAGACATTGGTTGCATTTCTTCACACGAACAAAGAAGTATAAAAAAGGGAAAGCAAAAGAACAATCCCTTTTTAAATTGCATCAAAAATATAATAAAATACTTGGGAACAAACCTGACCGAGGAGGTAAAGGACTTATATGCTGAGAAAAAATACACACTGATAAAGGAAACTGAAGATGTCTCAAAGAATGGAAAAATATCCCATGCTCTTGGGTTAGAAGAATTAATACTACCAAAATGGCCATACTACTCAAAGCGATATACAGATTTAATGTTATCCCTATCATACAGGGCTTCCCTGGCAGCTCAGGAGTAAAGAACCCGCCTGCCAAGGCAGCAGATGTGGATTCAATCTCTAAGCTGGGAAGACTCCCTGGAGAAAGAAATGGCAACCCACTCCAGTCTTTTGCCTGTAGAATTCCATGGACAGAGGAGCCTGGGGGGCCACAGTCCATGGGGTCACAAAAGAGATATGACTTGGCAACTAAATAACAACAAACAACGACTATCAAATTACCCATGACATTTTCCACCAAGAGAACAAATAACCTAAAATTTATACGCAACCACAAAAGACTCAGAACTGCCAAAGCAATCCTGAAGGAAAAGAACAAACCTAGAGGCGTAACCATCCCAGACTTCAGACAATATTACAAAGCTACTGTGATCAAAACAGCCTGGTATTGGCACAAAAAGAGACACATGGATCAATGAGACAGAGCAGAGAGCCTAGAAGTAAATCTACACATCGATGGCCAATTAACCTTCAACAGAGGAGACAAGAATGCACAACAGAGAAAAAGCAGTCTCTGCAGCAAGTGGTTCTGGGAAAACTGGACAGCTGCATGTAAACTAATGAAGTTAGAACACTGCCTCACACTATATGCAAGGACAAACTCAAAATGGCTTAGGCACTTAAATATAAGACAGGACACTAGGAAACTCCTAGAAGAGAACATAGGCAAAACATTCTCTGACAGGAATCGTACCAATGTTTTCTTAGGCCAGTTTATCAAGGCAACAGAAATAAAAGCAAAGATAAACAAGGGTACCCAATCAGACTTTTAATCTTCTCCACCGTGAAGGAAGCCATAAAGAAAACCAACAGTCCACTTATAGACTAGGAGAAAATATTCCCACAGTCCACGTACAGACTAGGAGAAAATATTTGCAAATGATGCGACCAACAAGGGCTTAATTTCCAAAATATTCAAACAGGATACGCCCCTCAGTAACAATGAAACAAACAACCCAATTTTAAAAATGGGCAGAAGACCTAAACAGATGTTTCTCCAAAGAAGTCAAACAGATGGCCAATAGACACAGGTAAAGATGCTCAACATCACCAATTACTGTCGTTACCGCTCAGTTGCTAAGACGTATCTGACTCTTTGTGACCCCGGTGGACTGCCAGGCTTCTGTTCTCCACTATCTCCCAGAGCTTGCTCAAACTCACATCCATTGAGCTAGTGAAGCCATCCAGCCATCTCATTCTCTGTCGTCCCCTTCTCCTCCTGCCTTCATTCTTTCTCAGCATCAGTTGACTTTCCAATAAGTCAACTCCTCGCATCAGGTGGCCAAAGTGTTGGAGCTTCAGCTTCAGTCTTTCCAACGAATGTGCTGTCCTTAGTTGCTCAGTCGTGTCTGACTCTTTGCAACCCCATAAACTGTAGCCTGCCAGGATCCTCTGTCCATGGGGATTCTCTTGGCAAGAATACTGGAGGGGGTTGCCATGCCCTCCTCCAGGGCATCTTTCCAACCCAGGGATGGAACCCAGGTTTCCCACATTGCAGGAGGTTTCTTTATCATCTGAGCCACCAGGGAAGCCCAAGAATACTGGAATGGGTAGCCTATCCCTTCTCAGGGGATCTTCCCAACTCAGGAATGAAACCAGGGTATTCTGAATTACAGTCAGATTCTTTACCAGCTGAGTTACCATTCAGGGTTGATTTCCTTTAGGACTGAATGATTTGATCTCCTTGAAGTCCAAGGGGCTCTCAAGAGTCTTCTCCAGCCTCACAGTTTGATAGCATCAATTCTTCAGCACTCAGCCTTCTTTATAGTCCAACTCTCACATCCGTACATGACTAATGAAAAAACCATAGCTTTGACTGTATGGACCTTTGTCGGCAAAGTGATGTCTCTGCTTATTAATACACTGTCTAGATTGGTCATAGCTTTTCTGCCAAGGCGCAAGCATCTTTTAATATCATGGCTTCAGTCACTATCCTCAGTGATTTTGAAGCCCAAGAAAATAAAGTCTGTCACTGTTTCCCCACCTATTTGCCATGAAATGATGGGACCAGATGCCATGATCTTCATTTTTTTAATGTTGAGATTTAAGCCAGCTTTTTCACTCTCCTCTTTCACTTTCATCAAAAGGCTCTTTAGTTCCTCTTTACCTTCTGCCATTAGGGTGCTCTGCATATAAGTTAAATAAGCAGGGTGACAATATACAGGCTTGTTGTACTCCTTTCCCAATTTTGAAGCAGTCAGTTGTTCCATATTCAGTTCTGTTGCTTCTTGACCTGCATACAGGTTTCTCAGGAGACAGGTAAGGTGGTCTGGTATTCCCATCTCTTTACAAATTTTCCAGTTTGTTGTAATCCACAGAGTCAAAGGCTTTAGCATAGTCAATGAAGCAGAAGCAGATACTTTTCTGGAATTCCTTTGCTTTCTCCACAATCCAATGAATGTTGGCAATTTGACCTCTGGTTCCTCTGGAAATTCTCAGCTCATATACTGCTGAAGCTGAGCCTGAAGGATTTTGAGCATTGCCTTGCTAGCATGTGAAATGAGCATGACGATACAGTAGTCTGAACATTCCTGGGCAGTGCCCCTATTGGGGGCTGGAATGAAAACTGACCTTTTCCAGTCTGTGGCCACTGCTGAGCTTTCCAAATCTGCTGGCACACTGAATGCAGCACTTTCACAGCATCATCTTTTAGGATGTGAAATAGCTCAGCTGGGATTCTGTCACCCCCACTAGCATTGTTCGTGCTAATGCTTCCTGAGGCCCACTCTGCTTCACACTCCAGGATGTCTGTCTCTAGGTGAGTGACCACACCCCCGTAGTCATCTGGGTCATTAAGAGCTTTTTTGTAGAGTTCTTCTGTGCATCCTTGTCCTCTCTTCCTTTTTTTTTTTTTTAAACTTTAAACGTTTTATTTTGCATTGGAGTATAACCGATTCACCATGCTGTGGTAGCTTCAGGTGAACAGTGAAGGGAGTCAGCCATACAAGTATCCATTCCCCCTGAACCGCACTCCTATCAAGGCTGGCACACTACACTGAGCAGAGTTCCATGTGCTACACGTTAGGTCCTTGTTGGTTATCCAGTTTAAATACAGTAGTACGTACATGACCTTCCCAGACTCCCTCACTATCCCTTCCCCCCGCAACCATACGTTTGTTTTCTGTCTGTTGAGTCCTCTCTGTTTTGCAAGGTCAACTGTGTCATTTCTTTGTAGAGTCCACATATTAGGGATGCCAAATATTTTGCCTTCTCTGACTTACTTCACTCTCAGTGTCAGTTTGACACTCTCTAGGCCCATCCATATCTTGCCACCTCTTCTTAATCTCTTCTGCTCTGTTAGGTCCTTACCATTTCTGTCCTTTATTGTGCCCATTCCTGCATGAAATGTTCCCTTGATCTCGCCAATCTTTCTTGAGATCTCTAGTCTTTCCCATTCGGTTGTTTTCCTCTGCTTCTTTGCATTGTTCACTGAAGAAGGCCTTGCCACCTCTCCTTGCTCTGCTTCGGAACTCTGCGTTGTCAGGGTTTTCTCTCCCTTTCTCCTTTTGCTTCCTTCTTTTCTCAGCTGTTTGTAAGGCCTCCTCAGGCAGCCATCTCGCCTTCCTGCATTTCTTTTTCTTTGGGATGGTTTTGGTCGGTGCCTCATGCGCAATGTTACGAATTTCTGTCCATATTTCTTCAGGCACTCTGCCTATCAGACCTAATTCCTTGAATCTACTTGTTACCTCCACTGTATAATCATAAGGGATCTGATTTAGGTCAGACCTGAATGGCTTAGTGGTTTTCCCTACTTCCTTCAATTTAAGCCTGAATTTTCAATAAGGAGCTCATGATCTGAGCCACAGTTAGCTCCAGGTCTTGTTCTTGCAAACTGTATAGAACTTCTCCAGCTTTGGCTGCAAAGAACATAACCAATCTGCTTTCAGTATTGACCAGCTGATGATTTCCATGTGTAGAGTCATCTCTTATGTTGCTGGAAAAGGGTGTTTGCCATGAGCAGTGCATTCTCTTGACAAAACTCTGTTAGCCTTTGCCTTGCTTCCTTTTGTACTCCAAGGCCAAACTTGCCTGTTATTCTGGTTATCTCTTGACTTCCTACTTTTGCATTCCAGTCCCCTATGATGAAAAGGACATCTTTTTTTGGGTGTTAGTTCTAGAAGGTCTTGTGGGTCTTCATAGAGCCGATCAACTTCAGCTCGTTTGGCGTCAGTGGTTGCGGCACAGACTTGGATTACTGTGATGTTGAGTGGTTTGCCTTGGAAACGAACTCAGATCATTGTCATTTATGAGATTGCACCCAAGTACTGAATTTCAGCAAATTCCAGGAGATAGTGAAGGACAGGGAAGCCTGGCATGCTGCAGTCCACAAAGACTGAGACTGAACTTAGTGACTGACCAACAGCAACTGCATTTCAGACTCTTTTGTTGACTGTGACGGCTACTCCATTTCCTCTAAGGGATTCTCGCCCACAGTAGTAGATATAATGGCCATCTGAATTAAATTCACCCATTCCCGTCCATCTGAGTCCACTGATTCCTAAGATGCTGATGTTCAATCTTTCCATCTCCTGCTTAACCACATCCAATTTCCCTTGATTCACGGACCTAATGTTCCAGGTTCCTATGCAGTGTTGTTCTTTAAGCAACAGACTTTACTTTCACCATGAGACATAGCCACAAGCGAGCGTCACTCCCACTCCGGCCCAGCTGCTGCTTTCTTCCAGGAGCTATTAATAACTGCTCTCTCCTCTTTCCCAGGAGCACGTAGGGCACTTCCCGACTTGGGGGCTTATCTTCCGGTGTCATATCTTTTTGCCTTTTCATACTGTTCTTGGGCTTCTCATGGCAATCCTGGAGTGGTTCGCTATTCCCTCCTCCAGTGGACAGCATTTTGTCAGAACTCTTCACCATGACCCATCTATCTTGGGTAACCCTGCACAGCATGGTTCATAGCTTCACTGAGTTACACAAGTCCTTTTGCTGTGACAAACCTGTGATCCATGAAGGGGTGCTAATTAGTAGAGAAAGCAAATCAAAACTACAACTTCACATGGGTCAGAATGGTCATTATCAAAAAGATCTGTAAATACCAGATGCTGAAGAGAGTGTGGAGAAAGGAGGACCTTCCAGTACTACTGGTGGGAAAGTAAATCGGTGCAGTCAATATGAAGAATCATACGGAGTTTCTGAAAAAGCTAAAAAGAGAACTCTCACATGACCCAGCAATCCCACTCCCTGGCATAAATCCAGAGAAAACTCTAATCTGAAAAGACACGTGCATTCCTACGTTCATTGCAGCACTGTTCACAATAGCCGGGAACTGGACACAACCTTCACGGCTGTGGACAGATGAACAGACAGAGAAGATGTGATGCCTTTATACAGTGGAATACTCCTCAGCCATAAAAAAGAATGAAAAATGCCACTGACAGAAACAGCTGGATCTAGAAGTTATCATACTAAGCGAAGTAAGCCAGACAGAGAAAGGCAAATATCATAGGATATTTACATGTGCAATCTGAACTTTGACATCAGTGAACTTATTACATAAAACAGAAACAGACTCACAGACATAGAACACAAACTTATGGCTGCCAAAGGGGGCTGGGGGCGGGGAGGGGGCAGCTGGGACTATACACAGAGGACAACAGGCCCTACCCCAGGGCACAGGGGACGATATTCAGTACCCACAATGGAGGCGGAGATGATAAAGAATATATACGTGCGCCCCTGAATCACGTTACATCAGAAACTAACACAACATTGTAAGCCAACTGCATTCAATGAAAATAGAATACAAAACAAGATCAAAGGAGGAGCCCAGCCTTGTATTCTGTCCGTCCTGCTGTTTGCAGACACCGGGGTACAGACGAGAGGCCATGACACACGCGGGGTCAGGGACCAGCGGTGCGAGCCGACCAGTGCACCGCAGAGACGCCACACTAAACAAGCCGAAAGGCGACGTGCGCAAGGCCGGTCTTACTTCTTGACAAGAGAGCAAGAATAATCTTATTTTTTGTTTTATTGCGAGAAGGACGTGGAGAGAAAGCAACTGCTGTGCACCAGTGAAAGAATGTAAGTTGGGGCAGCCCTGGGGAAAGCAGTATGAAGCTTCCTCCAACGATTGAACTGCCAGCAATTCTACTTCCAGGTCAAAGTCCTAAGGAAACAGTCATATCTGTAGGGGACTCCTGCACCCGCTCATCACAGTGTTATTCATAATAGCTAAGACGTGGAGACTGCCTAACAGTGAGTCAGTGGATGAACGGATAAAGAAGTTACGTGTGTGCATACAGTGGGATATTATTCAGCCTTTAAAAAGAAAGGCATTCTGCCATTTGTGACAACACAGATGGACTTGGGGGACACGACACTGAGAGGATAATATCAGTTTTTAAGCCTAGCTGGCTCAGCTGGTCGTAGGTAATTAATGATAGTTTATAACAAGGCACCTTTCCCAGCTCTTTCTCAGTCCACTCATGGTGTAGAATTCTTTTTCCTTTCATTTTCCTCCTTTCTTTCTTTCTTTTCAGAAAACCATAACAATAAGATATCAAAATAGCCATTTCATAACTTGGCAAGAATTTCAGACTCAACCTAGGACAAAGAATAGAAGCCTTTTACTGCATGTGGGTGACTTCAAGGTTGTTATGAAAGTCACTCTAATTTCTGCTCTGTAGAAGTTATTTATTGTAGAATTATTAGATATCTGTTTCCTTTAGAATCTCTCCTAACGGGTTCTAGGAGCCCAGAGGGCAGGGCCCACAGCTCATCCGTTTGTGTATTTTTCATAGTGCTTGATACACACTGTTTACCAAGAGGACATCTGAAAATATCTGCCTGGTGTGCGTGGATGAGTGACAGGAGAGGAGAGAAAGGCCTGGACTGCGTGTCATATCCAGAGGACGTGCAGTGAGCCATGGTGAAGCAGACGTAAGCAAGCCGCAGAGTTTAGGCAGCAGCATTTCAAGGAAGAAACCCAATGGTGTTTGGTAAACCAGAGTGGAAAAGTGCTGAAGTGAAGGATAACAGATCTCCATGGAAGAAAAACCAGAAGTCACGAGCAGAAGGGAGGTTTTTAAAGGTGGGCCAAGCTATCAGCGTGGGGTGGGGTGGGTGGGGACCCATGTGCAGTCAGTGTCTGCTGTTGTTGACTTTGGCGGCGTGTGACAGGGATGGTCTCTCTTGTAAACTGGGAACTTGGCAATTCAGGGCTAAGACGGGGACTTGACTTCATGAATCCTCCTTTCCCTCTCTTGCTCTCAGATGTGCGGCCTCAACTCCCAAGTCACCTCATGGACCACGGTGTGGCAGCAGTTCTGGCCGTCACATCGATACTCTGGAAGCGGGAATGAGATAGAGGAAATGAGGAAGGAACAGAGAAGGTGTGCAAAACACTCTGGCTGATACCTACTGGGCAGGACTTAGTCACGTGGCCCGCCTGCAATGATCTGAAGGAAATGGCCATTGGGAGGGCACACTGCTCACAACCACCTGCACGTCCAGCCCACAATGCTCACAATGGAGACCTGGATCTGTCCTCACTCGATGCAGAGCTGCTCTGCTGGATGGGAAGAGACACATGGGGTTGCCAAAAACATAACCAAAGAGAAAAGTTCACATTACCACTCATGCTCTGCTCACTAAGGTTCCCACTGCCCTAACGGCATGCTTCTATAAGAAAACATCTTCCCTGAATTCCACTTCAGAGTCACAGCCCAGTGCCCTCTCTCTCAGCCAGGCAGCTCCTGAGCAGATTAGGCAAATTGCCAAGCTACCAATCCATTAGGCACAGTTTCTAGGGGGATTAGCCCCTGTTGAATTCTCTCCTTCCATCTGCCATCTTCCATCCATTCATCTATCCACCTATCATACATTCACTCATCCATTCTTACATCCATCCATCCTTCATCCATCTATCCACCTGTCCATCATCCATCCATCATCCATCATCTATCCACCCATCCACCATCCATCCATCCATCATCCATCCATCCACCACCCATCCATCCATCACCCACCCACCATCCATCCATCATCCATCCACCCATCCATCATCCATCCATCCACCTACCCATCCATCCATCATCTATTCATTCATCAACCCATCCATCCACCCACTCACCCATCCACCATCCATCCATCACCCACCCACCATCCATCCATCATCCATCCACCCATCCATCATCTATCCACCATCCATCCATTATCCATCCATCATCCATCCATCCATCAATGCATCCATCACCCATCCATCATCCATCCACCATCCATCCATCCACCATCCATCCATCCATCATCCATCCATCCACCACCCATCTGTCCATCATCCATCCACCCATCCACCATCCATCCATCCATCCATCATCCATCCATCCACCACCCATCTGTCCATCATCCATCCACCATCCATCTATCCACCATCCATCCACCCATCCATCATCCATCCATCCACCTACCCATCCATCCATCATCTATTCATTCATCAACCCATCCATCCACCCACTCACCCATCCACCATCCATCCATCATCCATCCACCCACCATCCATCCACCATCCATTATCCATCCATCCACCCACCATCCATCCACCCACCATCCATCCACCCACCATCCATCCACCCATCCATTATCCATCCATCCACCTACCCAGCCACCCACCATCCATCCACCCACCCACCATCCATCCATCATCCATCCACCCATCCATCATCTATCCACCATCCATCCATCATCCATCCATCATCCATCCATCCACCACCCATCTGTCCATCATCCATCCACCATCCATCTATCCACCATCCATCCACCCATCCATCATCCATCCATCCACCTACCCATCCATCCATCATCTATTCATTCATCAACCCATCCATCCACCCACTCACCCATCCACCATCCATCCATCATCCATCCATCCTCCATCCATCCACCCATCCATTATCCATCCATCCACCCACCATCCATCCACCCATCCACCACCCATCCATCATTCATCCATCCACCTACCCATCCATCTATCATCTATTCATTCAGCAACCCATCCATCCACCCACTCACCCATCTACCCATCATCCATCATCCATCCATCTACCATCCATCCACCCATCCACCATCCATCCATCCATCATCCATCCACCCATCCACCATCCATCCATCATCCACCACCCATCCATCATCCATCCATCCATCATCTATCCATTCATCAACCCATCCACCCACCCACTCATCCATTCACCCATCATCCATCCACCCATCCACCATCCATCCATCATCCATCCACCCATCCATTATCCATCCAGCATCCATCCACCCATCCACCATCTATCTATCATCCATCCATTCACCTACCCATCCATCCACCCACCCACTCATCCATTCACCCATCATCCATCTATCCATCCATCATCCATTCATCCATTGTATACTTCTATGATATTTATCTATCTTTCCCTTTGTTCTGAAAAAAATAAACTAAGGCTACTGTTTTTCATGAAAACTCTTTTAAATTAAAAAATTTACTTTCATTTCTAATATTTAATATACTAAAACTTTTCAGATGTTTCCCCTTCTATTCTTTTTTTCTTCCCTTTTATCTTGCAAATTCCACAGAGAAAAGTAGACAGCTGAAATTGGAGGCTTGGGCAGAGCAAAAGAAAATATGCTAGCTCCAAATGCCCAGGGAGCCCAGTGCGTAGCTGAACTGTCTGTACAAGCAGGGCCTAGCACCAGTCTGGCCCCATCTGTCTTTGTGTTGGATCCAGTGACTGGCCTGTCTACCTCTGAGCTTCTCTAAACCACAGCAGCGTCAGTTACCTTTCCTCCATTCGTCCTCATTTGCTCATTTTGTTTGCAACCTAAAGTACTGAAATGAGTGAATTCCTAGTCTATTGATAAAGAAGCACTCAGTATTTTAGAGAAGTTGTGTCAAACGAGGGAGAGGACAGGCCTGGAGCTTGAGCCGTGTCTCTGGGAGACAGGGTGGGGCACGGCCTTCGACCGCGGACGGGGAGCATGGAGGCTGGAGGCCCCGTGCGCTCGGTCTGGACCCTTCCTGGTTCCGCATCCTTGCACTGTGGCCCCATCTCACACTTCCTTCCACTCTCTCCTGCCCAGAGCAGGGACAGCATCAGCTTCTGCCGTACCCCCCCACCCCCCCGCCACTCCCCATCTACATGTCAGAATCCACTTTCAAAGGAAGCTGAATATATGGGGTCTTTCTTCCTTTTTTTCTGCAATGAAGCAAAAAAGCTATTGATATGAGTTCAAAGGAGACAACAAATACATCTATTACAATTGTCTGACGGTCCTCATGATAAACCATCAGGGAAAACATCTATTCCTTAGATCCTGGCAATTAAGACAGAGCAGCACAGAGTCTAGGGTCTACAAGAGGGGAGGGGGAGGAGCCATGGGGAGGATGGGGCGGGAAGGAGGGCAGGACAGCAGAGAAGAGTCTAACTTTAAGGCCAGCAGATTCTCCCATCACCAGGCACTGCTGAATGCCTCGGGCTGTAGGGAATGACCCTGAGTGGACATTCGCCACAGCCGCTCAGGCTCTGTGAAGCTCCACGGAAGACACAGCACACATGTCCCACAGGCTGGCCCCTACTCGAGGAGTAAGAACTGCTTTCAAGACCTGGCCCATTCTGGCCAACCATCAGCATTTCTCTGCGAGAAAGAAAACACAAGCATATCTCTACAGCGCCAAATGATGCCGTGAAAGCTCACAGGAGAGACGTGGAGAGGAGGGGACAGGGGGCGATGGTGCTGTCCAGGGAGCCGCATCTCTGTGTGGATGGATGAGTCTCCACTGCAGCGCTGCAACCTGGGGTCACTCACAGGCAGATTGGCCGTGCACTCTAGGGCTGAGCTGGGGCAGAGAGGACGCCTCTGAGAGACACACAGGGGTCCAGGGTCCTCCCTCAGCGGCCAAGGGCAGGGGGCCCTCGGAGCCCACTTCCTCTCTGAAGGTCACTGGGGACCAATCCCAGTAAACACACACAGCCCCATCAGATTAGCAGACAAAATGGTTTCCATGGCAACAGCTGGACAAGAGTTGCCTGTATTCGGCATTAATTTAAAATACTTTCCCCCAGTCTCCTTGGAGTCGGTTCTGTGAAACACAAGTGCTCGCGAGCTCTCTCATCTGCAGCAGCCTTTGAAATTCCATCCAGTGTGTGTTGAAGCTGAGCCAATTAACGTGAAGAGAATTGGGTGGATTGCAGAGAAGCTGGCAAGACTGTGTTTACCAATTAGTTTTTTTTATGATGCAAATGTTGCACAGCACGCAGCAGAAATAAAAGCTGGCTAAGCTGAATATGAAACTGTTAATTGCATTTTCGGAGACACAGCTACAAGGTGAAACTAATCATACAAATGATAAGTGAGTTTCACCACCTACAGAGCTTTGCTATTGCACTTGGACTAATCTGTGTTAAAACAGCCCCGTACATCCTCGCAGGAAAGGACAACATAGCATTTGGCGTAACCTCCCAATTTTAAAGGGAAAGATGTGCATATGTGGGAAGCAATATAAAGGAGGATTTTCACTTAAATCAGATTAGTAATGTTAATAAACACCAAGGCAAAGAGCGGGCTGGTGTCTCTTGAAATGCATTTTCCGCCTCAGAATTACAGAAAGGCGCATTTGCAGATGAACGCCAGCACCTCCTGACAAGTTAGGCTTAAACTTAGAGAAGAAAGGTCGTGATAATTACCCACTGCTGATTGTCCCAACAAGGAACATCAGAGGCCATCCTCGAGTCAGGGAGAAGGAAGGTCCTGAGAGCTCTGAGTCACCGCCCAGTAGCCAGGCTGGGGACGGGTGGACCTCTGGACCCAGACCCAGGACACAGAGAGGTCTCCTGGCCGCACTGGCGCTGCTTCAGGGCTTTTGGACAGCGAGTCCAGCTCTGAGAAGTCGTCCTGGAGGGGTGGCCACATCTGGGTTAGGTTTGGGTTTAAAGTGCCTCAGAAGGATTTATGCGCTTTTTCTCATTTCTCAAATTACCTGCCCTACTTCTGCCTAAGTTCATGTTACAGTGTATTGGCAGTGACTGAGGAACAAGCCAGGAAGCAAGAAAGGGCAGGATGCAGGCAGTTACCCTCTCTCCTCATCTGGATGCTAGGTGTTGCGGAAGGCCCTCCCAGTGGTCACAGGCGCCCCGTCCCAAGAGTGAGGGGCTGGGTGTTCTGCAGATGCAGTGCAGACTGGTTAACCACACTGAGTCATGTCCTTGAAATGGGCTAACAACAGAGCGAACTGTGAGCATTCTCACCAAGACAAGTGTAGGAGGCAATGGTGTGCGGGGACGGAAGTGCTAATTAACCTGGAGAACAGTTTCACAATAGATACATATGTCAAACCATCCTATATTTTAATGTTGTTTGTCACTGATTTCCTAATAAAGCCAAGAAAAAGCAGGGCATGGAGATGGACGGGGAAGCAAGGTGGGAGGGGTCACAGCCCCATGGTCCCTCCAACTGGAGTGTCAGCAATCTGACCTCACACAGAAGGTCTCTGAGGCCCATATGCACCATGTCTGCCCCATGTACGAACATATCATCTTTTCTAACTGACATGCTAGCAACCAATTGGCCAGGCAGCCTGACACAGACATGGAGAAAAACGAGACTCATTTGTGCCAACAAACTGCCTCTCAGGAAGTTGCTTCCCTCTCTTCGTTTCCTCTCACTGCAGAAACATCACTGTGAAGACAGGAGCTGGGTGGTTTTCAGCCCAAGTGATGGTGCATTCTCCCCAGCATCCCTACAACATGGGCTCTTGGGTGCCCGTGACAGGTGTGGCCGTCACTGCCCCAAAGGCCTTGGAGGGTTCCTGCAGAGTTCTGATTATCTGGTCAAGATGGAGAATGCTTTGCAGACTTTCACAGCAGGTGCTACTTTCACAGCAGGTGCTGAAGACAAAAGGTCAGAAACATAAACAACCTGCCATGTACACAGAAAAAAGGACCAAGTGAAGTGGAGACAGGCCTCCTACCTGATACAGAGCTCAGGAGATACAGAGCTCCATGACGTATCAGGTCATCATGCAGATGACCAAGGGACTCAGGAGGAGAATGCGTGCACAAAGTGAGAAATCGGAAGTTCTTAACAAAGAGTTAGAAAACATAAAGAACCGAGATGAAGAATACAATAACTGAAATGAAAAGTACACCAGAAGGGACCGATAGCAGACTAAGTTTTTGGAAGAAGGGATTAGTGAACTGGAAGACAGAGTAGTGGAAATCACTGCTGCCGAAGAGAAAAAGAATGAAAAGAAATGAGGACAACTTAAGAGACTTTGGGGCAACATCATGCATATTAATATTCACATTATAGAGGTCCCAGAAGGAGAAGACAGAGAGAAAAGGGCTGAGAGCATATTTGAAGACATAATAGCTGGAAAACTTCCCTAACCTGGGAAAGGAAACAGTCACCCAAGTCCAGGAAGCAGACAGAGTCCCAAACAGGATTAGACCAAACAGGAATACACCATGGAACACTGTATTTCAAATGACAAAAACTAAAGGTAAAAAGGAGCAAGAGAAAAGCAACAAGGAACAGACAAGGGAACTGCCCTGTAGTCAATGGTCAGCTGACCGTGAAGCAGGAACTCTGCAGACCAGAAGCGTGTGCCACATATATGTAAAACGATGAAAAGGAAAAATCTACCATCAACAATACTCTGTTCGGCAAGGTTCTCATTCAGATTTGATGCAGAGATTAAAAGTTTTGCAGACAAGAAAAAGCTAAAATATTTGGCATCACTAAACCAGCTTTATAATAAATGATAAATGGACTTCTTTAAATGAAAAAGAAAAGGTTACAACTAGAAATACAATAATTATGAAAGGAAAAGTTCATTGATTAGGACAAACAGTGAAGGTCATAAAAAATCACCCACACAGAAAGCTAGTAGGAAAGTTAAAGACAAAAGCAATAAAATCATTTATATCCACAACAAGTAGTTACGGGATAAACAAAATAAGTAGATGAAAAATATTTTATAAAAAACAGTCATTATGAGGGGAAGGGAGCACAAATGCAGGATTGTCAAATGTATCTGAAATTAAGAAGTAGCAACTTGTAACAATCACATATGTAAATAGCTGGCTGTATATAAACCTCATGGTAACTGCATGGTAACTGCATATTCACAAAAAGAGAAAGGAACCCAAACACAACACTAATGTCGTCATCAGATCACGAGAGGAGCGCTGAAGAAGAAAGGAGCAAAACCGAACTGCAGCCACACCCCCAACACTCACCAACACGGCAATGAGGCACAGCAACAACTACTCTAAGTGAGAACGGACTGAAGGCCCCGACCAAAAGCACAGACTGGCTGCATGCCTATAAAAGCAAGACCCACAGATAAGCTGTCAACAAGAGACCACGTCAAATTCAAAGTCACACAGAGACTGAAAGTGAGGGGATGGGAAAGGTATTCTGTGCAAACAGAAGCCAAAAGAAAACCAGGTTGACAGTATTTATATCTGACAAAATGGTCTTTAAACCAAAGGCTGTTCCAACAGACAAAGAAGTACACTACCAAATGATCAAATGATCAATCCAACAAGATATAACAACTGTAAACGTATATGCAACCAACACAGGGGCACCTGAATACATCAAGGGAAAATTAGCTAACATAAAGGCAAAAACTGACAGTAACACAGGAACAGGAGGGGACGCCATCATCCACTCACATCCAAGGACAGGCCACCAGACAGAACAGCAACAAGGAAACACAGACTTTAAATGACACAGGGACCAAAGGAGATTAATCGATATACAAAGAACGCTATATCCCAAAGCAGCCAAATCCGTATGCTTTTCAATAGCATAAGAAACATTCTCCAGGACAGATAACATGCTAGGCCATAAAACAAGTCTCCATAAATTTACAAAGATTAAAATCATATCTGACATCTTTTATGACCACAATGCTACAAGACTAGAAATCAACTGTAAGAAAAAAACTTCAAAAAACTCAAACACACGGGGACTAAATAATGTGCTACAAAACAACCAATGACTCACTGAAGAAATCACAGAGAAAATAAAAGACACCTAGAGACAAATGAAAACAAAACCACGATGATCCAAAATCTATGAGATTTAGTTAAAGTGACTCTAAAAAGGAAGCTCAGAGTGATAGAGCTGGTCTCAGGACACAATAAAAATCTCAAATAAACAACACAGCATTACACCTAAAGGAGCTAGAAAAAGAAGAATGAATAATAAAATCAGAACTCGAAAAGCAGAAGTTACAAGCTATGCCACAGACACACAGAGGGCCATTAAGAGACTACTGCCAGCGCTATATGCCAATGAAAGGAAGAGCCCAGAAGAAATGGAAAAATCCTGAGAAACATACAATCTTCCAAAACGGAACCAGGAAGAACAGAAAGTATGAACAGACCAAATTACCAGAAATGAAACTGAATCAGTTATTTTAAAACAACTCCCGACAAACAAAGATCCAAGACCAGATCGTTTCATAGGTGAATTCTACCCAATAGGTGAGTTAAAGCCTCTCCTCAAACCATTCTACAAAATTACAGAGGGAAGAATGTTTCCAAACTCATTCTGGGATGAGCATCATGCTGATATCAAAACCAGACAAAGATATACAAAAAATAAAATTACAGGCCCATATCAATGATGAATTCAGGGGCAAATATCATCAACAAAATCTTATCAAACCAAATCCAACAACACATTTAAAGAATCATACACCATGGTCAAGTGGGATTTATATGAGAAATATAAGGATTTTTCAGTATCTTCAAATCAATCCATGTTAACAAACTGAAGAATAAAAACCATATGATAATCTCAATAGATGTAGAAAAAGCTTCTGACAAAATTCAATATTTACATCTATTTATGATAAAAAAAAAACTTTCCCAAATGTGAGCATAAAGGGAATATCTCTCACATAACCAAGGCCATTTAAGATAATCACTAACATAAAACTCAAGGATGAAAAACTAAGCATTTCCTCTAAGATCAAGAACAAGACAAGGATACCCAGTCTCACTGCTTTTATTCAACACAGTTTTGGAAGTCCTAGCCATAGCAATCAGACAACATTAACAAATTTTAAAAAATCCAAATTGGCAAGGAAAAGATGTAAAATTGTCAGTGTTTGCAGAGAGCATGATACTGCACACAGATAATTCTAAAGATGCCACCAAAAAAAAAACCCCAAAAAAACAAAACTAGGGCTCATCAATGAATTCAGTAAAGCTGCAGGATACAAAATTAATATACAGAAATCAGCTCCATTTCCATACACAAACAATGCACTATCAGAAAGAGAAATCAAGCAACATCCCATTCACAACCATATCCAAAAAATAAATTACCCGGGGAAAAACTTACCTAAGGATATAAAAGATCTCACTCAGAAAACTTTTAAGACACTTATGAAAGAAGCTGAACACAATAGAGGCAGATGGAAAGATATGCTGTGCTCATGAGCTGGAAGAATTAATACTGTTAAGATGACCACAATACCCAAGACAATCTACAGATTCAATGCAATCCCTAGCAAAATACCAGCAGTATTTCTCACAAAAACTAGAACAAAAAATGCTAAAATTCATATAGAAACACAAAAGACCATGAATAGCCAAAGCAACCTTGACAAGGAAGAACAGAGTCGGTAGTATCATGCTCCCTAACTTCAGACTATACTACAAAGCTGCAGTAATCGAAGCAGCGTGGTACCAGCACCACCTAGACACAGAGATCAGTGGGACAGGGGAGAAAGCCCAGAAATACACTCAGATACTTACGGTCAATTAACCTATGACAAAGAAAGCAAGAATACGCCATGGAGAAATGACAGTCTCTTCAGCAAGTGGTGCTGGGAACGCTGGGCAGCGTAAAAGAATGAAATTAGAACATTTTCTAATACCACATGCAGAAGAAACTCAAAATGGATTAAATGCTTAGGTGTGAGACCAGAAATCACGAAACCACAGAGGAAGACAGGCACAACACTCTTTGACAGAAATTACGGCTGTGTTTTTTGGATCTGTCTCCTAAGGCAAAGCAAATAAAAGTGAAAATAAACAAATGGGATCTAATTAAACTTAAAAGCTTTTGTACAGCAAAGTAAATCATTAACAAAACAAAAAGACAACCTACTGAATGGGAGAAAACATTTGCAAATGAGATAACCAATAACGGGTTAATATCCCAAATATATAAACAAATCATATAACTTAGATCAAAATAGCAAGCAACTCAATTAAATGATGAGCAGAAGATCTGAATAGCCATTTTTCCAAAGAACACACAGATTAACAACAAGCATATGAAAAATGTTCAATATATTCAGAGAAAACCAATTCAAAATGACAATGAGATACATCATCATCCTTGTCAGAATGGCAGTCTGAAAAAAAAAAAAAGCCTACAAATACCAAATGTAGGAGAGAGTGTGGAGAAGGAACCCTCCTACATTGCTGGTGGGAATGAAAGTTGCTTCAGCCACTGTGGAAAACAGCACAGAGCTTCCTCAAACAAACGAAAACAGAGTTAATATGTGATTCAGCAATTCTACTCTGGGTCTCTGCCTGAAGAGAATGAAAACACTTAGAAAAGACACATGCCCCAGCATTCACTGCAACAGCATTTATAGCTGCCAAGACACGGGAGCATCCTAAGTGTCAGACAGATGCATGGATGAAGATGTGGGGTGTGTGCAATATAAAGAATGGAATATTACCCAGATATTAAGAGGATAAAGTTTTGCCATTCACAACAACATGGATGGACCTGGAGAACATAACCCTTAGTGAAGCAAATCAGACAGAGAAGACGACCACTGCATGGCATCCCTTACATACGAAATCCAAAAAATAAAACAAACTTGTGGGAGATGGAGCCAAAGCGAAAACAACGCCCAGTTGTGGACGTGACTGATGATGGAAGTAAAGTCCAGTGCTGTAAAGAACAACACTGTATAGGAACCTGGGATGTTAGGTCCATCAGTTCAGTTCAGTTCAGTTCAGTCGCTCAGTCGTGTCCGACTCTTCGCAACCCCATGAATTGCAGCACACCAGGCCTCCCTGTCCATCACCAACTCCCGGAGTTCACTCAGACTCACGTCCATCGAGTCAGTGATGCCATCCAGCCATCTCATCCTTGGTCGTCCCCTTCTCCTCCTGCCCCCAATCCCTCCCAGCATCAGAGTCTTTTCCAATGAGTCAACTCTTTGCATGAGGTGGCCAAAGTACTGGAGTTTCAGCTTTAGCATCACTTCTTCCAAAGAAATCCCAGGGCTGATCTCCTTCAGAATGGACTGGTTGGATCTCCTTGCAGTCCAAGGGACTCTCAAGAGTCTTCTCCAACACCACAGTTGAAAAGCATCAATTCTTTGGCGCTCAGCTTTCTTTACAGTCCAACTCTCACATCCATACGGGTTAGGTCCATGAAACAAGGTAAATTGGAAGTGGTCAAGCAGGAGATGAAAAGAGTGAACACTGACATTTAGGAATCAGTGAACTAAAATGGACTGAAATAGGCAAATTTAATTCAGCTGACCATTATATCGACTACTGTGGGCAAGAATCCCTTAGAAGAAATGGAGTAGCTCTCACAGTCAACAAAAGAGTCGGAAATGCAGTACTTGGGTGCAATCTCAAAAATGACAGAAAGTCCTCTGGTCATTTCTAAGGCAAACCATTTAATATCACAATAATCTAAGTCTATGCCCCAATCACTAATGTCAAAGAAGCTGAAGTTGAATGGTTCTATGACGATCTACAAGACCTTTTAGAACTAACACCAAAAAAAGATTTCCTCTTCATCACAGGGGACTGGAATGCAAAAGTAGAGATTCAAGAGATACCTGGAGTAAAGTTTGGCCTTGGAGTACAAAATGAAGCAGGGCAAAGGCTAACAGAGTTTTGCCAAGACAACACACTGGTTATGGCAAAAATCCTCTTCCAACAACACAAGAGAAGACTCTATACATGGACATCACCAGATTGTCAATACCAAAATCAGACTGATTATATTCTCTGCAGCCAAAGATGGAGAAGCGCTATACAGTCAGCAAAAACAAGACCGGGAGCTGACTATGGCTCAGATCATGAACTCCTTATTGCCAAATTCAGACTTAAATTGAAGAAAGTAGGGAAAATCATTAGACCATTCAGGTTCGACCTAAATCAAATCCCTTACAATTATACTGTGGAAGTAACAAATAGATTCAAGGGATTAGATCTGACCGACAGAGAGCCTGAAGAACTGTGGACGAGAGGTTCATGACACTGCACAGGAGGCAGTGATCAAGACCATCCCCAAGAAAAAGGAATGAAAAAGGCAAATGGTGTCTCAGGAGGCCTTACAAATAGCTGAGACAAGAGAAGTGAAAGGCAAAGGAGAAAAGGAAAGATATACCTATCTGAACGCAGCATTCCAAAGAACAGCAAGGAGAGATAAGAAAGCCTTCCTCAGTGATCAATGCAAAGAAATAGAGGAAAACAACAGAATGGGAAAGGCTAGAGATCTCTTCAAGGAAATTAGAGATACCAAGGGGAATATTTCTTGCAAAGATGGGCACAATAAAGGACAGAAATGGTATGGACCTAACAGAAGCAGAAGATATTAAGAAGAGGTGGCAAGAATATACAGAACTGTACAAAAAAGATCTTCATGACCTGAATAACCATGATGCTGTGATCACTCACCTAGAGCCAGACATCCTGGAGTCCTAAGTCAAGTGAGCCATAGGAAGCATCACTATAAACAAAGCTAGTGGAGGTGATGGAATTCCAGCTGAGTTATTTCAGGTCCTACAGGATGATGCTGTTTAAGTGCTGTGCTCAATATGCCAGCAAATTTGGAAACCCTAGCAATGGCCACAGGACTGGAAAAGGTCAGTTTTCATTCTAATCCCAAAGAAAGGCAATGCCAAAGAATGCTCAAACTACCGCACAATTGTACTCATCTCACATGCTAGCAAAGTAATGCTCAAAATTCTCCAAGCCAGGCTTCAGCATTGCATGAACTGTGAACTTCCTGATGTTCAAGCTGGTTTTAGAAAAGGCAGAAGAATCAGAGATCAAATTGCCAACATCCACTGGATCATATAAAAAGCAAGCGCATTCAAGAAAAGCAGCTATTTCTGCTTTATTGACTATGCCAAAGCCTTTGACTGTGTGGACCACAACAAACTGTGGAAAATTCTTAAAGAGATGGGAATACCAGACCACCTTACCTGCCTCCTGGGAAATCTGTATGCAAGTCAAGAAGCAACAGTTAGAACCCTACATGGAACAATGGACTGGTTCCAAATTGTGAAAGGGGGTACGTCAAGGCTGTATATTGTCACCCTGCGTATATAACTTATATGCAGAGTACATCATGAGAAATGCCAGGCTGGAGGACGCACAAGCTGGAATCAAGATTGCCGGGAGAAATATCAATAACCTCAGATATGCAGATGACACCACCCCTATGGCAGAAAGTGAAGAACTACAGAGCCTCTTGATGAAAGTGAAAGAGGACAGTGAAAAAGTTGGCTTAAGACTCAACATTCAGAAACGAAGATCATGGTGTCCGGTCCCAGCACTTCATGGCAAACAGATGGGGAAGCAGTAGAAACAGTGAGAGACTATTTTCTTGGGCTCCTGAATCACCACAGAGGGTGACTGCAGCCATGGAATTATAAGACGCTTGCTCCTTGGAAGAAAAGCTATGACCAACCTAGACGGCATATTAAAAAGCAGAGACACTACTTTACCCACCAATGTCCATCTAGTCAAGGCTACGGTTTCTCCTGCAGTTCTGTATGGATGTGAGAGCTGGACTGTAAAGAAAACTGAGCGCTGAAGAATTGATGCTTTTCAACTGTGGTGTTGGAGAAGACTCTTGAGAGTCCCTTGGACTGCAAGGAGATCCAACCAGTCCATTCTAAAGGAAATCAGTCCTGGGTATTCGTTGGAAGGACTGATGTTGAAGCTGAAACTCCAATATTCTGGCCACCTGATGTGAAGAACTGACTCACTGGAAAAGACCCTGATGCTGGGAAAGATTGAAGGCAGGAGGAGAAGGGGGCGACAGAAGATGAGATGGTTGGATGGCATCACCAACTCAATGGACATGAGTTTGAGCAAGCTCTGGGAGCTGGTGATGGACAGGGAGGCCTGGCGTGCTGCAGCCCAAGGGTCACAAAGAGTCAGACATGACTGAGCCACTGAACTGAGCTGACGGACCACAGCAAGGCAGAAGCAGACTCCCGGACGTAAGAACAGACTCATGGGTAGCAGTGCGGGTGGGAGGGGGAGGGACCAGACAGGAGTAGGGAATGGGAGGCGCAGACTGCCATGTATAAATCAGCTATGAGGGTGTACCATATGGGACAGGGAGTACAGCCTATATTTGCTAATAACTATAAATGGAGTGCAATCTTTAAAAGTTGTGAAACGCTGTGTTGTACATCTGAAACACTGTACATCAACTAAACCTCAATTCATGAAGTTATATAAACTTTTTTAAATGTTTTAAAGAATATAAGAAATGTGTAAATCCGGTTAAATTACTTCACTAACATTAGGAAGCATAACATGTTACAACCTGAGTGTGATCACCTGTAACAGGGTGATGGAAGTGGTCTAGGTCCTTCTGAGCTGCGGGGAGAAATGCAGAGAGGGCCTCGGGCCAGTGTCCACCCATCGAGTGGTTCCCAGAAAAGACCTCAAGGGCAAAGGTCATCCTGACCTGCACACAAGAGGCCACATGCATTCCAGACGCAGGGGACCGCCTTCTTGATTCCAGGACTGTGTCTGTGGTTGTAACAACGCTTATTTTTTGTCAGTGTTTTCCATGTGCAAATAGCTATAAATTAACGAGCATTGTAAATAAACAGCAAAGGGGCTGGACATACGCAAGGGGGGCGGGGAGACGGTGAGTGTCTGAAGCCCCGCTCCTCAGGGAGTGGGCACAGGAAGATGGGTGAAGATACTCCGGGTGGGAGGGTCCCGGTGGACGGGCCCCAGCTGAAGGGCAGGATGCCGGAGAGCAGTGAGCCTGCGGGACCCACCAGCAGAGCGATCGTGTTTATGAGGCTTCTTTTCTTCCTTGGTCTCTTTTCTCTAAAGAATACCAAGGAGGAGACGGGGAGCTTACACATTAGTGGAGAAACTGCAGTTTCCCGAGAGCAGGAGACTCGTATTCCGCGGACCACCTGGGGAGTGCGTGACACGTGTTTGACGGGAAGGGGGTCTCATCGGCTCCGCCCACAGTCCCATCAAACACCTTCGCCGGCCGCGTGGGCGAGGCTGACCGCGGACGAGGAGCCTCCCGGAGTCAGGCCGGTTCGGGGCAGGACCTCCGCTGCTCCCACCGTCCCTTTGGCCTCCCCAGGCCATGCTGTTTAGGCCGGACCCTGACCCTCACGTCCAGGCCATGGCCCAGGGTCGCTGGGAATTCCAGCGCTGTGCTGACCGGGGACTTCTGTGTCACAGTCCTCCCAGAGGGCTGAGGCTGGGCCCCACGCTTGCTCGGTGCTGTATGGACCGAGTGGTGTCCCTGCCGCCCTCTCCTGCCCGTGACATCGTGCTGCTACTACGGGCCAGTGCGACTCCGTTCCCACATCCTGACTCCCCGCCTTGGGGGCAACGCCGCAGAGCGAGGGGCCCACGGCAGCCACCTCTGGCGTGCCCCGGGGTCTTGGGAGGCCTTCCTTCCCTGCCCACACTGAGCTTCCGACACCAGCAGGGGCTCCCTCGGGGAGGGTGGGGTAGGGGGCGGATTCCAGGCAGGAGACCCGCGGGTCGAAGTCTGGAGGAGCGACCTAGCACGTGAGGCTGCTGGGAGCCTGGGAAGGGACGCGGAAGCGGCGGGGACCCTGGGGCTCCATCTGCGTCCAGTGGCCCCTGGCGTGCTCTGATCTGCGGAGAGCTGGCCAAGACTGGGGGGCTATGTCTTTGCACACGGCATTGGGTCGCCAGCTGAGGGGCTGGCACAGGGTCCTCCTGGAGGGGACGCCAGCGTGGCGGGCAGACGCCAGCGTGGCGGGCCGAGAGCCCCAAACCCGCCTTGCCGGCGCTCCCAAGACCACGGCAAAAATGATCCTCACACAGAACGAGGGCAGAGCAGGGAGAAGCCAAGCCCGGGGGGCCCTGAGGAGTGTGCTGTGCAGGAGGTGAAGGCAGAGGGCTCCTCTGCCCCGAGGAGCTGGGGCGCGTGGGCACACTCAGTAAGGCCGTCACCCCCGACCCGAGCTCACTTCCCGCCGCGTCCGGGCTCACCCCACGCCCCCTCCCCTCCGCCGCGCCCACCTTCGCAGAAGACCTCCCTCCACACATCTCTCCTCTCTCCCAAAACGCCCTCTGCAGCCCCAGCAGCCGTCTCTCTCTGCGTCATCACACTCAACACTCCCCACGGCGTTTCTGCTGCCATGGCCGCGGCTTTGCTACGGCCATTCAACTCCTTCACAGCTTCCTCACAAGTCGACCTTCCAACCTCAATCATTTCTGTGCTTTGCTCTGAATTTCCTCCAACTTGCCGACATCCTTTTTGGCTTCTCAGGTTTTAAATGCTTGTATGTACTTGTTAGGACATAGCAGGCATTAGAAAGAAGTTGGATGAGATTCAAGCCACAGTCATCATAGGAAACCAAGTTCAAAAGCCCTTAATGAAACCAAGGAAAAGGGAGAGAAAAAGAAATCGCAATAACGACCAACAGACAACACCTTTCCTAATTCAGGACAAGATGACGAGAAAATCAGTGATGTGGCCCAAAACAACTACATGTTACAAAAGAGAATATAGCAAGTCTTTATGGAAAACACACAGGAAGATAAAGATCGGTAATTGAACAGGGAACACAGATCCTGACCCCAGTGGTACAGTGTTGGGTCTTTGGAGGTTTTAAACCAACATGCTCAACACTGCGTGTCTCAGGGGACAGACTTCTAACTGTGGTGAGCTGCTTCAGCTGTGTTCAAACCACCAGTCCCAGGCAGTGATTACAAGTTTCACATCCTTTTCCCAGGGTGGTGGCTACGTTTTCATGTGAACTTTAAAAGGAATTGGGGTCGGCTTTAACTAAAGTTTTGGAAGAAAAAAACAGTTTTGAACTGCAAACTTAGGAAGAAGTCCCTGCTTTCGTTTTTTTTTTTTTTTTTTAAACACTGACCCATGGGCTGTTCTCCCCTCAGACCCGTGCGTCCTGCCCCAGGGTCACCACCTTCGAGGGATGGGTGGGCAGCAGGGATCAGGGACTAAACCAGCACCCTCAGGAAGGAATCATGATCCACGCAAGGGGAACAGCACACAGCAGCATGGAGGGAGCGAGACCCCCTTCCCGAGCAGGAGAAAGGACCCTGAAGCAGGCGAGGACCACACAAGGCCCACCTGGTCGAAGATCCATCAACCCTGTGAAACCAGCTGTCTTAACACCCGGTCAGAACATCCTGCTGCGGGCTCAGACCAGTCGTCCACTGGGAGCAAAGTGCCCCAGCAACTGGGTGGAAAGGCCAGACTGCTCCAGACTGCCCACGGCCCTCCCTCCGCCTCTAGGAGGGCAAGTCCCTGGCCCCCGTCCTGTCTGCTCTGTGCCTCCCTCAACAGAGAGGCGGTCCTGTGACCTTCCTCCCCCAGCACCGCCGCCGACCCTGAGGGAACCAGCCTCGCATGCATCTCGGCACCAGCCCTCCTGAAGCCTGAAGCTGCCCGAGGGAAGTATATTGGTCCATGTCCCCGTTTCCAGACACAAGCTCCTAACACCCCCACATTTCCTGAGGGACAAGGATGACGGCACCTCTGCTCTAACGCGGCGGCTCTCGGGGCCCCTGGGGGCTTCCGAACAGGCTGGTCACCAGAGAGAGCAAACCTTGATCAGAAGCCTGAACTCTCAGCTGCAGCCTCCACGTCTGGGGGTGGGGGGAGAGGGTGGACACTGAGCTCAGCCCCAACAGCAGGGGTCCGGTCGTCACGCAGCCAGTCAATCACAGACCCTGCACAGGAGTCCACGACACCCCCACTGCAGGGCTGGCCGAGCTTCCGAGCTGGTGGGGATGGGGGCTGGAGCCCCGTCCCTGCTCGTCTCCGCCCCTCCATCTGCATTTCCCTGAGTTGTGTCCTTTAGAACATGGAATATAATGGGGACGAAGCTCAGTCAGCCCGAGAAGAGGACCAAGCACATGGCCTGTGTGAGACACCGACACCTGCCCCCAGCACAGCCTGACCAGCCGTGAGCTCTGACCACACGTGCGGGGAGCGCTGGGCACCTCGGCCTGCCCGGCACAACCCCCAGATCAGCAGTCAGACGGCTGACACAACTGGGAGGACGTGATGCACGTAAACCACCCTTCAGGGACCAATTTCAAATAAAACCGAAGACACAGGCGGAAGGACCAACGCGGCCCACGGCCACCCCACCCACGCCCGGGGCCTCCTCCCGGCCCACAGCTGCTCCCTTCCAGGGTCTCGCTTTACTTTCCACCCTGTGGTGGTCAGGGATTTCCCCGTGGCTCAGCTGGTAAAGAATGGGCCTGCAGCGCAGAAGGCCATCTGAAATACAGGAGACCCAGGTTCAATCCCTGCGTAGACTCAGGAAGATCCCCTGGAGAAGGAAATGGTAACCCACTACAGTGTTCTTGCCTGGAAAATTCCAAGTTGGAAGCAGAATTACATTAAATAATGCCATTGAGTATTTCGCAATATACGCCCAAGATCCAAGGTAATGCATTTAACCAGCCAGCCGTGGGTGGGGAATGGAAAACAACACGGCTTGCTTACTGAACCGCTGCTTTCTTTAGTATTTCCCTTGTCTGCCTGGCTTTGCTAAAATTCAGAAGCAAAGCCAAACATCTGTTCTGGAAGACTGTGATCTGACAGGAGCCTTGATCCTGCAGTGACACAAACACCAATGCCAGCGCAGTAAACCTTCTACACACCTTTCCGAGTTTTCTTGCATTTCTGCACTCAGAGGTTCCCATGTCTGACACCTGAGGTCTATTAATACTTTGTTTTCAAGGAAGGATGGGTCTTGCCAAGGGTACAACAGCAGACAGTAAAGCCACAGAAATGTCCTTAATTATAATAAGATAGTCACCTATAAGCAGTGTGCTTGCATGAAATGCCATTGCTCTGAGATAAAATGTTGTCCACAAATGAGAGTGTGAAGAAGCTGCTTTATATTTATTTTTTAAATGAAAAGTTAGACTAGCAATGCACATTCAGGAACTGGTAAATTACTGTTTTTTCTGACTTCAGGTAAAATAACTGAAGGGGAGGCAGAAGCTATTTGTAGGAACAGCGTCCTCACACCTTCAAAAGGTGCTTGAGTCTGCATAGTAATGGCTGAGTCCCATAGTAATGCTTGTTACTATTCATATTTTTTTAAAAAGGGAAAGGAAGCAAGGTCAGGAGTCACTAAATAACACGGCAGGTACTATATAAACTGTGCAGAGAAGGGGGCTGGCATGTGTGGGCGGGCTGTCTTCACGCAGCAGGACACCGACCCTGTTAGGCACTGTCCCGGTGAAACCACAGATGAGAAGGGCCCCGAGGGCTGGGGGCGCCGCCCAGATACCTTTCAGGTTCCTCGGTTTCCTCCACTTCACGTTCTGGGCATCTGAGCTGGCGGGTGTCTCCGTTTTCTGTAATCACTGCCTTTCCTGGGGCGTGAGATGCTCTTGGTTCCGGAGGGCAGAGGCCAGTGGTGGGGGCTCTGATATAGGTCTGCAGCCCCTGAGAGCACCCTGGCAGGAGTGTGGAGTGACGCCCGAGAGGACACATCCTCTGTGGCTGAGAGGGATCCGGAGGAAGACCAGGACACGTGTTTGGCCACCACCCTGCTCTCTGCCAGCTGCACTAGACGTGCCCCAAACTCAGGCACGAAGTCCCAGCTTACCTACAATTAAATGACGAGGCCACGGAACAGGCAGCTAGCTTGGCCCCAAGAGGACACAGTGCCAGGCAGATGCTTGAGGTTACCATCCACTTAATGCACACAAAATACAGCTCTATGAATCAATCACCCCAAAGTGCGTTTTCTAAACAAGTCCTCGAGTGTCTGTGGTTTACATATTTACCAGAATAATCACACAGCAAGACACAAGGGTCTCGGACAAGCAGGGCTGGTCCTGCCCTTCACAACGGCGCCGATCTTGTGGCCCTGCTCCCCAGAAGCACCAGAAATGCAGCCAAACACTGGAGCAGCTTAGAGTCAGCATGAGGGGCTCCAGGCGCCGGACGGTGGGGCTCCGACAGGCAGGGGGTGCAGACGCGGGTCCTGACACCTACACAAAGGTGGACGAGGACCTCAGAGTGCCCGGCAAGGGCAGAACCACCGCCTCCACCCACAAGTGGGCCAGAAAGGCCTGCCCTTGCCGGGCTGGGGGCCCCTTGTCTTCAGGCTCTGGAAGGAAGCAGGAATCTCTCTGGCGGGAAAGGGCCCCAGCGTGTGCACCACACAAGCTAACTATCACGTCCGCACACAGTGGACTCTCGTGTACTTAACACTCCAGCTGGAATCACTCTCCTTAAAACCACTTGGGGGAACGTTTCCAACAGTGAGGGGTTTGGGGTCTCCCAAACGATTCTCCCAAGAAGAAGGGAAACATCGAAGGTAAGTTCACAGTGACAATTATAAGCCACACAGAACATGAACCGTAAAGAAGAGATGTCAGCAAGGTTCAAAAGAAAAGGCAAACAGGACAATTAACACCATAAAACTGAGACAGTGTCATCATCTGAAAGAGACTCTAACAGTAGAAATTAATGAAAAGGTAAATAATAGAGAACAATGACAGAAACCCAGAGCTGGTCGACTGAACAGTAAACCCAGAAGACATCCAATCAGGATTCTCAGGAGAGCAGAGAGGGCAGAAATAAGCACCATCAGGAGCAAAGAAAGGACGCGGCAGCAGACACAGCAGAGATTCACAAAATCATGAGAGAACGCTGTAAATAATGCAAAATAAACATAATTGGAAAACGTAAAGGAGATGCATCATTCTCGGGAAAAAATACGAAGTTCCAAAGCTGAACGGAGGAGACTAGACGCCGACTGCTGTCCCAACACCGAGCGGCTCCCGGGGGGCCAGCACCCCAGCACCATCTGCTCTCTGTCTTACTCGGGTTTTCCCACAGTCGGGAGACCCCTGGATAGTAGAACTGGACATCAAAAACACGAGAAAGAAAAATAAGTGAATCTCACTCCTCGAAAAATACTAGCAACTGAGTCCAACAAAAGTTCACAGCCAAAGCGTCTAACCCAGAATTGCAAAAATGCTCCTACAGCGGGGAGGCTGTCCATGCCGTTTGTTTTACCGAGAGATAAAGAGAGGAAAGGTCCAACAGCATTTCAGAGATCAAGAACGAGCGTTTCATCCATTCAAATTTTTAAAAATTTTAAGAAACTAAGAATACAACTTCCTTAATTCAGTAAAGGTTTTCGGCTAAAAATCGTTCAGCAAACCTCATTCCTTTGGAAAACGAAACACTGAAAAAGTGAAGGGTGAGTAGAGTCCTTTAATTTAACAGAGGATCCAACAAGACTTATAGTAAGAAAAATTACAAGATCAAACCAGTCGATCCTAAAGGAAATCAATCTTGAATACTCACTGGAAGGACTGATCCTGAAGCTGAAGCGCCAGTACCCTGGCCACCTGATATGAAGAGCCGACTCATTTGAAAAGACCCTGGTGCTGTGAAAGATTGAAGGTGGGAGGAGAAGAGGATGACAGGATGAGATGGTTGGATGGCATCACCGACTCGATGGACATGAGTTTGAATAAATTCTAGGAGTTGGTGATGGACAGGGAGGCCTGGCGTGCTGCGATTCATGGGATCGCAGAGAGTCGGACACGACTGAGTGACTGAACTGAACTGAACTGAATGTTTACTATTTTCCCAGCTTTATTAAGATATAATTGACAAGCAACATCGTCTAAGTTTGAGGTGTACAACGTGGTGATGTGATGGTGACCACAGTAAGATTAGTTAACACGCCACCACCTCACACTGTTACTGTGCGTGTGTGCGTGTGCGTGCATGCGTGTGTGCACGTGCGTGCGTGGACATGCATGCGTGTGCATGCATGCGTGTGCGTGTGTGGTGCACGTGAGGCCTGCTGTCAGCACACTCACGTCTGTAACACAATGCCAAAGCCGTGCTCACCGGGCTGACTCGAGGTCTGCAGTACTTACTCATCTTCCAGCTGGAAACTTCAGCCTCTGACTGTCTCCCTGTTGCCCCCGACCCTGGTAAACGGCAGTCTACTCTTGGTTTCTACAGGTTTGGTTTTCCAGAAACGACGAGGAGGAGCGATCGATCATACAGTCGTTGTATTTTGTATTTTTCTGCCTGACTATTTCACTTCCCGTAATACCCTCAAACTTCATTATACTGTTGCCAGTGGCAGGGTTTCCTTATTTTTATGGCTGAATAATAATCCATGCATACATAAAATAAAACATCATAGAGAAAAATACGGATAGACTTGATGAGATTAATTTTTAAATTCTATCCAGTAAGAAGATACCATATAAATAGATAAAAATTAAGCTGTATCTTTATCTTTGTAACATATATAATGAACTGAAAAGAATTAGTAGTCATATATGATACTTTGTTATGATTATATAACGGAGTATTACCCTATATGCAATATACAGTATATGTAAAAGTATTTGACATTTGTATGTAAGTCATTATATTTACATATTTTAATAAAATACAGCTGACCCTTGAACAGCACAGGCTTGAACTGCAGGGTTTGGGGTAGTGAACCCCAGAGGCCGGTGGCTGGCTCAGCCGTAGAAGTGAACACGCAGATACTGACTATACAGTCACCTGCAGAGCATCGCCTGTGGGAGCGCCGTGGTTCCCACGCGGTTCCAGGGTGAGCGCACGTGTCCATGTAAAACGTGTACAGCATTCACAGCGCACACATCGTGTAACACACAGGACGCTGCAAATCCTACGTGTGCGCCACGGATAAGACACCAAGTGTGCCCACAGGCTCCCAGCTCCAGCCCCTGCAGCCTTCCTGCCTCACCTCAGGGACAGACACACTGAGCAGCTGAGTGGGGCGCACAGCCCAGGCTCACTGAAGACTGAGGGTCACCCTCGGGCCGGGACCTGGGCCGCCCGCCTGCACGCCACAGGGAATAGCAGGTGACTCCTCTGAGAAGAAGGGTCCCCTGGGGAAACCCAAAGGAAACAGGCAAAACGAAGACACTGGAAAGCTATCAGCCTCTGGCGGCCGCGGCTGCGTGGACAGTGCACCCCGCCCAACGCGCACCCAGAGGGACACAGGCCTCACGCTGAAAGCTTGCGCGCCCTGGGCCATTTTGCCCTGTCGTGTGGCTTCTAGGGTTTCCCAGGTGGCTCCAGTGGTGAAGAACCCGGCGGCCCGGGCAGGAGATGTAAGACACAGGTTCCATCCCTGGGTCGGGAAGATCCCCTGGAGGAGCGCATGGCAACCCACTCTGGTGTTCTTGCCTGGAGAAGCCCATGGACAGAGGAGCCTGGTGGGCTGCAGTCCACGGGGCGCACAGAGTCAGTCACGCCTGAAGGGCCTGAACATGCACGCACGCACACACGCACACCTGGCTTCCAACAACAACAAGTAAATTACAAAGCACATTACATGGCAAAAAAAGCAAAACAGAAACAAAGACAAAGTGAGATCAAAACGAGACTCAGGCAGAACAGAGACTGGGATGACCAGGCCAGAGATTTCAAATCTCTATCGTCAATTTGCTAAGGTCGCTAATGGAAAAAGGGATAGCATGTAACAACCGCTGGGCAAAGTAGAGAAATGCAGATGCTCAAGAAGAACCAAAAAGAAATGCTAGAAGCTGGAGCACTGTAGTGGAGACGGCGAACGCCTGGGCGGGACAGGGCTGAGGGGGACCCCTCGAAGCTGCTCTGCAGAGAGAGAGAGACAGGCGCAGCAACCCAGGACCCGGGGGCGGCTGCAGAGGCGCACCTCCGACACGGACAGGGCGCCACTGCAGACAGGACGGCTGGAGAGGCTCAGAGTGCGCGTGCCACGGAACACACTCAGGGAGCTCAGGGAGCGCCCAGCAGAGCACGCGCCCTCAGAGTCGCACGGCAGCTCCCACTGCACGACATGCAAGGCAGAGAAGAGCAGCTCCGGGCGCAAGGAGAGACCTGCCCCACGTGAGCAAGGAGAGAGCGGAGGAAGCCTTCAGTGAGCCAGGCAGAGAGCACCCGCACCATCCGCGCCGTTCCGCAGCCTGCGGAAGTAAAGCAGAAACCGAGACTCAGATGTGAGAAAGGAGCGAACTTGCCCACAACTGAGCCGCCTTGAAAGAGACGTTGAAAGAAGCTCCTTAGAGGGAAGGGAAGCGACGTGGGTGAGAAACTTAGAGGAAAGTGAAGTTGCTCAGTCGTGTCCGACTCTTTGCGATCCCGTGGACTGTGGCCCACCAGGCTCCGCTGTTCATAGGATTCTCCAGGCAAGGATACTGGAGCGGGTTGCCATTTCCTTTTCCAGGGGATCTTCCAACCCAGGGATTGAACCCGGGTCTTTGGCATTGCAGGCAGACACTTTACCATCTGAGCCACCAGGGAAGCCCATTTCTCTGCAAAGTAGGTGAGAAACTTGAATCTATGTAAAGAAATGCAAGTATCAGGGAGGCGCCTGCAGGGGCCCAGGGATCCTGCCGGGAGCATCCGAGGAGGACCCAGAAGCTGAAATACACCTGCTCGTTAATAAGGGCCAAGGAAAGTGAGGATAAAAGTACATTATCCCCTACAATGTGTTGACTGCTTCTCCCTGAAGTGGTTCATAATACCATTAATACAAAGAAACAATTGGAAGCTACAAATAGTCAATATTTACTCTCTCGGAAAACCTCTGGCCAGACAGAGACCTGAGTACTTAGGTCCAGAAAAAGGAATCAAATTTCTGTGGATTTGGCTCTTGTAAGGTCAGCTCTCAGCTCTCCCTAAGTCTTTGCCACGAGACTTTTCCCAATGACACCCTTTCCTGCCAATGACTAAGCTCATGTTTGAGAAGGTAGCTCAGACAGTAAAGAATATGCCCGAAGTGCACGAGACAGGTATTTGATCCCTGGGTTGGGAAGATCCCCTGGAGAAGGAAATGGCAACCCATGCCAGCATTCTCGCCTGGAGAATTCCATGGATGGAGCAGCCCGGTGGCCTACAGTCCACGGGGTCACAGAGAGTCGGACGCGACGCGACCACTGGTCCCTTTACCAATGCTTCCATCTTGCAAAGCTCTTCCTCGTCACACGGTCTGGGGGCTTCCTGTATAGACAGCACTTGTTAGAAGCCTCCTGGAAAGTAAAGGCACCAGAAGCAAGCCTAAAGGAGATCAGTCCTGAACAGTCACTGGAAGGACTGATGCTGAAGCTGAAGCTCCAATACTTTGGCCACCTGATGGGAAGAGCTGACTCATTGGAAAAGACCCTGATGCTGGGAAAGATTGAAGGCGGGAGGAGAAGGGGACGACAGAGGATGAGATGGTTCAATGGCATCACCGATGTGATGGACGTGGGTTTGAGCAACCTCCGGGAGTTGGGGATGGACAGGGAAGCCTAGCGTGCTGCAGTCCACGGGGTCGCAGAGAGCTGGACACAACTAACTGAAAGGAAGATGCAGTTAAAGACGCCAAGAGATCCTGAAGCTGGACAGGCGACCTGAGGACATGTGCCGCCGCCAGGACCCACGGCAGGCCAGCGCAGCCTCTGTGGGGCTTGCGAGGCTAGCTTGCTTCTTTCACTGAAGGGCTCGCCCAGCACCAGAGGGGGAGGGGCCAGGGCAGGGATGGGGGAGGGGAGGACTCTGGGAAGGGGACAGGCCGGCCGCCGGCACCGCGCCTCACACTGCTGCCCTGCACCACCACACACACAATTTCCATACAGTTAACTAACCCCCAGAGCACCCTATAGGCTCCTTATGATCAGAAAATCTTCAAAACACTTTATCTGAGTTACAAGGTTTTACAAACCAACAGCCCGTGAAATGTCCAAAGCAGTCTTTGGTTAAATAAGAAGTGGTTGAGTGGCACAGGAAACAGGAGACGAGTGATGAAGCCGATGCGTCCAGGAGCACTTTGCAGGATGAAGCGCGAAGAACAGAAAGGGGCGCGGGGCTGGGGGCGCCCGTGACCCTTTCATCCGTGTCTGCCCTCGCCCCGCCCCCCTGACTCCGCACCTCTGCAGAAACCGGAAAACACAAAGCAAAGAGTGCTCCACCTCTGGGTCTCTCCAGTTCCTGCTAACCAGGGGCCGGGTTTAAATCACGCAGCCCCAAGGGGAGAACAGACATCAGGGGCCGGGAGGAGGGCTCAGCCAGTGCTGAGGATGACCCTGCGTGAGGGCTCGGGGCCCAGTGAGTGAGAGTCGGTCGGTCCTGTGTGACTCTGCGACCCCAGGACTATACAGTCCAGGGAATTCTCCAGCCCAGAATACTGGAGCAGGCAGCCGTTCCTTCCTCCAGGGAATCTTCCCAACCCAGAGATAGAACCCAGGGATTGAACCCAGGTCTCCCACAGTGCAGACAGATTCTTTACCAGCTGAGCCAGTAGGGAATCCTCAGAATACTGGAGTGGGTGGCCTATCCCTTCGCCAGGGGATCTTCCCAACCCAGGAATCGAACCGGGGTCTCCTGCATTGCAGGTGGATTCTTTACCAGCTGAGCTATCATTACAAAGATGCCTATTAAATCAGACTCATCAGTGGAGTGCAAGGCGCAGGGGAGAAGCTGAGATGACCCTAATCCTCACCCCAACCCAGACGACCCCAAGGGGGCTGGCCTGGGCGCTGGAGGTGGGGTGTTGGATGCCCAGGGAAGGTGTCCTGAGCTGCACACAACCTCCAGACGTTCGGCTTAAGTAGAGGAAGCCCTGAGGAGGTGACCGGGGCTGCCCTTCCCTCTCAGTGGGGCGGGCAGGAGCCGAGAGGAGGAGCAGGACCACAGATGAGCCCTGTGGGGCGACTTCCGAGCACACCTCCCACTTTTAGAACCAAACGGGCCTCCTGTCGAATGCCCTGTGCCGGGCCCACACCCGAGCACCGACCCCAACTTCCACCAGAGGCTCATGCTGACACCACCCGAACGCACAGCTCGGCGTGTGGACCCGCCTCGCAAGAGCCGAGGCTTTTCAGAAACCTGGACTCCAGCACCAGCGTCTTTTTCTGGTGAAGACACGGAGAACAAGGGAAGCTGAGCCAGCCTCCGCGTCAGGCGGCTCCAAGTGGCTGCAGAAATAATTGCTTTTATTTTTAAAAAAGAAAACTGGAAAGATGTTTGCATTCTTCGGATTTCCACTTTTCCACCTTCCAGCGGTAAAGACCGTGGCACGCAGACAAATGCTGGGGAGGCACCCGGGAGGCACCCAGAATTGCCGGTGGGGCCGGCCCGGGTCAGCCGTGCGGACACTAGCAAGAAAGAGAGAGAGAGGCCTGAGGCACGCGGGCAGCCAGGGAGGCGAGAGCAGTCGGACACGCCTGGGACGCGAGCCGCCTCCCGTCCCTGCGTCCCGTCGGAAGGGGTTCCAGAGGTTGCCTAGCAGACGCCTCCGGTTCTGTCTTTCGGGGCTGGAGGGACCCGTGGGGCGAGCGGCTCTTAATCACTGCACAACTAGTTGGTGATGCTGACACAGCCAGTTAAGCCCAGACCTGGGCAAAACCTAAGCCCATGGTCCTGACGCTGCCTCTCCCCGGGCACCGCCCTTCCGGTCACTGAGTCCACCTGGAACTTTCCCAGGAGGCGCATTCCCCACACTGTCCCCGTGGTAACGACACCAAGCCTGCCGACACCGTGCACCTGGACGAGGCGGGGAGCCGGCAGCGCCTGCGGGACGGGGCCCCTGTGCCTGCGGGACGGGGTCCTCTGCGCCTGCGGGACGGGGCCTCTGCGCCTGCGGGACGGGGGCGGGCTTTCCTGCGAGGACCCCTCGCCCCCCACCGCTGTACTCTGCCCTCCCCGGGCATGGGAGAAGACGGTCTCCACCCAGGGAGATGCGGTTCTAGCTTAACCTCAACCCTCCTGGGTCAGCAGAGGGGCGGGCCACCCGCCTACAGTCAGGCCAGGGAGGGCGGGGGCCCCCGGCCGGGGTAGGACCCCAGACACATCACTGACCAACACGGAACAAGGGCTTTGCGCCCGCTCCACGCACAGCGAGCGCACCAAGCTCTCTGTGGGGTATCAGAAGGACCCCTGGGAGCCACGCACCCCAGAGCCTGCTCGGTGGACTTCGGCAGACGGGCAGCTTCCTTCCCTCCCAGGAGGTCTTCCGTCTGGGAGGAGGGCCAGGGACGCAGGCGATGACCAGACACATCGCCGCAGCCCCGGGGAAGGAACTGGAGCCTCCCGCCTGCCGGCGCCCAGCACAGGGAGGGCCCGGGGATGGAGGCGGAGCCGGGGCGAGGGGCGGAGCTACGGACGGCGGGACTCCGCAGGACACCGGCCACCTAGACGCCCCTGAGCCATAGGGAACAAGGGAGGCTGCGCCGGGGGTCGGGGTGGGTGAAGCAGGCAGAGCAGGTGCCCTCTTTCCAGCGGCCCAGGGCCCCAGCGTCCTGCCGGCCCACCGGGGGCCCGGCCGCTCCCGGGACTGGTGCCGCCTGCCCACTTCCTCGCTCTCAGCCAGCTGCCCCCGCCGCCTCCCGGCCACTGTCTCGGGTCCCGTGGCCGTCGGCCTCCCCGGCGGACGCTGCCTCATCTCTGCGCCTGCTCACGGAGACCCTCAAATGGCTGCACCAGCAGGCCTGGTGCTCAACCTGTGGCTGAGCCCTGAGCGCCTGGACTCAGGCTTCCCCGCACAGCCGGGTGGCTCCTTGCTTCTGGGCAGACTCTTGGTGCTCAGCCACTTCCAGGGCCCAGGAGTTAGCGCACTGAGGACACAGACCCCCTGCGAACGCCCCAGCAGGTGCCCAGACCTGGAACAAGCACGTCCTTGGGAAGACAGGCCACGCAAACCACGGCTTAAATAGCCTGAGAAGAGCCATGGTGAAAACCGCACAGAATAATTCTGAAGAGTAGGCCCACCCAGAACGCAGGTTTTCACGAATCACACGTGTTCTGCAGCAACATCGCTTCTGCTTCTGTCCTCTTCGAATGGAAGTAAAACCACAAGTCACGTAGCGGAGCCCTGCTCCACACCCCACGGTCACTACCCGGGGCACCATGCCGACACGTGCCCTCTCACTCAACCAGAGAAAGGAATCGCGCAGCAACCCTGACCCGCTTGCATGACTCACCCCGCGGGCCCAGAGCTGACCACTCCAGGTCCTCTGGGGATGGTGAACCAGCTCTGAGGCCTTCTCCCCAGGCGTTCCTACCGCCCACAGGCCATGTACCTGCGTCCTGGCCTGCTTCCCGCCCCACCCCCCCTCCCCGCACACCCTCCTGGTCTCTGCAGCCAGGCTGGGCTCCTTCTTCCACAGGGTTCAGAGGCATCCTCAGTGGGGAATGGCCGGGACCCTGCCCCACCCTGACCCCCCACCGCCCTGCCTGCCTGCTCCTGGCTGGGTGAGTCTGTTTGGTGAGTCCCTGCCCACCAGAAAGGGAAAGCCTACTCATCACTCACACACCCCTGTTCCTGCAAAAAGACACTCAACATGGCAGAGGTCCTGCCAACCTGGCTCCATCCGGCCACACTGGCCCTCCCCGTGCACCATGGCTTCACGGGGTAAGTTTCGCCCCGCACACTGCTGCAGCAGACAGTGCGGGAAGCCCCCAACTGCGGTCGTGTGCGGGGGGCTGGTGAGGACTGGAGGGTGGGACCCGGAGACGCTGCCCCTGCAGGGCACCCGGGCCCAGGGGCCCCCACGCCTGAGAGCTCCAGCCTCCCTCTGCCCGTGCAAAAGGACACAAGGCAGACGTGATGGTGAGCAGGCTGCCCACGGTGGCACAGGAGGGCGTGCTGGGAGGGGCAGGGGTGGTCACTGTCCCCCCCGAGCTGGATGCAGGCAGACCACCCGCGGCCCCTGTGCGGCTCCCCGAGGGGGACCCCAGGCTCCTCTGAACACACTACGTGTGTGGAGGGTGGGAGCCCCATCTGAGCCAGGGAGACACTGGGGCAGGTAGGCACACCGCCTCCTCTCCACTTCTGCGGGCCTGCACACTGGTGCGTGCACACTTGCACATGCCCACACTTGGGTTTGCACGATCACACCCATGCTCCGCACGCTGTCTCAGGCTGCGCTCATACACACACTCCATCGTGGACTCCTGGGTCTCTGGGGTGTCAGGCGCCCCAGGGCTCCTAAACTCAGCACTGCAGACAGCGTCAGCCCCATCGCGAGGCAGGACACAGACCTGAATGGGCGGCGGAGGCCCCACGCGCGCCTGGCGCCTTGGTCTTCTCGCACTTCGATGACGCACAGCACTGGTTACAAAGTGTCTCAGCTGGCGACGCGCTCCCTTCATTTTTCTTCAAATGTGCGTCTCATTCAGTCCACAGATGAATCCAATTAGCATATCACTGTGACTGATTATATATGCCTCGTGTGAATTTACATGTCAGAACTCACACTGAACTTGGACACGGCTTCCAGGCCTCCCTAAACAGCCCCAGGGCACAGCCGGCTCCAAACACAAAGGCTGAAGTTTGCTTCTGCCATGAGTGCCTGGCGTGAGGGAGCACGGGCCCGGAGTGGGCATCGCTCGTGCAAAGGGGAGGCGTGAAGACACGCGCAAGCCTCTCTCTGTCTCTGGCAGGAGGGTCCCCACCTGCATCAGCAGCTGCCGCCTTGGACGGGCCCAGCGGAGGTGGACGCTCGACCTCGGATCAGAGCGTCCTGGGCAGAGAAGTCGAGGGGCTGGTTCAGAGGCAGGACGTTCTCGCAGACAGTGGCATGAACTGGGGCGTGCCGCTGGGGAGCAGGCTTCCTTGCTGAGCGGGTGCCAGCGCTTAGCATGGGCAGCGTCTTCTCACGTAAGTGATCTCTGACTCCGTAGTTGCTTGTCCTCTGCCTTCTGACTTTCTCTTCAGAAGGGAGCAAAACGGAGTCTGGAAATTGGGCTTTGAAAGTTAAGGAAGAACAGACAGCCCTCACTAGAGTCCTCCAGAATCAGTGACCAAGGGGTCTGTGAGTGATGTGGGGGAGATTCTTACACTGATGAAACGGTTCAGCCATTCCTTCATCACCAGACCTGGGGGAGAGCTGGTCCTGCCCACCGGGGAGTGGGTGTCTTCACCCCCGGGGGCTCCGATCTCTGTTGGGGACCTGCCGCAGGGGCACGGCCGGCCAGCGGCCCAGTCCTCTCCCTAGGTCCAGGGTCCTGGCTGTTCCCAGACGGGGACAGACGTTGGGGGGGCTGTTAACCCTGCCCTGTTCCTACCCACTCAGGGCCTGACAGAGCAGTGTCTGTGGGCTCAGGGCTCAGGGCCAGCACTGCAGCGGCTCTGAGGGTTCCCACAGGGGAGGGGGCAGCGGGGGGCCTGTGAAGCTGGGAGGCTCTGGGGGAGGGTCGCTAGCGAGTGGGACAGAGAAGAGAGCATTCGAAGGGGAGAGAGAAGGACGCATCTTCTGCCCAAGTGGGCTTCCCAGAGGGCAAGGAGCCCCGCGCCCCAGTGCAGACACGCTGCCCCTTGAGCTGCGTCACAGACTGGAACAGGGCCTCCCAGGGGCTCAGCGGAAAGAGCCCGCCCACAGTGCAGGGGACCCAGGCCTCATCCCTGGGTTGGGAAGAGTCCCTGGCCGAGGAAATGGCAACGCACTCCAGGATCCTTGCTAGGAGAATCCCATGGACAGAGGAGCCTGCGGACTATAGTCCACGGGATTTCGAGAGTTGAACACAACTTAGCAACTAAACTGCCACCAAAGGGCCTAAACCTGTTTAATGTGGTCAAATAAAACCATTCATGCAGAACAGAGGCGCGCTATGTAAGCTTTTCTGCATGTAAAGGGTGTGTGAGCCCAGCGGAGGATCTGAGGAACCCCCAGCACCAGCGTGTGGCCCTGTGGGGAGGATGTCGGCTGGAAGGGAGCTCGGATGGGGGTCCTTGGATGGGGAGCACCTGGGGAGGAGCCCCTGCCCCACAGGACCCCTGCCCCACAGGGAGCCCACCGCCCCACGGAACCCCTGCCCCATGGGACCCCTGCCCCACGCGGCCCCTCACCCCACGTGGCCCACACACAGCCCCCTGCCCCACGTGGCCTGTCCGCCCCACAGGGCCCGCCTGCCCCACAAGGCCCCCTTGCCCCATGATGCCACCTGCCCCATGGGGAGTCCCCTGCCCCATGCGGCCCCCCGCCCCACGGGGCCCCCTGCTCCACATGCAGCCCCCCTGCCCCACGGTGCCACCTGCTCCACAGGCAGCCCCCCGCCCCACGGGGCCCCCTGCTCCACTCGGGGCCACTGCAGCCAGTCTGCACCCTGAGAACAAGGAGGGAACCCGCCACCCAAGAAGGGATGACGGGGTGGGTGCCCCGCTCCAGGGCAGCTCGGGGGAGTGGAACTTCCACGGGGCTGTGTAGGGCTCACGTCCGCCCCGCCCCCTGCATCCACAAACGTGGAATCACTCTGAGATGCAGTCTTGAGCTGACTGACGTTTCTGAACACCTCCGTGGCTGGTGGGAGAGGCCTGTTGGGCAGCCCAGCTCTCCAGCAGCCAGAGGCCACGGGGGCCCCACGGTGGGCGGCACCCTGGCCTGACACCCCGCGGATGTACCCGCTGACAAAGCTGGGAGCCTGCAGGCCATTCGCCCTGGCGTTTCTGCCGCTCCATCCAGCCTGCCAGCCCCGCGGGCTCACCAGCTGCCCGCGTCTGTGCTCCGAGTCCTGGGTGCCGGTCCAGGCAGAGGCCTGAGGCCCACACCTGTGTCTGCTCAGTGGCCCCACGGTGGTCGGCGGTCAGGGGGATGCTAGTAACCGACCCGAGGAGGGCGGCCCCTTCCAGCTCTGCCTCCCCGGCAGCCTTGTTTCGGTCACCCACCTCCACGGGCCCCTGCAGCCGGGGCCACGTCTCTGCATGGGCCCACTCCACACTGCCCACCCTCTGTCTGGCTGCCCTGGGGAGGATGGGCCACAGACATGGTCGAGTGGCTTTGGAGGGGGGTGCTGGGGGGAAGAGCTGGCAGGGGCGGGGAGGGCTGGCGGCATTCCAGTGGACGGTGGGCAGGACAGTGGGCGCCTGTCTGGGCAGAGCCCATGAGCAGGCACCCCCCCAACCCCGGCAGGGGTGCTGGGCCCCACCCGACCCTCCCTTTCACCCCAGGACGTTCAGGGGAAGGAAACAAGGAGGCCGAGGAACGCCGGCTGTGGGTGTCACGGAGGGCACACAGCCATGCCCTGCTCCAGGCTCTGCAGCCGGGAGAAGGAGCCGGCACCCTGCGGGAAGGCTCACAGATGGCGCTGCTGCCCACGCCCAGGCACAGGCCCGGGGGTCACCGCGCCTGGCGAGCCCTGCAGGATGAGGCTGCCGTTGCGGGCGGGGACGGCTGCGGCTGCACGGGCTCACCACCGCCGGGTCTCCGCCGGCAAGGGGCGGCTCGAGCTGCCTCCCCGAGGGCGTGGGGCTGCTTGCGACGCCACGAGACTACCTATACTGCTTCATCCCGTGGGAGGAAGCCCTATCGCTGCTCTCACTGAAGACTTCATTTTGAATTGGCTTTTTCTGACTGTGCAATTGTAATATGAGGTGTTGACCGAGAGCAAACCATCTTTAGGGAAGAAAGGAGTAGCTGTACAAGCACCTGGATCAGCCCCAGGGCTCCGACCCCCGGGCCTGCTTCCCGGCTCTTCCGTGGGCAGCCGGTCGCACCCTGCAGACCATGGGCGACTCGTTTGCTGACTGATCTACGTCTCACACATTCATCGTCACCCCGAGAGTGTGGTCCCATAACACGGCCACCCACCGTGTCTCCTCCATGCCCTGAGGCACACGCTGAGTTATCACAGAGTTGTGTCTCAGGGCCAGGTGGACTGGGGCCCAACGGCCCGTGTGAGTTAGATGGATTTGGGGGTGTCAATGTCCACTGTGAGTTAGATGGACTGGGGTACCAGAACGCCCTGTGAACTACATGGACTTGGGGTGCAGTGTGCCCTGTGAACTGTATGACTATGTTCACAGCATGTCCTGTGAACTTGGGGTACGGCATGCCTTGTGAATTAGAAGTTCACTTTCAGTAACGGCTGTCGGAGCCTCAGGGCCGCTGTGCAGGAGGAAACGAGCGAGTGGTGGGAGCCAGCCCCGGGAGACAGCCTTGGCCGCAGCAGCCTGACAGCGAGACCCACCTGTGCCCACCGTCCCCGCCAGCTCCTCAGGGCCTCCTGCCGAGCGCCACGGGCTCAGGCTGGCCCCCAAGGCCGGGGCCCGGCCCCTCCCAGCAGGCCTTCAGCAAGCGGTGCTTCTCCTGCCCCTTGTCCCAACATCCACAGGCCCTGCCCCAGGCCAGCCAGGTGACCAGGCGGGCAGAGGGCTGCGGGTAAGGCCAGGAGGAAGGGGGTGGACTGCTGATGCCGACAGGCCCGTGGGAAGACTCCGTTAGATGTTATGTGCTGGGCATCACAGGGCTTCTGAAGTTACTGCATTGGAACAATTCGAGAATCAGAGACCTGAGCATCACCTCGCGTCAGGAAGGAAGCCCCGCTCCCACGTGGGCCCAGGCTACCCTGCCCAGCACCGTTGGGGCCCGGCAGGGGCGGGCTGCGAGCCTCAATGCAGACCCCGCAGGGCACCTGCTTGCCCACAGGGGCCGCCTCTCTCCAGCCACACAGGCACGTCTCATCTCAGAGACTCGCAGCCCCAGAGAACACGGCCAGTGTGCATGAGCCTGTCTGCACAGCACCTCCTGCCTCCCCGACAAGCTCCCCTCCGCTGGGCCCAGCCGGAGAAGGGGCCCTCGGCCTGGGCGTTTCCCACACGTCAGCACACGCCAGCTGCGTCTCCAGGGCCTGCGGCCAGCTCCTCAGCACCGAGCTCATCCACGATGCCACCATGTCCCATCCGTGACGCGAGGCCCCATCACCCAAATGCCTCGAGAGTGTTTCCCGACTCCCCACCGGGCCACCCCACCCACTGGACGACCCTCACGTGGAAGCCGGGAACTGTCCGAAGTTAATGCTGCAGGTCCCATCCCACCATCGCCCGTGAAGCCCCAGGGCTCTCTCCTCAGGCTGCCCCCTCCAGAAAGCCCTCCCTGCCTCTTCAGGATGTCTGGGCCCAAACGTCTCTTTCAGGCCCAGTGAAGACAAGGGCAGTTCTCCCTGGTTCTCTGTGGCCCATGGCACTCTGCACAGAGCGGGAAAGAGAAGGAAGGGGAGGGGCCGATAAAGGAGAAACTACAAAACCCACCTGGACGCCACAGATGACTCCAGGATGGGCTGGGCGCCACGCCGCCGGCTCCCAGACCAGGCCCGGCCCCCACGCAGATGCCCGGCTGCTCGTCCTCGGAGCCCCAAGCCCAGCGCGGCGAGTCCCAGGCCCGCCCGACCCGGCTCCCCGCCGCCTCCCCAAGCCACCCGCCCGGCCTCCCCGCCGCCTCCTGAGCAGCGCAGCCCCAGACCCCGGCGCCTGGCAGCCCCGGCCTCCGCTGGCCGGCATCTGCTCTGGTCCCACTGCGGCCTGGTTTCTTTACAGAAACCCCTCCACTTCCTGACATGATGCGATGAGCAACGCACGACAGTGCAGGGAACTGCGCTTCACTACAGCACGCTGCCACTCACCGCGCCACACCCCGCCCCGCGCCCCGCCCCGCCCCGCCCCGCGCCCCGCCCCGCCCCGCCCCGCGCCCCGCCCCGCGCCCCGCCCCGCGCCCCGCCCCGCGCCCCGCCCCGCCCCGCGCCCCGCCCCGCGCCCCGCCCCGCGCCCCGCCCTGCGCCCCGCCCCGCCCCGCGCCCCGCCCCGCGCCCCGCCCCGCCCCGCGCCCCGCCCTGCACCTTCCAGTGGTATACAGCACGCCAGGCAACACTGCAGTCACGGAACAGTGTTGCTACATTACATGACGTTACGTGTGAGGCTCCCTTGCATAGCTGATACCTCGCCGATCACACACAGCGCACGTCGCGTCACTAGCCACACCACGTCGCTTTATGTGCCACATTACCCCCTCCTCGCCTCCCCCGCGGGGCTGCACCCAGGGCCGAGTCTCTGTTCGGTCAGACCTCAGCATGCCCCGGCCCGCACAGAGCCTGGCGCAGCTGAACCACACTGGTACCGACCAACGACCCGACTGAAGGCATCTCCTGGAGACGCCTGGGCCCTCAGAGACAGCGGGGCTCAGCATCCTCGGCATGGACACCCTGAAGCTATGCCAGCCCCTCCCCATATCCCGGTTCCGCACCCACGCTGGCTCACGGGCACGCTGGAGTAACGTAGAAATCTGAGTTTAGAGGCTGTGACTTGACGCTCAAGCCGCAGGTGCCCTTCCCTCTCCATGCATGACAGGGACACATGAGACAAAAACGAAGATGCCAGGTTTCAAGCAGCCAACCTCACTCCCCCAGAGAGCAGCAAAATAGTGACAGGCCACTGTCACAAGTGCATGGCCTCGAGTCTAAAATGAGACTTCATTTCATTCCATTCATATTGTTCTTGAGTTCCAACAAATCCACCCCTGAAAGTATTATTTCCCAGTACTGGGATGAACTGCCACTCATGGAATGATTAGTGCATATCTCGGTAAAACACTGATGCCTGTTTTGGTCTTAAGCATATTCCGTAACCTCTTGGACTGAGGAAGGAGGGACATGAAGCCATTCCACGCATCGAGGGGGCCCGTGGCCGCTCGGGTGCAGAGACTTCAGACTGGAGTCTGCTGCCTGCTGCCAGGGCCCGCTCGGGTGCTCTGCCGGACGGGGAGACTGCCCAGCGGGCCGGTCCCCCCACCCGAGCTCCACCCCCACAGCGGAATGAAGCCTGGGAGCAGGCTCAGTCTCCACAGGCAGACCTGTCAGATTTATGGGAACTGGTACGACTGTGCGAGGAATTCTTCTTTAACAGACAGTTCTTGTCCCCAAAATCATCATGCTAAGTTGCTTCAGTCTTGTTCGACTCTCTGTAACCCCATGGGCTGTAGCCTGCCAGGCTCCTCTGTCCATGGGCTTCTCCAGGCAAAAATACTGGAGTGGGCTGCCATGTCCTCCTCCAGGGAGCACCCTAACCCAGGATCGAACCCACGTCTCATGTCACTTGCATTGGCAGGTGGGATGTGCGCCACCGACGCCAACTGGGAGCCCCCAAAATCATTACTGTGAACAAATACGCATTACTAAGGGCACCAAGATCCACCACAAGGAAAAGCCAACAGCAACCGGGATCAAGACGACCCAGGGTTTGTTCCACTAAAGGGGCATTACCACTATTTTTATGCCTGTTTACCGTCAGTGGATAGAGAAACTTTAAGTTAACAGACGCAACATGACCTCAACTGCCAGGAACTCTCTCAGTCACCCAGGACACGCGCTGCACTGCACCCTGGAAGCGTCGACCCGGTTAAAGGAGTTTATACGCTTAGCGATGTACAGGACCAGTGAAGGCTGGCTGAAACAGTCACCCTGTGCTACATCCGGGCATCCTGTGCCCAGCGCAGCGCGCGCAGGAACAGCCTTACCTGCCGCCTTCGCCGCGGCCGCCGCGGTCACGTTCTGGGCGTTGGCGTGCACCCTGAAGGTCACCGCTGGCCCCTCGACCCTGGAAGAGACCGTTTAGGAGGCGTCAGGACTGCTCGGCACACCCCACACACCCCAGGACCACCGTGGGTCCCAGGGGCTCTGCCCACAGGCTCTGCTACTCTAAAAATACATGTGGCAGGGCTCTTACAGAAAAATTCAAATCAACCCCAGTAAACCAACAGCAACCAGCAGATACTCCTGCATGGAAAGAGAAAATTGTTATGGAAACAGGTTTTAATAGTCAGTTCCCCAGGGAGCCACAGGAGCCAAGAACAGATGGGAAAGAGAAGCATTTTTAAAATTCTCTTGAAAACTTATTAAAATCTTTAAGAACTACTCAGTATAAAAATAACTGGCAGGGGACTGCTGGCCAGGAGTTATCAAAACTGTTCAAAGCATTTTAGCTACTTTGTTGAACATGACTTTGAAAAGTGCCTCCGTTTTTAAACAACTGATCCGTCTGAGGTGGGCGGGAGGCTGTTTCCGTCAGGACTCCCCAAGCCCTGCATCTCCTGGCCCGTCACCCCCTGGACACCCCCCAGGGGCTCGTGTCCCAGGAGCGGGAGCCGTGCCGGCGGCCCTTCCCACCAGGAGGGCCCACAGGACAGCTGCTCTTCCTGGTGACCAGTGAGGTGACATTTCTACTCTAACCTACATCTGGAGAGTCCCGGGTAAGTAGGGACCCCCAAACCTACCCTTCCCTTGGGTGCTGAGAGTGTTCTCCGAAGAGCTAGTGGACACTCCTAGTTCCCAAAAGACAGAGCACGCCGTTCATTCACCTGTTCTCACTTGCAGCACCACGGCCGCCCTCCTTCCTTCCTTCCTTCCAGGGTACCACGTGCAAGTTCCTGGGACGTGCACACACGTGGTCCTGGGATGCTGCACACGTGACCTTAGGACACACACATAGTGACCCTGGGACCGCCCAGCGTGGAAAGCCCAGCACGCTGTGAAGGGAGGTTCCGCATCTCTGACCGCCCCGCCCCACGTGGCCGAGCTCTGCCCTGGCGCCAGTGAAGGAAAGATCACCGGCCGTGCCAGGCAGATCCGACCTCCTGGCTGGCCTCAGCGTGAGTTCAGGGCTCTCTCCCCAGCACCTGCTCTTTCAGCACGTGGAGTCTTTGCACAGAGATCTCTCCATGTCCGTGTCCCAGGTCACCACCTGTCACCCCGCTGAGCCTTTTAGGCTCCGAGGCCTTCCGCGGCTCAGGTGTAAAACGGGAAGTGGTTCAAGTCACCAGGGAGACAATATGGGGGCAAATAAGCACAGACCCCGCAGCGGGAAACTGAAGCAAGACTGCGAGGACCCTCCCTCCCCCAGGGGTCCTCACGGGGTGGGAGGGGCGGGGGTGCGGGGTGGGGGGTGGGACCCCTGCAGGAGGGAGCCTCGGGCCTGTCTGGTGCTGAATTCCCACTCTGTCTTCAGGAACGGCCCTCCCGCCACTCAGGACACCATGCGGACCGCAGACCGCACGCTGCTGGCCTGCTGCAGACTCGGGGAACGGTCAGGCTGAGGCAGCGCCGGCCGCCTGGGCTGGCCTTGGGCTCAGCTGAAGGCCCCGGGCTGGGGATCCAGCACGCGCAGACGGCCTCCAATCCGCCTGCCCGGCGAGAGCCCAGAGCAGCGCATCCATCGGCACCACCAACAGCCGGGACTCGATTATAAAACCATAAGCACGGTGGCCGGGCATCTGCCGGCGTAATTACAGCGGCATGCCGATGCCGTCTTAATGGCCTCTAATGATGTAGTAAGATATAATGGAATTTACTTGACAGCTACAGAGCCATTAACAAAACATATTAAGCATAACTAGTCCTTCCACAGAAACACACACAGCCCTGGAAGAGCGCTCCGAGCGGCGCCCTCCGCGCCTCTCCAGGAGCCACGATCTGCCGTGCCAGCAACGCGATGCAGAGACCCCCTGCGGCCGTGCGGTCGTCCCCTCCAGGCCCCTGCCCGGGTCACCTCTGCAGGTGCTGTGGACCCGCACGTGCTGTGTCCTGGGGGCGACATACAGGACTCGTTGGGATGCCACACACACCCCACACACGTGCAGCATTAAAGACCCAGAGGTGCTGGCCCCACATCAACTGGGCAGGACCTGGGCTCCCGAGGCACAGACGTGCGGGCTGGCTCGGGGCTCCAGGGCAGGGCGAGGCCTCGGGGTAGGACTCGGTCACAGGAGCTGTGGCCAAGACTGACAGAGGCTGAAAGAGGGCGGTGGCATCGTTGTGGCCCCCAGGGGATGCCGGAGGCCTGCGTTCACCGAGCAAGAAAGAGACCCCAGCAAGTGATATTTACGAAAGAGCTGAGCTGATAACCATGGGGGTGGGAAAGCCCCCAGTACCCCCAGACTTGGAGGTGGTAGTCTAGGAAGGGCTGAGCCAAGGAGTGAGGAGCAGAGCGAGGTGAGGGGCCGGAGAGGAGGCACCAGGTCAAAACCTGTCTCCTTAAGTCCCAGGCCCGCCCCGCCCCTCCCACTCAAGCCCCCGGGCCCCGCCCCTCCCACCAGAAGCCCTGGGCCCCAGTGCATTTCCGACAGCCCCTCACGCTCCTAGCCTCAGGGTTCCATCAGAAAACAGGGGTGGGCCCCAGACCCTGGACGTGCCAGCCCTGGACTCCATGCCACCAGCTCTTTCTAAAACCCAGCCCACTGAGGGCGAGATGGGCTGGGGCACTTGGGGACTTCAGGGCCCACTCTTTGGATGTGCACACCGCAGGTGCCAGCCCCAGGCCCTGGCTCACCTGCCATGGGGCCGCCCCCACCTTCCAGGGCCCGAGTGGCTCCCCAGGCCCTGGCACACCCGCGGTGGACCCGCCCTGCCGTCCAGAGCCCCCAGGGGTTCCAGGTCAGCGGGGCCCTCTCGGGATCACTGTCCTGCTGACACTCGGGTTTCAGCTGTGCTTACAGAGCTAACCGGACCCCCTGGATGCTCCCCCCTGTTCCTCCAGCACCAGCCTCTGTGACACACTGAACGCTCCCCACGGGGAACTGCTGGAGGGATGCTCAGAAGGAGGAGCCGCCCGAGCCCCACCAGCACTCACTCAACGTCCGTGAAGACACCCGCCGGCACCTCCAGGAGCCGCGCCACGCCCTCCAGCGCCTGCATGCCCTCGTCCAGGCTCAGGGAGCTGTGGGGAGACGGCAGGGTTACCGGGCAGGGTTCTCATTGTGAGGAACAGGGCCCCGCAACCCCCCTGCCCCCTCACTGCAAGGAACGGGGCCCCTGGACCCCACCCCCCACTGTGAGGAATGGGGATCCCGGACCCCACCCCCCACTCGAGGAACGGGGCCCTGCCCCCTCCCGCCCCCTCACTCTGAGGAACCAGGCCCCGCGCCCCCTGGGACTCCGCGCCCCCACCCCGCGCTGATCCAAGAGCCGCCCCGCATGTATTTCCATTATTCGGCCTGGGGTCGGGCAGAGGGCAGCTGGGAGCACCTGTCTCCCGAGCCGGGATGAATCACCGCACTTTAAACCAGTGAGAGGAGCGACACGGTGCGAATGGGGGTGTTGGGGAGCGAGATGGGCCCAGGGAGCATTAGGTTGGTCCCTCTGCGATGGGGGCTTCCCCCCAACCCCTGCCATCCTGCTTCCTGAGACAGTGAGTAGTCCTCAGACTGGGAACCCATGCATCAAGGATGGATGAGACCCCAAACCAGGCAGACACACTCTCCACAGGCTTTTATGTGCCCAGGTCTTAAAATCAGAGTTTTAAGAGTAGTGCCTCTGCATGTGCGGCCACCCTGGAGTCCTCCCACCCGCTGCCCTGGGGGCAGAACCACAGCTGCAGCCAGGCCCTATGGTGGGCTGAGCCCAGAAGGCGGCAACTGAGGAGAGCCACAGCCACACCAGGTGTGCACACACACCCCTGCAGACACAGACACCCATGGGTATGCACAAACACCCCTGCAGACACAGACACCCCAGGGTGTGCACACCCTTGCGGACACAGACACTCCCCGGGTGTGCCACACACACCCCTGCGGACACAGACACCCCCCGGTGTGCACACACACCCCTGCGGACACACACCCCCAGGTGTGCACACACACCCCTGCAGACACAGACACCCCCAGGTGTGCACACACACCCCTGAGGACACAGACACCCCCGGGTGTGCACACACACCCCTGCGGACACAGACACTCCCCGGATGTGCACACACACCTCTGAGGACACAGACACTCCCTGGGTGTGCCACACACCCTGCAGACACAGACACTCCCTGGGTGTGCACACACACCCCTGCGGACAGACACTCCCTGGGTGTGCCACACACCCTGCAGACACAGACACTCCCTGGGTGTGCACACACCCTGCAGACACAGACACTCCCTGGGTGTGCACACACCCTGCAGACACAGACACTCCCTGGGTGTGCACACACACCCTTGCAGAAAGACACTCCCCGGGTGTGCACACACACACCCCTGCAGACAAGGACATCCCCTAGGTGTGCACATATACCCCTGAGGACATGGCCACTCCCCAGGTGTGCACACACGCCTGTGGACACAGACACTCCCCAGGAGCTGCAGGGGACACCTCAGCCCTCCCTGCTGCGCTATCAGGGCAGGCAGAGCAAACGGCTCGTGACAACGGCGGCTCCATTCTTGTCAGACAGATGAGAGGCTGTCGACTGTACTTAAACCCAGCACGCAATTATTTCTCTTTTGTTTTTAAACTACGTGGCCATCAGCTGTCACTTCATGGTCTGAACTTCCTTAGAAAGCAGTTGTAGTTAATCTCAAAAATCACTGGATGGACACTTGTAATTTCCTGGGCCCGACTGTGACACCTGGCTCCGGGTCTCCTGGATGCCCGCCGCCTGGAAGAGAGACGGCACCCTTCTAGCAGCCAGAGGTCGGAGGTCAGAGGTCTGAGCGGGAGTGGCGCCGGGTGCTCCGCCTGCCGCGCTGCCATCAGGGCAGGAAGGGTCACCGTCAAGAGCTGGCGGGGCCTCCCCTCTAAGGCACTTCCTTCCTGAGTCAGCCTGCTCTTTAAGCGAGGCGTGTGCTGGGGAGCCTTTAAATCAGCAAAACGGGGAAAGGGCCCCGTAATCCCGGACAGGAAGCATGCCGAGAGGCTGCCACACCCCATTCTCATGGCAGCCGCCCCACTCCTGCACAGCCTAGGTCACCACTGGGTCAAAATGAGAAAATCCAAGTCTGTCCGGGGAGCATTGAGGCCATTCTCCAAACAAAAACTAGGGACCATGACCTGAGGGTCAGAAACATTCAGTTCAGTCGCTCGGTAGTGTCCGACTCTGCGACCCCATGGACTGCAGCACGCCAGGCCTCCCTGTCCATCACCAACTCCCAGAGTTTACTCAAACTCATGCCCATGGAGTCGGTGATGCCATCCAGCCATCTCATCCTCTGCCGTCCCCTTCTCCTCCTGCCTTCAGTCTTTCCCAGCATCAGAGTCTTTTCAGAAACTTTAAGACCGGGCAGAACTTAAAGGCAACTCTCCGCCCTCAACCACAAGTGATTCTATGGAAATTATCTCATTCATTGCTCACAACAAACCTGGAAGGAAGGGCCTGTATTAACCTCCCTTGAAAGAGGTGGAAACTGAGACTCCAGAAATTAAATTCAGTGCCGAAGATCACACTACGAGTAAATCCTCAAAGAAAGACACAAACTGAAAGAGTGAGGTGCAACCTAGGGTGGCAGCTTCGCGACTGTGGGGCAAGCGCGCACCCTGACCGCACACCTCACCCAACCACGCCCTCACCCGACAATGCCTCGCCGTGACCACGCCCTCACCCTGACCACGCCCCCACCCTGACCACGCCCCCACCCCAAGGCTCCCGCACCCCGACCGCTGCACCCCAAGCAGACGAAAAGGCTTCTGCTCCCGCAGTCCCTCGGGCCTGCTTTTCCTAGTGTCACTGCCTCTTCTGAGACAGATGAGATCCACCTCCAAACGGGCTGTCACTCCCGCCCACAGACGTCCACCTCGGGGGTGCTTCGTCCCAGAGCGGGCGGGGCTTCGGCTGCTTCACCTCCCAACTGTGAGCATGTCACGGTTTATTAAAAAATTGTCCAAAGGTCGGGAACTAACTGAGTGATGGATCACAAAAAACGGAAACGAGTCGACCTCGATACCAAGGTTTTTGCTGAGATGATACTTGAAATCAGTCAATAAAATGAGACTTTCATGGGATTCACCAATTGTTTTATAAGAATTATGATGTTTATCTTTTAAAATCATCTTCCAAGGTAGCTAACATTTTTGTTAAGCCACAGGAATTCTCTCTAGTGCAGACGAGTGATGCTTCTGACGAGGACAGGGATGCAGGCGGAGGCCACCGTGATAATTCAGAATTCCAGCTCCAGGGTGCACCATCTTCCTTCCCTGCAGAAGTCTAACAAAGACCCCAGCCGTTGCCTTCTCCAACAACCATCAACTCTTCAGAGGTAAAAAAAAAAAAATGGAAGAAAAAACCTGCTGTTTTCCAACATCATTTTTTAACACCAAGATGAAACTGTGCTTCTCAACATAAATATATTCAAAATTTTAGTAAATATGTTCTCCATAGGACATTTGAATAAACATATTTTCCACAAATATAGTCTCCATAACAACTGTACTCTCCAGGGGAAAAAAAATCTGCCAAATGCTTAATACAAGTCTAAGTACAAAATGTCTTACGGTCACCTTTATAAAAAGTGCATGGAAATTAAAACCATAAAAGGGAGTAATGTAAAAATGTAAAGCTTTCGTATGCATTCAGAGTTAAGTTGCTATCAACCTAAACAGACCTGTAACGATAAGATGCTTTACGTAAGCCTCATGGTAACCACAGAGCCGAAGTCAACAGTAGCGCAATCTTAGAAAGCTTTCAGCCTTTCACCATTGAGTGTGGTGCTACCTGTGGGTTTGTGGTATGCAGACCTTGCTGTGCTGAGGATGTTCCCTCTACACCTGCTTTGTTAGGAGTTTGTACCACTAACGGAAATTGAACTTTTTCTTCTTGAGAGGGTCACTCTCACCTGCTTCCACGACACAGTGCGATCAAGACACACCGTGTGTCCCAGACTGTGGAGCGTGTGTCGGGGAACACTGCCCCTCCCAGCCTTCTCCTGACTAGAAAGGGCCACACGGGGCCTTTGTACACTTCTGCACCCACCTGTGCCTCCCAACCCCAAGGGGGACCGTCCAGCATCGGAAGCTTGAAACCGACCGGGATGTGATCATGGGCCAGCACTTCCAGTGGAACACTTGCCGTCTCAGGACACAGTTTTTTCCGTTTTTCCTTTTCCCTCTGGCTTCATTATTCATTTGCAGACTTACTACTATTTTGACAGCAAAAAAAATCTCATCTTTTCATATTTTCTCTCTTTCCTACTCCTTTGTATGTAGAAGTAGAATTTAAACTTCTTAACATTGACAGATTTAGTCTCAGCCCATTTATAACACAGATGACACTTTGCAAAAAATCAATCGCAGGGGTGAGGGAGTGAGGGCCCGTGGAGGTTACCGTGGACTCTCAGGGCACCACTGAAGATGAAAAGCTAAACTTCCCCGATGATTATGGAAATCCAACAGCAAGCCGATGGCTGGGCAGATACAGATGTGGGTATCGATGCAGGTGACACAGAGGGAGGTGTGTGTGCACGCAAGTGCGGGTGCAGATAGAGACGACACAGACGTGCGTGTGGACATACAGATGTGCGTGTAAACACGTGTGTGTGCACAAGCAGGTGTGCGTGCGGACACAGGTGTGCGTGTAAACATGCGTGTGTGCACAAGCAGGTGTGCGTGTAAACACGTGTGTGTGCACAAGCAGGTGTGCGTGCGGACACACAGGTGCGTGTGTAAATGCGTGTGTGCACAAAGCAGGTGTGCATGCACACACACAGGTGCGCGTGTAAACACGCGTGTGTGCACAGCAGGTGTGCATGCAGACACACAGGTGCGTGTGTAAACACGCGTGTGTGCACAAAGCAGGTGTGCATGCAGACACACAGGTGCGTGTGTAAACACGCGTGTGTGCACAAGCAGGTGTGCGTGCGGACACACAGGTGCGGGTGTGGACGCAGACGTGTTGGCACAGCCAGATCAGTGCTGTAGATACACAGGTTCAGGTGATACAGACTAAGCGGCCGACACAGATGCGGGTGAGCAGACACAGGCGTCAGCGCAGGCGCGCTGGAGACACACAGATTCAGGTGCACGTGTCTACTGCGGCCTCCTTTCTGCCACCAGGTCAGCTCAGCGAGAAGAGAACAGGGTTTCCACTTCGCCAGAACCTTCTAAGAGCCTGCTTCGCCTCACGCTTCCAGGCTGAGCTGCAGCGTCGCCGGCAGGAGTCAGCCTGGGGACCGCGCACAGAGAGAGGGTGAGGCCAGGCCCAGGCCCAGCTGGCGGGCCGGGCCGGGCTTCCTTCCCCTGCCCGCCCACCCCAGTGACAGGCCTTTGCTGCAGCAGGAGGATCCAGTGGGGTCAGGGGCTCACGGTCAGAGGCCACAAGAGCCCTAATACCACCATTCCTCCTGGCACCTGCTGGCGGCCAGATGCCGCCACGCTGACCTGGAGGTTGGGGCCCAAGGGACACTGGCATAGCTGCACTTCGATGGCGTTCTCCCACTTTCCGGCCCGCCATGGTTAGAGCCCAGGCAACGTGAGATATCCTCCAGCTCTTCCTAGAATTCCAGCCGACAGCAGCCTGCAAGGCCCAGCCCAGCTCTGGAGCCCTCCGAACAATGAGCCCGCGGCTCCTGGCCACTGCAGAGCAAAGAGCCACCGACCAGGGGCCACCTCCTCTGCCTCCCAGGCCACCCAGCAGACACACAGGTTCCGGACACAGACATGGGAACTGGCTACGTGCGTGATGATGGTAAGGGATCTGGGCTCCTTCCCAGGTGTGGTGTGGCATCACGTATGCTGGAAAGAAAGACTCCTGCTATTTTAGAGACACTTCATGGCACGCCTCTAAGACACCATTGCTGGGATTTGCGCCAGAGCAGCAGGAGAGCGGGGACTGGGTGGGGTGACTGGCCAGGCCTCTGGGCCTAGGTCAGCATCCTACTCGTGTGCACTTCAACTCTGTGCGAAGAAGAGGAACACAAACCTGCTCCCCCATCCAGCCTGTCGGACAGGGACTCATGGCTCCGTCCCGTTCCTGGGGCTCCCGAGTCCTTGAGCCCAGGCTGTGGGGACGCCTCCCAGGCCCCCGGACTGCAGCCACAGGAGGGCTGCTGGGCTCACAGGGTCCAGCCTTGGTTTCCTCGTCCACAAGCCACTCGAGGTGGGCAGCACCTCTGCACATGCTTCCAGCTGCGGGTTCACTTCCCCGAACTCAGGCTCCGCAGCTGGGACGGCCCCTGTGCAGGACTGGGGGCCCCGCGGGACTCGCTGGCCGGTGCCCCAGCACCTGCGTCGCTGCCGTCCAGGATCGGGGGCCTCGGCGCTTGCGTCACCACTGTGACTGCGGGCTCTTCTCTGTCTTACACACACTGTCCACCGTGGCCTTCTGCAGTCAGCCTGACTTGAAATAACTCTCAAATCACCCTGGGAGGACCAGGGATGGCTTCCTTGCCCCTCACACACCTTGAATCCACCCAGTTCGTGACAAGTGTGAAAATGCAAACAGGGAGGATCAGACTCCTGCCTGCCCACCAGGAAATGTGCGAGTGAGGGCAAGGCAGGCAGTGCGGTCAGCTGCGAGGTCCCCATGAACCTCAGAGAGAATGCCAAGCTGCCCACCACGCTCCTTCTCCTCTTGTGAAAAACCAGACATACAAAGTCCTTTTCTATTAAAAAAAAAAAAAAAGAATGGTGTTGGATTCTTGTCAGTTAATAGCTGATCCATTAAGGCTTAAGCTGAGACCTGGTGAAATCCCGCCCCAGAGAACCTCAAATCCCCACTAATCTGAAAACAGAGGGGAGACTCCGTGTGTCTGTGAGCATCCCACTTGGGGCAGACTGAGTTACGGACACAGAGCTCTTGTCTGCACCACAGACCTTCCACTTGGCAGAAGAAGCCAAGATAAAACAGTGGTCTTTTACTTTGCCAGTGCTCAGAGCAGGTCAGTGCTCAGGCCCAGAGGTGCGGCCGAGGGGATGGACTCGGGATGCAGAGAAGACACCCTCTGACAGCGGCCCCCTCTTACATGAAAGTCAGCGAGAGCAACCGGCGAGCCCAACGTGAGGGTCTCCCTGCGTCCAGGTGCCAGCTGCTTGCGCTGGACGTCCTGTGATGCGGAGGGTGCTCAGCCTGGAAGGTCCCACCCTGAAGCCACCATCCTCTGTCCTCCATGGCTCACACAGACTCAGAGTCCTCCCGAGGTCAGAATCCTCTCCAGCACTTTCCCGACTCACACTCGTGCCCCAGACAGGAGCAAGCCCACACCCATGCTGGGACCAGCCCCCAGTATCAGGACACGCTGGCGGGAGGAAAAGCACTCAGAGCCGCGGAGCAGTGGTCCCACCAGCGGCCGCGCACACACACGGCACACGGACACACAGGGACACACGCACGACATACACGCACCCAAGTACACACACACACATGTACCCACGCACACAGACACATGTACACACATACACAGATATAGACACAGAAACATGCACATGACACACAAACACAGGGACACACACATGTACCCATGTACACACACATGTACTCACACACACAGACACGGAAACATGCACACGACACACAAACACAGGGACACACACATGTACCCATGTACACACACATGTGCTCACACACATACACAGACACGGAAACATGCACACGACACACAAACACAGGGACACACACACGTACCCACATACACACACATGTACTCACACACAAACACAGACACGGAAACATCCACATGACACACAAACACAGGGACACACACGGCACACACACATATGCATCCACATACACACACAAACACATACGAAATACAGACATGGAAACAGGCACACAACATGCAGACACAGGGACACACACACAGCGCACACACACGTGCGGCAGCAGTGTTTGCCATGAAACGGGAAACCCCCAGCACAGGTCCCCCCGGGCAGCAGGAAGGGTCTGACTCAACAGCTGGAGCTGCGCCCTCGGCAGGACCACCGTCCAGGCCCCGTGTGTCTGTGTCACTCGTGATTCTGACACACGCAGTGGAGCTAACAGTTCTGAGCAAAGAAAGTGGAGGCAGAGAGAGTGCGGTCTCCGTCTGGAGGTGACGAGGCCAGAACGGGCAGGCGGGTCTTCAGAAAAGGCCGGAGCGATGCCAGCCCGACACAGATAAGACCGGCACCTTCAGCTCCGTCTGGCTCTGATGTGGGCTGGGTTTGCGGTGTGCAGTGTAGCGAGAGCAAACACGCATGGAGGCAAGAGCACAGAGGCCACGGCAGGGTCAGGAGAGAGAGATGGTCCCAGCTCCAACACAGCCCCTTCCACGGGGGTCAGCACGGAAGGAGGCTCGCCCCCTGAGCCGATGTGCACTATGGCGCAAAATCAACTGCGAGGTGGGGCTGTGTGCACACCTGCACACACACCTGCACACACCAGCACATGGACACACACCTGCACACGCCTCAACATGCACCTGCCCACACCTGCACACACCAGCACATGGACACACACCTGCACACACCTCAACACGCACCTGCACACACCTGCACACACCAGCACATGGACACACACCTGCACACCCCTCAACACGCACCTGCACACACCTGCACATGGACACACACCTGCACACCCCTCAACACGCACCTGCACACACCTGCACACACCAGCACATGGACACACACCTGCACACGCCTCAACATGCACCTGTACACACACCTGCAAACACACATGCCTGTGCACGCAGACAGACAGACATGCTTCCCCTTGGACACACTGCCTCCGTCCCTTGAAGAAAGCACAGTTACAAACCACGGCGTCCATGTCAGACTCATCGGTGATGGGGCTGAGGACGGGCCCGACCTCACTGCTCAGCGGGCACGCAATGCTACACCCTGTCCCGTGTCAGGCTCCCGTCAGAACTAAGGTGAGGACAGGACATCAATGCCCTGAGGCGTGTCTTTCCCCTGAAGGGTGACACATACCCTGGTATGCGGTTGGTGGAAAGCTTCTGGAGCTTCCTGGGTGTGGAGCCAGCATTCAGCACAGCCCCCATCTTGCCCGCTGCCCTGGGCACCCCAGGCCCACCCAGCCTGCTGGGCTTCCAGCCCCACAGGCGGCCCTCACTCTGAGCTACGGCGGGGTGTGGGGACAGGGCCAGGGAGCCGCAGGGCTTTGTCCGGGCTGGTTAGTGGAGGAGTAACCTCAAGCTCGGGGTCCCCGCCCAGAACACGGGTCTGGGGGACGGGCTGACTGCCGACCGTTCTCCTGCACTGCAGGAGCAGGGCCGCCTCCAGGTGAGCATGGAAAAGTGAGGGCATGTCCCTGGCCTGCAGCGCCAGATCGTGCCCACGAGAGATGGAACCGCCCACTCACTCATTTTCCATCACGATGTAGCCATACTCCTCCTCGGGGGCCTGGACTTGCAGCCGCAGGTCTGGGCCGGCGGGTTCCTGTGCGCCAGCCCCGAGGTGCAGGTCCTCCTGGGGGGCCGTGCCCAGCCCGGGCCTTGCCTGCAGCGGCCTCTGCAGCAGCTCCTTGGAGTAGGTTTGGCTCCGCACGTTCTCCACGCCCGCGCGCTCCTCCTCCGAAGACAGCGAGGCCTCAGCGTCATCCCCTTTCTTGCTCTCCGTCTTGAAGGTCTCGGTGAGACGGGGGGCTGCAGGCAGGAATGGAGACCCAGGGCCCTGCAGGAGGTCCCCCAGTTGGACGCCCAGACGGTTCACCTGGCAGAAAGGAAACCAGCATGGGAACGTGCCCTGAGCGGCAGACTGTCCATTTTGGATGCTCAGGGCATGGGGTGCTGGTTTATGTGGGCAGAATTAGGGTCTGGCTGTGTGCATCTCGTCTGGAGACCCCAAGCTCCGCTGGCCTAGTCCCCTGCGACTGCAATTAGGAACCGTGTCCCCAGGCCCCACACCTCCCTCCATGGTGTGTTTCTGATGGACATTTGGAACAATCGTCGGTGTTTCCTTCCCCACTGGTGCTCAGGCACTGAGCTAGGATCCGCTAACACGACCTGCGGAGAAGTGCTCCCAGACGGTCTTCCTTCCCACCCACAGAACAGAGTGTCTACAGCCACAGCCCTGCCCTCGCCCGTGAACAGATCTCCTGCGTCCGTGAGACGACGACAGGCCAGCAAAGGCTCTTCAGCAGGAGGACAGGCCCCTCGGTGGGTAGGTGTTGCCCACGTCCAGCCTTTCCCAGACCCTCCTGACCAGCACTGCCGTGGAAACCTGGGCATGATGGAAACCCCCCACCAACCCCCGTCTACCAGGAGCTGCCCTGCTGGGGACCTGAGTTTTTATTTACTTAATTTTAGTGGATTCGAATCCACACAGCCCCGTGTGCCTGGCGGCTGCCACGTGGACAGCACAGGTCTGAAGGATCCAGGGGTGCTGATGTCCATTAAAGGGACCCCGGTGACCGGCACACGCGGGGCGGCCTTGACAGCACAAGGCGGGCGTGCGGTGCTGTCGCGCGACGTGACCCCCCATCTCCCTGGGTGACGAAGTTCTAAGGGATATTAATGTGCTGCCTGTATTGACGATTTTCCATACTCCTACAATGGATATACATTAGCATCTAATCTGAAAACAGACAACAGTATATATTAAAATACATACAATTTTGTGTGTACTCTTCTTGATTTCTCTCAATTTTGAGATTATGAGGGTTTTTTTTTTTCCTGAAAGAGTTTTCATATTTCCCCTATGTTCCTGAACCACGGTTGAGAAGGCAGGCGACGCAGCTCGTGCTGCAGGGGCCTGAGCTCGCGGGCGGGCCTCACCTCCTGGTAGAGTCCCCCGTCGCTGTCTTGCAGTCTGCTCTCTGTGAAAGACACAGCACGAAGTCACCACACGCCGGGGTGGACGCCAGGGTCCTTCTGCCGTGTGAGGACCACTGCCCGACACCCTGACAGACCAGGGACGGTGTGCCCTCCATAAGCTCCATGGCACAAGGGTGGCCGCTGAGGGGCTGCAACACCAGGTCCAGGGAGCCACACTGCTCCTTCACGTCCGCTCAGCGTGGGGAGAGCCGCTGGGCCGGGGCAGAGAGCAGTCACAGCAGGGGCGCAGAGTGCGGGCCCAGTCGTGTCGGCTCGAGGCGCCTTCAGCTGCGTTACTTCTCTGCCGTGGCCGATTCTCCAAAGACACAGCAGCAGCTGTGCGTGGCTCCTCGGGCAGCCGGCCCCGAGAACCCCCAGCCCAGCACAGGGACCGTCGCCAGAGACCACCTCCTCCAGACAGCGATGGGCATCCTCTCCTGCACCAGCCAAGCCCATCCCCCAACGAGAGGGGGCCCTGCGCCCTCTCCGGCTCCTCCTGGGGCCCACTGTGTGCCCGGCACCGCCCAGGGATCAGGGTCACTGCCTGACCCTGGGAACAGACCAGACAGGGAGACGAGCCTGCCGGGTCAGCCCTCCACCCCCAAGGGCCGGGCCGCTGTCTGTGTGTGTGAGTGAGCGTGAGTGTGGGAGTCTGCGTGCATGTGCGTGAGCTGCCGGGTGTTTGTGTATGTGTGTGTGTGCTGGGGGCAAGCGAGGGAGTGTCTCTGTGTGTGCATGTATGCGAGTGTGTGAGACTGGGTGCGTCTATGTGTGTGAGTGTACCTGTGCATGAGTGTGTGATGTGGGTTGTGAGTGTGTGTACGGTGAGTGAGTGTGAGTGTGTGACTGTATGTGGGTGAGTGTCTGAGTGTGTGAGACGGTATGTGGGTTTGTGTGTGTGATGCGGATTGTGTGAGTGTGTGAGAAGGATGTGTGTGTGCTGTGGTATGGAGGTCTCTGCGTTCTCGCTGGAGCCCCTCGGAGGCGGGTGTGAGCCTCGTACAGACCCTCTCACTTGACCATTGGAGTCTCTGACCCTAACTCTCACTCACAAACCCCACACAAAGCGCTTCCGCCAGCCCCGCCCCTGCACGGAGGCGCCTCCCCTCCCTTGCCAGAGCGCCGCCCACCCTCCAACATGCCTGCCCTGCAAGCTCAGCCCGTTAGGAGCGCGTCCGGAGGCAGGGTCACGCGGACCAAAGTCGTCCCAGCAGCAAGCAGGCAGAACCGTGCGGCGAGCCTGTGGCCACGTGCCTGGGTGCACGCACGTGTGAGCTCACCTGGCACGCGGTCTCTGTGCAGGGCGGCCCCCGCACCGTTCGCCTCCGCTCCGCGTCCACCGCTCCTCCCGGCCGCGCCCGGCACCCCGGCCACGCCCCCACTTGGCATTGCGCTCGCAAGGGCGCGGGCCACCTCGTCCACGTCCAGGGCACTCAGACCCTCCACACCGGCCGGGCGCTTCCGCAGGTCCTTCAGCAGCGTCTGAACACGAGCTTCTAGACAGACACACAAAAGGGAGACACACGGAAGCAAGGGCATCATTAGGAGGAGGAGGCGAAGCCGGCCGAGGAGCAGGCGGGTGGACGGCGCACACAGCCATAAAGAGGAGCAGGAACCCCCGAGCAGAAGTTCTGCGGGGGCAGAGCAGGGCGTCTGAAGCCTAGAGCTCCCTGGACAGGCCGCCCGCAGACTGATGGGGAACAAGGGCCAGTGAGTCTGTGGGCAGACCTCGGAAAGGACCGGGATCGGCAGGACAGAGAGAACCCTGGTGTGCAGACACAGCATCGGGTATCAGAGGTGAGACAGGACCTGAGACGGAGGGGCAGAGGAAGGGAAACCCCACAGACCCCCAGGACCAGCGACCAGCACCAACCCCACACGTCCCCAGGACCAGCACCAACCCCACACACCCCCAGGACCAGTACTAACCCCACACACCCCCAGGACCAGCACCAACCCCACACACCCCCAGGGCCAGCACCAACCCCACACACCCCCAGGACCAGTACTAACCCCACACACCCCCAGGACCAGCACCAACCCCACACACCCCCAGGACCAGCATCAACCCCACACACCCCCAGGGCCAGCACCAACCCCACACACCCCCAGGGCCAGCACCAACCCCACACACCCCCAGGACCAGCACCAACCCCACACACCCCCAGGGCCAGCACCAACCCCACACACCCCCAGGGCCAGCACCAACCCCACACACCCCCAGGACCAGCACCAACCCCACACACCCCCAGGGCCAGCACCAACCCCACACACCCCCAGGACCAGCACCAACCCCACACACCCCCAGGGCCAGCACCAACCCCACACACCCCCAGGACCAGCATCAACCCCACACACCCCCAGGACCAGCATCAACCCCACACACCCCCAGGACCAGTACTAACCCCACACACCCCCAGGACCAGCACCAACCCCACACACCCCCAGGACCAGCATCAACCCCACACACCCCCAGGACCAGCACCAACCCCACAAACCCCCAGGACCAGCATCAACCCCACACACCCCCAGGACCAGTACTAACCCCACACACCCCCAGGACCAGCACCAACCCCACACACCCCCAGGGCCAGCACCAACCCCACACACCCCCAGGACCAGTACTAACCCCACACACCCCCAGGACCAGCACCAACCCCACACACCCTCAGGGCCAGCACCAACCCCACACACCCCCAGGACCAGCATCAACCCCACACACCCCCAGGACCAGCATCAACCCCACACACCCCCAGGACCAGTACTAACCCCACACACCCCCAGGACCAGCACCAACCCCACACACCCCCAGGGCCAGCACCAACCCCACACACCCCCAGGATCAGTACTAACCCCACACACCCCCAGGACCAGCACCAACCCCACACACCCCCAGGACCAGCACCAACCCCACACACCCCCAGGGCCAGCAACCACCATCAAGTCCGAGGCTCGAGGCCCTTGGTCAGCTCCAGGAAGAGGAACAAAGAGCAGCGCACGGCCAGGCTCCCCTGAGAAAACCAGGTGGACAGGACACTACACCGCCCAGGGGCCAGGACACGCCCTGCCCTGGAGCAGGACACACGTGATGGGACGCACACACACACACACGTAACTGACACATGTGATGGGACGCACACGCACACACACGTAACTGTGACACACGTGATGGGACGCACACTTACACATGCATAACTGTGACACACGTGATAGGACGCACACGCACACACACGTAACTGACACACGTGATGGGACGCACACTTACACATGCATAACTGTGACACATGTGATGGGATGCACACGCACACATGCGTAACTGACACACGTGATGGGACGCACACACACACGTAACTGACACGTGGTGGGACGCACGCTTACACATGCATAACTGTGACACATGTGATGGGACGCACATGCACACATGCATAACTGTGACACGTGATGGGACGCACACACACGTAACTGACACATGTGATGGGACACACACATGCATAACTGTGACACGTGATGGGACGCACATGCACACATGCATAACTGACACACGTGGTGGGACGCATACACACACGTAACTGACACACGTGATGGGACGCACACTTACACATGCATAACTGTGACATGTGATGGGACGCACATGCACACATGCATAACTGTGACACACGTGATGGGACACACACACACACGTAACTGACACACGTGACATGATGCACAGTTACACACTGGGCCATTCATATATGAGGGATGCATTTGAACCACGGAGAGGGAACATGTCTAAATTCAGAAGTCTAGTCACCCAGCGAAAATATTCTTCAAATGCCAGAGTGGAAGAAAGACATTCATTTTCGCATTATTGAAAAGGAGACAGGTCCCAGCCCCCTGGGCCGCCGGCCCTTCTGATCTGGGGCCACCCTCTGCGCCAGAGCACCGGCCTCACTCTCACCTGCCAGACCTGCGCCCCGAACCCTGCCTGCCTCACCCACCTCCTGCAGAACCACCGCAAGGCCCCGCCGCGGCTCCCTGCCTCCACCCCACCAGCAGCTGCCTCTAGGGAAGCCATCTTTCCATCAGAACGCTCTCCCGACCTGCTGGTCTCACCAGGCCGGGACAGTGATAAAACCTGCGCTTCGAGACAGCTCCCCCTGGAGGGAAGTGAGCTGGAAGCCTTCCCGGTGCTGCTGCCCCAGAGGCCACGCCCCAGAGCCTGGGGAGGCCCTGCGCCCGCACCCCTCCCCAACAGCCCTACCTGCAGCCCCACAGACGCCCCTCAAACGTTCGGGGACCCAACACTTGCTCAGAAATAACTTCCAGCGGTGAACTCGGGAAAACACTTCCCATTTCCTCACAAACACAAACACTGTAAAATACAGAAAAGCGTGCCTGACACAGTGGCGCGGGGGCTGCAGGCGTGCACCACCCCTCCCAGCGCGCAGAGCACGGCCAGGGTTCCCGCTCTCCTGGACTGACGAAGGGCCCGTGCTGTTTACGGACGAGAGAAACTAAGGCCCAGTGAAAAGCGAGAACAACGCTCAGCGGTTTCTTACGCCTCCTGCCTCACAAACACGTCACCCTTCCCCGTCCCGTCACAGCCAGGGTGAAGAGGGGAGCAGACACACGGCCTGGGGTCAGAGGACAGGACAGGCCCGTCAGGCGCCATCCCCCCAGGGGCCAGAGCACGCCGGACCCGCCACGGCATCCTGGACACTGACCCCGGCGGGAAATGGATCCGTGCACGAACGAGAGGTCTTGACAAGTATTGGATCCAACGCGTGTTTCTGCTGGACGCAGACTTAGCCAGGAAAGGCGGCCCAGGACGACGCTCTATCGCTGAGCCCCGGGGCTCACCTGGGATCTGCTCCGGGTCCCCACTGCGCCACCCGAGCCACAGGGTGGCATCCATGCTAGTGAGGGTACAAAAGGCGGACCCCCGCCCCAACTGCGCCCCGCCCCAACTGCGCCCCGCTCCAACTGCGCCCCCCGAGGACGTCTCACCACCCAGGTAAGCCCCCAAGCCGTGCTGATGGCCGGCCTCAGGCGTCTAGAACAGTTCCTTCTCAGGTCTTTCTCTCCAGCCCCTCCCACCCTCAGCAGTCCCCAACCTGTTTGGCACCAGGGCCCAATTTCATGCAGACAGTTTTTCTACGGACAGGACAGGGGCATGGCTCAGGCGGTGATGTGAGTGACAGGGGGCAATGGGGGCCGCAGATGGAGCTGGGCCAGCTGCCCGCCGCTCCCCTCCTGCTGTGCCCGGCTCCTGACGGACTGTGGGCCAGCGCCCGTCCACGGCCCGGGGACTGGGGGCCCCTGCCCCACCTCCAGACCTGGAGCACGGCTGGGTGGGGTGACCGTGCTAGAACCACAGCGAGAGCGGAGCACACGAGGATCAGCGTAAGAGCTCAGGCCCTGGGCTGCAGCGAACTGGCCACGGACAAAACCGTAGCTGAGCCATCGCGGTCTCGCGGGCACGCCCGGCTGGCGGGTGACAGGGCCCACGTCCCCTGCCTCCCTGGTGCCTGCCTCCGTGGAGGCAGCCGGGGTCTGCCAGCTCCCCGTGCAGCAGACCCTCCATCCTTTCTGCCCGCACGCATCCCTTCACCGGGCTCTCAGGCTGCCAGAGGCCAGGTCACAAGGGAGGCTTGTGACCACGAGACCCAGGCCTCCCAGGGGCTCAACCTAAACTGCGGTGCTCAGGAGCAGGGCGCCTCCCCTGTTCTCCCCTCTTCTCCTTCCCGCCTCGAATGCCTGGGTGCATTTTCTCTGCCCAGCGGTCTGTCAGGAAGCCGGAGCAAAGCAGTCAGCAGAGCCCCCGCTTCCACAGAGCACTCACCCATCGTGGAAGAGACAAAGCGGACAAACACCAGCACGCACGCCCGGCGGTGCCGCGCTGTGCCTGCCTAGCCGCTCGGTCGTGCCCGACTCTGCAACCCCAGGGCCCGCAGCCTGCCAGGCTCCTCCGTCCGTGGGAGTCTCCAGGCAAGAGTACTAGAGTGGGGCACGCCCTCCTCCAGGGGCTCTTCCCAATCCAGGGATCCAACCCAGGTCTCCCGCAATGCCGGTGCATTTCTTTACCGTCTGAGCCACCAGGGAAGGTCCTGGCGCTGATGAGGCTGTGGAAATGAGAACCCAGAGTTGGAGGCCGGGGCAGTGGGAAGGGCAGATGCTCTGACAGTACTGTCAGAGAAAAGCTCACAGAGACCTGGGGAAGGGGTCCTGAGCCCAGGGGCCACCCGGAGGACACGCTCTGTGGGCAGAGGAGACGAGTGCAAAGCCCTGAGCAGTGGGGCTGGAAGGACAGAGGATGGCCAGAGGGTGACCCGGAGCAGCGAAGCGGCGGCACAGGGTGGGGGGCTCACAGGCTCTCAGACTGCAACAAGCCCCCAGGATTCTGCTGAGTGGGACGAGAAGCCCCTGCTGGGTTTGAGTAGTAAGCCGTCAACTGATTCACAACGTCACGAGGCCTGCAGGCTTGAGATAGGGCAGAGGAGGGCGGCCACACGGGGCTCCTGCAGGAACCAGGCAGGATGGCGTGGGGCAGGCGGAGCCACTGGGCGTCCACACGGGCTTCCACGGCAGGGCTGGGCGCGACGGACGCGGGCGCAGGGGTCAGCGCTGAGCCCAGCAGACAGTGACCAATGGCGAGGCTGGAGCTTACGAGGTCAGCTCCCAAAGTCCGGGAACCTGGGGCCCTCAACAGCCCCTCAAAGCATCCCACCGAGTGGTGGTATGTTTTATGCAATCCACGCGGGGCAAGTGAGACCACAAATCCTAGAAGACCCACCACAGACGAGGGCCACGATCGTGTGAGGCTACAGAGTGCTCTGCAGAGACCCTTCCAGTCTCGGGCCCTGCCTGTGTAGACGAGGCAGGGATTCCCACTGGAAGGGCTTACAGAGAAAACGAACTCAAACGTGCAGACTGCCGACCATCTCCAACAAGCAGAGCGAAGGGGGAAGCTGTGCCCTCCTCCAACGACCTGTCCTGATGTCTAACAGCTCGGGAAACCCTCCCTAGGTCACCGCACGCCTTCCCTTTGATGTCCCTCCGCTCTCGTCTCATCTGAGGGAAGCGCAGCACGAGAAAGCTCGTGCTCACTGAGTCAAAGACTAGTGAACAGGACGGGCCTCCCACGGCCTCTGTGATACAGTGAGAAACATCCGCCTTCAAAGCGGAATGATAACAGACCGCTAACACTGTCTCTTCCCACACAAAAGGGAGACTTTTCAGATCATGAGTGAAAGACAATCAGGAAGCCTTAGGGGCGCAGTGCGAGATGCTGAGCGGCTGGCCATTTCGGAGGAGAGTGGGCAACGCGAGTTAGGGATCACCCACCACGGGGGCACTGCCACCCACGCTGAGTCAGCACAGAGGTGTCCGCTGTTGGCCTCTGAAGATGAGCGGGGCGAGGAGGCCCTCTTTAAAGAGTGCAGCCGGCCCCGTGGCCCGAGGAGGAACCACAGCGCGGTCAAACGTCACCCGCGTCAAAGCGGAGCTCTGTTCTGTCAGCTGCACCATGTAATTCCGAGTTCCGGCCGGCTTTTAATGACATTTTAAGTAGCTTTCAGTGTGCCAAGTGGGCTCTAGTGGAGCAATTACATGAAATGTCAGGACATAAGATACGGGGGCCTGGAGCAGGAGGCCAGCTCCCTGCACAGCTGCCACGGGCCCAACCCCGGGGAAGCAATGTCTGAACAGGGCCCCAGACACGCGCTGCAGCTCCAGAGAAGATGCAGCAGCGAGCAGCCAGCCTCACCAGAAAGCCACTGCCACAGAGGGTGCGACTTGGGCAGACAGATCCTACTCCCACATGCCTCTGTCAGCAAGTGTTCATGAGAGTACACCATGCAGGCAGGTCCACACACACACGGCATCACCACCACCATCACCATGACCACCACCGTCAGCTTCATCACCATCACCACCACCAGTCACCATGACCACCACCACCAGTCACCAATCACCATCATCAGCTTCATCACCAATCACCACCATCACCACCAGCACCACCACCATCCACACCACCACCACCGTTATCACCATAAAGACTATCGCCCTCACCATCACCATCACCACCACCACCACCACCACCACCAGCACCACCACCACCACCATCACCACCAGCACCACCACCACCACCATCACCATCACCATCATCACCATCACCATCACCATGACCTTCATCACCATCACCATCACCGTCACCTTCACCACCACCATCCACACCACCACCACCATTATCACCATAAAGACTATCGCCCTCACAATCACCATCACCACCACCACCATCAGCAGCAGGAATTTCCTGGGTTCCTTTTGTTTAGAAAGTATACAATTCATATAATTGCTAGAGTCCATCTCTGGTATTTTGCAAAGGGTTTAGACAAATTCTGCAAGAGATTATTACTTTTTCCTGACCTCGCCTGGGCCTCCACCCAGGAGATTCGGGCATAATTGTCACGCGTTGGCTTCCTGTCTGTTTCTACTGAAAACAGTACAAGTAGGCTGTGTTTTCCTCCCAACCTGGGGCCTGTGGCGTCCCGGCCAGGCGGCATGCATCACTCAGGCAGCATGGAAAGCCCGCAGCCAGGTCAGAGCACCCAGGACCCACGCAGGCCACGGAGTTCATACTCACAGACTGCAGGCACCAATCTCTCTCTATCACACATAAGAGTCACAGCACAAAAAATCAAACCAGCTTCGGCCTTGCTCACGTGATTCACCTAGTAGTGAGGCTGGAAGTCTAAGTGTTGCTAAGGGATGGTTGGTTTAGATTCACGTGAGGCTGAACCCTCAGGGGAGCATCCTAGACACGTGCTGGGGGACAAATGCAGCCTGGAGCAGGAAACGCCTCGGGAAGGGTTGCCCGGGACCAGCCCTGGAAACCTGTCTGTCAGCTCAGTGGGCTGAGCCCACAAGGTGCCTGGATCCCACTCACAGGATCCACTCTGAGTGTGAGAGCTGTGAACCCTCTCCGAGCGAAGGCTGGATGGCAGGCGGCCAGGCGCGCAGCTCCACTCTGCAGTTCCGCAGCTGAGAGTCACATCTGGACCAGAGCTGGTGTGCATGCACCTCAGCTTTTGCAGACAAAAAGTGGATGGGGCAGTTTTCATCACCTAAGGGTGCCCGGGGTTCATGAGCCTCGCCTGAATTTTCACCTAGAGCTGGAGGAAGAGCAAGCCCCGGCAGATGAGCCGGAGGGACGGGGCGGGGGGGGGGGGGCTGGGAAGCAGCGGGCCACGCCCCGGGGGGCTGGGCCTGGGGAGCAGCGGGCCACGCCCCGGGGGGGCTGGGTTGGGGAGCAGCGGGCCGCGCCCCGGGTGGGCTGGGTTGGGGAACAGCGGGCCGCGCCCCGGGGGGGCTGGCGGTGGGGGGTGAGGCCTCGCAAACACGCCCAGGCACCAGAGGGCACAGCAGCGCACGGCGCTGACCCAGGGCGGCGCACTCAGAGGCAACCTACTCTCTGCACATGGAGAATTCGGGGTCCCCCCGTAACCATTCACCACTTTCACAACTGGTTACAAGCACAGCAAACAGTCTTCACAGGCTCTGGTTCCCGTGGAGAGCCGAGGACAGAACCTGAGAGCAGTGCTCGGTGAGCCGCGTTCCCGGCTGCCGACCGGGGCTCCGTCCTGAGTAGACGCGGGCCCAGCGGCTGCACCCCACCCCGTGCCCCGGCACGCGCCCTTCCCAGGCTCCTACTGCACGCAGGGCTTTTAATGTTATGTGAATTCAAGCTTTTTCACAGGAACAATTCAGTAACAATTCAGTAAATACTGAATAAACAAAGGAAGAGGGTCTCGTGTCTAAGTTTTTACCAAACGCACATTTCCCACATACGTGAAGTCTGCAGTCAGGCTGACGTACTTGGGAGCAGGGATGGGTTCTCCTGAGCCATGCCGCCACGAGCTGGACTCGACCGTCCTGCGGGAGGGGACCCGCTCTGAGTCACCCACACCTCTCATCTGCGCTTCAGCCCTCTGGGTGCCCAGCACAGCCGCAGAGGAAGGGCACCCACTCACTGACCTTGAAGCACCTGCTGGAGGGACAAGAGCACGTGGGCTGCTCCCCAGGGACTGAGACACTGCGGGAGCCAGCGTGGGAATCTGCCACCCAAACCCTTAGCGCCGTGCCGAGGGTAGGGTCAGCCTAGCACCTCCGGGGTCTCAGCCAGTCGGGCGATGATGCTGCCCACCAGTGTCCCATCGTAACCCTGGCCCCAACGCAACACCCCGAGCCCTGGCTCTGGTAGCCAGTAGGGTTGCACCTCTGAGCCCCCAAGACACTTCTGACAAACAGCCGCTCCTTCAAGACTGGGGAGGTGGTTGACACATCTAATAACACAGAGAAACAGGCACAGAGAAATCAGGCAAAAAAATGAAGAGACAGAGGAATATGTTCCAATGAAAAGAACAAGACGAAACCTCTGAAAAAGAACTCAGTGAAACAGATAAGCAACTCACCCGGAAGGGTGTGAAATAATAAAGACGCTCACTGAACCCAGGAGAAGAATGGATGAACACAGCCCGAGATTGACGAAGGGATAGGAATTGTAAGAAAGTTCCAAATAGAAGCTATAACTGAACATAAAAATGTGCTGGAAGGGTTCAGCCGCAGACTATATGAGGCAGAAACGAAATCAGCAGCTGGAAGACGAGCGGTGGAGCTCACCCAGACCGAGCCGCAAAATGAAAGAGAGCGTGAAGACACCCTAAAGGGCCTTGGGACAAGATCCAGTGAGACAATGTCTGCTTTATGGGGACTCCAGCAGGACACGAGACAAAGGGCCAGAAAACCAGTGGGAGAAACAGAGATGAAAACTTCCCTAATCTGGGGAAGGAAACACATCCAGGCTGCCTGCCAGTGCAGGAGGCTCAGGAGACGTCAATTCAACCCCTTGATTGGGAACATGCCCTGGAGAAGGAAATGGCAACCCACTCCAGGATTCTTGCCTGGAGAGTTCCATGGTCAGAGGAGCCTGGAGGGGCCCAGTTCACAGGATCACAAAGAACTGGACATGATAGGAAGGTCCTGGAAGCGCACAGAATTCTGGAGAAGATGAACCCAAAGAGACACAACAAAACATCAGTTCAGTTGCTAAGTGGTGTCTGACTCTTAGAGACCCCATGGACTACAGCACACCAGGCTTCCCTGTCCATCACCAACTCCCAGAGCTTCCTCAAACTCATGTCCATTGAGTCGGTGATGCCATCTCATCCTCTGTTGTCCCCTTCTCTTCCGGCCTTCAATCTCTCCCAGCGTCAGAATCATTTCCAAGAAGTCAGTTCTTTGCATCAGGTGGCCGAAGTATTGGAGCTTCAGCTTCAGCATCAGTCCTTCCAACAAATATTCAGGACTGATCTCCTTTAGGATGGACTGGTTGGATCTCCTTGGAGTCCAAGGGACTCTCAAGAGTCTCCTCCAACACCACAGTTCAAAAGCATCAATTCTTCAGTGCTCAGCTTCCTTTATAGTCCAACTCACATCCATACATGACCACTGGAAAAACCATAGCCTTGACTAGATGGATCTTTGTCGGCAAAATAATGTCGCTGCTTTTTAATATGCTGTCTAGGTTGGTCATAGCTTTTCTTCCAAGGAGCAAGCGTCTTTTTAATTTGATGGCTGCAGTCACCATCTGCAGTGATTTTGGAGCCCAAGAAAATAAAGTCTCTCACTGTTTCCATTATTTCCCCATCTATTTGCCATGAAGTGATGAGACCAGATGCTACGATCTTAGTTTTCTGAATGTTGACCTTTAAGCCAACTTTTTCACTCTCCTCTTTCACTTTCATCAGGAGGCTCTTTAGTTCTTCCTCACTTTCTGCCATAAGGGTGGTGTCATCTGCATATCTGAGGTTACTGAAATTTCTCCCAGCAGTCTTGATTCCATCTTGTGCTTCATCCAGCCGGGCATTTCTCATGATGTACTCTGTGTATAAGTTAAATAAGCAGGGTGACAATATATAGCCTTGACGTCCTCCTTTCCTGATTTGGAACCGGTCCATTGTTCCATCATCTCCACTAACACCAACACGTATTATAACTAAAACAGGAAAAGTTAAGGATAATGAGAGAATCTTAAAAGCAGCAAGAGAAAAACAACTTGTTGTATGTAAGGGAACCCTCATGAGGCTGTCAGCAGGTTTTTTAGCAGAAACTTTGCAGGCCAGAACAGAGAGGCATGACATGTTCAAAGTGCTGAAAGGAAACCACTTTCAACCAAGAATTCTCTAGCAGGCAAGGTTATCATTCCTTGCTCATGGATCAGAAGAATTAATATTGCTAAACTGTTCATACTACTCCAAGGGTTTTCCAAGGTGGCTTAGTGGTTAAAGAAACTGCCTGCCAATGCAGGAGGCTCAGGAGATGTCAATTCAATCCCTGGGACAGGAAGATCCCCTGGAGGAGGAAATGGCAACCCACTCCAGGATTCTTGCCTAGAGAATTCCATGGACAGAGGAGCCTTGGGCCCCAGTCCACAGGGTTGCAAAGAATCAGACATGACTGACCACACATGCAGGCACAGTTATAAAACAGCAAGGTATTGGCACAAAAACAGACACATAGATCAATGGAGCAAAACTGAGAGCTTGTACGATCAGTTAATCTACAATAAAGGAGCTAAAAATATATAAGGGAGAAAAGACAGTCTCTTCAGTAAATGGTGTCAGGAAAACTGTACAGCCACATGTAAAAGAATGAAACTATACTGCAACCTTACACCACACACAAACATTAACTTCAAATGCATTAAAGACTCGAATCTAAGACCCGAAATCCTGAAAGTCCTAGACGAAAACACACACAGAGACTTCATGGCATCCTGGAGATACTTCCGTGGATCTGACACCAAAGGCAAGGGAAACGCATGCAGGAAACACATGAACGGAACAACGTCAGACTGAAAAGCTTCTACACAGCGAAGAACCAGTCAGTTCAGTCGCTCAGTCGTGTCCGACTCTTTACGACCCCATGAATCGCAGCACGCCAGGCCTCCCTGTCCATCACCAACTCCTGGACTTCATTCAGACTCGCATCCATCGAGTCAGTGATGCCATCCAGCCATCTCATCTTCTGTCGTCCCTTTCTCCTCCTGCCCCCAATCCCTCCCAGCATCAGAGTCTTTTCCAATGAGTCAACTCTTCGTATGAGGTGGCCAAAGTACTGGAGTTTCAGCTTCAGCATCATTCCTTCCAAAGAAATCCCAGGACTGATCTCCTTTAGGATGGACTGGTTGGATCTCCTGGCAGTCCAAGGGACTCTCAAGAGTCTTCTCCAATACCACAGTTCAAAAGCATCAATCTCCGGCGCTCAGCCTTCTTCACAGTACAACTCTCACATCCATACATGACCACTGCAAAAACCATAGCCTTGACTAGACAGACCTTAGTCTGCAAAGTAATGTCTCTGCTTTCGAATGTGCTGTCTAGGTTGGTCATAACTTTTCTTCCAAGGAGTAAGCGTCTTTTAATTTCATGGCTGCAATCACCATCTGCAGTGATTTTGGAGCCCAAAAAAATAGTCTGGCACTGTTTCCACTGTTTCCCCATCTATTTCCCATGAAGTGATGGGACCAGATGCCATGATCTTCGTTTTCTGAATGTTGAGCTTTAAGCCATCTTTTTCACTCTCCTCTTTCACTTTCATCAAGAGGCTTTTTAGTTCCTCTTCACTTTCTGCCATAAGGGTGGTGTCATCTGCATATCTGAGGTGGTTGATATTTCTCCCGCCAATCTTGATTCCAGCTTGTGCTTCTTCCAGTCCAGTGTTTCTCATGATGTACTCTGCATATAAGTTAAATAAGCAGGGTGACAATATATAGCCTTGATGTGCTCCTTTTCCTATTTGAACCAGTCTGTTGTTCCATGTCCAGTTATAACTGTTGCTTCCTGACCTGCATACAGATTTCTCAAGAGGCAGGTCAGGTGGTCTGGTATTCCCATCTCTCTCAGAATTTTCCACAGTTTTTTGTGATCCACACAGTCAAAGGCTTTGGCATAGTCAATAAAGCAGAAATAGATGTTTATTTTTGGAACTCTCTCGCTTTTTTGATGATCCAGCGGATGTTGGCAATTTGATCTCTGGTTCCTCTGCCTTGTCTAAAACCAGCTTGAACATTAGAAAGTTCATGGTTCACGTATTGCTGAAGCCCAGCTTGGAGAATTTTGAGCATTACTTTACTAGCGTGTGAGATGAGTGCAATTGTGTGGTAGTTTGAGCATTCTTTGGCATTGCCTTTCTCTGGAATTGGAATGAAAACTGACCTTTTCCAGTCCTGTGGCCACTGCTGAGTTTTCCAAATTTGCTGGCATATTGAGTGCAGCACTTTCACAGCATCATCTTTCAGGATTTGAAATAGCTCCACTGGAATTCCATCACCTCCACTAGCTTTGTTCATACTGATGCTTTCTAAGGCCCACTTGACTTCACATTCCAGGATGTCTGGTTCTAGATGAGTGATCACACCATCGTGATTATCCGGGTCATTAAGATCTTTTTTCTATAGTTCTTCTGTGTATTCTTGCCACCTCTTCTTAATATCTTCTGCTTCTGTTAGGTCCATACCATTTCTGTCCTTGATCGAGCCCATCTTTGCATGAAATGTTCCCTTGGTCTCTCTAATTTTCTTGAAGAGATCTCTAGTCTTTCCCTTTCTGTTGTTTTCCTCTATTTCTTTGCACAGATCGCTGAAGAAGGCTTTCTTATCTCTTCTTGCTATTCTTTGGAACTCTGCATTCAGATGCTTATATCTTTCCTTTCCTCGTTTGCTTTTCGCCTCTCCTCTTTTCACAGCTATTTGTAAGGGCTCCCCAGACAGCCATTTTGCTTTTTTGCATTTCTTTTCCATGGGATGGTCTTGATCCCTGTCTCCTGTACAACCTCAATCCATAGTTCATCAGGCACTCTATCTGTCAGATCTAGGCCCTTAAACCTATTTCTCACTTCCACTGTATAATCATAAGGGATTTGATTTAGGTCAAACCTGAATGGTCTAGTGGTTTTCCCTACTTTCTTCAATTTAAGTCTGAATTTGATGATAAGGAGTTCATGATCTGAGCCACAGTCAGCTCCCGGTCTTGTTTTTGTTGACTGTATGGAGCTTCTCCATCTTTGGTTGCAAAGAATATAATCAATCTGATTTTGGTATTGACCATCTGGTGATGTCCATGTGTAGAGTCTTCTCTTGTGTTGTTGGAAGAGGGTGTTTGCTATGACCAGTGTGTTCTCTTGGCAAAACTCTATTAGCCTTTGCCCTGCTTCATTCCATATTTCAAGGCCAAATTTACCTGTTACTGCAGGTGTTTCTTAACTTCCGACTTTTGCATTCCAGTCCCCTATAATGAAAAGGATATCTTTTTTGGGTGTTAGTTCTAAAAGGTCTTATAGGTCTTCATAGCACTGTTCAACTTCAGCTTCTTCAGCGTTACTGGTTGGGGTATAGACTTGGATTACTGGGATATTCAATGGTTTGCCTTGGAAACAAACAGAGATCATTCTGTTGTTTTCGAGATTGCATCCAAGTACTGCATTTTGGACTCTTTTGTTGACTATGATGGCTAGTCCACTTCTTCTGAGGGATTCCTGCCCACAGTAGTAGATATAATGGTCATCTGAGTTAAATTCACCCATTCCAGTCCATTTTAGTTCGCTGATTCCTAGAAAAGAAAAGCTTCTACAGAACAAAGAATGTCATTATGAAAATGTGAATGCACCCTCCTGAAAGGGAAAAGAGGTCTTAAAAGTATATGACAATAAGGGGTTAATACCCCAAATATAAAGAGAACTAATATATCTCAACAACGACAACGAGAAACGCCAAACAACCTGAATTTTTAAAATGGGTTGAGGATCTGAAGAGTCATTTTTCCAAGGAAGATGTACAGAGAAGCTCGGCATCACTAATCATCAGAGAGATGAAAATCAAAACCACACTGAGCTATCACCTCGCGCCTGTCAGAACAGCTGTTATTGAAAAGAAAAGAAACATAAGCATTGGACGGAATGTGGAGAACAGGAAACGCTCGCGGCTACTGGCGGAAACACAGTCGGTGCCGCTACTTTAGTAAAGAGCATGGAGGCTCCTGAAGAAACAAACAAAAAAGACTACCATATAATCCAGCAATTCCACGCTCGGGTACTCATCCCAAAGCAAGCAAAAGCACTAATTCAAAACACGTATATAACATGCAGCCCATGTTCAGCATTGTTTACAACAGCCGAGATACGGAGGCAACCGATGTGTCTATTAACAGACACATGGATAAAGATAAGGTGGGGTGTGTGTGCCACACCACGTCTTTATCCATTCTCTATATAATGGAATATCACGCAGTCACGAAAAAGAGTGGAACTCTGCCATTTGCTGCGACATGGATGGACCTAGAGGGTATTAAGTAGCAAAATAAGTCGGGTGGAAAGAGACAAATACCATAGGATTTCACTCACATGTGGAACCCAAACCAAACGAAATCAAACAGAAACTCATAGATACATGGAACAGATCAGTGGCTACCAGAGGAGAAGGGGTGGGGGGCACAAGATGAGTGCAGAGGTGAGCTGCATGGGGAAGGGCGGCAACTGGGCCTCTGGTGGTGATCACTCAGCAGTGCACACAGGTTTCAAACTAAAATGTTGTGCACCTGAAACTTTAAGATATTAAAAAAACAATGATGGAAGGGGAGAAAGGAGGGAGGAGGAAGCTTCTGTAGTTTAAAAGGGGCTTAACAGGTACATCCCCCTATTCAATGAGCCTTCTTCAGATCTGATTTCAAAGAACCAACTGTAAAGAAAATTTTCAACTGAAAAATTTAAGCATGGATTAGCTGTTTGGTGATATGAAGACATCAGCATCAACTTTAGCACGTGATAAAGCTACTCGTGAGGTCTATTCGAGAGCCGTGTCTTTGGGCAATGCAGTGTCGTGCATGACAGATGAAATCTGACGGGGTTGTGCAGGGGGCGGGGGGGTCACAGAAGCAGCGAGAGGAGCTCGGAGCTGCTTGTCGGAGCCCAGCGAGGCGTGTGTGGGCGTCCGTCCTACAAGGCTCTCTGCTTGTTCCGTGACTGACATCTTACGTGACTCCATTTAAAGCACACGGGGCAGCTGGGAAGACAACATATAAAAAGATAGCTGACACTGCAGCTTAGCGCAGGAAAAACCACAGCCCAGAGATGCCGTTAGTAAGGGCCACGGAGAGAGGAGAAGCATCTCCGGCGGGTGTTCCAGAAGCCCCGCACCTCGGAGTGCGCGGAGCGCCGCGGGGCCAGTGATGCGGCGCCACGGAGAGAGGAGAAGCATCTCCGGCGGGTGTTCCAGAGGCCCCGCACCTCGGAGTGCGCGGAGCGCCGCGGGGCCAGTGATGCGGCGGGGGAGCTGAACCCGGGGCGGGGGCTCTGCAGACACAGGGGCCGGCCACCTGCCGCCTGAGACGGTATTTCCCTCTTCCCGGTTCCAGGGGCAGGGGCAGGGGCAGTCGACAAACGGGGCTTGTGTTAAGCTGGGGGCGATGAGGAAGGAGCCAGAGAAGGGGCGCTCAGACGTTATACGCGTCGGCGGGGTGGGCACACGCGGCAGGGGCGGTGGCGTCAGCACCATGGATAGGGGCAGGGGTCCACACACAGGCCTCTGCCTGCCCATCGCCGGCCAGGCTGGCCGTCGACAGCGTGCGGACAGTGGTGGTGGGTTGAGTGGGGCCAGATCAGGAAGCACAGTGGCCCTGGAGACCACCGACCGCGCTGGGGAACGACGGGCAGCGGGAAGCGGCAAGGCCAGCAAGAGGGGCTCCAGGGGAGCCTGCGGTTTAGAGCGGGCGCAACCCCGGGGAGGGGAACGTGGGGAGCAAAGGAGCCGCTCCCCGCAGGCCACCCGCCAGGACCAGCTGAGCCCAGTGCGCCTTCTCCCCCGAGACGGGAGTGGCCGATGACCACCCAACCCTTGCCCGCAGCCACAGCTCTGCACCCCTCCAGCTGCAGCACCACAGCGGCCGTCTGGACAAGGGGGCTGAGGAGAGAGCCAGCAGCTGAAGGGCACAACGTGGGCAACAGGGGACTCACAGCGGCTTCAGTGACGCCTCTGCTCAGGGGGAGCGCTAACCGGACAGGCTCGCAGTGTTTTTTGTTAATCCGCTACCTGCTTGATGTTATGATTTGCGTATCTTCAAAGGGGAAATCAGACTTGATCCCAATCTCACTTCACATTTTACCGTCTCAGGGAAAGGCTGCTAGAAGAGATGAGGGCCCTGGGTGTCGTAGAGACCAGGCTGGGCCAGCGGTCATCGGTCCCCCAGCGATGACCGCTGTGGGGCTGACTCACACCAGGGTGCTGGGGTGTGGCTTGGGGGTCAGTCACTTCACAGGCCCAAGTTCCCTGCAGCAACTGGGACGGCACTCACTTTAGGCTGGGGTCTCCTGGGGACCTGTGATACCCACAGACCAAGCAGCTGAGCATGAGCTTGCCCAGGAGAGGCGTGGAAACAGTGACGCCCTTCATGGTCAACCCTGCAGACACAACGTGGGCCCGATGGGCCTGTGACCCTCCCCCCAGCATCCTTATCAACAAGGCCAGGGAACAGTGAGGCTGCTGGGGCAGGAGACCTAAACACTGAGCCCCGAGTCTGACACTCCTCCCCACAGGACCAGCCTGGCCACCTCCCCACACCCCACCCCTCTCTAAGGGGGAGCCCCGGGAAGGGCAAGAGACCCTCGGAGGTCCAGCCTAGGCAGGTGCCAGAGAAAGACTGGAGCCTCCGAAAAGGCGCAGGGTGCTTACCATCGCCTGTGACCGGGGCGTCTCTGGGGTCCGCAGGCGAAGGCCATCTCTGGGGGGCCGCCGGCGCCGACAGGACCCGGGGCGCTCTCCAAGGCGCGCGCACAAGGCCGCGGGGCGTGGGGTCACCGTCCCTGGCGGGCGCAGGGGCCTTCCGGGCCGCGTAGGCGCCCAGTGCAGCCACCAGACGCTGCCTGTCCACCCCGCCGGCCACTTTGGGGCTGAGCTCGTCAGGCTGGAGCCGGCGGAGCGTGCGCAGGGGGCGGCCCCCTGCGAGGTTGGCGCGCGCCGCGGGAGCGTAGGTCAGGGCGGACTTCTGGGCCACGAAGGTTAGCACGCTGTCGGCCAGGGGGTCCTCACCCTGCAGGGGCGGGGGACAAACAGGGAGTGAGTGCCCATCGCCAGCCAAGCCCCGGAGTGGCCCCGGAGCGCGCCCAGGTTCGCCTCCACCGATGGGCGGGCGCGTCCGCGGTCCTCCCGAAGTCTTAACACAGCAGCTTTACCGAAGCGCAGCCGGGGCGCCGGGAGCCTCGGCCCATCCGTGCGCTCAGTGCCGCCACGGAGCGGCGCGGACACCACCTGTCTGCCGCCCGCACACCTGCACCCCTTCCGGCTCCCTTCCCGCAGGCAGCGGCTCATCCGCGTCCTTCTCCCGCGTGTTCAGACGCTTCCTGTAGGGCAGCCCCGCGCAGCCTTTGGTGTCTGCTTCTTGCAAGAAGTGGGCTTCGCTGGTGGCTCAGCTGGTAAAGAGTCTGCCTGCAATGCGGGAGACCTGGGTTCCAGGAAAATCCCCTGGAGAAGGCAAAGGCTACCCACTCCAGTATTCTGGCCTGGAGAATTTCATGGGCTGTGTACTCCGCGAGGTCGCAGAGTCCCATACGACTGAGCGAGTGTCGCTTCCCCTCACTTCTCGCCCCGACCATGCCCACCCCAGCTGCGCCAGCAGGCAGCGGTAGGTGCCTTGCTCCCTTGTACCCCTGAAGTCTGCTCTAAGGACAGAGGACGCGCTTGTGTTTTTATTCATCAGTTGGGGAATCTTTGGGTCCCTTTCCGCCTTGGGGCTGATGTGAGGAACACTGCTGTGAACCGCCCTGGAAAGCCTCTGTGTGGACGTGGGTTCCTCCTCCTGGCTGACGGCTGGGTGGCCTGCGCTGACTATGCAGGAGCTGTGGACCGCGTTCCCGCCGGCAGGCTTGCTGTCCGCGGTCGCCGTCTTCTACCGCAGTGACCCCTGTCTGCCTTCGGCCGCCTGCGCGGTGAGGAGGCCGCGGAGCGATGCCGACCCCTTCTCCCGTGCTGTGTGTCGGCGGGAAGGTCTGCCTAGGCCTCTCCCTGCCCTGGGGTTTGCTGTGGCTCCACAGAGGGGCTCCCCAGGGCTGCACCCTGTGTCTGACGTCTCTGTTTCCCTGCAGCTCCCTTCTTCCCTGGTCACTGAAACCCGCTTTGGATCTGATCCGTTTGGCAGTGCTGCCCAGCCGGCGACGCTGCTGGGGCCCCTGGTTTCACACACACAGTGTGGATCCAGGCCTTTCCCTGGCCTCCCCTGCCTTCCCTCCTCACTCAGGACACTCTCCCAGGAGGATGTGGTCTCATCACATTCTGATTTGCCCACAGAACAAGGCCCAGTTTCCTCACCTTGAGGGCAGCTGTAAAAACCTTAGAAGTCTCAGTGTCCTGCCTCTGACACGGCGCCATCAAAAGTTCATGGACAAACAGTAATTTCCCACTAGGGTCTGACTTGGCGCGGCCTTCACCGTGCACTCCGGGTTGGGTGCGGGGTCCGCAAGCTCTCAGAATCTCGGCCTTCCTGTTCTCCACGTGCCCCTCCGTTGGGGCACAGTATTGGGCCAGGGGTGCGTGCCTGGGGACCTAGCTAAGACGTTTAGCCACCACTGAACCTACGACGGTGGTTCAGACTCCCAAGGCTGCTGTCTGTTTCTATCAGTGACCCTGGGGCTTAGCCCACAGCACAGATCTGGGGGCAGCGCGCCTGGATCCGGAACCCGGGCTCTGCACGCTGCTCCCCTTTCTCACGTAGGAACCTGGGCCGATCGCTTGGCGTTTTGATGCTTGGTCTTCCTCTGTTACAGGAGATTGACCATCACCTGTCACACTGCGTTTATTTCTAAAACGATGCAACTGTGCTGTGCTTAGTCACTCAGTCGTGTCCGACTCTGCGAGTCCATGGACGGCAGCCCCCCAGGCTCCTCTGTCCGTGGGGATTCACCAGGCAAGAATGCTGGAGTGGGTTGCCCTCCTCCAGGGGCTCTTCCCGACTCAGGGAGCGAGCCCAGGTCTCCCGCATTGCAGGCAGATTCTTTACCAGCTGAGCCACCAGGGATGTAACGCAGTTGTCATAGAAATGTTTAATTCCACCCAAGTGCTGGCCGAAACCCACTGCTTTTCCTTTAGAGGAAGAAGAGATCCACAGGGGAGACGGACGGGAGGAGACGTCTCCGCAGCAAACGGCCCTCGCACTTCTGCACAAACTGGGCACACGGCTCAATCTCAAGTTCAGCTGAACTCCCGCTGAGCAAGGCTGCCTAGGAACGCCTGGGGTCCCAGCGCGGGGCTGGACGGCCTCTGAGAGGCTCATCAACCTGCCAGAAGCACTGGCTCTCTATGTGCGAAGGCAGCTTCTGCTCGAAGGGCCTTCCGTTACGGTCAGTGGAGGAGGGGGGTGGAGGCCCTGCGGGCCCTCCAGGTGAGTGACCGTCAGGCCAGTGAGCTCTGGGACCGACCGCGATGAACAGCCTGTGGGGTCCTGTGTGCTCTGAGCCAGGTTAAGGTGAAGAGGGAGAGAGGGTTTTAGCAGGCAGACTGTGAAATAATAGAAACGCCAGCTCTCCCAAGTCACGCCGGGTCCCGTGGGGGACTGTGCACCCCACCGCCAGGTGCCCAGGCCAGCATGGGTCAGGGGCAGAGAGAGTCCTCACGGTAACCCCCCGTCTGTGGCTTCATGTCCTGACTGAGCGAGCGAGCGAGCAGAGGGCGCTGGCCCCTGGCTTGGACCCTACTTCTGCTCTCAGTGACCTTTGCCCTAATGGGTCATCTAACTCGAAGTCCAGTGGGGGTGGCCGTGGCACCCAGCACAGATGTGGAGGGGCTCCCGCTTCCTCGTGGCTCGCCTCCGGCCCGCTCACACCAGTGATGTTGCTCTCTTTACCATCTCACACCTGTGCCTCCCATAAGACTCAGGGACCCAGGCACAAGCCCTGGGGCAGCGATCTGGTGGACTCTGTCCACTCGCACCTCTGAGTCAGTAAGATTCTGGGACAGTTCTCAAAGCCCTGTTTTGAAGGTATTTTAAACTTCAATTCAACAGACCTATGACCTCAGGTTTCCTAAGATAATGCTGAGTAATCGTTAAGACAACAGTTGCCCAAATCAGGAGATTAGCAACTGAAAAGCATGAGAACTGGCCAGGCTCCAGCCAGCATCAGCATCAGCATCAGCAGCAGCAGCAGCAGCAGCAGCATCACAGCATCAGCATCAGCAGCATCACCAGGATCACAGCCATCACCAGCATCACAGCATCAGCATCAGCAGCAACACAGCATCAGCAGCATCACAGCCATCAGCATCAGCAGCAACACAGCATCAGCAGCATCACAGCCATCACCAGCAGCAGCAGCATCACAGCATCAGCATCAGCAGCATCACAGCATGAGCAGCATCACAGCAGCAGCAGCAGCAGCATCACAGCCATCACCAGCATCACCAGCATCACAGCCACCACCGCTGCTCTGTGCTGAGCTCTGGACCATGGTCTACATTTTGGGGAGGGGGGTGGGGGGAGAAGGATGCCTCAAACATGGGCCTGTCTTCAAACAGCTTGCCGACTGAAATGGCGTCAAGTCACAGACTTGGTAGTGGAAAGAGTATCAAAGAGGTTTGGTGACAGGCAGTTTAGAAGGCAGTAGTCATCCTGAGCTGGGGAAACCACGGCCGCTTCCTGGAGCCACAGTGCGCGTCACTTCCTTGCCTGGACATCTCCCCTTGCCCCGAGCCGTGCTGGGGCTGGGGTCCTGGAGCCGAAAGTCGGGCTCCTTCCTCCCATGGAAGTCCGCCGGCCCCAGTCCCAGATCACTCAATTACGAGTTCAGCCTGCCAGAGCCTGCAGGCTCTCAGGTGCCACAAGCCAGCAGACGCTGAGTGAAGGGGATTTCTGTGTATACACTGGTCACTCACGCTCGTCAGATATTCTCTTGTGCCAAGCATCCAAAACAAATTAGGAAGCCCAAATTGGGCCATCTTTTGACCATATAACAAACATTTCCTCCAGTTTGTCTCACAGCCTGAAGGCAGCATTGACAAGCACGCTGATCAAGGCACCCTTGCTGCAGGCGTGACGAAGCATGAAGCGGTGGGGCTGTCCACAGGCTGCCCAGCGAGGCAGCCCCACAGTGCACGGGGGCGGCAAGGTCTGGGGGCTGGAGGGAGCCTCAAAGCCCCCGCTTCCAGAGCATTAACGGGGCGCTCACCCTGCCTTCTTGCGCTCAGGCCGTAGAGGGCGAAGCTAGCCAGCTTCTCCTGGTCTCTCTCAGCACAGTGGAGGGGCTATCAGGGCGCCACACTTCAGGCTCTACGTGCCCTGCCCACTTCCCGCGCTGGTAGCTGGCAGGTGTCATTCCTGCTGACAGCGCTGTCCCCAGGGCAGCGTTCCTCCGTCCGGGGGAGCCCCACGCTGGCCCCTCTCTGACCACAGTGGCGCTGTGTCCAGGGCAGGTGTTCCTCCGTCCAGAGCCCCACGCTGGCCCCTCTCTGACCACGGCGGTGCTGTGTCCAGGGCAGGCGTTCCTCTGTCCAGAGCCCCATGCTGGCCCCTCTCTGACCACAGTGGCGCTGTGTCCAGGGCAGGTGTTCTTCCGTCCAGAGCCCCACGCCGGCCCCTCTCTGACCACGGCGGTGCTGTGTCCAGGGCAGGCGTTCCTCTGTCCGGGGGAGCCTCACACTGGCCCCTCTCTGACCACGGCGGCGCTGTGTCCAGGGCAGGCATTCCTCCGTCTAGAGCCCCACGCCGGCCCCTCTCTGACCACGGTGCCTGTGCTGTCTCCGCTGTGCATGCTATCAGCTTCTAGAGCTCACTAAACCTGAGGTTGAAGAGGTGTTTAATTCCAAACCACAGGGGCGACGATTTCCGCAGGCTTACAGCAATGCGAACCCTGGGTGTTCATTTCCGAACGTCTGCCCGTGATGTCACATTAAGTGGCTTGGAACTGGTCTCAAAGACCACAGATGACAGGAAGCGTGTGTGGTGTCCCCCCCGCCCCCGCCTTCCCTCACCTCTGCTCCAGCACACCCTCCTCCCTCTCTGTCCTCCTCAGCTGCACCCACAGCCTCACGCCTGGGGTCAGAGGGCCCAGGGGATGCTCCGAGGCAGGCAGCCGCTGCCTCCTGTGTGCCCAGGTCAGCGCGAGGTGGGCGCAGGCGTGCCGCCTGCAGGGTCTGCCCGGAGGACTCAGGATGACGGTCGCAGCGTGGGTGGCATTTTCCGAGCGCCAGGGCCAGGCCAGGCTTTGACTTGACGTATTTCCCTTCTTTCTGACCCTCTCAGCCACCCTCGCATAGAGACATGACTACCCTCATTTCCTGGATTAGGAGACAAGCTCTCTGGGAAGGGGGTCCCAGCTGGGATGCGGCCCCAGGCCTGGCTTCGGGCAGAGCCCTAGGGAAGCAGGCCCAACCAGCAGGCTGCCTGCTGGAAAATGCAGAACTGCACTCAGCGGGTCTGAAGGAGGCAACTCGGGGACCTTGTTTTGGCTTAAAAGGAATAAACATGTGAAAGCTGAACAACAACTCCAGGCCCGAGCTCTGTGCTTCCCACCTGACTGCAGTTTTCCTCCGAGGCTATGTGTCCTTGCCGTCACGCACTTTTCTTCCACATAAGCTAAAAACCTCACGGCGCGTGTTAATTATTTTGCCTTAAACACACAATTGTTTTTGTCCAGAAATTTACATGTATTATGCGGGTTTCTCATTCCTGGTTGCTCGCCAGTTTCCTATTTCTGGTTGTTTTCTTCCCCTTAGCAGATACTGGTGTCTCTGCGTCAATTTTCTTTGAGCTGAAGAATGTCTGTCAGCACGTCTGAGGCATGAGGCTTCCAGACACAGGCTCTCCCCGTTCCCCCTACGGCTGAGAACAGCGCAGGATTCAAGTCGACAGGGTTTTGTCCCCTTTCTGTTGGTTCCACTGTTTTCTGGTCTGCTAACGAGACGCGAGACATCGTCCTTATCAACAGCCCCCGGATGTAAGGCATCTGTTTACCTGAAGATACCGCTAAGGTTTTCTCTCTATCTGTGGCTTTCCCCCGGTTGCTTATGATATGCCTGGCTTTTGTTTTCTCTGTATTTATGCTGCTTGAGGCTCAGTCAGTTTCCTGCGTCATGTTTTGATTAGCTTTATCAGTTTTTGGGAAAACACCAGCCACGACTGCTTTCCCCATTTCTTCTGTGTCCTCCTCGTCCTCTTTCCCATGCAGGGTCCCGAACATACAGGCCTGCGTGACATGGCACCCCGTGTCCTGGGGCCTTGTTCCACCTCGCACGCTTTCTCTGTGCTTTTTCTTTTACTTCTGACCACGTCTACTGACCCGACTTGAGATTCACTGACGCTCCTCTCTGCTGCGGCTAGTCTGTCGTTCAGCTCCTCAGGCGAGTTCTTCACCTCTGATCTTCCTTTAATTTCTGGCATTTCCATTTGCTTCTTTTCACTGTCTCCATCTCCTGCTGTGATTTTCCACTTGCTCATTCATGTTTTTTCACCTTTCCCACTCAATCCTTTAACATGTTTACCTTGCTTATTAAGATGACCTTTTCTAGTAATCCCAACACCCGGGTCATATCTGGCTCTCCTCCTGCCAACGCTTCAGTCTCTCGACCAGAGTGACGTGCTGTCGCTCCTCCACGCATCTCCCGACTTCTGGCTGTATGTTGGATCAGTCACACATAACTGGGATTGTACGTTTGATTGTTGCATGAATAAGCAATGGAGACCAAAGCAAATCATATTTAACCCTTCTTCTCTCCATCCGAGTCCACAGAATCTGTCACTGAAATGGATGAGGACTTTGTTGCCGAGTCGGTCAGATCCGGTCACTCCTCCCCACAGTAATGCTGAGGGCAGGCTCAGGGCTCAAGTCCAAGCTGGAGCCAGCCCTGAGTGCTGCCTCATGCTTTACAGACAGCCGCCAGCTTTCTGAACCTGGAGCTCTCTCTGATTCACAGCGCCACAGGACATGTGCAAGAAACTTCTTTCCCTGGCTTTCTGCACCCTACACATCAATCTTTCTCCACCATGCTGCCTCATCCAAAGCTTTCAAGGGGGGAGGTGTGCTCAGCAGGGCTTGGCGCCCCTTGGAAGGACATCTCTCAGCGTCTGTCCCTTCTCCCAGCTCCCATCTCGGGCACTCGGTGCTCTGTGTAGCCTGACTCTGGGCTCTACCCTCACGCTAGTCTCCACTAAAATCAGCTCCTTAAAAACCTCAGCACATTCTCCCTGCATCCCCCCATGGCCCCTGCCTGCAGGGAAGTCTCTGGGTCTCTTCTTCCCTAGAAGGATCCCCTCCCTTTCTGAATTTAGTTCTTTCAGGCTCTTTGTATTCTCAGCCCCCTGGGCTTTTTCCTTTAAGGCTATGGTTTAGCAGCTCACCTGGCTTGTTCCTATTGTCAGAGTGGACTAGGGTGGCCTCTTGACATTCTGCCCTTTGAGATAATCCAAACATCTTCAACTGCTGACTTCTGGTTGTTTGTCCAACGCCCATCCTCTAGGAAGCCCCTGACCCCAAATGCCCATCCGGCTCGAGGTCAGCCAGTCATTAGGACTAAACGACACAGTTCAGCACAGTAAATTCACGGCTCTTCTCGGACGATCACGACAGCTGCATGTCTGATGACGGTCGTGACAGCTGCATGTCTGATGACGGTCGTGACAGCTGCATGTCTGATGACGGTCGTGACAGCTGCATGTCTGATGACGGTCGTGACAGCTGCATGTCTGATGACGGTCGTGACAGCTGCATGTCTGATGACGGTCGTGACAGCTGCATGTCTGATGACGGTCGTGACAGCTGCATGTCTGATGACGGTCGTGACAGCTGCATGTCTGATGATGGTCGTGACAGTTACATGTCTGATGACGATCACGACAGCTGCATGTCTGATGACTGTCGTGACAGTTACATGTCTGATGACGGTCGTGACAGCTGCATGTCTGATGATGGTCGTGACAGCTGCATGTCTGATGACGGTCGTGACAGCTGCATGTCTGATGACGGTCGTGACAGTTACATGTCTGATGACGATCACGACAGCTGCATGTCTGATGACTGTCGTGACAGTTACATGTCTGATGACGGTCGTGACAGCTGCATGTCTGATGACGGTCGTGACAGCTGCATGTCTGATGACGGTCGTGACAGCTGTGTGCTTGCTGACGTGTACACAGGAAAGATGATGCATGGAGCAGTCCACTGGACACTGGCTGCATCATCAGCGTAGAAAGCTTACGCTTCCAGCTGAGATATGTCATCAGCTGACGGGGCTGCGGAGATCAGCCAGCACCGCCCAAAGCCCTGGCCGGGTCTGCACCAACGCTCCTCACACCAGAGTCCACGTCAGCTCATCGGAGACATGACCAGGGCTTTCTCCTCAGTTAAACTCTGGACAGAGAAGATAATTTCTAGGCTTTTGCACCTTTCTTACATATCAAGAAGCATCTATCTCACACAGACTAAAAACGCCCGAGCCAGAAGCCAGTGTGGAGAAGCCGCTGTCAACACAGCATAGCAATACCCGAGCCTAAGCCGCCGAGCGCTCCTTTTCTGAACCATGCTTGTGACCATCCTGCTCAAACAGCCGCGTGGTGAGATGAGCGCAGAGAGTCGTTCAAACTGGGCGCTTCTGAGAGGGGAGGGCCCGCTGGACTGCAGGGAGCATCAGCCGAACCCAGCACCGCCCAGGCAGGAGCCTGGGCGCCGCCATTCCTGGCTGGGCGTTCCAAAGACTGCGGAAGCCAGGCCTGCTGGCCGGTGGCGGCTGCTGAAGGCGGCTGGACAGGACCTTGGTGTGTCAGCGGCCGTGTGTCCTGAGACAGAGAGAGGCCTGGGGCACGGGCGTCCTCTCGCGGGCAGCCCAGGGCGCAGGGCGCAGCCCCGGGAGGAACGACCGGTGCCAGCAGAGAGCGGCGGCTCCCCCTTGATGGGGTGGGTGCCGGACAGCCGGCCCGGGGCTGGGCCCTCCGAGCTGGGGCGGGCGCTGAGGCTCTGGGTAAAGCCCAGGGTCAGAGCCTGGTCCCCGAGAGGCGGGCAGAGCTGAGCGCGCGTTCCTGGGCTCCGGCACGGCCCCTCCCAGAGGACCGAGGCCCCGCCTGCCACGCCCCGCCTGGCCGCCGTCACCCCTAACCCCGGTCTCCTGGGCGCCGACAGCCAGCCGGGGTCCAGGGGGCAACGCTGCCCACGTGTGTTTCCAGTTCTGGGGCCAGAGCTCACGCCACAGAGCGCCCAAAACTGAATGAGAAACGGGCCGACGGGCTCGGGACTGACCTCCACGGGCCGCCGCGCCCGCCGGGACCTGGGCTCAAGGCTTCCTTCGGCGCCACCAACACCTCAGCAGGAAGGCCCGTCCAGCTGCTTCGCGGGGAGACTTGACCGGAACGCCTTCCGCGCAGACTTCTCCCGCGCCTGTCGCTGCGCTGCGTCCCCGCCTCCTCATCGCGCGCACTCCACGCGGGTCGCTCGTTACTGACGGCTCGTGCCCGCCGCCCAGGCACCCGCCCCGGGGTCCCCACGACCGAGTCGGGACGCCCACGGCCGGAGCCGAGGTCGGGCTGGTAAAGACTCGCCAGGCCCCTGGAGGGAGCCCCAGACGATTTCTGTTTTACGTTCTCAAATCCCCAGCATCAAGAGGGCGAGGAGCGAGGCTGGCTTCCTGCTGTGAGAGGAGACGGAGTCCATCCCGGCCTGCGGTGTGCCGGGCAGCGGCCTCGCCCCTGGGTGCTGGGCGGGCTGGGGCACAGATCAGATTTTCTTCGTGAGCAGGCCGCGCCCCTGTGAGTCTCTCGTGGAGCCAAGCACGCCTCTGAGCATCCAGCAGATGGCTTTCAGACTTGACCTGGTTTCCGTTTAGTCTCTAAAACAGGGATGACTATTTGCAGAAACTGCACTGAACTGAGCCCTGGGCTGAGAGCTTCATCCTCCCACTGACGTCCCGACCATCACTGCCCAACGTCACGGCAGGATCCGGGAGGACAGAGAAGAGGCGTGGCCTCCCGAAGCGGCACAGCGCCAGCGGAGGAGCCGCAGCGTCGGAACCTCGGGCACCTCGTGCGCTGCCCGCCGTCGGCCCCCAGGACAGGGTCTTGGCGTCGATGCAGCCCCACGGTACCCAGCTCGGTGTCTGCTTCACAGAAAGTGCAAGGTGGAAAACCCGAGTTTAACATTAAGATACACAGTGTGGTGCTCGCTTCAGCAGCCCTGCATGCATGCTAAGTCGCTTCAGTCGTGTCCGACTCTGTGCGGCCCTATGGACAGCAGCCCTCCAGGCTCCGCTGTGCACGGGATGCTCCAGGCAAGAATGCTGGAGTGGGCTGCCACATCCGCTGAAATACAGTGTCCATGCGGCCGGGCCAGTAGGGGTGCGGCCTGCGCAGAGGAGCTCGCAGGCGGGAGCTTTCAACCCGCCCTCCGCCCCTCCCCGCTCAGGCGGCTCCCCGGAGCAGGGGGCCTCGGGCTGGAGTGGGGATGAGACCCTCCCTCTTTGTGCGACTCCCCTCCCGGCCCTGCGCTCGGCGCCCCGCGCCCCACACGGCCGCCCTGCATGGCCCCAGAGCCCGAAGCCGGGAGGGGTCTGAGAACCGGGCTGACGAGAGCCGCTCGGGCTGCGGAACCCAGGGAACCGAGTCAGCGCCCCTTCTCCGGGAGCTACGAACAGGGAAAAGCTGCCGCCCCGTGAGGCTGCGGAAAGGGGCGTGTTTGCCACCAACACGCAGCGCCGAGCTGGCCAGAGGGACACAGCGCTGCGGACTGGCCCAACCTGCCTCCGGGGCCCTGGGCGCGGCCTGGGGCGGGGCTGGGCGAGTGACCGGACCAAAGCTCGAGGTGTTCATCCGCCTTCCGGGCGGCCTCTGGGGTCAGACTCAAGGCCGAGTTCTGCAGGCGGCGCCGCCCTCCCGAGCACGCGGACCTGGGTGCTGCCCCCAGAGTCCCTCCTCGGGATGCGTGAGGGCCCCGGACGCCACCTCTAGGCCATGCTGCCCCAGGCAAGTCGAAAGCTGGCAGCGCCGCTGTAAGCGCTGTCATGAAAGCACACCTTCTTTCCCATCCAGAAGGTTACGAGACTGCTCGTTGCGTCTGTAAACTGTTCTTTTCCATGGGCTTCGAGTCCCGGAGGGCTCCAGAGCAGACTGGCCCCGCTGCAGAAGGAACTCCCACCCGAGGGCCTGACAGCTGGCACACAGGACGCCCCGAAGGAGGAGTGCCCACGTCCGTTGGAGTGCACTCAGTTGCTGGGCACCCCCAACAGGAGGGCCCACAGCTGTTGGGGGCCGTAGGAGTACGCGGGTGCACACAGGCCCTCCAGGGGGTGGAGAGGTGCCCTGTCCTTCCACCCTGGCCCCCACTCGCCCCGGACACAGGGGGAGAGCCCAGAGGGGCTGCAGGCATGGGAAATGTCCCCTGTGTGCACCTGGACAACGAAACGCCCCGACCCCGGGGCTGCAGGGGTCACCACCCCGACTGCAGGGCCACGAGGGTCACCACCCCGACCTGAGGGCTGCGAGGCTCACCTGGGCAGGTGGCCTGTCCAGCTCCGGCCCCGGGAGCGCGTCGGCGGTGGCAGCCTGGGACAGGGCCTCCAGGTAGGGCAGGTAGCGCTGCAGGGCCTCGGCCAGCATGCCGTCCTCCAGGCTGAGGCTCCGCTCGTCCGGGATGCTCTGCTTCGAGCTCCTGCGAAGGAGAGGGAGGTGTCAGGCGGTCCGCGGCCACAGCGCTGGCTCCACCCGCGGAGCTCACGGCAGGCACGGGGGCGGCAGGGCCGTGTGGGCACTCAGGCGCCAGGCCAGGCGACGAGGGCCTGACCCGCCACTCACACCGCCCACGGCGGGGCCCTGTCTGCACCCAAGCCTGGTGCTGGCACACAGGGGGACCTGGTGAGCGACCCCGACTTCCTTTCTCAGCAGCCGCCCCGCCACTGGGGGCAGAGGCAAGCCGGAGTGGGGAGTCGGCCAGCACTTACTAAGTGCAGGGAGAACCTCAGCGGCAGAGAGGCTTCCCGGGCGGGGAGGGGAGACTGGTGAGCCCGGGGCCTGCCGCCCCCTGCCCTGGGCCTGTCTCTGTCAGTGGCCTCCCCTCCGCTCCCCACCCGGTGCCGAGGAGCAGGCACACGGAGTGAGAAGGTCGTGTTCACCCACCTCCCGGAAGCGGGGACCACAGGGGTCCGCAGGGCATCGGCATGCTAGTCAGCTGACAGGGAGATGACCCCGGGCCCTCCTGGCACCCCAGTGTGACCACAAAAGGCAGGCAGCAATCCCGGGAAGCTGCCTGGAGTAAGGGACCTTGTTCTTGTGGGTTTTCTGCATGGGGCCTCGGCCACAGTCAGCACTGGAAAACAGTGTCCGCTGAACAAATGAGCTTGGAAACATGTGGTAGACTCAGGTGACGTCGAGTTAGTGCAGAACCCGTGTCCCCACCGCTGACCTCGCAGAGGGCACCTCTCCAGCATCAGGAAGGGCAGCCCTGTGACCAGACTCTGCTGTCACTGGGGGTGAGTTTAGGACAACCAATGGCTGCCTGCGGTGAAAGGCAGTGACGCAGGTCATGAACTTACTCGGGGAAAAAAAATGTCCTGTTTCCTTTTTCTTTAATGAAAATGCATTTTAAAATCATGTAAAACACAGTACTCAGCCCCTGTCGGACTCAGACAACTGCAGGCGCCGTCTGTGGGCAAAGGAGTGGGCAGGCTCCCGAGGCGGCCGCACACGGCTCACAGCGCGCTCTGCGGGTGCCCGGCAGCGGGTGGCGACCGAGAGCCGCGGCCTGCGGACGGTGGCCCCGGTGTCCTCGCGGCTGCTAGGTGCGCTTGGCGCTCACACAGGTGAACGCTGGGTTTCACCTGTGCTGTTCTCGCGTTCACTGCTGGAAGTGCCCCAGAGGTTGGAGGAGGCTAGCCCGGCCCCCCAGCAGAGGCCGAGGGCGAGTGTGCGTCTGATGACTGCCTTATTTGTCCCGTCCTTCCCCTGGTGTTTGTGTTTGCAGAGACGTGGCTTTGCAGGAACAGCTGGATTTTCATGTTTCCTTACAAACGCATGTAGTGTGGTAAAAGTCGTGACACCTGCGGGAAAGGGCGGGCAGAAGTGAGCCTGCGGCGCCCCCAGCCAGGCGGGGAGGGCGGCGGAGTGTGCGGGGAGGCCGTGGACACAGCGAGCAACAGAGAACCAGCTGCCTCTGCGCGCCGGGAGCTGACAGCAGGGCTGGCCTCGCTCTACGGCCGGAAGGCGGCCTGCAGCCTGTGTGCAGAGAGGAGTGCCCGCCTGCCTGGGTCTCCTGTGGGAGACCTGCGCCAGCCCCGGAGCCCCGAGGGTCAGGGCTCTGGAGCCTGTTATCACCGCCGCCCTCTTCTCCGAGCTCCCTGGGACCAGAGTCTGCACAGCTCAGACCCAACTGAGGGAGCTCCCTGGGTGCCCAGGCAGGATCTTGCTGGGCTCGAGGGCCCAGCCCCCGCCCCCCCGGCCTGGTGTCTTCTCGGACAGCAACCTGAAGAGGAGGGATCTGACCCATCGTCCAGGTGAGAGGGCGAGGCCTGGCGCATCCCTGGGTCTCACGATGATGCCAGCTCTGGTTGTGCCTGGAAACCGCAGTCAAAGCTGAGCTTCCTCCATGTGAGCGTCTCGCATGTATGTGTCTGTGTGTCTGTGTGTGTGTCTGTGTGTCTATTTGTGTCTGTGTGCGTGTCTGTGTGTTCCTAAGTGTGTATGTATCTAAGTGTGTGTGCTGTGTGTCTGTCTGTGTGTCTGTTTGTGTGCCTGTGTGTCTCTTTGTCTGTGTGTCTGTATGTGTGTCTGTGTGTTCCTAAGTGTGTATGTGTATGTAGCCAAGTGTGTGCCTGTGTGTGTCTGTGTGTCTATGTGTGCGTGTCTGCGTGTCTATGTGTGCGTGTCTGTGTGTTCCTAAGCGTGTATGTATCTAAGTGTGTGTGCCTGTGTGTCTATTTGTCTGTGTGTGTGTCTGTGTGTCTGTGTGTGTCTGTGTGTTCCTAAGTGTGTATGTGTATGTAGCCAAGTGTGTGCCTGTGTGCCTGTGTGTGTCTGTGTGTTGTGCAGGTGGTGGGTTAGGCTGTGCTACTAACAACCATATCCACTTTCAGTGACCAGGGAGCAATGTTTTAAGTACTCTGCTCCAAACGTGACTGTTACCTACACATGGTAACAAACACCTGTCACCTCCATGTGGGTCTTTGCTGTGGTTTAGACACACTCTGGGCATGTTCCCTGGTGTCTGAGATGATAGAGAATCTGCCTGGAGTGCAGGAGACCTGGGTTCCATCCCTGGGTCGGGAAGATCCCCTGGAGAAAGGAATGGCTACCCATTGCAGTTTTCTTGCCTTGAAAGTTCCATGGACAGAGGGGCTGGCGGGCTACAGTCCATGGGGTTGCAAGAGTCACACACGACTGCGTGGCTGACGCTCCAGCAGTGTATGGGGTGCAGGTGGGTGTGATTTCCCACTTGGGGTTGCGGAGAACAGGCTCCTGGCCACTGTTTCCACAGGGAAAGTCTGGTTCTCAAGAACAGGCCACTGGTGTGAGGGGCTCGATACCCGTGTGTATTTCACACAAACTGGGACCTACAGAAAATCTTCACATTTGAGCTTAATTATCACAATTAACAAAACTGTCCTGTTATTATTTCTGAAGCCTTTTCGAGCTACGGTGGCTCAGACTTAACAGGACGTAAACGATCAGGAGCCACATGGTTCTTTGCATCTCAAATCATGGCTATAGCTCACCTGACCATGTTTTAATGGATGAAATTTCATGTTCTGTGTTGTCAGAGTGATTTAACTGAAGTCAGTTTACGTTTCTGGCACTTTGTCTATTGTTCTCACTAATTGCTAATCAATGCAAATAGAACCACCTCATAAATGTGCCTTTAAATTGTCTTACTCATCTTCCCGGGTGTCTGTGCTAGAGGACTGTTCGCGACACTCTAACACAGAACAGCGACGGGCACAGCCGTCACCATGCTGTGAGGTGTTGCAGGAATTAGCTGGCAGCCTGACTTCTGCCCTGTCATTCTCCTGAAGCGGATCAAAACTTTGTAAGAGTCCATTTTCTACCTCGGAAGAGCAAGCGTGTCGTCTCCACTGGTCACTTTCCCACTCCGTGCACTGACCTTCAGGCGCCAATAACATGGGCTGCTTTACGCTGTCCCTCAGTTTGCTAGAGGAGAAACTCTGAATTATAAGTAGAATTGTTGCAAAGAGCACACCGCAGCCTGGCTCTCACTCCCTTTGTCCACAACCCTAACCCATCTCACCATCATTTATTTTTGGAAATGGTTATTTCTAACCGTTTTATTTTTCATGGAAGCAGAGCTCACAACTCAGTCACGTCCTCTGTGGAACAAAGGGCAAGCAGGATTCTGGGCACTGTGGTGACTCCTGAAGCAACCAAGTGTCACGCGATCTTTCACCCGCTCCTTCTTTAGTCACCAGCTCTGGGCTAGATGCCCCCCTGGACACGGTCCATGCCAGCTGCCAGGGCTGCGCCGGGACAGAGGCGGGGCGCCCAAAGGTGGGATTCCTCCTCCAAGAGTAACTCAGACCTGTCACTTCAAAACCTACCTGGAGAGCCTAGGGGCGACGGCTGCGGACTAAGTGTAAAGTGAGAGACTCAGCTGCAAACACCAAAGGGGATGGAAGCAGAGTCACAGTCACGGGGGAGAAGGGGCAGAGAAGGTAGGGGTCTCGCAGAGATGCCCCAGGGGCTCTAAGAATGCCACCCGCCAATCAGAGCATCCAAAGGGCAGGCTTTTAGAGAATGAATTAGGCAGCAGAACCCAGGGGACACAGGCATGGCAATACCAGTCGTAGAAAAGTGGGATCAAGACAAAGAGCAATAAAGACGACAAAGGCTCCATCTAAACCACAGCAGGCGTGACGCCCACAGCGAGGAGGGGATGCCGGGAGCTGAAGTCAGAATCCCAGTGTGCGAAGCGAAATACGCTAGAAATGGACGCGCAGCTTACGGAAACAAGGGTTTGCCCGAGGCGTTTCAATGAGTCAAAATGTAAATAAAGAATTTGACTCTGAATAATTTATATTTATACATAGTTATAAATTTTATGTCTAATTTAACCATCTATAAAAATGTGCACTCTTATATAGTGGATACAAGGTTTTTAAGCATCCACTGAAAATTCATAAACGTGGTATAAACTAGGCCACAAAGAAATCCCAAATTTCTAAAAAGAAAAAGCTGAACGTGTCACATTCTCTGATGAAAACGCAGTAAAAGCAGACAGTCATTTAAACTCTAAAGGACATACGACTCAGACAGAATGCAAGCCTGCACTCGCTGCTCCCGCAGGGCACACAGCCGCAGTGGCAGACAGTCGAGAACAAAGGCAAACGGCCTGTCGGCGCTGCAGGATGACGCCAGGGCCACGCTCACAGGCGAATGCACGGCCTTACGTGATGAAAGAATAAGGGCGAACTTTCGGCTCCAGAGTTTCATCTAAAAGAGAAACGATAGTAGACCCAATGATAGTAGAAAGAGGAAAGCCCAGGAGATAACTCTTTATAAACTGTGTTAAAGGGTAAAGGTAGAAGTCAATGGCAAAGTGTGATAACCACACATGCAATGAGCAAGTCTTAAGTGACAGCAGTACTGTGATCACACTAAGTCAACACATTTGGGAATCCCTGTGAAAAGGATGAGAGTGCTCTGCAGAAATGTGAATGCTCCAAATTCACACAGTGAGACCTGTGAGCGTATTTCACCAATAACCTGAGAAGAATGGAAGTGGTACGGGGTTTAACCACATAGAAAGATCATTTAAAGTATATACTGGGCAGCAGACAGTTCAACACCAAAGAAAATGTAGCAGAAGGTTTTTGAAAAGAAGGAACATTATTCCATGCGTATCCACGTGCATTACTGTGTGTGTATGTTTGTTTCCTGACAAACACTGATTCCCATTCCGGCTGCTGAGTCACCAGCAGACGCCCAACGGGACACGCGGCATCTCCAATAAGGGAGCTCCTTGCAAAGACACAGCAGGACCGGGAGAACCACAAGCTCACGGCGGAGAACGGCCGGGTCTAGGGAGGGAGGGCTTGAAGAGGCAGAGCGGGGGTCCGAGGGGCCGTGATCCGAGGTGGGTGTGCTGCCAGCCCTGCCCGCCAGCCGGGGGTAAGTCTGCCCAAACCCGCCGAGCCTGAGGCCAACGCCTGCTGGTTGCCAGGAAGCCCGTCTCCTGGGGTGGAGTATGGGGGAGTGGCTACTGGGGAGCATCCCAGCGTGCCACCCCCGGCACGAGGCTCCGCCTTTAGAGCCAGACGGTTGGTTTATTCGGGTTCAACACCCTTGAGAAAGACATGACCCATCCAGCCCAGGAGGCTATGAGCCCAGTTCCACTGGCGACCACACCTCATTGACGGGTAGAACAGACCACAAATCTGCTTCTCCAGAGCGGGGCACGTGAAGAGCTACCAGCCTTACACAGAAGACTCCACACGGAGAGAAACAGCCCAGGAACATACAGAAACACTTCTGTACGGACCCCGATCGTGCACAGGAAGTCCACGGAGAAAACTCCAACCTCTTCATGTGTGTATTTTTAAACTTTCGATCTCACATGTAATCTAAAAAGCCACGTTGTTTTTCATAGCGAATGGGCAATTGTTTTAAGTGACAGTATCACCAGTGGTAAGAACGTGGCCACCTGGGTGTTGCCCTCGTCCCTGCTGTGTGTCCCGGTCCCCCCACCCCCCTGTGCCGTGGCCTCCTCGGTGGCGTCCGGGGTCGCCTGTGACAGCGCAGCCCGCTCGGAGCCTCGGCACTGGCAGGAAGGCGCCACGGGCTGCGTGAAGCGCCCACGTGTCGCCCAAAGACCAGCGCGAAGAGTGTGGACGCGCCCGGATGAACACGGACAGCCTGACTGCTTTTTGAGTGTTATTTTTACAGAACAGACTCCTGAGGCAGGTTCTCATTGACGAAGCTCAACAGACCGGCGAGGGTGACAAGGCAGAGCTCCTACCCACCCTCAAGACGCGCACAGCCTGGCTGGGGAGGGCTGCCCGGTGAACGTGCTCTCACGTCTGGTGCGTTGCCTCTGCGGGACCCGGCGGCCTCGCTGCCCCTCTGCTGGATGGACTGAGCAGGAAGGAGGAGGCCGATGCTTCTGCACTGGAATTACTGTACAAAGGCTGCGGGCAGACGCTGGGCTTCCCCACTAAACCGAGGGGGCGGTCCCTTCCCTGCTGTCTGACCTTGAGGAGTAGCCGCCCGTCAGCTCAGGGATGGCAGCCAGCTCCCACACGCTGCCCGTGGGGCACGCCTCCCCTCCCCGGGTCGGTGTCCTGCACAAGTGGGCAAAACGTCCACACCCTCTGCACGTGTGTGGAGACGACGAGGTGGAACAAATCCGGCTCTCACGGCTGCTGTGCTGGGGGCCCGAACACAGATTCCATGGTTTAATTTGCTTTTTGTACTGAACTGAGCATAAATTCTTACTGGGAAATGAGAATTCTTGACCCTCCTGCTGTTAACCAAGGCTCTGGAGATGCAGACTCTCCAAAGGTCCCAGGAAGGGAGACAGACCCTTGGGCATGTCCGTTGTTGAGACCACCCCCCCGTGGGAGGGTCCCCGTCACACCCTCCCCGGGGGCCAGGACCCTGTGGTGGAGGGAGTCCCATCTGCCCCTTCCCCACATCCCAACTTCCCGGAGCATCTACACCAGAAAGACGGGGTTCTTCGCTCCATGAAACAAAGAGAGGGCTGGTGGACACAGGCCAGGGAAGAGACACGAACAGGTCCGCTTTACCTGGCGGGGCTGGACACCTCGGAGTGGCGCGGGTAAGTCTGGGGAAGGCTGGCGAGTTCCCGGGCCATCACGCGCTGGGTGTGGTCATCCTGCCACGTGAGACCTGGAGAGAGAGTGGTGGGCACCGTGTTAGCGTGGAGGCTGAGCCAGAGGCCCGGCTGCAGTCCCCGAGTCACTGCTGCGGGTGCTTTCCCGCAATCTCACCAATCAGCCAAGGCCCCTCTCTGCGGTTTCTTACGAGCTCTTCTCCTTATCAAATCCCAGCCCTTCACCCTAGACCAGAAACGTGGTGGGTGCTTTGCTATATGAACAACACGGGCGGGGCGGGGCCGGGCTGGACAGGAGGTGCACGCTATGGTCAGCAGACAGACTCTGTCCACGGGGAAGACGAGGCCCTTCCACCTGGGGAGGCCAGGCCGCAGGAGGTGCTCCTCACCCAACAGTGAGCCAGCGGCCAGCACTCAGGGCCGCTCCGCCTGCTCGCGGCTGCCACGTCCTGGCCATTTGCTCCTTGCAACCCTGACCTGCTTAAGAGCCACACGTTGGAAATGAAATAAGGGTTATTGTTACTATGAAAGCAATTATCATGGGGCTTAATGTACTGTATCTGGGAGCCAATTACATTATATTTAATACTCAAATGTTATGACAAAGAGCTTTATAACAAGGGCGAAGTAGTTATGAAGGCAAAATCCACGTGTCTATGCATTAATTACATGCACTGCGGATCACATGATAATTATGCTCAGAATTACCAAATAACTCCCAAGAATAATTATTATGCAATTTGTACATTTTAGATCTTATGGTAACACTTTAGCACTTAGAACTACCCCATGCAATTATCCATAATTATCTAATCACTAAATATCATGTAATTACAGAGATATATTTTTATGCCCTGTACAAAAACACATTACCAAAAATCTTCGCATCAGGACGGCTGTGCTTGTTTGCGTGTGTGCGTGAGTGGGGAGCAAGAAGGCCCCCAGCTTGCTGAGAACACTTTTTCTGGGCAGAATTAGAAGAACGCCTCGCACATAAGCTGCCTTCATGAGCACACTTCAGTAATTTTCAAATGTAAACCTAACATTTTTTAAAATTTATGAACGGCAAGATTCAAACAGCTGGATCACTTCTAAGTCTCAGAAGCCTGTGGCCCTATCCTGAGCAGGAGCTGCCGGACGTGCAGCTGTGGGCAGCTCAGCTTCTGCCCTGCAGGGAGGTGAAGTCGCTCAGTCGTGTCCGACTCTTTGCGACCCCACGGACTGTAACCAACCAGGCTCCTCCATCCGTGGGATTCTCCAGGCAAGAATACTGGAGGGGGTTGCCATTTCCAGCCCCACAGGCACCACCGCCCTTGCTTCAGGATGACATGCGCTCACTGTCAGCAAGCGTGCTCCACGTGACAGGCTCAGCGAGAAAGCACCCCACGTGAAATGTGCTTGTGTGGCTGTCGCTGGCCCATTCCCAGAAGACCCACGAGCGAAAGCACATTTGCAACGCGAGCGTAGTGTCTAGCACCTCAGCCCGGAAAACAGGCCTGGTCTTCCTCCCCAAAGTCCGGTCTCCGCGTTGACGTCCACCGGGAACAGGAAGACTCAGAGCACAGGAGGAATTTTGGTGGAAGAAAGTTCAAGTTAAAATTTAAATAACAGAGCTTTGATAACATTTCTATCTGAAGAGTGCAGAAGTCATGCCAACTCTGGGGTCTGTATGGGCCGTAAGAAGGGCGCTGAACCCCTAGCCCAGACTGCTCAGCTGTCCTGGAGTGGGCAGAAACAGGACTCTTGGGTAGAGAGTCAGAGGAAGGCGCAGCTCTGGGGGCTGGGCGTCCCCGGGAGAGACTGTCCCTGTCTGGAAGACGGTGAGACACACGGGCCGCGCTCGCCCTTGCAGCACAGCCGGGCCCTGGGAAGCACACATGGGCAGCTGAGAGCACGGAATCAGATGGCCAGGGGCCAAGAAACAGGTGCTGGGCCCCTGGGGCCTCCCTGGCTTGTGATCTCAGACTTGGAGCTGAGTCACCAGCAGCCCGGGTGCCGGCCAGACCCCAGCGAAGCCGCCTGGCTCCAGTGAGAGGGTCAGGAGAGGAGCCACTGAGCAGGTGCAGACAGAACAGCTCCACTCCCAGCAAGCACCGCAGAGGCCCACAGCGGGGCTGGGCACCCTCCTCCTCAGGCCAGGGACCCTGCCAGTGTCGGCAGAGCGGCTGATGGGGAGGGGTCTTTCCTCCCCACTGGGGGTCACACCTCCGCGGGCCCCAGTGGAGACCAAGCGGGGGCTCAGACTCCCACCGACCCCACTGCCCAGCAGTGAGGACAGGAGCCGGCCCTCAGGGTCCGCAGAGCTCTGGGGGGCACCCGGGCTTCTACCTCCATCGGCAGCAACAGGGCCCCCACCCTACCTCGGCAGAGCAGCGCCAGGAAAAGGCAGCTCCTGCACAAGCTTCAGTGAAGTCTGGAGTCTCAACATAAAACCCAACGCCCAGGCTTCCACAGAAAACCACTCTTGCCAAAACCAAGGAAACCTCAAACTGAAAAAAAGACACTCCGCAGACACCAACACTGAAATGTCGGCCTAATCTGACAAAGATGTAACCCAGCCACGACACAAATGCCTCAGGGAACAGTCACGAACATTCCGGAAGGCAAATGAAAAGTGGGAATTCTCAGTGAAGAAATAAAAAGGACCAAGTGAGAATGTTATAACTAAGAATACAGTAACCAAAATATACAGCTCAGCGGATGCACGTCTTTGCAGGATGGAGGGGACAGGGAGACGAACCAGGGACCTGGAAGAGAGGACAATGAAAGTCACCCAACGCCAGCAACAGAGAGAGGACGGTCTGACAAAAAGGACAGAGCCTCTGGCTGCGGGGCTAAAACAGAAGGACTAAGGTAGTATAAGATCCCGGGAGGAGAGGAGAAAGAAGGCGGGCTGAAGAACCACTCGATAATAATCATCATCATGGCTGAAAATTTCTCAGTTTTGGCAAGAGATCAACTTGAAGCTCCAATATCTCAGCCACCTGATGCAAACAGCCAGCTCACTTGTAAAGGCCCTGATGCTGGGAAAGTTTGAAGGCAAAAGGAAAAGGGGACGACAGAGGATGAGATGGTTGGATGGCGTCACCAACTCAGTGGACATGAGTTTGAGCAAATCCTGGGAGACACTGAAGGACCAGGAAGCCTGGCGTGCTGCAGTCCACAGGGACACAGAGAGTTGGACATGACTTAGTGACTGAACGATGACATAAACCAGAAGATCCCTGAAACCGAGCACCCACAGAGGATAACCCCAAATCTCCTCCAAGACACATGACAATTAAATTCCGGAGACCTAAATGCAAGAAAAAATGTTGAACACAGCCAGAGAAATGATGCCTTAGCTACAGGGAAACATGATTCAAATGACAGAGGATTTCTCATCAGAAACCAGGGGGGCCACATCAAATCACAGGACATTTTCCAAGAGCTAAAAGGAGAAGCTGTCCGTCCCCAATCCTGACAGGCGGCCAACTCAGATCCTGGCAAAAGTGCGGTTCAGGAATGGCACGGCAAAGGAGGCCTCCTCAGATAAGTGAGAATGAGAGCCTGCTTTACCAGCAGACCTGCCCCAGAAGGACTGCTGAAGGAACCTCCCTAAATAAGGTGATGGCAGAAGGAACCTTGGGACATCCGGGGGCGGGGGGGAAGCATGAAAAGCAGACACAATAACTGTGAGGAGCGCCCGTCTCCGGAGCTCCCTAAGGTTTGCTGGGCCGTAAGCAGCACCATGATGCGCTCCTCAGTGTTTGCAGAGGGAATATTCAAAGTGATGATAAAAACAGGGCAAGAGTCATAAAGGGAGGTAAGGGTTCTAGACCCCACTCAAAACGGCAAGATCACCACAGCAGTAAACTCTGAGAGTTTCGTACAGACAGTGCCCCATCTATACCAACCCCTAAAAAGCTGAGCAAGAGGCAAATCTGCAGAGACGTTAAAATGGACTGTAAAGCTGTTACGCTAGAGTAACATAGGAAACAGAATACGGATGGAATAGAACAGGTAGAAAACAGAAAGCAGGCGTTTAAGTGGAGTAAAGCTGCTCAGTCGTGTCCGACTCTTTGTGACCCTGTGGACTGTTGCCCACCAGGCTCCTCCGTCCATGGGATTCTTCAGGCAAGAGTACTGGAGTGGGTTGCCATTTCCTTCTCCAGGGGATCTTCCCAACCCAGGGATTGAACCCAGGTCTCCCGCATTGAAGGCAAACGCTTTACCGTCTGAGCCACCAGGGAAGTCAAAAGAAAACAAAAAGTAAGAGTTTAAGTCTTAATAAATCAATAATTACATTAAATATAAATAGGTTAAGTAAACCTATGAAGACAGACACTGACTGAGTGGATTAAAAAGGCATGACCCAACTATATTCTGTTAATAAGAATCTCACTCCAATATTCGAGCGGAAGTAAAAGGATAAAAAAACATATATCATTAATCAAAGAAAAATAGCAGTAGTTACTGTAATAGCACATGAATTGTCTTCAAAAGAAAGAAACTTACTAGGGACACAGACATAATATAAAGACGAGAGGGTAAATTTGCCAAGAAGATATGTCAATTCTGAATGTATATGCACTCAACACCAGAGCTGCAAATAGGAGAAGCAGAAACTGACAAAATTCCCACATTCTCATCATCTCAGTCACCTTCTTAAACATGTGCGTCTTCACCCAACTAAGGTGGACCATGTCCTGGAACACAAATAAAACTCAGCAAAACGAAAAGAACCAAAATCATTCAGAGTATGTTCTCCAGTCACAATGGAGTCAAACTAGAAATCAATAACATAAACACAAGAAAAGTCTCCAAACACGTGCAACTGAAACAACACTTCTAACTAAGCCACAGGGCAAAGCGAATCCAAGGAGAAAATACACTGAGCTGGGTGAACATGAAAATACAACATACCCAAACCTGTGTTTAAAGCTGCATGGCTAAAGGTGCACTGAGTGAAATTTTTAGCACTAAATACTTAGATTAAAAAGTCTCAAATCAATCATATAAATTCCCACATGAAGAAGCTAGAAAAAGGAGAGCAAAATAAACCCAAATAAGTAAAAAGAAGGAAAGAGAACGAATCAATAAAACTTCAGTGTAAAAATAGAGAAGTCAGTGAAAACAAAAGCTGCTTCCCTGAAAAGATCAGTGAAATTGGCAAACCTCTAGCAAGACTGACAACGAAACAGGGAGAGAAGCCACGATCACCATCAGCAGCGAGACAGGGACGGCAGTGCAGGCCCTGCAGACCTCCAAGGGGACAAACAAGCCCCCCCCCCCACAGCAACTGAGATGGAACGGACCCACCCCTGGAGACACAAACCACCGCAGCTCACCCAGTATGGAGCAGATCGTTTGAGAGCCCTATAATTGTTAGACAAGTTGAATTCTTAATTTAAGACCTCCAAACAAATCTCCTGACCCAGATTATTTCCCTGGATAATTCTACCAAACATCTAAGGAAGAATCAGTATGAGTTCTACAGAATCCCTTCTGGAAAATAGAAAAGGAGGGAAAAGTTTCCATTTAACTTTATGTAGGTAATATTAGAAGGCAATGGCACCCCACTCCAGTACTCTTGCCTGGAAAATCCCATGGATGGAGGAGCCTGGTGGGCTGCAATCCATGGGGTCACTAACAGTCAGACACGACTGAGCGACTTCACTTTCACTTTTCACTTTTATGCATTGGAGAAGGAAATGGCAACCCACTCCAGGGTTCTTGCCTGGAGAATCCCAGGGACGGGGGAGCCTGATGGGCTGCCGTCTCTGGGGTCGCACAGAGTTGGACACGACTGAAGCGACTGAGCAGCAGCAGCAGCAGCAAATATTAACCTGAACCAAAAGCAGACAAACACTGCACCACACACACAAAAGAAACCTGCAGACTCACATCCTTCATGAATATTGACAGAAAGATCCATAAGATAATATCAACATGCCAGATCCAGCAACATATGAAAATCATTACCCAGCATGGGGTTTACTAAAGGGGCGCAAGACTGGTTTAATACAAAGTAGATCAATTACTTCAACACCTCTTTATGATGAATATTCATCCACTTGATACTGAACACCTGTCCACACAGGCCCTACAGCTGCCATTGTACCTAATGGTGAGAAACTAGAACCCTTTCCGCTCGGATCAGGAACGAGGCGAGGACGTCCTCTCTCAGCACTGATCCCAGCAGAGCTAAAAGTTCTCAGCAGGGCAACGGGGCAAGACAAGGAAATACAAGGCACACATATGAAAAAGAAGCAAAGTTACCTATTTCCAGATAAGATAATTTTCCACGTGGAAAATTCCAATGAATCTACAAAGAACTCCTAGAAGAATTGATGCTTTCAAACTGTGATGCTGGAGAAGACTCTTGAGAGTCCCTTGGACAGCAAGGAGATCCAATCAGTCCATCCTAAAGGAAATCAGTCCTGAATATTCGTTGGAAAGAATGACTGATGGTGAAGCTGAAACTCTAATACTTAGGTCACCTGATGTGAAGAGCCAACTCGTTGGAAAAGACCCTGATGCTGGGAAAGATTGAAGGCGGGAGGAGAAGGGGGCGACAGAGGATGAGGGGGGTGGATGGCATCACTGACTCCATGGACAGGAGTTTGAGCAGGCTCCGGGAGCTGGTGATGGACAGGGGAGCCAGGCGTGCTGCCGTCCACGGGGTCGCAGAGAGCTGGACACGACTGAGCCACTGAGCAACAATGAACTGGAAACAGCCCAGATGCTGCCCAGTGAGTGAGGGGGAGTCAAGCAGGTCTGTCCAGACTGTGGATTGGTTAGTTCTCAGCAATAACAACCCACTGAGCAAAAGGGAGGGACCGCAGACACAGCCACAACATTCTGCCCAGTGAAAAAAGCCAACCCAAACAGCGCGACTTCACTCACACAACATTTGTAACCTGCTCTGCTCCACCGCAGGCAGGCCCTCCAGCGGCCAGCCAGGACCCCTGACCCCTGACCCCTGACCCCTTACAGTCAGCTAGGGTCAAGCTGGACTGTGGCGACTATGTAGTAAAGCTGTCAGCAAACATCTGTGGAAAATAGAGACGCAGAGAGACTCACTGGGATGAGGAACTGGGAGAAACTTCAGAGAGAAAAGTGGTATTCGAGCCAACGTTGGAAGGATACACAGAATTCTAACGGACAGAGAGGGGCTGAGCAGAAATGGAAGAGCGCGGCCAGGGCGGGATGCAGTCGGCAAGGATGTAAGTCCAGCGGGGCACAGGAGGGGCCGGAGGGTCGGTGTGAGGCCACAGCAGGCCTGGACACCACACCAGGAGGGCTGGCAGTCTCTGCACGCAGCGCAGAGCCAGAACAGTATTCTGAGCAGGAAGGTGCTGTGTGCAGGGGAGGGGTGAGACCAGGAGGGGGAGGGGGAGGGGTGAGACCAGGAGGGGAGGGGGAGGGGTGAGACCAGGATGGGGAGGGGGGAGACCAGGAGGGGGAGGGGGGAGGTGAGGAGGGGGGAGGGGGGAGACCAGGAGGGGGAGGGGGGAGGCCAGGAGGGGGAGGGGGGAGACCAGGAGGGGGAGGGGTGAGACCAGGAGGGGGAGGGGGGAGACCAGGAGGGGGAGGGGGGAGGTGAGGAGGGGGAGGGGGGGAGACCAGGAGGGGGAGGGGGGAGGCCAGGAGGGGGAGGGGGAGGCCAGGAGGGGGAGGGGGGAGACCAGGAGGGGGAGGGGAGGAGCAGGAGGAGGGGGAGGGGTGAGACCAGGAGGGGGAGGGGTAAGACCAGGAGGGGGAGGGGAGGAGCAGGAGGAAGGGGAGGGGTGGGAGGAGTGAGACCAGGAGGGGGAGGGGAGGGGGAGGAGGGGGAGGGGTGAGACCAGGAGGAGGGGGGAGGGGTGAGACCAGGAGGGGTAGGGGAGGAGCAGGGGGAGGCCCACGCCTCAGGCAGCAGACTCCAGGCAGGGACATCACCCTTCTGGTGACGAGCTTCCTCAGGTGTAAAAGGACCGTCTCACGTTTGCCACAAGCCAGAGATCAGACCAAATGTGTCTCACTCACTCCGGCCCATGGCCCCCCTGTAACGGAGGCACCCATGGAAACGGCAGGTGGATGGGACCCCCGTGGGGGAGTCTGGCCTCTCCAAGGCGGCTGAGGCCCCAGCCCCTGCATCTCGGGCACCCACAGGCAGCTCCCAGCGGGCGCGAGGTTCCAGGCCGTGCTCGGTCATGGGCTGGGCGTGTGGCCCGAGGGGTGCCAGCAACGTCCTCCTCGGGGGTCAGAGCCCCAGCCTGAGCCCCAGCAGAGAAGCCTCATCTGAGGAGCCTGATCCAGCGGGCCCCTCGACACAGAACGGCACCCCCCGAAGGAGCCCCAGATGGGACCTGCTTGCCGGGTATGCCAAGGGCACAGCAGCAGCACCAGTTCTCCTGAGACCTGGACGCACTCACCAGGCTGTGAGCAGGACCCGGAGGCCGCACAGGAGGGGTGGGCGCAGGACCCGCAGTCCCGACAGAGTGCCCGTTACCACCTGCCTGGCACCACAAGCACCAAGTCCCCCAGAGAGCCCACCTGGGACACGATCTCGGCCACGCCGAGGCCCAGCGACAGAGGCAGGGACACAGAGGTTGGGAGGCCGCCTCCCTGAGCCCTAAGTCGGCACAATGCTGCCTCCGTGGTGCGCACACGGTGACGGGTCTGGACGCCACACAAGTGGACGATGTGGGCAAGGCTCGGCACAGACGGACGGCTCTATCCATTAGACTTGGCTGCCAGGAGCCAGCCCGAGGAATCCCGCCCGTGGCACAGGTCATGAGGCTAAGGGGCCCGACAGGCAAAGGCGAGTCAGGCCTTAAGGGAGCCTCGCTGGACCTGCTCGTGCATCTGCCCCAAAACCAGAGTCTGCCTGCCTTACTGTGCTATGCTTTCCACCTACTCTTCTGACATTGACAGGGGGCTGTCCCCCACCACCTTTCTCTGGAAAAAGTTAATTTAGCGCTTTTAGATAATAAGTCTCCTGGGCATAATAAGAGTGTTTCAATCCAAAAACCCCTCTGATGGCTTTCTAGCCTGCCTGCCAGACTCGTACAGCTGCGCATGTGATTGTTTGCGGCCTCCTGACCACGAGAGGCACAGGAAGCTTAAAACATCCGAGGAACGTAGGGGCTTCCGAGGAGTCAAAATCATTAGAATAGGACTGATTAAGAGTTTCATTTGTTGAGCCAATACTTGCTGCCAAGTTTTCATATCTTTTATTTGTTAATATACTTGGTATGTAGAAAAAACAGGTAGTAAGTAAGGAAAACTGCTAGACCATTCAGGTATGACCTAAATCAAATCCCTTATGATTATACAGTGGAAGTGAGAAATAGATTTAAGGGCCTAGATCTGATAGATAGAGTGCCTGATGAACTATGGAATGAGGTTCGTGACATTGTACAGGAGACAGGGATCAAGACCATCCCCATGGAAAAGAAATGCAAAAAAGCAAAATGGCTGTCTGGGGAGGGCTTACAAATAGCTGTGAAAAGAAGAGAGGCAAAAAGCAAAGGAGAAAAGGAAAGATATAAGCATCTGAATGCAGAGTTCCAAAGAATAGCAAGAAGAGATAAGAAAGCCTTCTTCAGCGATTGATGCAAAGAAATAGAGGAAAACAACAGAATGGGAAAGACTAGAGATCTCTTCAAGAAAATTAGAGATACCAAGGGAACATTTCATGCAAAGATGGGCTCGATAAAGGACACATATGGTATGGACCTAACAGAAGCAGAAGATATTAAGAAGACGTGGCAGGAATACACAGAAGAACTGTACAAAAAAGATCCTCATGACCCGGATAATCACGATGGTGTGATCACTCACCTAGAGCCAGACATCCTGGAGTGTGAAGTCAAGTGGGCCTTAGAAAGCATCACTACGAACAAAGCTAGTGGAGGTGATGGAATCCCAGTTGTCCTGTTTCAAATCCTGAAAGATGATGCTGTGAAAGTGCTGCACTCAGTATGCCAGCAAATTGGGAAAACTCAGCAGTGGCCACAGGACTGGAAAAGGTCAGTTTTCATTCCAATCCCAAAGAAAGGCAATGCCAAAGAATGCTCAAACTACCGCACAATTGCACTCATCTCACATGCTAGTAAAGTCATGCTCAAAATTCTCCAAGCCAGGCTTCAGCAATACGAAAACCGTGAACTTCCTAATGTTCAAGCTGGTTTTAGAAAAGGCAGAGGAACCAGAGATCAAACTGCCAACATCCGCTGGATCACGGAAAAAGCAAGAGAATTCCAGAAAAACATCTATTTCTGCTTTATTGACTATGCCAAAGCCTTTGACTGTGTGGATCACAAAAAACTGTGGAAAATTCTGAGAGAGATGGGAATACCAAACCACCTGACCTGCCTCTTGAGAAATCTGTATGCAGGTTAGGAAGCAACAGTTAGAACTGGACATGGAACAACAGACTGGTTCCAAATAGGAAAAGGAACATGTCAAGGCTGTATATTGTCACCCTGCTTATTTAACTTCTATGCAGAGTACATCATGAGAAACACTGGACTGGAAGAAACACAAGCTGGAATCAAGATTGCCGGGAGAAATATCAGTAACCTCAGATATGCAGATGACACCACCCTTGTGGCAGAAAGTGAAGAGGAACTAAAAAGCCTCTTGATGAAAGGGAAAGAGGAGAGTGAAAAAGTTGGCTTAAAGCTCAACATTCAGAAAACGAAGATCATGACATCTGGTCCCATCACTTCATGGGAAATAGATGGGGAAACAGTGGAAACAGTGTCCGACTTTATTTTGGGGGGCTCCAAAATCACTGCAGATGGTGTTTGCAGCCATTAAATTAAAAGACACTCCTTGGAAGAAAAGTTATGACTAACCTAGACAGCATATTCAAAAGCAGAGACAGTACTTTGCCGACTAAGGTCCATCTAGTCAAGGCTATGGTTTTTGCAGTGGTGATGTATGGATGTGAGAGTTGGACTACAAAGAAAGCTGAGAGCCGAAGAATTGATGCTTTTGAACTGTGGTGTTGGAGAAGACTCTTGAGAGTCCCTTGGACTGCAGGGAGATCCAAGCAGTCCATTCTGAAGGAGATCGGCCCTGGGATTTCTTTGGAAGGAATGATGCTAAAGCTGAAGCTCCAGTACTTTGGCCACCTCATGCGAAGAGTTGACTCATTGGAAAAGACTCTGATGCTAGGAGGGATTGGGGGCAGGAGGAGAAGGGGACGACCAAGGATGAGATGGCTGGATGGCATCACGGACTCGATGGACGTGAGTCTGAGTGAACTCCGGGAGTTGGTGATGGACAGGGAGGCCTGGCGTGCTGCAATTCATGGGGTTGCAAAGAGTCAGACACGACTGAGCAACTGAACTGAACTGAACCGAGCCCTGGTATTAGTAACATTAGATCTTTGAGTTGCGTGCTTTCTTTGTTATAACCCACTGTACCTTTGTTCTACAGGAATGTCACTTTATTTAGTACTTTGAGGGTGATGCAGATTAAAGAAAAAACGCTTCAAGAGAAAATGAGTTTTCTGGTTGATAGACATTTATCTAGGAAAAGAGCCATAAAAATGTTAACAGGCCCCCTGGCCAGAAGATGATGTAAAACCACCTGGGACCTTCTGTGTACGGGAAGGCATGCAAAAAGAAAGCCCGGTCTCAGTGAGGGTCAGGACGGCTGCCCCTGCATAACTCCGCATGTTCCATTATTCCTTTACGGACAACTTGGGGAATATAAACTGCTTTGGAACATGAAGTTGTGGGTCTGGCACTGATGCTTGGCTCCCCCACGTCGTTTTTTCTCCCTTTTCTGGCTGAATTCCCATCTGGAGTGTGGAGGCTCACCGTGTCTACTTATTTGCCCCGGCCTCTAAGACCCACGCGAGAGGGAGCCCAAGGCAGGGCACCCCCTGCTATTCAAGCGGGTGCCGGTGGCCTACGTAGATGGTGCAAACCCCTTGTCTCGGCGTTTCATTGGTTCTCTGTGTACACCAAGTTACTCAGCCTCTTTTCTCCACTAATTTTCCTACTACACTCTTCTTTCCTAATCTCTTTATATCTCTGAGTAAATAAGTCTTTCCTCACCGACTCCGTCCCTGCTTTGAATTCCTTGGATCCACCGGGGCTGGACCCTGGCACTTGTTTAAGACACACTTTCTCCTGCCTCTGGTACATGAAGTGAGAGAGTGAGCGAAAGTCACTCAGCCTTGTCCAACTCTTTGCGACCCCATGGACCACACAATCCAGGCAAGAACACTGGAGTGGGAGGCTGTGCCCTTCTCCAGAGGAAGTTCCCAACCCTTGGATTGAACCCAGGGCTCCCACACTGGCACGTGGAGCACGATACAGACGCCCACAGGAGTTGAGGGCCGCACTTACGGGAAGGGGTCAGGCACCAGCGTGCGGAGACGAGAGTGCGACTGGGCTTTGGCGACAGCCGTGTTGGAGGCCCAGTGTGGTAGGGGCTCCTGTGACCTGGAGACAGCTTCCTTGGGGTGAGCAATGAAGAGAAACAGGAGGTGTCGTGGGCTGCAGGCTTGTGTCCCCCAAATCCACGTGCTAAACCCCAGCCCGGGGGGGGGGGGCATCCCCGGGGGGCGGGGCCTGGGGCGGGGCTGAGGGCCCTGCAGGAGGCCGCCTGGTGGGACCAAAGCCCTTAGCAGAAGAGGACCCCGCCCCCTGCCGGCTTATCAGGATGGAGGGAAGGCGCCGTCTGCAACACAAAACGCGTGTCCGCGCCAGCGACAAAGCAGGGTGCCATGACCTTGGACCTCTGGCCCCCAGACTGTGCGCAGCTTCCACCCCATCTGGGGCTCCGCTCAGAGAGGACTGAGGCAGAATACGCTCAGTGAGCAAGGTGAGCATGTCGGTCCCGGGCCTGATCACACACCCGAGGAGGGTGTGAGCTGAGGCACTGGTCCGGGGCAGGTGCCCCGAGGGGCACAGCCACACCAGGGCCATGACTCCGTGGTCTGGGCTCTCGGGCACCTCGCAGGACACCCACGCTCCACATGAGAGGAGGCCTGAGTCCAAGGTCCTGTCACCTGCCTGAGCCCGCCTCTCCGTTGCCATGGCAACCCCCACACTGTAGCCCCTGGGGCAGGTGGAGGGTGGGGTCTGCAGCCTGGACCCCACACCCACCAGCTCCAGCACGGCTGCTTCACAGCCACTTCCACCGTAGAGTCTGGGCTGGGGCAGGCCTGGCATCAATGACACCCCCGCCCCCACACCTCTGGGCTGGCCAGGCGATGGGAACAGACAGCTCTGTGCGGGCGGACTGGTGTTTGTTGCTCCTTGGTTACTTGTGCGCACTTCCTGGTGCCCCGCAGGGCAGAGCTGACCCCATCCTCACCTCCGCACTGGTTAAGGCAACGAACGACGCTCGCGTTCCCCAACCATCTCGAGGGAAGCAAGCCCAGCGCCCAGCCCCCGCCATGGTCCCTGGGCAGGCTTCAGAGGACAGGAAGGGTCAGGGTGTGGTCACAGCTGAGCACGGAAATCGAGGGATGCTGAGCAGTTGATCCAGGGAAGTGCTGGCCGGGAAACAGCACGAGCTCCCTAAACGGTGGGTGGTGTGATGTGCAGACCCAAGGCGGGCCTCTGCCTGCCTGACCCAGCCCTCCCCCCGCTGCCCAGAGAGGGGACAGACAGACCCGCTGCCCAGATGGACACTGCCCACGCAGGGAGGCCTGCCTTTCTTCCCGGAACTGAGGCTCACTGCAGAGGGGTCCATTCGACCCGGGGTCCCTCACCTGCTCGTCACAACCCCAGAACCAGAGAGGAGGTGAGGGCACGGCTGCCCCGCACCACATGGATATGCAGAAGTGTACTCCCCCTCATGCCAAGCCCTTCAAATGCGCATCGAGCGCTGATGCCGGGAGAGTTTACCATAAACTTACGATCTCTGCTCCCACTAACTGACCTCCTCAGTCAGGCCGTGTCACATCTGGTCAGCTGAACCTGGGCAAACACAGGCACCCAGGCTGAGCCAGTAACCAGAGCGGGTCTGGTCACTGGCCACCAGAGAGCTAGCTAGCTGGTCAGTTGTTAGGCTGTCCCTGCAAAGGACTCTTGGCGGGTCCCATGATTCCAGGCACGTGTGTTGCTTCTACAAAGAAGCCTGCACAGACCAGGACATCCCAAGACTGCCCCCCAGGCGGGCTGCCCCCGGCACATGGCACCCGGCCGGGTCAGCACAGCACAGCTTGCTGCTGACCCTGCTCCTGCCCACAGCAGCTGACGGGTCCAAGGCTAGGATCTGGGACTTCTCCAGGCCAGTGCTTCGAAAGGAGGCAGACACTGAGAAAATGGCTCAAAGAGGGCTGGGCCACCTCCAAACAGGCCACTACAGGGGTTCACACCCCACTCCCCTGCCGGGGAGGACTCGTCCCAACGCCGAGCACCACAGGGGGCTTCACAGGAGTGAACCACAGCACCACAGGAGCGCAGACTTGCCGCTTCCCGAGGGCACGGATGGCCCTGAACCCCACGTTAGGGAAGGAGAGGGCATGGGTTTAGCTCCCCAAAGGGCAGAGGGGCGACCTCAGTCACCTTTGCTCCTGGAAAACCCAGCACTTCAACTCCATTGAGCCCCAACATTTATTTCAGAGACAAACATACTTTGTCTAGCAAAACAGACCCCAGACAAGAAACAGGAATTGTTGAGCGACAGGGAAACCCCTGAGAGGTGCGCTCGGGCCAGGAAAACGTGTGGAGGACGTAAACCAACACTCAGGCTGTTGGCTGTGTGTCCCTCCTCACTGCCCTCCAGCCCCTCCCTCCACGGGGCCCTGTCCATTCCTGACGCCCAGTGTCAGAGCGCCCAGCACCTCACACGGGAGCCCAGGCATGCCTGACATGACACGCGTGTGCACACGCATGTACACACGCACACACACATGAAAACGTGTGCACATGATCCATACATGCACACGCGTGTGCAAAGCATGCACAGATGCGTATACACAGCCTGCGTGAACGTGTGACACATGCAACACACACGCGGGTGCAGCATGCACACTCAGCATGCATAAGCACATGGCACGGCCACACACACACACACACACACACACACACACACACACACAGAACTCGCTCAAGGCTGTGACCTCCCCCCAGAACACCAAGAACGGGGCTCCCGCAGAGCACGTTTGGGAGAAACGCCAGGGCCTGTCTGACCCTCCCCACCAGCGTCCCGCAGGTCACAGCACAGAATAAACAGACACACGGACCTGCCCTGATCGACGGTGCTCAGCGCCCTGGGGGCCAAGCTCCTGGAGAAAAAGAGCGTCCACACTCAGGGCAGCCTCGACAGGAGCCCCGCCTCCGGCCTCCTCCTCAGGCAGTCCTCAGAGTCACCGCCTCACGTCACCCCCTGGACCCAGACGCACTGGACTAGCTGTGGCAGGGCCGTCCTGAGCAGCCCAACAGCGGTGTCTCCTCTCACCCAGGGGCCTGGCCCCTGAGCCGCTCTGGGGGGGCTGGGTGAGGGCAGGGGCTTCTGGGGAGCCCACAGAGGAGGGGGCGGCTGCGCCCCTGGAGTCCCCTGCCTCAGGCCCTGCAACCAGTCTCCGGGACCTTCTGCTCACAGACGCTGATGAGCCAGCCCGCGGTCCTGAGTGATGAGCTCTGCGAATCCTGCAGAGCCTCCCTGCCCCCAGAGACCACGGCCGCCCGAGGCGCGCTCTGCTCCACCCCCACGGTCACCAGGCTGCCCCCACCACGGCCACCAGGCTGCCCCCCTACACGGCCACCAGGCTGCCCCCCCACAGGGTCACCAGGCTGCCCCCCCACAGGGTCACCAGGCTGCCCCCTCACCGTACAGTCACCAGGCTGCCCCCCCACAGGGTCACCAGGCTGCCCCCCCACACGGCCACCAGGCTGCCCCCCCACAGGGTCACCAGGCTGCCCCCTCACCATACAGTCACCAGGCTACCTCACTGGACACATGGCCAAGCTGCCCCCCCACAGGGTCACCAGGCTGCCCCCTGCCACGGCCACCAGGCTGCCCCCCTACACGGCCACCAGGCTGCCCCCCCACAGGGTCACCAGGCTGCCCCCTCACCGTACAGTCACCAGGCTGCCCCCCCACACGGCCACCAGGCTGCCCCCCCACAGGGTCACCAGGCTGCCCCCTCACCGTACAGTCACCAGGCTGCCTCACTGGACACATGGCCAAGCTGCCCCCCCACAGGGTCACCAGGCTGCCCCCCCACAGGGTCACCAGGCTGCCCCCCCACAGGGTCACCAGGCTGCCCCCCCACCGTACAGTCACCAGGCTGCCTCACTGGACACATGGCCAAGCTGCCCCCCCACAGGGTCACCAGGCTGCCCCCCCACAGGGTCACCAGGCTGCCCCCCCACAGGGTCACCAGGCTGCCCCCCCACCGTACAGTCACCAGGCTGCCTCACTGGACACATGGCCAAGCTGCCCCCTGGGTGCAGGAGCCTCTGGCTGTGGGGTGTGGTGCTGCTGACCCCTCAGAACAAGCCCCACCAAGCCCTCCTGCTCAGGGTGTGCAGAGAGCCACCTGCTGGGAGAAACGCCAGCCCCATGCCTCCTCCAGGGCCGCCCGGCACAGCCCGTCTGGGATCTGAACCGTCTGTCATGTCTCCACCAGCCCTGAACCCGGGAGTTTGTGGTGGGGGCCAGGGCAGAACAGAGGGAGTGGGCCCTGCTTCCAGCAGAGAGCGGTGCGTGAGCACGCCCGCACATGGCTGCCCCCGCGGCCCGGCCCGGACTCGGGTCAGAGGAAGAAGTGCTTCGGTTGAGCTTAAAGGAAACGCGTGGGTTAGGCCGTCAGAGGCCGAGTCTGGGGAGACGGGCCCAGCATGGCTGCCTGCTGCCTGCAGAGGAGGGGCGGGCAGGGGGGCAAAGTGGGCCCCGCCAGCCTGCTGGGGGGCAGGAGGGATGAGAAGCCTGCTGCAGGGCGCAGCGGTCCTCTGAACAGCACCCCGGCAGGAGCGCCAGCTGCCACAAACGCTGGCTTGTCTCGGCTCCAGCCACAACTGCACCCAGAACCGCACGCCTGCGGGCCCACTGCAGGGACAGAGGTCGATCCTCGCGGCAGGGACGCTGGTCCAAAGGCACGTGAGCTTGTAAAGAAGAGACAACGACAGCCTCTCCTCCCAGAAAGCGTGTGATTTAAATTCCCACCGGCTGTGTGTGAGGGCGCCTCTTCCCACCTCTCCGGGCACCAGGCACCAGCAAGAGCCTCACTGAGGGGGGCTCTAGGCGTCGCTTCGTCCATTCCTCTAATCGCGGTGAGGCTGGGGGCGCACGCCTGCAGCCGACTCGCACGCCTGCTTCTGCAAGCCTCCTGCTCACGGCCTGGGCCATTCTCCATCAGCTGGTTTGTGCTCTTTGCACCCATGTGTATGAGGTGTAACGGGACACAGGAGTTTAGCTCTTGCCAGTCGCATGTGTCTTGAGACTTTTCTTAGGATATTTTTTCCATCCAATTTTTTAAAAGTTTTATATAGTCAAATTTATTACTCTTTCCATTTATGGCTTCTTAAGATTTGCATCACAATTTAAAAGGGGCTCCATGATGCAAATCAAGTTCACCACGCTTTCTTCTACAGCAATTTTTATCACTTTCCTTTACTGATTCTTTCCAAATTTGTTTTTATTGAAAGAAATAAGAATTCAAATACTTTTCCCCAAAAAATTAGAACACAGTTTATTGTACAATTTGTCTTCTTGTTGATTTAAAAATCTATCTTTGTCCAATCTATCTGTTGATTTAAAAACCTATCTTTATCCAATACTTTGGCCACCTGATGTGAAGAACTGACTCATTGGAAAGACCCTGATCCTGGGGAAGACTGAAGGCAGGAGGAGAAGGGGACGACAGAGGATGAGACAGTTGGATGGCATCACCAACTCAATGGACATGAGTTTGAGCAAGCTCTGGGAGTTGGTGATGAATAGGGAGGCCTGGTGTGCTGCAGTCCACGGGGTCACAAAGAGTCGGACTCGACTGAGAGACTGAACTGAACTGACTGTTGTTTTAAAAACCTATCTTCATCAGAGTCAAACTCCATACATATTTTAGTCTATTTCTGGACTCTCCTCTGTTTCTCTAAGAAGTTACTCTGGAATAGTCATGTAGCACTGAAACTGTCCATTTCTTGAAGATCTGAAGTAATTTACCTGTGAAACCAACTAGTCTGGCACTTGGTGGAGGGGCTGGGGCTGGCTGCGTAACTGGTTGGTCTCCCACTACCAGGGACCTGTTTGGGCAGCCCCCATCCTCTGTGATCAGATTTAGTAACGTTTTTATTTTGCTCAGATGTTAAATATACTTGTATGCTTCTACAAAGCACTCACTTTTTGTTCCAATCATCTATCTTTTCGCATCTAATTCTGTATATCTGTGTTCTCTCTCTTTTTTCCTGATTAGCCAGCGTTTATTTTCTTGTTCTTTTTTCCCAAAGAACTGGCTCTTAACGTTATTCGTCAGTTTTTGCTGGCTTTCCGTATTTAACCCGCTAACTGCTGCTTGTCGTCTTCATCTCCGTTTACTTCCTATCTTTCCCGAGTGTGTCTCCTTTTCCTAACTTCTTAACAAATGCCTCGCTCGTTTTCCCAGCCTTTCTGCTGCAGGCATCGTGAGGACTCTTGTGCACAGCCGGCCCGGGCCTTCACTACTCCCATCAAGGCTAGAAGAACGGACCACACACCTGGGGGTCAGAGGGGACCAGTTCTGACCACTGGAAAAGACGGGAGTCCCCCCAGGGAGGGTGTGCTGGGCTGGGGTGGAAATGAGTTCCTTGGCTGTGAAAGGAAGGAGCCACTCGAGGAAAATCCCTTCTGTCTCTTTCCTTCCTCTTTCACCGCAGACGTGATGGCTGGACTGCAGGAGGCCTCTGGGGCCATGAGGTACAAGGATAGGGCGAGAAGGCGGGGAGAGGGGAGCTGGCATGCTGAGGACTCTGGAGGAGTTCTGAATGAGGGGTCTGGGTCAGAACCAATATCGTGGCCCAGTAAACAGACACTCACTCCCAGCCTCCTTGTGAGGGGAGACCAGAGCTTCCTGCACGGCAGCCCACCACTGGGTTCCTTCCACTCGCCGGGAAGCGCTCTGCCTGCAAAGCAGCGTGGGCAGTGAGGGCCGCGGCTCTTCCTCTGAGCGCTGCCTCAGCCACACCCCAGCAGTGCTGAGCGCCGCGCATTTCTGTTCTGGCTACTTTCCACTCACTCTTTCCCATCCTGGTCACTTATGTGGAAGCTTTTACTTTTGAGGTGGAGGACTAACCCTGCTTCAAGAAACCAGCTGCTTGTTGAGAGATCCCACGTGTAACTCGCCTTCAGGTGGGTTTACCAAGGGCTGGCCCTGATTCTCTCTCAACTGATGTTCCTTGTGCGACTCTTCCAGACGCCCAACCCAGCGTCTTCTCCACTCTCTCTGCCTTGGTGCCTGGGCCCAAACCCCCAAACCCACCCGAGCCCAGACTTCCAGAAACGCCACCCAGCACCTCCTCGCATCCCCTCCTCTGCACGCAGACGGTGGGGGATCCTCGCTGGGGGGAGTGGGACGCACCCCTGCAACCTCTGCCAGGAACCAGACACAGCTGTGCGGGAGTGTCTGCACGTGTGTGCATTTGTGTGCGTGTGTACATATGCATGTGCCTTCATGTGTGTGTGTGCACGTGTGAACATGTGTGCACATTTGTGCTGTGTGTGTGTGCATGAGCACACACGGGCTGGGGATTAGAGTCTGCAGGTGGAAACAGAACACCCATATGCCTGATGGACAAGAGGCCTGTCTGTCCACCCATGAGGCTTGGAGGCGCACATGTGTGCGTCCACCAGACATTCTAAACCCAGCAAAGTCCAGCAGATACCAGTGGGGCCAGGAAGCTGGCTTCCGCTGTCCACCGTACCACTGCCTGCGAGACTGCCTCCTCAGCACTGCTCAAATTTTATTAAATAATTCCACAGGGAAACGAGATTTTACACACAAAAAACTTTGCCTTGTAAACATTCCGTCAGTGATGCATGGTGATGCGGGCGCTCGTGCACTGTGGGAGAGAAACCGTGCACCCAGCCGGGTGTGACTTCTCCTGAGGGCCAGAGAGACCAGCGTCTGGATGGACAGAGCCCAGACGGGCTGCAACTCCAGAGGGCGTGCCCCCACCGGCTGCGGAACACCGCCCCGTGACTGGTGTCCTGTGGCCCAGAAGCACTCTCAGCCGCGGGCACAAAGCAGCTGCTGCCGTGCTGCTGGCGGGCCTGTCGGCAGCAAGGCCTCCGACCCACCCGCCTGCGCTCCTCCGCAGAGGAGGAGCAGTCTGTGAAGTCCACGGGCCAGGACGCTCAGGCAGGGGACAGGGAACCAGGAACACAGCTCCGCCTGTGTGAGCCGCGACCGCAGGTCCTCCAGCTCAGCTCGGCGGTCAAGCGCCCTTGGGGTGAACAGGAATGAGTCCACTGAGCCGCTTCTTTCCAGCGGGAACCTGGGCATCTGAGCAGGGAGCCACCAGTCAAGCTAGACAGCTCATGCTTCTGTAAGCTGTGGACCGGGTGGCCAAGAGGGACAGGTGGGCCCTGCCCAGAGGACGCAGTGCAAGGGGCCGAGCAGCCCCGAGGACAGGATGTGAGGCCAGGGCTGGTGAGCAAGCTGCGGACGAAGGCTGGCTGCAGGGGTCCCCAGGGAGAGGTCATCCAGCAAAGAGAGCAGTGTGCAGAACTGAGGGACACCTCCCACCCCGCAGTGAGTCCCTGCGGAGGCCCAGGCACACTCGAGGGGCGCTGGGCCAAGCCCAGGGACGAGGGGTGGACCGCGGAGAGGCTGGGGCCCCACAGTCTGGCTGGGCGGAGCCTGGGGTGGGACAGACAGAGCAGCGGAACGGGCCGGACTCAGGCTGTTCCCCGGGAGACCAGCGCCAGTGCTCCCGCGGACGAGGACGCAGGAAACGGTTCAGATCTGGCCTCTAGGCTGTGTCCTCTGCCTTTTGAATATTCTGTGGGTTTTCCAGTATTTCAGAGAAAACCAGTTCCACACACAGCACTCAGGACTTTTGGAGCACACACCACCTCAAACCCAAACCCACCGCAGTTCACGCCCGACCCCCGGGAATCCCGGGCTCCCTGCTTCCAGGCCTTCGGACTGAGGGCCCACCATCTCAGAGCCCGAGGCCTGCAGGCTGACGGGGCAGGCGCTGCCTCCTCAGGCCCGACAGCCAAAGCGACCGCCCCAGGGCCTCGGGGCTCTCACCCCCCACCCTGCTCTCCTGACCTACAGACGCACTCATATGAGTGCACACACCCCTGTGCACACACAAACATGGGTTACACAGCCCTGTGCATGCACACAGGTGCACACACACAGGTGCACACACACAGGTGCACACAGGCACAGCCCACGGGGCTCCCCTTCCCCAGTTGGGAGCCTCTCCTGCACCAGGTGTGGTCACACTGACTCCACAAACGCTCAGCAACGTGTGCGTACAGCTGGCCTGATGCCAAGGTTCCCAGCTAGTGAGGACTGGCAACCCACCAACCAGCTTCCCTCCCTGAAATCAGACCAGGTCTGGCCTCCCCACACTTGCCCCCCGACCCCACGTTTTACATCCTGGGGAGGGTGAAGTGGAAGGAGGCCAGACGCTGCAGAGCTGACTCCGTCCCAACTTCTGACCCCCTGGCATCGCTGCCCCCATCAATAATGTGTCACCAGGCACAGCCATCTTCCCAGAGGGCACCAGCTCCCACGCGGGGAATAAGATCACCCAACTCGGCAGAGAAATAAACATACACCTCGCATTTCATGTGCATTTCGATGGAAATGAGTAAACGCGGTGCCGAAGCCAGATGTGCAGTTACTGTGCGAGGTGCTGACACGCATGTGTGAAGCCGCGTTACACTCCAGGCGGGCCTGCCTGTTAGGCTCTTGCTGCACACGGTGCAGGCAGAGTCCACGCCTGGCGCTGGACGCTCACGATTCCCGGGACACCAGGGCCTCCCGGGCCCGCTCAGGGCACGAAGGCTGCCCAGCGTGTCCTGTGCAGGCTCCGGCAGGCGAGGGCGGCAGGAGGGGCCTTCAGGGGCGACAGTCCGGACGAGAGGCCGCCTCTGGATGGAGACTTGACACAGTTCCAAATCCCTCAGGGACAGGCCGGGGCTGGCGGGAAAGGCCTCTCCCCAGGGCCCCTGCTCGCACCAGAGCTCCAAACCCTTCTTTGGCTGCAGACAGTCAATTTCTGAAGGTGGCCTGTGCCACGTGCCTTCCTGGTAGGAAGCCCTTGAACGGTGCCCAGCACCCTCTGTACAGCCTGACCTCCGCCTGACCAGGGCCCCGTCCACTCTGGGCACTTCCCTCACAGCGCTGGGGGGGGCGGCGGGTCCCACGCCTGCTTCCATCCTGCTTCTCCCTATGTGGACAGCCCCGTCTCCCTCCCTGTCACTGCGGGCAGATGAGAGGCTGCCTCTGCTTCAGCCCCCCTGGCAAACCTCGGGCTCTGCCCAGCTCGCCCCTGGCCCAAGGCCGCTCCTCCCAGCGGAGCACCCCTGTCCCTCGGGAGCGCGGCCTCTGACAGGAGGGTCGCTTTTTGGTGGCTCCTCAGAGGCTGGCAGGCAGCGGTCTCAGCCGTGACCCAGGGGGCCTGGCTCCAGGCCCCACGGGCTGTTCTGCAGGGGACCCCCGAGCAGCCCCGTGGCCGGCGTGGAGCACTGTCTTCCTGCCCTGGCTGAGGCTTCCCACCCCCTGGGAGGCCTGGGGTCCTGCCAGGTGTGGGAGGGGGGTCACACAGGCCCACGTGGCCCTGGACGGGCGGCACAGGCAGCCTCAGGCAGGCGCTCCCACACGGCGAGTGCCAGGAGCTCTGGCACTCAGGGGAACGGACAGCGGGTGGTGGTTCAGACACGTCTCCAGGAGGCACGCAGCCGGCGCATCCCGGGCCTCAGGCACCTTCCTGGCTCAGCAGCGTCCGGCAAGAGGGAACCAGATGTCGGGGGGCACCGTGGACGGCGCCTGACTCTGCACAGTTATGGGCTCTGAGGCGGGCCTCGCAGGTTGGGCCAGGGACAGCGCTGTCGCCGTCAGAGCGGCGGTGAAGCTCTGCTATCTGTGAAGGCCAAACTCCCAGCACAGGTTCACGGCGATGTTCAAAGGTGGAGTCAAAGATGTCAGATTTTAGAAGTTCTCATTCATCGCCCGCACCAAAGGGAAGGAAAATAGGCCCCAGCTGTCACAACGGGCGGTGGCCGCAAGCCCCTGTGAACCAGGAGTGGGCCGCCTCGCCTCCGCTGGCCCGCGCCCCGCGTCCTCCCGTCTCCCCGGCTGCTGAGGGTGGACGCGCCGCAGCAAAGCTGCCGCTCGCTCCCACGCCTCCTTCCCGGTGGCTCACCCGGGACACACCCCACCCGCCGCAGCCTCCGCCCGCCCTCGCCAGGAAACCCTTCACTGACGAGCTTCAGAAAGGCCGCCGCCTCGCCAGGGGCTCTAGCCGCTCCGCCGGCAGGAGCCACGGGGACCCGGGAGGGCAGCCGGACCGCAGAGCTGCGGGCCCGCTGAGGCAGAGGCGCGGTGGCAGGACGCCGCGCTCCCCCGCGTCTTCGGGCAGGCCGGCGAGTGTGCGCACAGAGGCCACGGCCTCCGGGCCACAGAGCTCCCGGTGTCAGGGGCGCCCCACCCTCTGACGCAGAGACTCTGGGAGGAGGTGGGGGCCATCGGGGCCGCTCTAGCTAAACGCGCGAGGCCGGAGCCTGGCAGGCGGCCTGTCTGAGAGCGGACGACGGCACACTGGGGGCAGCTCCGGGCAGAGCGTGGCCCTAACTGCCCTCGCTGGACGCAGACACCCGCTCCCACGGCCCGTTCCCCCTTCCCTTGCATCTGTCTGTCCTCCTTCCAAGAGTTAAGGGCACACGTCACTGCGTGAACGACTTCATCACACGCACATCTCGGTGCTCAGCACTGCACATGACCGGGGCAGCAAGGGAAGCCCGGCGAGGCTCCTGCCTTCTCCGCAGCAAGGCTTGGGCTCTGGTTCACGCTGCTGGAGGGGCCCCTGCTGCCGGAACTGCTTCCTGCTCCTGCCACCTCCTGGGCCGAAAAGTCACAGGAAGGCTGGAACCAGGGACTCCACCAGCCAGTTCCTTAAACGTCTACACGGCAGGACACTGGTCCCTGGTCCCGCCGCCTCCTCTGCTGCAAAGTCACACGAAAGCTGGCGCAACAGACTCCACCATCCAGACCCTTAAGCACTGAGGGGCAGGACACCAAGTGCAGCCAACCTGACTGACTTTGGAAGTGTCGCTCGGCAGAGGCGGGGAGGGACCCTGAGTCGCAGATCCTGCGTACGCGCCTGGTCACCAAGACACTCAACAGGTTTGCTGGAAGACAGAGCCCCGCTCCCCAGGTCAGGCCGTCCTTCCCCACCCCGACCCCGCCCCGCGACTCCGGCACATGGTCCCACCTCCATGGCACAATCCAGGGGACAGGACACCCAGCACACGAGGCTTGCGCAGCAACACCAGGGGTGAAGCCCAGGCTCTGAGTGCCGGGAGCTGGGAATCTGAAGCAGCTGCTGTGGGCCAGGGCGCCCTTTGCGATGAGACCTGCCTTTGTGTGCTGCAACGTGATGCTCACGAGTGCCCAGGGAGGCGTCCTGGGCGCCTGTGGGCGTGATGGCAGGCGCTAACTGGAAAGGGGTGGGGCGGAGTCAGGGCGACCAACAGAGGGCCCGAGGCATCGCCGCTGGTCACTGCACTGGCCACCCCGCTGGTCACTGCTCTGGCCACCCTGCTGCCACCCCCGAGGGCACCCCACTGTCACCCTCGAGGGACACCCCGCTGTCACCCCCGAGGGCCACCCCGCTGTCACCTGCACTGGCCACCCCGCTGCCACCCCCGAGGGCCACCCCGCTGGTCACTGCTCTGGCCACCCCGCTGCCACCCCCGAGGGCACCCCGCTGTCACCCTCGAGGGACACCCAGCTGTCACCCCCAACGGACACCCCGCTGCCACCCCCGAGGGCACCCCACTGTCACCCTCGAGGGACACCCCGCTGTCACCCCCGAGGGCCACCCCGCTGTCACCTGCAGCCCTCCCCTCCCTCTCGTGGCGTCTGCAGGGATCCCTTGCTTCCTTCACGCCAGCCTCTCTCCCTGAGGCGACGCCGGCAGGTGTTCCCTGGGAAGGATTGGCTGATGGGAGCGGAAAAGGCCAGGCCCAGCTCCCCGCCCAGCCACGCAGGGGATGGGCAGCCGCCGGGCCTCTCCGCATCCTGGAGGCCCTCGTGCTGGTGTGACCACGGCACCCTCACTGGTGAACCCGGCCCCTGCCAGCCTTCGGGGAGCAGCCCACGCTGCCGGGCACTGTGTCCCCAGCGTCAGGCCCGAGGGCAGATGGCCGGTGGGAGAAGGCCAGGTGTCCAGCCTCCATCGCACAGAGAGCTTGGCCTCCCCGAGGCCCTCCCAGGACACCCCCACCTCAGCCCTCAGGCGTCCCTGAGCCGCCGGGAGGGAGGACCTGAGAGGACCCACCCTGCCTGCTCCTTGGGGTCCCGGTCACCTTCTGCAGATTCGGGCAGGACGCAGTGTCGATCTCTGTGCATCGCTTTGGGCCCTGTCACAACTCAGACTCGGGGCTGCACCCCCAGCCCCCAGAGGAGCATGCTGGCCCAGAGACCTGCACCAGGCGCCTCTCCCACCCGCAGCCCCGCCGGCGCAGGTGTGCACAGATCCACCTGCGACGCTTCATCGTCGCTCGTTTCCCCTGCCTGCCCTCTGTACCACAGCATTTCACTGTTCTAATTTCTTGTGTGATGGGGTGCTATTATTACTTCAGGATAGTAAAGGGGGCTTACAAAATACTTGTTATAAAAAGGGCTGGGATCTGGCTGAAGCTTGAACCCCACCATTTGGGCCACATGAGACCCGCCGTGACTTCCTGCAGCAGCTGTGACTTGGACTTGAGGAGCTCCAGGGCGGGGGCTGGTGGGATCAGCAGAGGAAGCTGAATGGCCAGAGAAAGCTGGGGTGGGCGGCCTGGGCACGCTGGGATGGTGGGGATGCCGGCATCTGCGTGGGCGCAGCGGCCCTGCGCCCAGGGCACCGCTGGTCCCGTGAACAGGGTGGCCGTCCAGGAGAGGAGGGGTCACCCTGGCCCTGGGTTTGCTTGGGAGAAAGAAACGCGTGTAACCATGGGTGCCCTTGGTCTCTGGCCTCTGGAGGCTGCTCCCACCCATCTTAACAGAAAATAAACCTGGGCGGGCAGGAACCACACTCATGTTTCAGCCTCCACCCAGGACACAGGCATCGTCTCGGTTAGAATGATCAGTTTGCAAGGTTTCCAGAGGAACCCAAGTCATTTCATGTCTGAAGACTTTACTCGGAATGTTTACCTGCCACATGACCAAAGGGGGGCAGAGTTCCCTGGGGACAGGGTCCCCTCTCTGTTGACACAGGTGGTCTCCTGCCTGCCATCCACGTGCAGACCACCTCAAGGAGGCTGACTTAGTGAGGCTGGAGCCTGCCCTCACTGGCCCAGCTCTCCCACACCACTGAGCAGGGGGTTCGGTTCCGGAAGTGAAGGCAGAAGACGGCAAGGAGACCTGTTCCCTTGGGCTGCCCGGCTCCAGTCTGCCATCCAGAGGGCCAGCAGCTGCCCTGGCCTGCATCCTGGGACCCGGCGAGCAGGTGCTCCAAGGCCCAGCTTGGCTCTGGGCTCCTCAGTAGACCAAGCTCCATAAGTGACTGCACAAACCAAGAGGGGGGCTCCATGGGGGATCCTGTGTTCAGTTCAGTTCAGTCGCTCAGTCGTGTCTCACTCTTTGCGACCCCATGGCCTCCCTGTCCATCACCAACTCCCAGAGTTCACCCAAACTCATGTCCATCAAGTCGGTGATGTGAGCCAACCGTCACATCCTCTGTCTCCTTCTCCTCCCACCTTCAATCTTTCCCAGCATCAGAGTCTTTTCAGATGAGTCAGCCTTTGCATCAGGTGGCCAAAATATTGGAGCTTCAGCTTCAACATCAGTCCTTCCAATGAGTATGCGAGACTGATTTCCCTTAGGATGGACTGGTTGGATCTCCTTGCAGTCCAAGGAACTCTTAAGAGTCTTCTCCAACACCACAGTTCAAAAGCATCAATTCTTCAGCGCTCAGCCTTCTTCATAGTCCAACTCTCACATCCATACATGACCACAGGAAAAACTATAGCCTTGACTAGACGGACCTTTGTTGTCCTGTGTTAACCAGGGTCAACCCTTTGTTCTTACTTCCTCTCCCACACCACAGTTACTGGGCTCCCCCAAATACCCAAGCCAGCAAATTTACCGAGCAAAGTGCCTAGAGAAAAGGCCCAGCAATGCAACTCAGAGGCACCCCTGGAAAAAAGCATCACCCGAAAATGCAGTAAATTAGGACTTAATTGCTAGAAATGACTTTTAATTACTAAAAATCATCACAAATTACTTGTTGAATAAACACATTCTTTCACCACCATTAATAATTTAAAATAGCTAATTGCATGTAATTGGGAGTAATTTTTGCTCTTTGGTAAGAGGCAAGGTGCTGTGTTCTGCTGCCTGGCCAGACTGGGCCTCCCTCGAGGCACCTCTGCGGGCGGTGCCCCCGGGCGGGTCTCCCAGGAGAGAAGGCAGCCGGCAGGGCCAGGTGGCCACCGCCTTCCCCCGATGAGGGTGCTGTCTGTCCAGAGAAACGTGTGGGATTCAGAGCTCCTGGGGCAGCCAGCCTCCTCCTCCAGCCTCACCATGGATGCTTCCAGCAGGTCGGTCCTCTTTCCCAGATGCAACTGCTCATGGGTGAGGCAGCAGGAACCAGCTGCCTCCCCCCGAAGAAAGGGGTTCAAGGTCAAGGGTCACCACTGAATCAGTCGCTGTGATTGAGGAGACCACCAGCTCCTGACCTGACTAAACCCAAGCCAACGGGACCACCCTGTGTATACAAAGCTGGGAGGGGCTGGTGGAGTTCCAGCCCAGGGAACATGAGGCTCTGATGTGTCTGTGCAGACGTGGCCGCTGGGTTCTTCCACTCCTGATCCACAGTCCTGGGTCCACGGGCCCTGGGTCGACGTGCCGTGGGTCCACGTGCCCTAGGTCGACGGGCCCTGGATACATGTGCCCTAGGTCCACGGGCCGGGGTCCACGGGCCCTGGATACACAGGCCCTGGGTCCACGTGCCCTAGGTCCACGGGCTCTGGATACATGTGCCCTAGGTCCACGGGCCGGGGTCCACGGGCCCTGGATACACAGGCCCTGGGTCCACGTGCCCTAGGTCCACGGGCCTGGGTCCACGGGCCCTGGATACACAGGCCCTGGGTCCACGTGCCCTAGGTCCACGGGCCGGGGTCCACGGGCCCTGGATACACAGGCCCTGGGTTCACAGTCCTGGGTCCACGGGCCCTGAACCCATGGGCCCTGGTTTGTAGCGTTCCCAGCCAGTGACCTGAGCAGAAGGTGAAGCTCAGAGAAGCTGTGCTTTCTCCTCAATGTGCCAGCTGGCAGCTGAAGACGCTCTGCCCACCCGGGAAGGCCCTGTGCAGGACAGCACGCTCCCCCGGGCCCGCAGGGCTCTAGCCCTCTGCTGGAGGAGGCGGGGGGGGGCGGGGCCCAGCTTCCATGCTTCACCAGCAAATTCCAGACACTCTTATGACCCCAACGACTCCAGCCTCCACCACAAACCATTTTCATGTATTTAATTGGCTCTCTCTGAGGGATGTTTTTGAAACTAGCTCTTTGAAGACCTTTCATTGTGGTGCTGAGATAAAACTCGAAAGAGCAGGGGTTTATCGCGAGAGGAAAGAGCAGATAAAATGAGAAGCAGGAGACAAGAGGAGGAACGGACGACAGAAGCAGGCACGTGAGGACACAGCGCGGGCCAGACGCAGCCCCGGGCTCCCCAGCCCCGATCGCAGAGCCACTCCATTAACTCAACCAGAGGACCGTGCAGACCTCTTTCCTTCAAGGACCATATTATCAATTTAAAAATTTTCCCAAACGCAGAACAATGGGAATGTTTTCTTCAGAGAGAGTTTAATAAATGAAAAGCCTAGCCTAAGAGGAGGGGCATGAAGTGGGGGGCAGCAGCAGGAGGAGCCCCAGAGCCGCTGGCTGCGTGGGGCCCTGACGCTGCAGTGGCACGCGGCTCCCACCTGGGGGCCCGTGCTCCAGCTCACTGTCCTCCCCTGGAGAACCGGGTGGACCCCCGGAGCCGCTGGCTGCGTGGGGCCCTGACGCTGCCGTGGCACGCGGCTCCCACCTGGGGGCCCGTGCTCCAGCTCACTCTCCCCTCCCCCGGAGAACGGGGTCACCAGCCGACCCCGAGGCTGGCAGAGGCTGTCACCACAAGCACCACCCTACCAACCGAGACAGGAGCCCAAGCCCCCGATCAGACACACGCAAGTGGCGTGGGGGGCGGCGGCCCGGAGTCCAGTGCTGGTCCCAGAGGACTGGCTCTTCTCCCCACACGCCCCCAAAGGTCAGGGGAACCTGCCCGGGAATCCAAGCCCTTCGGCGCCACTGCCCCCCATCCGCGCTCCCAGCAAAGACAGCCCTCCGTGCAGGCTGGCGAGTCAGTAACAGACAACCCAGGAGAAATCCTGACTGTTCTCCTGAGGTTCGAGGGTCTCAGGCGCCTGACCCCACGCAGCGTGCCTCAGCTAACGGGCTGCAAGGCCTGGTCACTGCCTCGCGGCCACTGCCTCCCAGGCTCCGTGGCCGGGTGGAAATGCTCAGCCGTGCAGGGTGAGCGGACGCTGCCTTCTGCGAGCGGGCCCTGCCCTCGGCCTAGTGAGGGCCCAGAGCCTGCCCTGAAAGGTTTTCGCGCAGTCATGTCGCGCCTATTGACGGACAGCCTGTGGTTCATGGTCCGGCTGCCCCCGCACAGCTCCTTCTTGCAGCAGCGAATCAGATCGCAGCTGGCACCTGCCTGGAAAGCTCCGGGCGCCTTTCTGCTGTTTCTGCACAGCGCAAGCTGCACTTAATCCTAAAAACAGCACCCGAGCCACCTGCCTTTTCCTGCTGTCTGGGGAAGTGACTGACCAAAAGCAGAGGGGAAAGCACCCTTCGCTTCTGAAGCCTGAGGTGAAGCAGATGGCCCGGGAACAGAGTGCCTCTTCAGGGCGAACAGGACGCAGTAATCACCCAGCACCGGGGCGGCAGAGCCGGGCTTCATGGTCCCAGCCCGGCCGGGCGGGGTCTCCACTGCCCCCACAGGGCCACCCCTGCCCCGTGCTCCTCCCAGGGCACGCACCCACCCCCACCCGTGGGACTTCTCGGCTCTCTGCTGCAGTCCGGCCGTGTTACTCTGCACTGTTGACCATGTCTGACAGTCCGAACGCTTCTGAGGGCTCTAGACAGAGTCGTGGGGCAGAACTGGACGTGTCTGTAGGTCTGGGAGATAATGGAGATTTCGTTCATGTGAGTGTTTACTTTCGTCTTGTTTTCCAGTCTAAGGTCTAGGACCCTCCAACCCTCCCACTTTCAGTTCAGTTCAGTCGCTCAGTCGTGCCCGACTCTTCGCGACCCCATGGACTGCAGCACGCCAGGCCTCCCCGTCCATCACCAACTCCCGGAGCTGCTCAAACTCATGTCCATCGAGTCAGTGATGCCACCCAACCGTCTCATCCTCTGTTGTCCCCTTCTCCTCCTGCCTTCAATCTTTCCCAGCATCAGGGTCTTTTCAAATGAGTCAGTTCTTTGCATCAGGTGGTCACAGTACTGGAGTTTCAGCTTCAACATCAGTCCTTTCAATGAACACCCAGGACTGATCCCACTTTGCTTTGGTGAATAAACTAGATTTTGGTTGGTTTCTAGTGTTTTACAAAAGGTGTTTGTCCACCTCTTGAAACTTGAGATTTGATGGGGTGAGTAAGAAAAAGTCCTGTGTCAAGAACGCAGCCTGGAATCACCGTGACAGGCACTGCCAGCACCTCTGGGGCTGGGCTTACTGCTTCTGGCCTGTAAGGATCCTTCAGAGGCTGAACCCAATCTTAGCAGAAAGTCTCTGCTGCACCCATGTTCCTGCGCTCTGTAATTCAGTTCCTGCGTTCAAATAAAAGTGACTCCATATAGCTTCGCCACCCACTCATAAGGCCGGCTAGCAGCCCCAGAGCCCTACGTGGCCACGTAGGGTTTAGCTGGAGTCTAACTGGAGAAGAGAGGGAGAGGAAGAAGGGGAGGAGGGCAAGCGAGAAGCCCAGACGCCAGTTCGCAATTATCCGCCCCGCAAGGCTAAAGGCTTCCGTTTGATAAGGCAAGTAACACGCAAGCCTGCAATGTAAATTATTTCAAAGAATAAAAGCCTGATTGTCTCCATGACCCATATTGCTTTTAGTGAGGCTTAAGACAAAATTAATTCCATACGGCCCATAAGTGGGTCACTGCTCCCAGAAATGCGGGGTTTGGCACCATCTGGGACGCGCCCGGGTTTCCGCGGGTCTCCGCTTCAGCCTCTGCTGTGACATCCAGTTCTCCGGAAGGTGAAGGCTCTGTTGTGTTGGACAGAAAGACCCCACTCCAGGGCGCTCAAAGGCGGATGGCCGCCTGCCTGCCTCCCTGTTCGTCACTTCCATTAATGCTCAGCCACACCCTGAACCAAGCCTTCACTCAGCTTGTTAAATATTAGTGCAGATTAAGTCTACCTGACCTCATATGACAAAATTAAAAGGAAAAATCTCTAACTTGCCTCAGAAGAAAATGCAAGCTTTAAAGTGTTCAAAGTTAAGAAATCTAGCTTTAATTATAAGAACAGTAAACAGTTTGTCAATATTTCTTGAACCTATTGGGATACCTAGGTATCTCCTAAGAGATAAAAACTTGCCTCTCAAATACGTATATTAATGAATAAGAATGACTCTGGTTTGCCCCCAGAGTGGTGACACTTCTGGGAGACTTTTGTCTGCATTTCCGGGTCTTTCGTGCAACCTCAAGCTTCACCCAGGGGTCACCTCGGGTGACAGGGCGCTCTTTCCACCATGATGGTACGTCATGCAATCCCAGCCATCCACCCCAGAGCGACATGCTGCGGCCTCAGAAATGCGTCTGCGTCATGTCCGATGGTTGCAGGGACCCCCCCGGGCCCGTGGAAGAACAGGACGGGGGTGAGCCAGAGCAGAGAGCCTGGTGAGGACAGATGATGAAGATCCTCGGGGAGACCCCAGGGCACACGTCCACGGGTGCCCTCTGGCTGAGACCTGAGGCGGGTGTCCACGACTGGCCTTGTCAGCACCTTCCTGTATTTCCATGGTAACCAGCTTGTTCGCAGACAGCTGGTGCCACCTACAAGTCACACTGTCGACTCTCAGACACAGGACCAAGGTGGCTGGAGGGTGTGTCTGTGCTGATGACCCCGAGCCCCCTCAGTCCCTCCCCTCACGGTCACTGACCATCTTTCTGCAGCATCTGAAGGGCAGAATCTGTGGTCTCTGGCCCCTGTGCCTCTGCCTGGGGGCCCCACCCCGACAGACGTGCTGCTGAGTCCCCCGGAGGCCAGGCTGGGGGCCTGGCGAGGGCCACGCAGACGGCAACACACGGAGTCCTCAAATGCCACAGGAAACTCGCGCTGCCCACCCCACAGACACAGGGCCTCCTGGTTACTCTGCTCCTTCAGGGGAAATGCTGAGAACGCAATGTGCAAACAAACCGACTCTCAGAACCGTGCCCCAGAGGAGCAGGGGCGCGACGTGCACCGCTTCTGGAATCACGGCTCTGAGGGGCGGGGCAGGGAGCCTTAGAAACCAATGGCGTTTTCTGTTCTAACCACGGGGCAGCTCTCTCTTCTTTTCAGGCTGGTAACATTTAGCTGTGAGCTCTCTGGTGTTCACGTCTGCCCTGCGGTCAGGATCCAGAATGTTCCAAGGGTGCGTCACTCAAAGAGAACCTGCAGAGAATGCTTTGAGAAGCCCCCCTGCAACGTCGGTGAGGTCGCCAAGGTGTTCGGCTGCGCACTGTCTTTCCTTCCGGTTCAGCAACCCTCGGCCCAGGACACAGCGAGCTCCTTCCACTATTCTTTCTACTTCTTCAGAGACACAGAGGCATTTGTCTTGGAAGGGTCTTCACTGAATTAAGGCTCTCGTTGCAAAACCCACCAATAAGGAGGGGTTCTTTAGAGCCAGTAAGGAAATGTTACAAGCCGAATATGAACCTAGAAGAATATAAGGTTCAGGGCTTTCTTGCTAACCAGGAGATGATGGCCACTGCTCAGGCTCAGGCAGACTCCTGCAGAGTCAGGTTTCCACGTGCCCCGTGGCTGGGCTGGAACGGCCTGCCGCGGCCGCGAGCCTCCCTCTGGGAGCCAGTCCCAGGCTCGGGGAGTCATTACCAGAGCGCCGTCTGGGGACCGCGTGCGCTTCCCACGGCACGTGCCGACTGCGCCCGTGGACTCCTCAAACTCAGCTTCCTGAAAATTCAGGCTAGTGACTTTTTAACTATTATAAGCTTATTCAAATGCGACCTTTTTGAGCCACTCTTATTGGTCTACAGTCTTTTAAATCGCTTTAACAAGTCCCCCTAGTTTCCTCTCGCGATTTTCACCCTCAGCTCACCGAGATGCCCCTGCCCCGATCCTGTGCGCCCTTTAATTACGGCTGTGGGTGGAAGAGAGGCCTGTCTCAGGAGTCTCTCCGAAGAGCCAGGCGCTCTGCCTGTCTGCTTTCGCGATGCTTGCCTCCCATCTACTGCGCCTTTCCTGCTCTTTCCTTCTTCGTGCCCCTCTTTCCAGCGTCTTCCGCTTGGTCTTCTGGCCTTTTCACTCTTTGCTATGAAATGTTTCGGGGGTCACCGAGGGGTACAGCAGCCTGCGGAAGGGCCCGCGCGCATCACTGCCGTGTGGAGGCGCTGAACCGCCGCTGAGGGCGCGCCTCTCTTCTCCTCCCCCGGGGCCGACGCCGCCCGGCTCCCAAACCCCACGTCCCCCACGCCGCGTGCGTGTGCCTGTGTGTGCAAGCTCTCCTCAACAGCGCGCGGAGGGGCTGCTCTTGACCTCACACACTCCCGCTCCGGGCTTCAGCGTGCCCCCAGCCCCGAGGCGAGACGCGCGGCTCCGGCGCCTCCCGCGGCCGTGGCGCTGAATCCCTCTCCGGCTGAGGGGTTGCGGGCACTCCCGTTTGACTGCTGTTAGGACGGCCGCGGCCCTGACCGTTAGGGACAGGCTTTTCCTAGAGCCCGGAACACAGCCGGGAACGCCTGCGCATGGAGCTTCGGGGAGGCCTTGCACACCGTCGCTGTGCTTTGCCGTTGCCAAAACAGCACTGAAACGGTTTTATCAGCGGCGTCTAAGAATTTCCAGTTTGCCCCGGATTCTGGCCCACACTTGAGGCTGGCAGTCCTTCCCTTTGCCAGTCTGAACAGTTAATGAAATAGAATCTTGTGATTTGAGCCTCACCCTCTGGGATCTCTGGTGAGCCTGAGCGGCCTCCGTTTCCTCCTGGCTGGCGTGCATTCCTTGGGGCTGGGCGCCCGGCGCACGTCGCGGGGTCCCTGTCCCCACCCCCTTCCCCACGCCCCCTCCTGCGGCGCCCCCGAGACGCTCTCTGTCTCCATGCTCCCGTCCCTTCTCGCCCCGCTCCTCCTCGGCTTGCACCTCAGCATCTTTCCTGGGGCCTGCACTGCTCCTGAGATAAGCGCTTTAGCTGCGCCGCCGGCTCGGTAGGGGAGTTTGGTTGCCACTTCTCATCTCTCCCTTTGTCCTTCCCAGCTTCAGGGGACACACAATGCCTGGCGACAGTCAGCTCTCAGAGTCTGGAAGGACTCCCTGCTGTTCCCGCCACCCTTGCCGCGGCTGTTTAGGCGCGGCCTGAACGGCGCCCTTCCCCAGGCCGTTTGTCTCTTATCTTGGGCCTTGGCCTCCTGCTGCCTACTACGATGTATCCCACCTGACTGTCCGGTTTGGAACATCCTGCTGGGAACCCGTGACCTCCAGCGACACACAGCCTGGCACCTCCTTGCCCTTCTGGGGCCTCTGCCACCATTCCTATCTCCACGCCTTCGGGAACTCACACAGGACGCCACCTGGACTGTCCGTCCTTCCCCAGTCCCGCACGTTTCCACACCTGTTGCTCTGGACGCCGCACTTGGGATCATCTCTCCAGACCCACACGACACCTTGATGACCCCCACTTGATGGACCCCTGACCAACCGTCTGATCCATCCACAGAGTCTCTAGCTTCCAGGCCCACATTTTCTGTTTCCATAAGTTCTGGTAATTTTGTTCTAACCTCTCATTTCGTTTTCATTCTGCTGCATTTTTTTTATTATTGCTTGCATTGTCCTTAATTGTCCCTGACCCTGGAGGGGCAGTCTCTCCACCCTACTCCACGCTTCCTGTTCTAGCTGATTCTCTCAGCTGCTGCTGCTTCTGGCTCAACCTACTGGGTTATTTCTTCCTGTGATCTTTACTTTTTGATCATTTAAATCAGGATTTCCAGCTCACCCCAGATCCAAGTCAGGAAGGCATGGCCTCCACTTGCCTCTGAGACCTCGGCAGTTGGAAAACTGTGCAGTATACACAGGCCTCTGAGATGCAGTGCACAAACACGCATGCAGAAATGCCGACCTCCAGAGTGCCTTCAGAGGCTTTCTCCAGGAACCGTCTTCATGATTGTCTGTAAATAGTGCATATTCTTAATGTTGTTTCTCACCGAAAGGCTTCCGGATTGTTTTGCTTAACTCCAAGGCACATTTAGAGGTCTTAAAATCGCCATATATTTTCCCACATGAGCTGCTCTCCTCCAGTGAACATTTAAGCAGGCAGACTGGTCTCTGGGCACGTTTTCAAGCGTAGCCTCCACAGTGCCATCAGCAGAGGGAGCTCAGCTGGGAGTGAGCGCGCGACAGCCTCTCAGGAACCGCCCTGGAGTTGACCACTCTCCAGCGCTCAGTGCCTGGATCAGTCTGAGGGCATCACTGGCTTTGAAACCAAAGTGGGAAGGCTCATTAATGGAGGAAACTAATGTTCACCACCATCTCCAGAAGAAGCCAGACTAAAACACGAAATTGTTCTGCTCTGCCTTGACTCATTTAATAGAAAATTAACTTTTCAAGAGAACTCACATACTCTAGAGTGAACCATGCAACCTAAGGATACCTGATAGACCACTGGCTAATTCTGAAATGCTTCCCTGGCCTGTGTGTGATTTCAAGCCATGCACACTGGCTCTGGGCCAAGCTCTCCGCCACGCTGGAGCGCATCAGGGTCAGGAACAGAGGTGTCGGGGCAGGTCGACCACCAACCCGTCTGGCAGGGCCCCCATCACCTACAGCTGGGGGCCTTCTCCGAAGGCTGCCCCCATTCCTGCTGGCCACATGTGCAAAAACTCACAAAGCCAGGGACCTCTTTCCAGCTCCGAGGAGTGGGCCTGTGCCCACGCCCACGCTCCGGCAGTGGCCTTAGCAGGCCACTCAGTCTCCTCCCCACACACCTGGCCTTCCTGCTTCAGACCAGGCTGCTCTTACAGGCAAGGGGCAAAGCTGTTAAAAGAAGGCCCTTCTTGCCCCATGGCCACACCCACCCGTGACCCCCACCACACCCTCTCAGCCCTGCGTTCTGCCCCACACACCCCACCGGTGCCCCATGCTGCCCGCGCTCAGCCGCAGTGGTGCACCCCACCCCAACCCTGCCCGCATGGAGCTCGCGGATGCGCCTCCTCTCTCACCCTCATGGCCTCCCCCGTCTCACGCCCCCTCCTCCAGTTAGAACTGCCGCGAGTCCTGCAGACGCCTTTCACAGAATCAGCCTCCAGGGGCTCGTGGGGTCAGGTGGACAGCACAAGCCCCCATTCCTCTGGGAAGTACATCTTCCCAGAGTCAGAGAGTCAAGGGATCTATGTTCTAAGTGAAACCTGGGACGCTTTCACAGCAAGCAACTGATACCCCTCTGAGCCACAGATGCTGCCTCTGAAATTAGGAGGTGGGCCCAGGCAGAAGCAAGCATTCCTAGCGACGCACGCTCAGTGACTGTTTGTGTGGGGGGTGCCCCATTTGTGTGCCCACTGCCCTTCTTGGTCCGCTCACACTGTGGACTAGGAGACACCCCCAACTCAGAACCCAGGGGCTCCCAGAGACCAGCTCTGTAGCTCCCATAACCACTTCCCACGCATAAAGCAAGCAGCGGTGTTCTGAGAAACACACACCACCCAGGGCTCCATCTCTGATTCCTGCTACTTCCCCGATTCCCGCCCTTGATGCTGAGTGAGGACCTGTAAGGAGGGGCCGGTGGGGCCCACAGTCCTCACGCCCAGGGTGAGGGTGTAGGCGAGCCAGGAAGTGGTGCAGAGAGTCTCCACCATCTAACATCCCCGAGCGCGCACGCACATCCGAACTGTAGACTGGAGTGGGATAACTGTGGTGATCTGGGTGTGAATTACGTGCTCTGATGTTTGTACTCATTTGCTCAATCGTGTCCCACTCTTTGCATCCCCACGGACTGCAGCCCGCCAGGCTCCTCGGCCCATGGGGCTCTCCAGGCAAGAATGCTGGAGTGGGTTGCCGTGCCCTCCTCCATCGGACTCAGGGATCAAACCTGCCTCTCCTGCACTGCAGGCAGTTCTTAACCAGTGTGCCACCCACTTGCATTTAAAACCAGCACTGCACAATAGGAAGATGAATGATAAAAGTCTATGCTAATAATTTTTCTTGACTCAGAATGACCCTGAACAGCAAGTATTAACATCAGAGCAGGTGGAGGGGACACATGACTCCTCCGTTCTGCGGGGTCCCTCCCCTGCATGACTTGGCGTCGGGTCGTCTGTAGCACAGGCCGACCATGCGCAGACCCCCTTGCCCGTCCCCGGCATCGGGCCTCGGAGGCGCAGACCGAGCATGCACAGACCACCCACCCCGCCCCCCACCCCGTCCCCAGCGTGGGGGCCGTGGGAGGCACAGGCCGATCATGCGCAGACCCCCCTGCCCGTCCCCAGCATCGGGCCTCAGAGGGGCAGGCCGAGCATGCGCAGACGTTAGCCCTGCCAGAGCTTGCTCTGGGCTGGGTGTTGAGATGCTCTGTGCTGAGATACTCTGCGTGGAGAGAGCCCTCACCTCTGCCTTTCTTTAAGGATCTGCTTGTGCTAGTTTGTTGGAAGAGGGTGTTTCCTATTAGCAGTGCGTTCTCTCAGCAAAACTCTATTAGCCTTTGCCCTGCTTCATTCCGCATTCCAAGGCCAAATTTGCCTGTTACTCCAGGTGTTTCTTGACTTCCTACTTTTGCATTCCAGTCCCCTGTAATGAAAAGGACATCTTTTTGGGGTATTAGTTCTAAAAGGTCTTGTAGGTCTTCATAGAACCGTTCAACTTCAGCTTCTTCAGCATTACTGGTTTGGGCATAGACTTGGATTACTGTGATATTGAATGGTTTGCCTTGGAAGCGAACAGAGATCATTCTGTCGTTTTTGAGATTGCGTCCAAGTACTGCATTTCGGACTCTTTTGTTTTCCATGATGGCTACTCCATTTCTTCTGAGGGCTTCCTGCCTGCAGTAGTAGCTATAACGGTCATCTGAGTTAAATTCACCCATTCCAGTCCATTTTCGTTCACTGATTCCTAGAATGTCGACGTTCACTCTTGCCATCGCCTGTTTGACCACTTCCAATTTGCCTTGATTCATGGACCTGACATTCCAGGTTCCTATGCAATATTGCTCTTTACAGCATTGGACCTTGCTTCTATCACCAGTCACATCCACAATTGGGTATTGTTATTGCTTTGGCTCCATCCCTTCATTCTTTCTGGAGTTATTTCTCCACTGATCTCCAGTAGCGTGTTGGGCACCAACCGACCTGGGGAGTTCCCCTTTCAGTATCCTATCATTTTGCCTTTTCATACTGTTCATGGGGTTCTCAAGGCAAGAATACTGAAGTGGTTTGCCATTCCCTTCTCCAAGTGGGCCTTAGAAAGCATCACTATGAACAAAGCTAGTAGAGGTGATGGAATTCCAGTTGAGCTCTTTCAAATCCTGGAATATGATGCTGTGAAAGTGCTGCACTCAGTATGCCAGCAAATTGGGAAAACTCAGCAGTGGCCACAGGACTGGGAAAGGTCAGTTTTCATTCCAATCCCAAAGAAAGGCAATGCCAAAGAATGCTCAAACTACCACACAATTGCACTCATCTCACATGCTAGTAAAGTCATGCTCAAAATTCTCCAAGCTGGGCTTCAGCAATATGTGAACTGTGAACTTCCAGATGTTCAAGCTGGCTTTAGAAAAGGCAGAGGAACCAGAGATCAAATTGCCAACATCCACTGGATCATGGAAAAGGCAAGAGAGTTTCAGAAAAACATCTATTTCTGCTTTATTGACTATGCCAAAGCCTTTGACTGTGTGGATCACAAGAAACTGTGGAAATTTCTGAAAGAGATGGGAATACCAGACCACCTGATCTGCCTCTTGAGAAACCAGTATGCAGGTCAGGAAGCAACAGTTAGAACTGGACATGGAACAACAGCCTGGTTCCAAATAGGAAAAGGAGTACGTCAAGGCTGTATATTGTCACCCTGCTTATTTAACTTATATGCAGAGTACATCATGAGAAACGCTGGGCTGGAAGAAGCACAAGCTGGAATCAAGATTGCTGGGAGAAATATCGATAACCTCAGATATGCAGATGACATCACCTTTATGGCAGAAAGTGAAGAGGAACTAAAAAGCCTCTTGATGAAAGGGAAAGAGGAGAGTGAAAAAGTTGGCTTAAAGCTCAACATTCAGAAAACGAAGATCATGGCATCCGGTCCCATCACTTCATGGGAAATCGATGGGGAAACAGTGGAAACAGTGTCTGACTTTATTTTGGGGGGGCTCCAAAATCACTGCAGATGGTCACTGCAGCCATGAAATTAAAAGATGCTTACTCCTTGGAAGGAAAGTTATGACCAACCTAGACAGTATATTCAAAAGCAGAGACATTACTTTGCCAACAAAGGTCCATCTAGTCAAGGCTATGGTTTTTCCATTGGTCATGTATGGATGTGAGAGTTGGACTGTGAAGAAGGCTGAGCACCGAAGAATTGATGCTTTTCAACCGTGGTGTTGGAGAAGACTCTTGAGAGTTCCTCAAGGAGATCTAACCAGTCCATTCTAAAGGAGATCAGCCCTGGGATTTCTTTGGAAGGAATGATGCTAAAGCTGAAACTCCAGTATTTTGGCCACCTCATGCGAAGAGTTGACTCATTGGAAAAGAGTCTGATGCTGGGAGGGATTGGGGGCAGGAGGAGAAGGGGACGACCGAGGATGAGATGGCTGGATGGCATCACGGACTCAATGGACGTGAGTCTGAGTGAACTCTGGGAGATGGTGATGGACAGGGAGGCCTGGCGTGCTGTGATTCATGGGGTTGCAAAGAGTCGGACACGACTGAGCGACTGAACTGAACTGTAGTGTGCTAGTTTGTGCCCAGTTGTGAAAAGCTGAACAAATGTATTCATTCAGAGTCACAAGCAGCTAACCAGCGTTCCCAATTCTGGTTTTTCATTTTAGCTCCTGAGACTCTTAGCAGAATGCTCTAGATTCATTAACTGGCCCACGAAATGGTCATGCCAGCCAGCAATCTTAAGCTGAGGATGGTCAGCGTTGCCCCGGCCGCCCCGCTCATGCCTGCGTGGAAGGGCGTTTCCTGAGTGTTTAGAGAATAGCACCGCCTGACTTCATCTAAGGAGCAACTCCATGAGATGCTATTACTACGTTTCATCCAAGATAAGAAATCCTTGATTCAAGTCTTACTAAGAAAAAGCCAAAATGCTGCAAGGTAAATGACGACGCGCTATTGGTGTAGGATGCACGCTGGTTTCAGGGGTGTTAACATGTGAACACAAAGTGCCTCTGAGAAAGGAGGGGTCACCTTGTGGTGGCTGTGGGGTTCGTGCTGCACAGGAACCCCCCCCCCCCGGCTCTGACACTGGTGGCCCACAGCTCTCAGCCTCCGCCTCGGGAACTGCCCCTCCCCAAGGCCCCACCCCACACCTCCTCCTGGGCAGAGCGTGTCCAGTCCAGGTGCCCCTTGGGGCACAGAGGCCCAGCCCCTGCCCTCACGGGGTCGCCTCCAGACCTGGAGCTCTTGCAGGGCACGCCCTTCTCTGTCCCCTCTGCCCAGTCTGACTCCTGCCCCCGCACAGGTGTGATGCTCCGAGCATGCCCAGTGACCCGCCCTCGGTACGCTCCATCTCAGCCTCGGGTCCAGGGTGCCAGACCAAAGGGGTGCGGGGCTGCCCCTGTTTCACAGAGAGAGAAACTGGGAGAGCTTGTGTGCTGTCAGGACGTGTGTGCCGAGCCGACAGGACCCACTGGGGGCACAGCTGGAGCGGACGCTAGCTCCTGACTCCGGACCCACACTCTTTTCTCTGCAGCTGTTCTCAAAGCACAACCTGAGGGCCTCTGTGGGTCCCTGGGGCTCTAAGTGGGAAACAGGTCAAAATTATTTTCATAAAACACTAAGGCTCTACTTTCCTCTTCATTGTATTTTCAGTTACTCTGGAGTTTTCCAGGGCTGTGTGGGCGGATACTGCCTGGCATGAGTGCAGAAACAGACAGGAGGACCCAGCTGTTTCCTCTGAAGACAAACAGTAAGGGAATATGCAAAAATGGGTTAACAAAGCATCACACCACTTTAATACTTTGGAAGACAGAGCTATTGTGGTTATTATGTATCGTTTATTATGACTATTTTAATTTTAAAATGGATTAAAATGTAGCTTTTTAATTCTTCTAAATTTTTAAATTTCTAAGACAGTAAATGTGGATAGCACTAACCCACAAAAAACAGAAGCTCTTTAGGGTCTTCAGTAATTTTTAGTAGTATGAAGGTGTCCTGAGGTCAGAGTTCTGAGAGCTCTTGTTCTATACTCTGCTGTTGGGACTGGGAACATCCTTCAACCACTTTGTGTGTTTTTTTTTTAATCTTCTAAATAAAAAGCTATATTCTTCTTACAGCAAAAAGAAAGCTTGTGCTGAATAGTGAAGTTGTAACTATCTAAAAAATATACTGCATTATACCAAGTATTGCTATTCTCCATTATTTTATGAAAATTATAACAAAATATACCATATTAATCTACCTTATAGGAGTAAAATGCCATTAAACATGCAACGTGAAAATCTTACAACATTCAGATAAAAAATGTAAGACATGAATACGGAAAAAGTGATTTGTATGTTTGTATTTAAATAAGTTCTAGGTAATTCAGAGACTGTTGGTCCCATTTTATATGAAAAAAAAAGAGACATTAAGACATCAGAATCACCAGGGGAATTTTTAAGAGGTGCTGAAGGCAGGCCTGTTATGAAAGTATTCAGGTTAGGCTCTTTGGGGTAAGGCCCAGACATCCTCTTTTTTGAGGCCTCCTGAGTTATGCTGTGTGAGCCAAGGCTGAGACATGCTCTGGAGACAGAATGGCTCACTTCCTGCATGCAGAGTGATGCAGTGTGTACTCCCACCAAGAAGAAGGCCATGGGTTACACAGGCGTTCATGTCCACGTTGGGCAACAGGGAGGACACATATTCTCTCATATACACGGAGGGCGGATAGAAATCAGTTCAGTGATCAACTGACTCTGGGGAGATGGATGCGGTGGCGGCAGCAACATCTTAGATAATCCCCAACTGCCACGTAAAAGTAGAGATAGGGACTAGGTAGTGAGCAAAACCCAGGAGCACATTTAAATCAAATCTGAGTGCAGCCATCTCCAAGGACAGGCAACCCCAAGACAACGTCCAGGAAAAGGACCGGAGATGAGAAACCTCAAGAAGCCAGCTCTGGGCATAGTAAAAATGGCAGTCCTCAGTAAAATACAATGATGAGAAAACCATCAAAGATGGTCAGAATCAGCCTTTTCAAAACTCTGGAAGTCAAAGGCTGGCAGGAATCGGTAGGGGGGCAGCATTTACTCAAGAAATATGGCTGATTCTCAGTACCAGTCATCAACGGACTGGCTTTGTAACCTGCCCTGTTCCCACCAGCCTCTGCAGCTCCGCCATAGCTTGGAGCTGAGCAGGCAGAGCCACAGCAGAAACGGAAGGCTGGCAGCCATGGGACAGGGCAGGCTGGGCTCGAGCCCCTTCTCAGCCTCACTACCAGGGCATCATCACCACGCGACCTGCCTGTGGTTCCCTAGATGACCCAACAGGCCTGTATCAAATCTGACTCACAGCTCCCCGTGTGTGAAAGCCTCGTCCCCAGGGCAGCTGCTGAGAGCACTTAGAGGTGCACTGAGCTGCTCAGCAGCTGAGGGCAGGGGTAGCTGCTGCGGCAAACAGCAGACTGACCAGAAGGTGTAGAGGAGAGAGCCAGCGACGAGACACCCACAGGGCTCCGCAGAGCTCTCCACAGTTGCAAGCATGCACAGGATGGGGCACGTGCCCAGGAAAGACACGAGAAGCTCGCCTCTGTGTGACCTTCAGGCTGTGAGCCGGTAGGAAGCAAGGCCAAGACAGAGTTCTCCACTGCCTGGCTGAGCAATGAGGGCCTGCCCAGCACACACAGAACTGCAAGGCCTAGAGACTTGGTTTCAGGTGTTCAAGGGAACTGGTCCCATCATTTCTGACCACTGAGCTAGCTGGGCGGAGACTTCAGTGGCCACTCGTGACGCAGAGTACAGGCTGTAGGGCATTGGTTTACCAGAGTCACCACATAAACGGGAACAACGACAGCAGACCTGGAGTGCGGGAGAATCTGATCCCAAGGGCTGCCAGGCTGTATCATTTAAAATGTCCAGTTTTTAATGAAAATGTTGGGGACATGCAGAGAAATAAGAAAGTACACTTCACACGTAGAGGGCAAAAACAATAATAAAAACTGTCCCTGAGGAACTGGATGCTGAGCTTACTAGACAGCTTAAAGGAGTTATTTTAAAGATGTTCAAGAACCCAAAAGGTGCCATGTCTAAAGAAGTCATGAAAAGAATGAGTCATCAAATAGAAAATATCAATAAAGAGATAAAATAATATTAAAAAACAATAGAAATTCTTCAGTTAAAATTTATTAAAAATGAAATGAAAAGTTCTCCGGAAGAGCTCAAAAGTGGATCAGAGTAGGCAGAGTAAGAATCAGTAATCCTGACTATAGTCATTGGAAGGACTGATGTTGAAGCTGAAACTCCAATACTTTGGCCACCTGATGCAAAGAGCTGACTCATTTAAAAAGACCCTGATGCTGGGAAAGATTGAGGGCAGGAGGAGAAGGGGACGACAGAGGATGAGATGGTTAGATGGCATCACTGACTCAATGGACATGAGTTTGGATAAACCCCAGGAGTTGGTGATGGACAGGGAGGCCTGGCAGGCTGCAGTTCATGGAGTCGCAAAGAGATGGACACAACTGAGTCACTGAACTGAACTGAACTGCAGATAGTCAGTTGAGATTATCCAGCTTGAGGAGCAGAAAGAAAAAAAGAATGATGAAAAATGAACAGAGCTGGTGAGGCATCATCAAATGTCCCAAATATACACATAACAGAAGCCTCAGATGGAGGAGAAAGAGAGGGGGGGCAGAAAGAATATTTAAGCAAATAATGACCCAAACTCCCCAAATTTGACAAAACTATAAATCCAGACATCCATAAGCTTGAGAAATTCTAAGTAGGGCAAACTCAAAGAGAGCCTCATCAGTATCAAACTTACAGAAGCCAAATTGAGAATCCTGGAAGCGCAAGAAGGAGCGATCCATCCCATACAATATGGATCCTCAACAATGGGTGCTCAACAATGGGGCCTCAGCAATGCTAGCAGCCAGTTTCCATCAGAGGCTCTGGGGACCACAGGCGGAGAGATGACATATTCGGGGCCTCAACAATGCTAGCAGCCAGTTTCCATCAGAGACTGTGGAGACCACGGGCAGAGAGACGACACTTTCAGAATCCCAAAAGAAAGACGGTCAGTCAAGAATTCTATACCCAGCAAAGCTATCTTTCCAAATTAAGACAAATAAAAACAGAGAATCCACTGCTCGTAGATGTCCCTAAAAAAAATATTAAAGAGATTTTGCTTCAGACAAAAGCAAAAGGAAACTAGACAATAAATCATCCCAGTGAAGGAATCACGAGCACAGTAAAAGGTAACTATGTGAGCAATGGAAATGACAGGACATGTATATCTTGTGTGTCCAACTTTTCTTGCTTCCAAATTAAAAACAACTACACAAGGCAATAATTATGAACCTGTTTTGAAAGGTAGATATTGTATAAAAATATAATTTGTGTGACAATCAGTCCTTCCAAAGAATATTTAGGATTGATTTCATTTAGGATTGACTGGTTTGATCTCCTTGCAGTCCAAGGGATACTCAAGAGTCTTCTCCAACATCACAGTTCAAAAGCATCAATTCTTCGGTGCTCAGGTTTCTTCACACTCCAACTCTCACATCCATACATGACCACAGGAAAAACCATACCCTTGACCAGATGGACCTTTGTTGGCAAAGTAACGTCACTGCTTTTGAATATGCTACCTAGGTTGGTCATAACTTTCCTTCCCAGGAGTAAGTGTCTTTTAATTTCATGGCTGCAGTCACCATCTGCAGTGATTTTGGAGCCCAAAAAAAGAAAGTCTGACACTGTTTCCACTGTTTCCCCATCTATTTCCCATGAAGTGATGGGACCAGATGCCATGATCTTCATTTTCTGAAAGTTGAGCATTAAGCCAACTTTTTCACTCTCCTCTTTCCCTTTCATCAAGAGGCCTTTTAGTTCCTCTTCACTTTCTGCCATAAGGGTGGTGTCATGTGCATACCTGAGGTTATTGATATTTCTCCCGGCAACCTGGATTCCAGCTTGTGCTTCTTCCAGCCCAGCGTCTCTCATGCTACAAATATATATGCACCTGAAAGTGAAGCTCGATATACAAAAAGAAGAACCGTCAGAACTGAAGGGAAGAATAGACAACGATAGTCGGAGATTTCGAAACCACACTTTCAATAGTGGAAAGAGAAGCTAAAGAAAAGTTGAACGAGAGGACAGAGGACTTGGACAGCACTGCAGCCCAACTCGACCCAACAGACAGCACAGGACATGCCGCACGACGGAGCAGGCCACGCTTTCTCTGCAAGTGCCCAGGAAGGCTCTCACAGACAGACTAGCTTTCAGGCCACAAAGCAAGGATAAAGCCACTATATGTGACCCGGAAGTCCCACTTCAGGTGTACCCAAAAGATCTGCAAACATATGTTGTCACAAAGACGTGTACTGAGGATTCACAACAGTATTTTTCATCATGGCCCAAAGTGGAACAATGAGAAGTCTGCCAAATGGTAAATCAGTTCTGTCCAGTTCAGTTGCTCAGTCGTGTCTCAGTCTTGGCAAAGGCATGAACTGCAGCATTCCAGGCTTCCCTGTCCATCATCGGGTCCCAAATCTTGCTCAAACTCTTGTCCATTGAGTCGGTGATGCCATTCAACCATCTCATCCTCCGTCACCCCCTTCTCCTCCTGCCTTCAATCTTTCTCATCATCAGGGTCTTTTCCAATGAGTCAGTTCTTCACATCAAGTGGCCAAAGTATTGGGGTTTCAGCTTCAGCACCAGTGCTTCCAATAATGAATATTAAGGACTGATTTCCTTTCGGATGGACTGGTTAGAGCTCTTTGCAGTCCAAGGGACTCTCAAGAGTCTTCTCCAACACCACAGTTCAAAAGCATCAATTCTTCAGCGCTCAGCTTTCTTTATAGTCCAACTCTCACATCCATACATGACAACTGGAAAAACCATAGCTTTGTCTAGACAGACCTTTGTTGGCAAAGTAATGTCTCTGCTTTTTAATATGCTATCTAGGTTGGTCATAGCTTTTCTTCCAAGGAGCAAGGGTCTTTTAATTTCATGGCTGCAGTCACTATCTTCAGTGATTTTGGAGCCCAAGAAAATAAAGTCTGTCACTGTTTCCCTTGTTTCCCCATCTATTTGCCATGAAGTGATGGGACTGGGTGCCATGATCTCAGTTTTCTGAATGCTGAGTTTTAAGCCAACTTTTTCACTCTTATCTTTTACTTTCATCAAGAGGCTCTTTAGTTCTTCTTTGTTTCTGCCATAAGGTGGTGTTGTCTGTGTATCTGAGATTATTGTTATTTCTCCCGGCAATCTTGATTCCAGCTTGTGCTTCATCCAGCCCAGCATTTCACATAAAATGGCAACCCACTCCAGTATTCTTGCCTGGAGAATCCCACGGACAGAGAAGCCTGGTGGGCTACAGTCCATGGGGTCACAAAGAGTCAGACATGACTGAGTGACTTCACTTTCACTTTCACTCTGCATATAAGGTAAATAAGCAAGGTGACAATATACAGCCTTGATGTAATCCTTTCTCAGTTTGGAACTACTCCATTGATCCATCTCTGGTTCTAACTATTGCTTCTTGACTAGCATACAAATTTCTGAAGAGGCAGGTAAGGTGGTCTAGTATTCTTGTCTCTTTAAGAATTTTCCATGGTTTGTTGTGATCCACACAGTCAAAGGCTTTGGCGTAGTCAATAAAGCAGAAGCAGATGTTTTTCTGGAATTCTCTTGCTTTTTCTATGATCCAAATTGGCAAATTGATCGTTGGTTCCTCTGCCTTTTCTAAATCCAACTTGTATATCTGGAAGTTCTCAGTTGACGTACTGTTGAAGCCTCATTTGGAGAATTTTGAGCATTACTTTGCTAGCGTGTGAGATGAGTGCAATTGTGCCGTAGTTTGAACCTTCTTTGGCATTGCCTTTCTTTGGGATCGGAATGAAAATTGACCTTTTCCAGTCCTGTGGCCACTGCAGAGTTTTCAAGATTTGCTGGCATATTGAGTGCAGCACTTTAACAGCTAATAAATGGATAAACAAAATACAGTATATCCAGGCAACAGAATATTATTCAGCCTTAAAAGTGAGCACAGAGCTGGCACATGCCCCAGAATGGACACAGCTTGAAAGCGTATGCCAAGGGGAAGGAGCCAGACACGAGACGGCCATGTTCATACGGACTCGTCTGTATGGAATATCCAAAGCAGCCCAATCCATTAAGAGAGAAACTAGATCGCGGCAGCCAGGAGCAGCGGGGCAGGGAGATGAAGTGAGGATTAAGTCGTCGCTGAGGCTTAGTTCCTGGTGCTGGACCGTGGCGGTGAACACCTGAGCATAACAAAAGCTGCTAAACTCTGCGCCTCCACAGGCTTCACTTGCGGCCTGCCGATTCTATCACGGTAATGAAGTGAAGTAGCCTGCCACGTATTTTTTGACACTGCACACACACACACACACACACAAAAAACCCACAGAAGGGTGAGCTCCAGAGTTAGAAAAGCTTTAGGAGCCCAGCCTCTTTCTAAATGTTCAGGGAAACTAAGTTCACATTTTTTAAAAGGGCAAAAAAAAAAAAAAAAAGACTATAGGCTTCAAATCCCGTAACAAGTTGCCAGCATGGAAAAGCAGGCTGCATGGAACAGCGGAGGGCACGGAAAAGCAGGCTGCATGGAACAGCGGAGGGCACGGAAAAGCAGGCTGCATGGAGCGGCGGAGGGCAGTGACTCGGCTCCTGTGGGCTCGGGAGTCAACGCAGGTCCCGGGAAGACTGCAGCTCAGACTCACCAAGACACCAGGCACCCAGGTCGATAGCTATAGCCATGCACACGAGTGGGATGCCGAGCGTGGAAGAGCAGAGGCCGAGACAAAGGCAAGGCAGGACTGCTCTCAGCACCAGCAGCTGGGGAGCTGCCAAGCAGGGGTCAAAGTTCAGCCCGCTGACCGGCGGGAGCCTCCCGCGCAGGCCAGGCACTGCGGCCACAGTCGCGCCGGGCCACCTCTGCTGCCCATGCTGGCTTCCTACGTTCTGTTCCATTTCATTAGGGGATGTCTTCTCATTCTCTTTTAAGGAAATGTGACATCGTGTTAGATTTTTAATTTTTGCGGTTTTGTTTCTTGCTTTTGACATACAGCTCAATATATCAGAAGATTCTTGCCAGGAAGTAAATCCAACGTTGTTTTTATGACACCAAATTACGTGCCAACAAGTGACATTTACGTGCTGAATTTTAATGAAGTGTCAGAAGTGAAATGCATTTTTTAAAAATTTAATACATGAGAGAACAATGTATCCACTCACGAAACAATGTTGCCAGTGGGAGACAAGAGTAGTAAATAAACGTGAACATCTTCTGTTCTTCCGTGTGTGTATTTATGTTACACAATTAAGCCCCATTTTCCATTCTTCAAAAGGAAGGCTCCTGACAGCCCCGCCAGCCGCTGCCTTCGCTGGGACAGGGCCTGTGTTTCTGGGCGTGCCTGTGAAGAAGTCGGGCAGGGGAGACGCACCGCCCACTCTGCCCGACGCGGCCGAGCCCACTGGATGGCAGGGAGGCTGCCTCCTGAGGTCTTCCATGTGAGAGGGTGAAAACAGGATACCAACAACCCCCGACAAAGAGGAGGATGACTTTCCCCAGGAACCAGCATCACACAGTACAAGAACTGCAGGTCTGACCTGCAGAAGCTGAGCCTCACACCCAAGGGCGATGGGAGTCTGGACAGGAGGCTACCCCTAAGGCCTGGGGTCGCCACCTCCAGCGGGCTGGCCTGGGAGGGCAGAGGCAGGGAGGGCAGAGAGCTACAGCGTTAAGCGGGCAGAGCGGGCAGATGGGTCCAGAGAGAAACACAAGATCGTTTCCAGAAAGTGCTGGGATATGCAGTTTAGGAGACCACAAGCATCCCCACGGCGTTGCTTTCAACCAAGCCTATAAGATTTTATTTCTCGTCTGCACCGCCTGGCTCACCGGGGAGGTCCCCCGGTGCCTTGGCAACACAAGGAAATGTAATCCGCCGCCAGGCACAGCGGCTGGGCCCATCCAGGCGCTCCAACACGCCCTCTGGTGGCCCAGCAGCAGAAGCCGAAATGCTATCCCCGCCAGGAGCCCAAGCCCAGCAGAACTGCTCCAGCTTCTGTGGGAGGCGTCCACGTGGCTCCCAAGACACTGAGCGCAGCCTGCTCGGGACTGGCTGGTGGGAGCTCACTTAAAAACAGGGTGCTCTCTGCTGTGTTTAAAATGCATAACCAACAACGACACACTATAAAGCACAGGGAACTCTGCTCAGTGATAAGCGTCAGTCTGGATGGAAGGAGGGTTTCACGGAGTCCCTTCGCCGTTTACCTGAAATTGTTACAACACTGGTAATCGGCTACACCTCAACACAAAATTGTTGTTGTTCCGTTGCTCAGTCGTGTCTGACTCTTTGTGACCCCACTGACTGCAGCACGCCAGGCTTCCCTGTCCTTCATTATCTCCCAGAGTTTGCTCAGACTCATGTCCATTGAGCCGGTGATGCCATCCAACCATCTCATCCTCTGTAGTCCCCTTCTCCTCCCGCCTTCAGTCTTTCCCAGGGTCTTTCCCAATGAGTCGGCACTTTGCATCAGATGGCCAAAGTATTGGAGCTTCAGCTTCAACATTAGTCCTTCCAAAGACTATTCAGGACTGATTTCCTTTAGGACTGACTGGTTTGATCACCCTTCAGTCCAAGGGACTCTCAAGAGTGTTCTCTAACACCACAGTTCAAAAGCATCAATTCAGTGCTCAGCTTTCTTTATAGTCCAACTCTCACAACCATACATGACTACTGGAAAAACCATAGCTTTGACTAGACGGACCTTTGTCAGCAAAGTGATGTCTCTACTTTTTAATATGCTATCTAGGTTGATCATAGCTTTTCTTCCAAGGAGCAAGCGTCTTTTAATTTCATGGCTGCAGTCACCATCTGCAGTGATTTTGGAGCCCAAGAAAATAGAAAGTTGAAAAAAACAGGTGTGTTCTGGGGGAGGGGGAGGAGAAGGAATGGGTGTCCAAGGAGGGCTGAGTTGGCTCAGAGAAGGACGTGGGTTCTGTTCCAGGCCCCGAGGGTGCATCCTGCCTGTCCCGTCGCTGGTGGCCACAGGGAGCCTCTGGACAGGCTCCCTTGAGGCACGGTCATCTTCATCGGTCAGTGAGTCGACGTGCATCGCCATCATCACCACCACTGATGTAAGGAAAGACCTAGAGCATACCTGTGTCCTGTGAGAAATGGCTGCTCTTCTGGCATCAGAGTCGATGCACAGAGCTAACCAACTTAGCAGAAACTTTGCAACAGAGAAAAAATAGGTGGGTATGAACTGGCTGATTCATGCATACTAAGTCACTTCAGCCGTGTCCAGCTCTTTGTGACCCCATGGACTGTAGCCCACCAGGCTCCTCTGTCCATGAAACTTTCCAGGCAAGAATACCGGAGTGGGTTGCCAAGCCCTCCTCCAGGGGATCTTCCTGACCCAGGGACTGAACCCGCATCTCCTACACTGGCAGGTGGGGACCCCTGGAGAAAGGATAGGGTACCCACTCCAGTATTCTTGGGCTTCCCGGGTGATGTAAAGAATCTGCCTGCAATGCGGAGGCCTGGGTTCCATCCCTAGGTTGGGAAGATCCCCTGGAGAAAGGATAGGGTACCCACTCCAGTATTCTTGGGCTTCCCGGGTGATGTAAAGAATCTGCCTGCAATGCGGAGGCCTGGGTTCCATCCCTAGGTTGGGAAGATCCCCTGGAGAAAGGAACAGACCCACTCCAGTATTCTTGCCTGGAGAACTCCATGGACAGAGGAGCCTGGCGGGTTAGTCCATAGGGTCACAGCCAGACACAGCTGGGCGACTGTCACTCACTCACTCTTTACCACTACCGCCACCTGGGAGGCCTGTGAACTGGATAACAGCTCCATAAACTGGGGACAGAGCATCCAAGGGATCACAGCCAACATTCGGAAGCACATTCATAACAGGTTTAAAGCTCTTTACTCGATGTCATCGTTTGACCTTCACGATGGCCCTGTTTGATGCCCACATTCATCCGATGAAGAAACTGCACCTCTAAGAGCTTTAGGAAGTCCCCCACCGACCCTGCCCTCACCGGCCACAGCTGCTGCTTGGAGACAGTCAATTACAAAACTAAGTGTGCTCTTACTGTAAGATCTGGTATTTACCCAAAGGCGTTGAAAACTCCTGTCCGCACAAAAACCTGCACACGGACATTCATAGCAGCTCAATTCACCATTGCCAGTGGTTGGGAGCAATCAAGATGTCTTTCAGTGGGTCAGCTGGAAAACTGATCCATTCAGACAACTGACTGTCATTCAGCGCTAAAAATAAGTGAGCTATCAAGCCATCAGAAGTCATGGAAGGAACTTCAAAGCACACGAAGCCAGTCTGAAAAGGTTACACACTGCTCGATCCCAGCTATGTGGCGTTCTGGACACAGCGGTGGGAAGGGGAGTGGCTGCCAGGACGCCGGGCGCGGGGGGATGACCAGGCGCACAGGGGGCCCTTAGGGCAGCGAGCTTTCCCCACCCAGACCCGGAACGGCGCTGCATGACATCACGCGCCTGTCAGACTCACAGGACGTGCAGGACAAAGTTAACCCTAGAGTGAGCCATGGGCATATTCTGATCATAACGCGACAACACTGACGCTCAGTGCCAATCCAGGTGCCCCCTGGAGTCAGGGTACCTCTTGGGGGGCAGGTATGCACGCCCTACTCGTTGTGCTCAACCTTTCTGTCAACCTAAAACTGCTCTCAACAAGGACACCTACGCATTTAAACATGTGCTCCCTGTCTGTTTTGCCTCCTCCATGAAGCACCCTCCGTGTGTCTCAGATTCCCTCTGGAAGGAGCCCAGAGTCTGAGCCCGTGATTGGACTGCGATGGGGAGGGTGCTGGACGCGGGTGTGGACACACCCTGACCCAGCGGAGACACGGGGCCCTGCAGGGAAGGGCACCTGTCCTCTCCTGAGGAACCTTGACCCCCAGCTGGTGGTCCTGCGGCCCGCAGACCCTCCCAGGACACAGCGTCCCGCCGGCATCTGGACGGTTGCACCGGGCCCGGACAGCGAGGCCTGGCCGTGAGAGCAGAGCACACAGAGAGCTGTGCGCAGCCACTCTGCAGCAGCAGAAACGCCCGTGGGCGTGGGGCCGGGGCGTGAGACAAGGGGGACGAACGGAGCCGGGCCAGGCGGGCCTGCTGACCCAGGCCCAGAGCGTGGCTCTCCACCGCTGGCCCACACAGACAGGGGCACGGGCCTCCGTGAAGTGAGGTGGACACGCAGCAGCCTCCTCGTCCCATGACAGGCTCACAGAAGACCTGGCTCTGGAGGGCCCCGGGGTCACGAGGAATAAGTCCGTGAGCCCAGCCTCCTCTGAGAGCTCAGGAGAGACCCTGCATGTCAGGAATGCAGTGGGCACTGTGTGCCTCCATCCGGGACCGCTGGGGGCACTGCTTGGGGGAGGCATGGCCCAGGGAGGGGGGGCACTCAGCACTGAGGGGAAGGCCTGTGGCCGCCACGGGGCGCTGACCACGAGGGAGGGACTGCGGAGACCTGGGGCTTCGTAGCCACTGCAGCGTTCCCAGAGTGGACTGGACGGCCTTCTGGTGGTGCCCAGGGCCTGCCCGGCAGGAGAGCCCTGTGTCCACCGAGGCAGCAGAACCGTCATGGCCCCTCCTGCACTTTCCAGATGGAGGAATTCCGCCTCACAGATCAGAGCCCGGGAACGGGGGGCAGGGGCGGGGGCCCTGGAATGGCGGGGCAGTGGGGGTGACAGGGGACCTGGAGGAAAGGCCCTGCCACACAAGCAATGCTCATCCTTCCGTCTGCCCCCAGGAGGCCTCTGACCAGGAAAGGACATCAGCAGACTCTCCAGTGACCACTGGACAGGCCCTCAGCTGATACTAGCACCAGAAGACCCCAAACTTCACAGCGTCCACCACACACCCTGGGGCTTACCGGCCAGTGGTCAGAGCCATCCTGGGCCTGCTCCCTGGCCTGGAACGCATGCACTCGGTAGCTGCTAGGACGCCCCTACTCCCTGACCTGTGGGGTGAGGGTCATCGAGGTGCAAGGGCACCCAAACTGCCCCACTCAGCACCACCCGCCACGACTTCCACTGACAAGCTCACAGGCCAAAGGTAGCAGGAATCCACAGGGGCTGGCAGCAGCTGGGGCTGCCACCACGGAGGGCTGATGGTCCCTCAACACACACGCCGTCTGCAGACAGCGGGCCCTGGGGGTCAGCGGCTGCAGCTCCAGGACAGGACCCGCCTGGGGCCCGGCTGCTGCTGCCGAGAGGGGTGGTGAGCAGAGGCGACCCGCTCTCCCCTCGCCAGGCCAGCGACTGCCTCCTACCAGCACTCCAGCCCCCAGCATCCTCTGGAGCTCAGGGGTCGCATCACCGTTCCTCCCCCGAGACCCATGCAGGGGATGTGAGGACATGGAGGACACGGGGCTGGAGGCCGCCATGGGCCCATGTGCACAGGTCTACACAGGCACACGTGCACAGCCCACAGCCCTGGGCCCAGAGGGTCGGCAGCAGACAGGACGCCGTGGAGCCTGGGTGGCTGCGGCAGCTGAAGCTACAGCGCGGGTCCTTGGGGTCTGGGGGTGAATGCACGACATCTTTTGGAGGAGACGCCCCTCCTCTGAAGGAGCTGCTCTCGCCGATCCTTGGCCTCAGCCAGGGCCACAGGCTCCTGACTGCAGGCCCCGAGGGGCCGGGCGGCGGGGCTGGGACACTGGGACCAGGGTCTCAGCAGTGCGGTCATCTCCTGGGCACTGACCCTCCACCGCCACTGACCCACAGCATCGGCCACAGCTCCTGGGAGGGACCCAGGCCGCCTCTCCCTGCCCGCCACTGGCTGGCGGGCCCGCTCCTTTTCTAACACCCGGGAGGACGCGGATGGGCTGGGCCCGCCCACCTGTGCGGGAAAGCCTCTGCAGGGTGGCCGTCAGGTGCTGCAGAACCCCCGGCGACACTTCGTAGCGGAGCACGTCCGTGGCCGGAAACTCCTGGCACCGTCCAAACACTCCGTCTGCGAGAAGGGAGGCAGAGAAGAGAGACCGTGAGGGGGTGACAGACAGACGGGCGGACAGCCCTGGCCGAGCCCGAGGCACAGCTCCGAGCAGCTGCCAGGGTCAGAAGCCCTTGGAAAGGAATGAGCGTGTGGTGTGTTAGCCGCTAAGTCGTGTCCGACTGTTTGTGACCCCATGGGGTGTTGCCTGCTAGGCTCCTCTGTCCATGGGACTTTCCAGGCAAGAATACTGCAGTGGGTTGCCATTCCCTTCTCCAAGGGATCTTCCTGACCCAGGGATCAAACCCGGGTCTCCTGCATTGCAGGCAGATTCTTTACCATCTGAGCCACCAGGGCCCCATGGCCAGTCGGGCAGGCCTAACGGAAAGGAATGGTTTTAAACAAAAAGCAGCTCATCGTGAAAACCACAAACACAAAGGTGAGTCCAGTGCAGCGTGGCTTCCGGGCTGCCTTCCAGCTCGCCCTCTCACCCCCACCCCTCGCCTTTCTGTCCTTTTCAGCCTGAGACCAACACACTTGTGACGTGAAGCTTTGCTTCTGACCGTCCGGTGACCACAAAGTGGACAGCACTCAGGGCTGGTTTCCAGGGGAGAGACAGGACAGATGCGCTGGTTTGCAGGAGGTGCCGGCGGTGGGGCCACCAGGCCAGTGGGGCTGCTTCCTGAGAACGCGGAAGGGAGGGGGGGCTCCGGGAAGAGTGAGATATTAGTGGGGCCCCATTTATCCCGCTCTGTCCCATTTGTCTGAAACGACAGGCTCTGCTCCTCAACCTCTCTTCAAACTGCACCTTCTAATTAATTTAGGCCCTAATTAGCCCTTATTTGGGGATTGTTCACTGTGAGACAAGCTTCCTGCGGGGGTTCAAACATTCAAATCTCTGTCTTGGGTACAAAAGGCTGGTTCAGGGCCCAGGGCCTCACACAGGGTGCGTCTGTGCCGGCTGCGGGCGGAGGCGCCTCCGCTGTTCACAGTCTCGCCGCAGGGATGTGGCAGAGGAGAGCCCTTCACACGCGGCCCATTTCATCATCAGCAGCGCCTTGCCGGCCGGGCTGGCGGGTAAGTGCCGCTCGGCGCTCCTTGTGCTCACACCGAGATGCCTTGCAGGAGCAGCAGAAAGGCATCTGAAGTGTCGCAAGCGGCTCCTGGATTTCTGGGGCCTCTGCGGAGCCCGGAGGACCCAGGCGGCAACCTGCCCAGCTGCCCGACTGGCCATGGGGCTCAGCCTTCTGCCTCCCTCTAGGACCGGCCACTGCCCCTCCTCTGAGCGCGGCTAAAACCAACCCGCCTGCCACCGGGGGCTGGGGCCCTGCTGTCCCTGAGGGAGGGTCTCGCCCCCGCCGTCGCCGGCAGGGTGGACAGTCTGTGCGGCTGGGACTCAGACAGTGCGTGTCTGTGTTCTCTGCCCGTTTCCCGCAAAGAGCTCCAGTCAGTGCCTGTGGGTGGCGCTGGGGAGGAGAACGCGAGAGCCCGGTCTGCAGAGCACTCGGGCTTCCCCTCCAAACTCTGAACCCAAACACCCTGAAAGCAGGGACCCGAAGCTGCACTGGGACGCGTCGGCCCCAAACCTCACAGGCGAGAAAGCCGAGTGTCGGCCTGCAGCGCAGGCAGGGGTCAGCAGGTCAGCGCCAGCAGCTGAGCCCCCCGGGCCCCAGGCCTCCAGGACCCACCTGAGACCCACAGGGAGCACCCCACCACTCAGGCTGGCTCGGAGGGAAACGCGCAGAGACATTCCTGTGTCTTTCGGAACACACCTTGTAAGTCACTTCCGGCCTGCAGCATAATGGAATAATTCTTCACATTTGGTCTGTGGTGGACAGTGTTGTAAATATATTCTAAGGCAAACATCAACTAGGTCTCCTTGAAACCTTTCTTTTAAATTTATATTTAGATATATATAACATAATACATCTTGCTGTTTGTGCTTTTAGAGTTAGTTTTATCTAAAAACGGAATTGCTTGAAAGCTAACTGTGGATTCTCTTTGCCCCTAGACTGCAGCCATGCTGATGAGGCAGAGACACCGTCCCCCAGCGGATCATTTTAATTAATAAACTCTATTTTTCAGAGCAGTGCTGGGCTCACAGCAGAATTAGGAGGCGGGCACGTGGCTTTCCCATCAGCCTCCTGCCCCCACGCGGGCACAGCCTCCCCACTATCAGCCTTCCGGTCAAACGGGACCTTTGCTACGACCGATGACCGCCCATGACCCAGCACTGCGGGCAGAGCCACCGGGCACGCGAGGGCTTGGTCTCGGCACTGCCCAGGCCTCGGGCTTGAACACAGGTGGAGTGGCGTGTGGCCACACAGCTCCACACGGGGCCGCCCTGCTGCCCTGCACGTCCACTGTGCCCCTCTGCCCACCCCTGCGCCTCCCTCGCCCGGCAGCTGGCGGCGTCCCACCGTCTCCGCACCTCTGCCTCTCCCGGAGCGTCATATGGTCGGGATCACACAGCGCGGGGTCTTTTCAGGGTGGCGTCTCTCACTCAGTAACATTCGTGTGCGTTCCCTCCACGTCTTTTCAAGGGCTGACAGCTCATTTCTCGTTAGCACTGAATGATATCCCATCATCTGGGTGGGCCACTGCTTCTCCCCTCACTCACCCACCCAAGGACCCCGTGGTTGTTTCCAGGTTCGGGCGGTTATGGATAAAGCTGCCCGAGGCGTCCGTCTGCAGGTTTTGCGTGGACGCGCCGTCAGTCCCTCTGGGTAAATGCCAAGGAGAGCAGCTGCTGACCACGTGGTGCGAGCGCGCCTGCTTCTGCGATCAGCCACCATTCCTTCGCCCGAAGGGGCGGCGCCACTTCGCACCTCCGCCAGCACGCACCCGCGTCCCCAGGGCTCCGCACCCTCGCCGCGCCCACCGTTCTCAGTGTCCGGCTTCCGGCGGTTTCGCCCGGCGCACGCTGCTGCGGCGCTGCCGTCTTATCCAGAGCACTTTTCATGACGTAATCCATCTTTCTCACCTTGCTGAAAGGCATGCGTGCATGTGTGTGTGTGCACTGCATGTCTACATGTGTGTTTATGTGTGTGTACACGCATGTGTGTAGGTGTGTGTATCTGAATGTGTGTCTTCCTACATGTATGTATGTGTATATACATGTCTACTGTGTGTATTTTACGAGTATGTGTATAATGTGTCATCAATATAAATATCAATTATGTCAATAACCTCAGATATGCAGATGACACCACCCTTATGGCAGAAAATGAAGAAGAACTAAAGAGCCTCTTGATGAAAGTGAAAGAGGAGAGTGAAAAAGCTGACTTAAAACTCAACATTCAAAAAACTAAGATTATGGCAGCCGGCCTCATCACTTCATGGCAAATAGCTGGGGAAACAATGGAAACAGTGACAAACTTTATTTTCTTGGGCTCCAAAATCACTGCAGATGGTGACCACTTACTCCTTGGAAGGAAAGTTATGACCAACCTAGACAGTGTATTAAAAAGCAGAGACATTACAAAGGTCCGTCTAGTCAAGGCTATGGTTTTTCCTGTGGTCATGTATGGATGTGAGAGTTAGACTGTGAAGAAGGCTGAGCGCCAAAGAATTGATGCTTTTGAACTGTGGTGTTGGAGAAGACTCTTGAGAGTCCCTTGGACTGCAAGGAGATCCAACCAGTCCATCCTAAAGGAGATCAGCCCTGGGTGTTCATTGGAAAGACTGATGTTGAAGCTGAAATGCCAGTACTTTGGCCACCTCACGTGAAGAGCTGACTCATTGGAGAAGACCCTGATGCTGGGAAAGACTGAAGGCAGGAGGAGAAGGGGACGACAGAGGATGACATGGCTGGATGGCATCACGGACTCGATGGACATGAGTTTGAGTGAACTCCGGGGGTTGGTGATGGACAGGGAGGCCTGGCGTGCTGCAGTTCATGGGGCCGCAAAGCGTTGGAAACACCTGAATGAATGGACTGAACTGATAGTGTGTGTCTTTTTGAACAGCCCGCGGGGCTCTCACGGCAAGCATCCTGGAGGGGCTTGCCGCTCCCTCCCCCTGCGGGTCACATTCTGTCAGGACTCTTCACTGTGGCCTGTTCTCCTTGGGTGGCCCTGCATGGCCTGACAAGTCTGTTTATTGTCACCCTGTTTATTTAACTTATACGTAGAGCACATCATGCAAAATGCTGGGCTGGATGAGTTACAGGGTGGAATCAAGATTGCCAGGAGAAATGTCAACAACCTCAGATACACAGACGATAACACTTTAAAGGCAGAAAGTGAAGAGGAACCAAGGAGCCTCTTGATAAGTGTCAAAGAGGACAGTGAGAAAGCCAGCTTAAAAGTCAATATTAAAAAACTAAGATCATGGCATCCGGTCCCATCACTTCATGGCAAATAGATGGGGAAACAGTGGAAACAGTGACAGACTTCCTCTTCTTGGCTCTGAAATCACTGCAAATGGTGGCTGCAGTCGTGACATTAGAGAGGATAGCTCCTTGGAAGGAAAACTATGACAAACCTAGACAGCGCATGAAAAAGCGGAGGCATCACTTTTCTGACAAAGGTCCGTCTAGTCAGGGCTATGCTTTTCCAGTGGTCATGCACGGATGTGAGAGTCGGACCACAAAGAAGGCAGAGCGCAGAAGAATTGATGCTTTGGAACTGTGGTGTGGACAAGACTCTTGAGAGTCCCTTGGACTGCAAGGAGATCCAGCCAGTCCATCCTAAAGGAAATCAATGCTGAACATTCACTGGAAGCACTGATGATGTAGCTGAAGCTCCAATAATTTGGCCACCTGACATGAAGAGTTGACTCATTGGAAAAGACCCTGGTGCTGGGAAAGACTGAGGGCAGAAGGAGAAGGGTAACAGAGGACGAGACGGACGGCATCACAAAGTCGATGGACTCTACTGGGACAGACCCTGGGAGATGCTGAGGGACAGGGAAGCCTGGCGCGCTGCAGCCCAGGGGTCACAGAGTCAGACTTGACTTGGTGACTGAACAGTAACATAATGCGTGTCCATGTGTGTCCATGTGAATATGTGTGTGCGTGTGTATATACACACACACAGCCTCCCACATGTTTTAATCTGCCAAACTCAGCAACAGAACAAGGAAGCTGCTTCTCCAACCTCCACACTCATCCCGGAAACCGGACCCCCCGCCCCACCCATTCCTCAACAAAGAGCTTCTCGTCCACCTCCGCGGGCAGGCGGGCTGCACTCTGCTCAGCACACCCGTGCACGTCCGGCCTGTGTCCACGGCGAGTCTGTGAGGCCCCTCCTGCTCTCACAGTGACTCGTCTCCATTCGCGCCGCCCTGCGCTGTGCTGACCCCGGGACACAGCCCTGCCATAACGCCCCGCTGGACAAGCAGGCAGAAGAGCCGCAGGACAGGCGCTCGGGGCAAATGGACGACACAGGCTCTGCTCTCGGGGCCTCTGGACTCGGGGGCACCACTCCCACGAGCAGCATCTACCTGTAACTGTGATGCGGGCAACAGGGGACGAGCCTCGAGGACAGCAGAGGGGCATCAGCTCCTCCACCCACAGGAGGCGGAGGACCCGGGGGGCGGCCGCACAGGGCTGCCGGGGCCATGCAGGCTGGGCAGCGGGATGGATGGTCACTGGGGCCAAGAGGGCAGAGGTCCGACGCCAGAGCGAGCGGCGGGTCCAGTGGACGCAAGGGCTAGGAGTCTGGGCAGGGAGTCGGCCGTCCTCCAGGAGCGCAGGAAGCGCTGAACTGGGGCCACTCTGTGCCAGGAGCCGCGGGGCCGAAGGGAGCTGCCGTGGGGAATGGGGCGTTGGCAAGGGTGGGGCAATGCAGATGGAAGAACTGGACAGGCCCACCGCCTCTTCAGAGGTGAGCGTGCTTCTACAGGGCGGGGGGCGTGCGGCCCGGAGAGGCTCTGGGGTGCAGGGTGTGTTCTGGGAGGAGGCATCGCAGAGCGCGGGCATTGCCCACGGGCCTCCAGGGGAGCACAGTCTGGAAGGCCCCAGACCTCCCTGCAGAGTGACCACAGCAGCCACAGGTGCGGGCAAGGACTGAAGACCCCAAAGCTTCATGAGCCCAGCGGAATTCTGAGGCCGCGGCCACAGCCCCCTTTATCTGCAGAGCAGAGACTGGGACCGAGAGCGGGTGGATCCAAGGACGGGCCCGGGAGGGATGCCAAGGCCCCCAGGACAAGGCGGCTGCCTCCTAGGCGACCAAGCACGCCCCCGGCGGCTCTGAGGGGCCGGGGCTCGTGTGGAGTCTGTCTAGCACGTGTCTAGGACGGGAGGCTGAGCCCTTTCCCTGGAAAGGGAAAGCATCAGTAATTTTCGCTGGAGCTTTGACTGGAGCTGCGGCTCCCCCTCCCCGGGCGGCATGGCTGTGTCCTGAGCCCCACTAAAGGGCGAGGAGACAGCGGCAGGAGCCAGGCCCCCGTCCCGGCGTTTCCCCAGCCTGCTGTGCAGCCCGGGTGCACGGCCTCCCTTCTCTGCGCCAGTTCCTGAAACACAACTGCCAAATCAGACCTTTCCTGAGGTCTCTTCAGCTGGAGGGCTCTGCGCTCAAGTGGAAACCCCTGGGCACAGGTGAGCCTCCAGCTGTTCTGAGAGCAGGACCTCCCCCGCTTCACCCCTTCTGAGCAGCAGCTCGCCCCGCCAGCACCCCCTCATCCTGCACCAGGCCTTTCGTCCCACAGAGAGTGGAAGGCGGCACAGCGGGGCCCGTGGGGGCCGCCCTCCAGCCGCCGGCAGGCCGCCTGCTTCCCTCCGCTCCTTGGCAAGGATGTCACGTTTCAGCTCAGATGCACCAGGCTCCCACAGCTCCGTGTTGCTCCCGTCACTGCTGTCGTTAGAGGAAAGCAGAACATGACCAAACACTGTCACAGCAAACTCCCGTCTGAAAGGCGACCAGAGACCCAGTTCCGGTAGGCAGGCCTCGCAGGAAGCAGAGTGAGGAGCCAGCCTCTGGACCTGCGCCAGCCGTGCGCAGGAGGGAACGCAGCGATGGGGACGGAGCTCACCTCGCATCTGAGCAGCCGAGCATCGCAGTGAACACGCTGAAGCACAGTTTCTAGCGGCCAAGTTGCCTTTACCTTTCCTACGTGAAATCCGATGGAACGACCAGGACGAACACTCCCGTGGGCCAGCGGAAGCGCGTGGTGGCCACTCAGCCTTGCAGTGCCGGCCGGGGGCCTGGCCTGGAGGAGCCCAGAGTCTGTGCGACTCCACCTCTCCGGCCCTCGGGGGCCTGGGGTTTGGATTGTGTTTGTTTCTGAAAATAATGGAAGAGAACTAAATGATCTGAACCTCTCCCAGTTCTAAAATTTCAGGATCTTGTACGAATGGCCAGCAGACAAAAGGCAAGATTCAAGAGCAGAGGAGAGCGGAGTGGACACGGGCCTGCGGGGAGGGGGGCAGCTTCCTGACGCTGCGGCCGGCAGGTCTCATCCACATGAAAGGTGTTTACTGAAAGAAAGACCATGAAGAAGTAGGAACCAAACCACTGACCGCACCCGATCGTCAAGCCTCGCTGCCAGCTCTCGGGGTCCCAGTGGGGCTGACCCTGCCCCCGGGCCAGCCCGCCCCGCTCCTGCCTCTACCTGGCCTAGGGCTGACATGCCGGCCAGGCTGCAGGATTTCAGTGGTGCTTTGCCTGCTGCCTTGGAGAGGGAAATGGCAACCCACTCCAGTGCTCTTGCCTAGAAAATTCCATGGATGGAGGAACCTGGTGGGCTACAGTCCATGGGATCGCAGAGTGGGACACGACTAAGGGACTTCACTTTCTTTCTTTCTTTCTCTTTCTTTCCCCTGCTTCCTTAGAGACCTCCCCTGCAGGTCCCAGGAAGCCAGGCTCCTCCTGGCAGGGGCACCTGCCCAAGGCTGGCACAAGAGCATGCAGTAAGCTTCCTTTGGGAGCTCAGACCCCTCCCAAGTCTCGGGGCTGCCGCGGCTGTCTGCCATGGTCCACAGAGAAGCAGCGAGGAAGGAAGGCGGTTTATCGCCGCAGCTGATCTTCCCACCAGCAGCCCTCCGCTCCTACCCGTTGCCAGGTAACCGGGCCGCCCCTCTTATCAGCCTGGACCGTTCCGTTGACTATTCCGACGAGAATAGAAAGGCCTGGCGCTGTGGGCCGTCGGCAGTGCTGAAGGAGAACGGCGCATCATGCAGAATCCCGGGAGCAGCAGCTGTCAGCCTCATCTTATCGGGACGCTGACAGCCACTCAGAAACAGCCGTCCATCACCTGCCCTGCATCCGCTCCTGTTCCACCTCCCAGGGAGCGGGGAGGGGAGGGGAGAGGGGGAGGGGAGAGGGGGAGGGGAGGGGAGAGGGGGAGGGGAGGGGAGGGGGAGAGGGGGAGGGGAGGGGGAGGGGAGGGGGAGAGGGGGAGGGGAGGGGGAGGGGAGGGGAGAGGGAGAGGGGAGAGAGGGAGAGGGGGAGGGGAGGGGGAGGGGAGGGGGAGAGGGGGAGGGGAGGGGGAGAGGGGGAGGGGAGGGGGAGGGGAGGGGGAGAGGGGGAGGGGAGGGGAGAGGGGGAGGGGGAGAGGGGGAGGGGAGGGGAGGGGGAGAGGGGGAGGGGAGGGGGAGAGGGGGAGGGGAGGGGGAGAGGGGGAGGGGAGGGGGAGAGGGGGAGGGGAGAGGGGGAGGGGAGGGGGAGAGAGGGAGGGGAGGGGAGGGGGAGAGGGGGAGGGGAGGGGGAGAGGGGGAGGGGAGGGGGAGAGGGGGAGAGAGGGAGGGGAGGGGAGAGGGGGAGGGGGGAGGGGAAGAGAGCGGGGAGAGGGGGAGGGGGGGAGAGGGGGAGGGAGGGAGGGCGGGGTCTTGTCCACACCAGCCTTGTGGTCAGGGTCCCTCAGCTGGAGAGGGGGAGGGGAGGGGAGAGCGGGAGAGGGGGAGGGGAGGGGGAGGGAAGAATGGGGGAGGGGAGGGGAAGAGGGGGGGAGGGGGAGGAAGGGAGGGCGGGGACTTGTCCACACCAGCCTTAGCGTCAGGCCCCAGCCCTCCTCCCTTCTCTCCTCCCCCTTCTCCCCCTCCAGGCCCCTCCCGGCCCCTCCACTCACAGGGTGAGCGCAGCTCCTCAGAATGGAGGGTCCCACCCATTGAGCCACCCACAGCTGTGCCTTCGAGCCCAGGCAGACCAGCTGAGCACCGAGCAACGGCCGATGACCGCTCCGATGCCCTCGGCGCTGGCCCCCCAGCGCTCCCCGTGCTCAGCCGTGTGGGAGGCCCCACCCCTACTCACTCGTGTCCACCCACAGTCCAGGGCCTCTCCGCCCCGAGCCCAGTCTGGGCCCCCGGATCTCTCTCCCGGGACCCCCTCTCCTGCCGCCCCCGGTGCCCAGTGAGTCCTACACTCCAGAACCATCCTTACCTGTCTGCCCCCCTGCAGTAGGGAAGGTGCGTCTCGCTCACCAGAATGCTTGGCCTGTGGAAGTTACTTAGGAATAACACACCAAAGTCTAACGCACGGCCTTAGGGAGATATTTGTGCCTCCGCGGGCACAGCCGCCAGGAGGCCACTCAAGGGTCCACTGATGGCTGAACACGTAAACAAAACATCCACCACGATCCAGCCTGAGAAAGGAAGGGCACCCCGACCCTTGCCACAACAGGGGAGAACCCCGAGGTCGTCAGGCTGACTGCCGCGAGCCACACACAGAGCGAGGAGCGCCGTGGGACCCCTCTTCCGCAAGCGCCTCGCTGTGGCTAAGTCGCTAAGTGGTGCCTGGCCCTCTGTGACCCCACAGCCTGCAGCACACAGGCTGCTCTGCCCTCCACCACTTCCCGGAGTTTGCGCAGATTCTTCACCACTGTGCCGTCTGAGAAGCATCCACAGTGATCAAACTCACACAAGCGGAGTGTAGGTGCGGGTCCCCGCGGCTGGGGTGGGGGTCTCGTGTGATGAAGAGAAAGGCTCTGTTTGGGAAGGCGAAGTGTCCTGGAGACGATGGTGTGAACGTGCTGAGAGCCACAGAACCGTGCACTCAGGTTAAAATGAATCTAAGTTCCGAGTGCGTGTGTTATTTATGCGCATGGATTGTTGCTACGTTAATGATATTTTACTGTGCATCTCATTTTTGTCACTAAACATTCTGCTTTCTTTTTTAATCTTTTGGCCATGCTGCATGGCACGTGGGATCTCAGTTCCCCAACCAGAGAACTGAACACATGCCCCCCCGTGCTGGAACCACTGGAAATGCAGTCTTCTTAAGAGGGAATCCTGGCAAACTGTATGCCATGTGTATTTCACAATGATTCTGAAAGAGTGAAACATACTTGACCAAAGAACGAGGGACGATGGACACAGAAGCTCTCCATGTGGAGACGGGTGACGCGGACAGGCCTGCAGACTCGCCAAGCTGTGAATTCCAGACGGCTGGAGAGCGGCCTGGAGGTGGGGAAGCAGCCTCGCTGACCCAAGGCCAAGGCGCCAGAACCCACGGCCCAGAGCTGTCCACGTGTGGGTCGGAACCTGCCAACTAAACCCAAGGCCTCACAGAGATCAGAGAGCAGCACAGCGGCCCAGGACGCAGCCCGGAGCGGCCGTGGCTTCAGTTTGGACGAAAGCAGCTTCTGGGGGGCGGGGGTGGAGGGCAGGGGGTGCGTGCTTTAAACCGTAGATTTTGAAACACAACTCTTTCCTGTTGGCACAGAGAGGTCCAGTGAGGCTGACTGCCGGTCTGGCCCCTGCCAGCTCCTGGACGGGCCTGATGGAGAGCCAGCCAGACACAGGGGCCTCATCCCGACAAAGTCACTAACAGTCTGTCCTCACACGGCCCTCACGCTTTCATCAGAAGGACCAGTTTCAGCAGCTCTCTACGATGTGTTCTCAAAGAGTAAAAAGTAATAATCCCTGTAAACCAACATGCACGGTCCTTAGTGACTGCACGGGCGCCACGGCCACTGGAAACCGGGCTCACAGAGGAGCTGACAGACACTAATAGGCAGGGATGCGCACGTGGTATGGCAAATGGAAGGATAATGAAAGTAATTTATCTGAAAATTAAAATATGATTAAGAATGGCAGTCCCTGCAAGAGCCCAGGTGCCTGAGGGGAGGGGTGTGCAGCCAGCCTCATTAGCTCAGGCCTGCAGGAGGCCACTGTCCTCTCTGACAGCTTTAATACCAAGGCCCTGCGCCCACAGACGGGCGTCCTCTCAGAACCGACAGCTGGGGCACATGCGGAAGCGGGGCCTCACTAACAGAGTCCCGCAGACGGGGGCCTGGGCCCCAGGGCCCACTGCACCCGGCACGCCCTGGGCACCGCTGACCGAGTCTTCACCAAGTCTGGGCTTAAGTTCCAGCCTCTGAGACCATGGGGACACACAGCAGGTTCTTGAGATGCTGCCACATGGAGCTGTGCGATCTGAGCACAGGCTCTGCAGCCAGCCAGAGCCTGCCAGGGGAGTCGACCAGCCGACCTTCCAGGTGGGGCCCACTGTGGGTGTGGCCATGAGGACCTGTGTCCTCAGCGGCCCCACAGATGAGCCACGCGGGCCTTGGGAAGGCGGCACCCAGGCCTGCCCTGCCCACGGCCAGTCACCCGGGGCTTTGGGTGGGCTCGAGCCTCCAGGGTGTCTTGACAGCCGTGCACAGTGTGCCGGGGCGGAGGTGCAGAGCGCTCCCGGCTGGCCCGCGCGGCCTGCGACCATCCCCCTGTGGTCAGCCTCACTTCTCTCTGAATGCCGGCCCCGCTCCCTGCTCCCCTCGCCCACGTCTGGTCTCTCTCCTCGCTCTCTGGTGTCGTCACCCTTCTTGTGCACCGTCTGATCCTGATATTTCCTCTGATGCGACCAAGACCCAGGCCCAGAGTGCAGAGCTGAGGACGCCTCTACCCGCTGTCACCAAACATCAGAGCACTGTGCAGCCGGGCAGTGGAGCCAGACAGCCAGAGGAGGGCTGGCACAGAGGGCACATGCACACACACGCACTCACACACATACACTCACACTCACACACAGACACTCACACACAGACACTCACACATACATACACACATGCACACACACACTCACATACGCACACACACTCACACACAGACACTCACACACAGACACCCACACACTCACACATACATACACACATGCACACAAACACACACATACGCACACATGTACACTCACAGACTCACAGACTCACACACACCCACACCCACACATATACTCAGACACACACACATACATACACACATGCACACACACATTCACACACACAGACACATATACACTCACACAGACACACAGACTCACACATACACTCACACATATACACCCACACACACTCTCACACATATACACTCACACAGACACACACACAGACACACACACATACAGTCAAACACACATACACACATACATTCACACAGAGTCACACACTCACACATATACATACACACATGTACACCCACACACACACATACACTCACATACAAACTTACCTTCACACTCACACATATACATACACACATGCACACACACATTCGCACACACAGACACATATACACTCACACAGACTCACACATACACACATACACTCACACATATACACCCACACACACTCTCACACATATACACTCACACAGACACACACACAGACACAAACACACATACATACATTCACACATAGAGTCACACACACACACATACACTCACATACAAACTTACATTCACACTCACACGTATACATACACACATGTACACACACATACGCACACATGTACACTCACAGACTCACAGACTCACACACACCCACACCCACACATATACTCAGACACACACACATACATACACACATGCACACACACATTCACACACACAGACACATATACACTCACACAGACACACAGACTCACACATACACACATACACTCACACATATACACCCACACACACTCTCACACATATACACTCACACAGACACACAGACACTCAAACACACATACACACATACATTCACACAGAGTCACACACACACACATACACTCACATACAAACTTACATTCACACTCACACATATACATACACACATGTACACACACACACACATACACTCATCCACATACACTCACACATATACGCATACACACGCTCACACAGATACACATGCTCACACACATATACACTCACACATATACACATACACACACAGTTACACATACACACAGATACACTCTCACACACACACACACACACTTGCACACACACACACAGAGGAACTTTTTTCTTGACCTGTAATGAAGGAGGCACAAACGACAGCAAAGAGCGGCTTTGCCCAAAGGGCTGGCAAAGGCTTTGGTGGCTGACAGTCTGGCTGCTGGCGTGTGATGAGTGTGACAGGTTTGTCCATTTCAAAACTAAATAATCTTGGAAGCGTGTAAGTGGGCCATACCCTTTTTGAATTACAGTTTTGTCAAAAAGTTATAAACTATTGGCAGCACTCTCTAAGGCACCGGGCATCCCCAGAGAGCTGACCTTGACAAACACCCGCAGGCACGTGCTGTCTCGGGGGCCCCCGCTGACTCTAGGGCAGCGCGGCCGTAACCAGGCTCCGAGTTAACCTGTGGGTGGGGTCAGCAACACAAGCCCAGCTTCTCCCCTGCTTGTCACCGGGTCGTGGCCAAAGCAACAGGGTAAGGACTGGTACTTCTGATCAATTCTTCGAAACTCCTGCAGTCTCCAAAAACAAGCTACTACATTTAAATTTTCACATTATGACTGTATGGGATATTTAGGGGCCCAGTGGGTAGAGAACGTTCAGTTAGTTAAGAAAAATCCTTTTAATTCTATAGAAAAATAATACCCATTTGCAAAATGTGAGATGTTGTTTTTGCATGCCTGCCTTAATTTTCTACAGAAAGTGTTTATATTTTTAAAAAGGTTCACAGAAATGAAAGGAATAAATTTCCATAGCCTGGGTCTACAGAGATTTTTGTGCATGAAAAAGCTGTGGACTGTCTCCTCCTTCCTCGGACCTCAAGCGATGCGGTATTTATTCTCCAGGGTAGGGGTGCAGACTGCAGTGTGCAGCGGTGGGGGGGCGCCAGAAGCCTGTGCCCACCCAGGGCCCTGGCGTGTGCTCGGGTGTGCACCATTCATGCGCAGAAACACAAGCACAACAGGACGCGGCAGGACACACGTGAACCACCTCGCGGTAATAAGAGGTCGCCATGGCAACCGGAACAGGAGCGGCCCCTCCGGCGTCCCCCGAGCCGCGCCAGAGCCAGAGCAGCGGCTTGGCGACCCGCACTCAACGCCGCCGCCGCCGTTTGAAGGACGGGAGGCCACACAGTTAGGGGCAGCTCTCTCGCCACGTCTGGGGGCCTGGGTCAAGGAATGCTCCTGCTAAATCAATCATCACTCCCAGCTGGGTGGGTGGCTGGCTCCGAGGCTTTCCCCTTTACCTCTGGTCACCAGAGATCCGAACCAGCTGCCGCAAAACTAATTTCTGCCTCCAGGGTTTGCAGATGGAAAAAATCCTTGAAGATAACTAAGGACGTGCAAGGAGAGGAGGGTGAAGTCATCCCTCTCCCAGCTTCTGGTGGGTGCTCCTGCTGCAGTGGTGCAAACCCACCAAGGCTGCAAAGACCTGCCCTCTTCCCCGCAGACTTGGACAGGTTCACACAAGGGGCGGGGAACTGACTCCACTCGGAAAGGCAAGCTCACTAGAAGGTGGGGCTGAGCCCATGCAGAGGCCGCGGGGAACCTCAGGTCTGGTTTCTCTGCCCCAGGGTCCATGTCAGAATGATGATTTTAGGACAAAAACGCACGGGACAAAGGTGAAGAAAGAGGAGGTGGGTTGTGAGCACTACTTTACCACCCAGCGTCCAAGGACCAAGCCCTCAACACCTGGCCAGCAGCCAGCAGGCAGGAGCAGGGTGCCCCTGCCCGGCGAGGCCATGAAAGAAACAGGCCAGGGAGGGCATTCGTGGCGGGGGCCCTGCCCATCCACGAGGACACCACTCTCCCCCGAGATCCAAGACACCCACGTGTCCTGCTCTGGGCAGGATCAGCCTGAATAGATGCTTCCTTGTCGTGAGGATAAAGAACAGCTACAGTCAACATCAGACACCGAAACAAGAGCGTGAGGGCGAAGCAACGATCCCGTGACATGAACGGTAAACCTGCGTGGGTGGTGCGAGAACCGCGCTTTTACCAGAAACCCACAGACATTCTAAAAAGCATCTGGTTTTTGTTCCCAGTAAAATCTAGGGAAATGGCAACTACAGAAAAGAAGCTAACAGGACAGCAGGCCAGATGTAGAGAGAGCTGAGTGAAAGACTCAGAGGAAACAGGAGGTTTGAATAGAAAAAGAGGGAAGAAGTGATGATGGAGTCTGGACCCCAGACTCACAGGACAGAGCCATCCCCAGGAGAAGCCAGGCGGCCACAGGGAAGCCGGACTTGGAAATGCGAAAGGCTCGGTTAACAGGCAGACCGCAGAGCGGGGGGCTGTGGTGGAGGAGATGGCGCGCAGACAAGACTGGGAACGAGAGGCAGCGTCGGGACAAGCACGCAGAGAAGGAAGGGGAGGGGAGAAGGGAGAGCGAAGGCAGCAGCGCCAAGGCCGGGGCCAGGGAGGCTTCCAGGACCAAGGCTCCAGTCTGAGGATGGAAGGGTTTCCCACACACCACATCACAGTCCTTACATGTGACTTCTTTGAATTACAGAGAATCAAACGAACTATTAAAATTAAAGTCTTGGTAAAGCAGCCCATTGTGAGACAAGAGTTAAAAAATATACACTGTACACAATTATGCTTAAAAAATGAAAATCTGGGCAAATCGTTATTTTCCTGGGAAACAAATACCAGATTTGACTCAGAAAGCAGTTGAAAAATTCCTGAATAAACATATAAGCATGGAAGAAATTTTTTTTAAGTTAAAAATATACAAGGAATTACCAATTAGGAAATGTCATGGGAAAAAATGTACGGCTGGATTTAGAAAAGGCAGAAGAACCAGAGATCAAATTGCTGACATCCGTTGGATCACACAAAAAAGCAAGGGAATTCCAGAAAAACATCTACTTCTGATTTCTACACCCTGGTGGCTCAGATGGTAAAGAGTCCACCTGCAATGCAAGAGACCTGGGTTCACTCCCTCGGTCGGGAAGATCCCCTGGAGGAGGGCATGGCAGCCCACTCCAGTATTCCTGTCTGGAGACAGCTCCCATGGACAGAGGAGCCTGGTGCGCTACAGTCCACGGGGCTGCAAAGAGTCGGACGCGACTGAGCGACTAACACACACAAAAGCCTTTGGCTGTGTGGATCAAAACAACCTGTGGAAAATTCTTCAAGATACGGAAACACTGTACCTGTCTCTGAGAAATCTGTATGCAGGTCAAGAAGCAACATGAGACAACTGTCTGGTTCAAAACTGGGAAAGGATATGTCAAGGCTGCTTGTTTATTTAACTCATACGCAGAGCACATCATGAGAAACGCTGGGCTGGGTGAAGCACAAGCTGCAATCAAGATTGCTGGGAGAAATATCAACAACCTCAGATATGCAGATGACACCACTTTATCGGCAGAAATTGAAGAGGAACTAAAGAGCCTCTTGATGAAGGTAAAAGAGGAGAGTGAAAAAGCTGGCTTAAAACAATATTCAAAAAACGAAGATCATGGCATCCGGTCCCATCACTTCATGGCAAATAGATGGGTAAAAAGTGGAAACACTGACAGATTTTATTTTCTTGGGCTCCAAAATCAATGTGGATGGTGACTGCAGCCATGAAATTAAAAGATGCTTGCTCCTTGGAAGAAAAGCTATGACACAGCAGCCATGTAAATAACATCACTCCTACCAACAAAACAAACCTGAGCACCCTGGGGTTTAAATACGAGCGTCTTGAGAAGCCTGCTCCCAGCCCTCCAGAGCTGCCGGGACGACACAGGGAGTCTGGGCCCAGCGTGCTCCAGTTCTTCCTAATTACACGGACTTACAGACACTGACTATCCTGCGGGAGGTCCAAGAGATGACTTTAAACCTGTCAGAGTGTCAGAAATGCAATCTGAAGTTCAAAGGTCAAGGTAACAGTCTAAACAGAGTCATCAGGACAGAGGGCAAGAGAGGCGCTTGCGGGGCAGGGGAGCCGGACTCGACGGTCAGGAGCCAGAGCCGGAGCCCGGGGACGGGGCAGCAAGGGGCCCGGGTGGCAGGGCAGGCCACGGTGGGCACAGGGCTCGCCAGCCTGGGTCCCCTCCTCCGGGAGCGTGCAGAGGCACTGACGGGCATGGGCAGAGACGCTTCTGCAGTGCTTTAGTGCGGGAGAGATGCTACAGTGCAGAAGGCCTGAGCACGCGGAAGCAGCTGTCCCGGCCAGAAGCCTTCGCCTGCAAAGGCTCCCGACTGCGCTGTGCCTTTCCGTCGAGGACCTTCAACACTTAGGCCGTTTTAAAATGAGAACATCTGTGCTCTGACAGGGAGAAGGCGATGGCACCCCACTCCAGTGCTCTTGCCTGGAGAATCCCATGGACGGAGGAGCTGGGAGGCTGCAGTCCATGGGGTCGCTGAGGGTCAGACACGGCTAAGCAACTTCACTTTCACTTTTCACTTTCATGCCTTGGAGAAGGAAATGGCAACCCACTCCAGTGTTCTTGCCTGGAGAATCCCAGGGATGGGGGAGCCTGGTGGGCTGCCATCTATGGGTCGGACACGACTGAAGCGACTGAGCAGCAGCAGCAGCAGCAGCACTCTTACAGGTAAGAAAGAGACCACGGCAGACAGTGCACTCTGAAGACTCCCAGGACCCTGTGTCCCCAGCACTGACCAGCCTCAAATGTCCTGCACAGTGACCGCGGGAGCCACCTGCCTTGCCTCCTGCCCTCCTCATCTGCCCTCGTTGGACACGCCTCTGTCCACCGACAGCCCCGAGGGCGGCGTGGGAGGCGGAGGAGAAAGGCCACTAGGGTCTGCACCGCCACACCTTCCACAGCGAGCAGTCCGTGGCTTCAGAGGGCCCGAGGCCTCCGGGGACCAGGAAGGGCCTCCGGCCGCACACACTGGAGACGGCATGGGACCCAGCTGCAGGGGCCACGGGCAGCAGAGACGGCTAGTGCGGAAGCGGCGGCAGCAGTGCCGCCTCAAGGCCGCGCCCTCGCCATCGTCTGCGGGGTGGCGGGGCTCCGGCGTGCCGAGGCTTCTGCCCGGGAGCGAGGAGCACGCCCACAGGTTCTGGGTCTTGGAGACCCCCCTGAGGCCCGTCAGCCCCCGAGGGTTCCTGGGCAAGGAGAACAACCTTCACCTCGTCCAAAATCACCGCAAACTCTGTAGGTTTAGGATACATTTCATTTAAGGAAAAATGATGATATTCAACTCTGGAACGCGCCTGCATGCACAAGGCACCAGAAGCACAGCCCTGAAGCGACGGTCATCAGGGGACAAGCCGTGCAGGCCTGAGCAGAGCTCACGGGAAAGTCCCACCAGACTCAGCCGCCTGCATGGGTGAACCTCCTCCGAGCTTTCTGTCCCCAGTCCCAGTGCCCTGGGGACGCTGATAACGAGCAGATGACTCATCCCTTCTGGAACCATGGACAAGAACCTGGACTCCCTCTTCGGAGGCCTCCACTCTTCGAGTCCCGTGAGACAAAAGCTGCTTTGATATTCGGTCCTGGGAGCAGCTCAGGAAACCAGAACTCCAGCCAATTCTGTTTCATCCATTATAATTAAAGCAACAGGCCCAGGGAAATTTTCTTAATTGCAGTCATGAAAATTTGCTCTGATGGAAGTTCAGCTTTGAAGGGATTTAAAAGTTAACACAAAACTACCAAAGTAGCATTGACTTCTGTTTTTATTTCTTGTGGCATTACAACCAACAAGAGCTGTTCGGCAGTAATCAAATTCAAAGGCCCAAATCACCTGGGCAAACATACAATGTCCTGGTTAACTGAAAATCAGATAATTGAGACCATAACATCATTTTTCTCAGTGATTAGAATGCCAATCACCTCCTCTTTAAATTCCAAGTTTCAGGAAACATTCTTTTTAATTCAGGCCACACTGCCCAAACCAAGAGTGGTCCCCACCATGCTGGGGAGACGCTGAGCTCCCCAGCTCCCCAGGAGGCCTCTCACCCTGTCCCCTCTTCTTTCCTTGTGCCCAAGACAGGCAGGCGCAGGGTCATACCTCCTCTGAACTGAAGGAAACTTGAGGCTGTTCTCCTGAAAACCCGAATCAATTGTTCCTGTCACAGCCTGTTCCCAAAGTCAAGTGTGCTTTGAGAGGCCCAGATCGTGAAACTCTGTCCCCAGACTGGACAGAGGCTCTGCCTGCACTTGCCGGGCAGGGTGGTGGGCCCTGCTCCATGGGGTCTGGGCCTGCACGGCTCTCTGTTCCCAGGGCAGCCCCTCCTTCCAGCTCATCCTTTCCCATCTGGTGGGACGACCACCCGGGGCCCCTCACATACCATCAGGGTCTGCTGCCCACAGTCTGCTCAGATGTGTCCTTGAGATACAATCCAGCCTGGGCCCTGGAGCAAACGCTCACTCAGGCTCAGGACTTACCGTCACCCTCTGCCCAGGGGAGGTGGTGCCCGTCCAGCCCAGGGGCTGAGCCTCATGTGGTGGGAGCCACAGGTGCAGCTGCTGGCATGTCTCCACACTAGGATGTGCCTCAGCGCGGCGGGGGAGGGGGGGGGGTTTGTGCTTTCAGGGGGATGTGCTCCAGGGGTGTGTTTCAGGGGGATGTGCTCCAGGGGATGTGTTTCGAGGGGATTACCCTCACGCAAATGCTAGAGCCGGAGGCCAGCCTGGAGACCAGACGCTCAAAACTGCTGTTCTGGGCCCCCTCACCCGCAGTTTCTCCTTCCCCCCAGCTGGCTAACACTTCATTACGGTTTCATGAGCATGTTTTATTTTCCCCCAACAATATCTAGTACTAAACTGGCCACAAAAACCCAAGAATGGGCTCTTCCGGGATGGCCACCTCCACCCTGGCCCTGCCCTCCTCCCAGGTGTCGGTGTCGACCTGTGTGCACCGAGAAGGTGGCTCCCCTGTGTTTGTCATACTCTCCCAGACCAAGCAGGTGAGGATCGTGCCCATCGGTGAGCAATCTGCACTTAACGCACACAAGTCCAAGTCTTCATCTGTGGCAGCAAGCACAGCCTGAGGCTCCCCCAATGCCCAGTCCCCCAACACCTGACACAGACTAGATGTCCTAGGACTTAACCCATGTCTGACACTCACACTGGAGTTCGGGCAGACCCCCAGGTCACGGCTCTGTCCCACGAGGCTGCCCGGCTTCAGATGCCAGCCCCAGTCCCAGCTACAAACCAGGGTCCCCACAACCCCCTCTGACCCCCACACCTGCCACCACAGGGCTGGTAACCTGCCCACACGGCCCATGGACACAGTTCGGGAGCCACTGGGGGAGGGGGGTGCCTGGTGTGGGAGGGGCAGAGCTCCACGCCCTCGGGGCGCGTTCCCAGCCCTGCTCGCACTCACGGCCCAAAGCCCGTTGCAGTCCTTTACATGGTTTATGGAGGTTCCATCACAAAGGTGTGACTGTGATCAACTCACTGGCCGTTGGCCTGGTCCCACGTGCAGCCCCTCTCCCCCCTGGAAGTCCCAGCAGGGGTGGGGGTTGCTGAGCCCAGCCCTCAATCCGTGCCTGGTCTTTCTGGGGAGCAGCCCCACCCTGCCTCCATCCCAAGCCCTAGACACCAGACGCCGCATCAGCGCACAAGAGTTCTTACTCGTCCCTTGGAGACTCCAGGGTTTCAGGAGCCGCGAGCGGTGGACCAGGGCACAGACAGACACCATGCAGCCCAGGGTCCACACTGAGTCTCACCCTCTTCTTCATTCTGGTTCTGACAAACCACGATGCTGAGTGTCCACACAGACGTGGATGTGGACGCAGGATGGTGGTACCAGCAGGGCTGTGGGCGTGGGGACTCCCGAGGCCCACCCAATGTCATCTGGGCCGACACTGCTCTGGAAAGCAGTCTGCTAACTCAGAAGTGGAGACCTAACACTTGCTTTGGTAAGAGCAGACTGCAGCTCACAAGATCCTGCCAAACTCAGCGTCACTCCAACCCCCGGCGCTGGGCTCGGCCGTGGTGGGTCTCCAGGGGACACAGAACCTGAGGCCAGGGTCTCAATCCAACAGGAGAAGGAACGGCTGACGGTGACGCCGCCCGCATGTGGGCCAGAAACCGCAGGAACACAAGGTGAATGCGGGCAACGCCAGCGAGGACCCGCTAACACCCCGGCCTGACCCATGTACAGTCAGTAATTCCTGACGAGTAAAACCCAACACACGACTGTTCACGGAGCTGTTTCTGGAATCAGCGCGCACATGAGGAAACTCGTGGATGACACGTGGCTGCATTCGTTGACCACGAGAAGTAAAGCTTGAGCCCTTGGCTACAGAACTCTGTTTCTTGGGCTTGAAGCTCCTCAGCGCAAGTCCATCAGGAGGGAGACTTGGGGGCACCTGCCCCAGCTCTCTGTCACTGAGCAGGGGAGGGTGGCCCACGGCCCCACCAGATACGGGAGCAAACGTGAACAACCACAGAGCTGCTTCTGAACTGGTGACAGACACTCCGCTCGGTGAGTGAGTTCAAAATAGCAGGCCCTGTGACACGGACACAGGGGAAAACACACTGAAAATGAAGGGATGCTGTCTTCACAAACCCGACTCTGGTCTGGCTGCAGAGCAGGGCCCTGGCCTCCCCAGAGGCCTGAAGGACGTGGCGGTCTGTCCCTCTGTTAGATGCCTGACAGCCCCCAAGACAGAGGCCGCCAGGTGGAAACCTGTCCTTCCCGCTTTTTTCCCTGCCTCCTCACCACGTCCTCTTCATTTTCACAAGCAGGGCCACTAGGGAGGAAACAGGTGCAAAGCAGCAGTCTTCAGGCAAGGGTCGAAGTTTGCACGGATACAGCCCAGACACTGGAGGGCCCGGGCTGGGCTTCGGTCAAAGCAGCGCAGCCTGGAGATCAGCCTGCCTCCCGCAGGGGTGGAGCCAGCTTGCCCGTCCAGGGGCCGGGAAACGACACCACGTCTTTACACTCACGGTCCCCTCCCAAGACCGGATGGAGCCAGCCTGAGAGGGTCCTAACTCTAATCATTCGGGTCTCGGCCACTTCCACTCGGACCCATCGTCATCACGGCCGTCGCCCCCACCACCCACCTGCCAGATGCACTGAAAAGGGTGCACACAGTCCAGCTGGACACCCGCGCATCGCTCGCCCCAAGCCTCCCCGTTTCTCTGATGGGCCCCACAGCTCAGCTCCGCCCACGGAGCGCTCGCAGCTCTGGAGAAGCAGGAGCGAGTCCTCCCTGAGAAGCTATTTGGAGGCAGGGAACAAGGAAAAGTCAAATCAAACTAATCTGCTTTATGGAAAATGGACTTGCCTTCAAAAAAAAAGTGCAAAGTGGAGCCAACAGCTGGAAAGGCTAGGGGGTGAGAGCAGGAACCCCTCCCTGTGGAGTGGGGTGGGGACCCGGACTGCTGGGCCTTCCTCCCTGGCCCTGAGAAAGATGACTCAGATGAAGTGAGGCTCAGGGCTCGGAGCCGCGGCCCGGCCGCCCTGTCTGAGGCAGGACTCCACCAAGCCGGAGTGTCCTCAGGGTTGGCCCGCCCTCCGCCGGCTGCACCCGGCAGCCTCTGCAGCTGCGGATGCCCTGCTTCCCTCCATGGGAGGGCCTGTCCCCCCCTCGCCACTCCCCACCTGCTGTGTTCCAGACACCCTCACGGAGCACAGCGCCAGGGGCAACAGGGGACCTGCCTGTGCAGCGTCCGAACGCAAGGCAGGGGAGACTGCGAAACACCGGAGGAAGGCAGCCGGAAAGCTGCGGCAGCGCCTCGCTGCCCACACCACACGCTGCCCCAGCCTCCACGCTCGTGGTGCAGACCGCTCATCACAAACACGAAGTGCGTGGGGCCAAACGTTCCAGCAGCAGACTAGCTGCCACTCCCGCGCTGGAAGGCTTTGAGCGCAGCCGCGGTGCTCTAAAGCTCAGGTGCGACACCACCAGTTACAAGCTGAAACAAACGCTTCTTATTCCAAAGGCCCCGACCCGTAGTTGCTGCTCCTCGACAACAGAGGTACCACCCAGGCGGCAATCCTGCTCCTGAAAAGCTCCTGGGCGGGGGTGCCGCCGCAGGAAACCCAGTTCTGCCTCCGTGTCGCAGCTGCCGTGCCGACTTGCTTTTCATAGCCTCCATTACTACAATCACACAGAACGGCCTGCCGCAGAGAATCCTGCCCTCGGCCTGACTGTTAAACCGAAGCAGCCCTGTTCAGGACCCTGTCCGCTTGCAGGTGACGTGAAAGAAGGAATCAACGCTGCTGCCCACGCGTGCCAGTCGAGCGATGCCAGCGAGATTAGTGGTGCCCCCTTTGTCTCCCCTCCTCCCCCATCTCTGATCTATAAAAGAGCCTGGCATCCAGGCCCCAGTAAGATGGTCATTTTGAGACATCAGTCTGCCGCCTTCTCAGTCGGCCAGCGCATGCTTGCTGCCTAACCCCCCATCTTTCAGGCTCACTGGCCTGCTGTGTGGGGAGCAGACCGGCTGGGGCTGAGTGACACCGGCGCACCAGGGCCTGCGCTCTCTGAAGACGCCCCTCTCCTGGCCATTCCTCAGCCTCTCCTGGAAGCTAGGTCCTGCTCCATCTCTGAGCCAAAGGCCCTCCTCCGAGACGCTGGCTATTGGAGCCCCATCACGGGGTGGCCCAGCTCTGGGAAGGGCCCCCACCTGAGCAGGACACCCCCTGCTCTTCCTGTAACTGAAATCACCAAACCAGGGGATAAACTGGCTCGGCATATGACAGGAAACCCGTAACCCCCACAGGACATGGGCCTTCCAGTGTGGACGCTTGGTGCCGATGCTCCTGAGGCCCCCATGAAGGCAGAGAGTCGCTGGGGCACCATGGGTGGACGAGAGGGGGGGTGGAGATGAGGCCTCTCCATGGGAGCGCGCTGCCCCGAGCTGGGCCAGGGGCCCCAGTGGTCAGTGAGGGCGAGGAGCTGCAGCCCACGCAAAGCCAGCCTCGTGAGCAGGGAGACCCTCAGACAGTGCTCTCCCGCCACCCTGGGCGCACGGACAGACAGCAGCCCCACCTGGGCAGCTACGAGGGTGTAGCGGGTGGACGCTCCCAGGGCCACGTGGGTGTGGGATGGCGTCTCGGGGACAATGCCCCACCAGGGGGTTGGTGAGGGGCCAGGGAGGGGACATGCCCCGGGGAAGGGGGTTGGTGTGGAGTGGCTTCTGACCAAGGGCAGCGGCCTGGCTGGTGTCCCCACGGTGGGCAGAACTGGAGGACAGACACGGGGGGCTACATGGGGGCACCCTGAGGGCACCACCAAGGGCGCTGGCCCCGGGAGGCTGAGACAAGAAGGACCCACGGCTCCTCCTGGGAAGAGCAGATGAAAGTGGGCAAATGAACGAGTCTGTCTGCATATCAGCCCTGCGGGCAGGAGGAGGCAGGAAGTGGCCCCCCCACGTCCAGCCCCCTGGATGCCACTCCTGACATGAGGAGGGCCTCAGGTCCGTTTGAAGAACCCACACACGTCACCCTAAAATAAGAAAAGAAGGGACTGGACCCTCACTCTGACCCGGTCAGAGGCCCAGGGTGCAGCCTGCGTGGGCTGGGGCTCCCACCCGGCAGCCCAGGTGCACGTGCCCTGCGGGGAAGCCAGCTCAAGCACCAGACGCCTGCACGTGGCGATGACGCGGAAAGGAGGGTTCCTGCAGGACACGAAGCTGAGCCGTGAGCCCCGCCAGGCGCCGGACCAACCCCTCCCTGCCCGCCTACCGCCTCCAGCAGGAACCCACACGCTGTCCTCCACAGCCCGGCCTCCACACCCGTCTCCCACCAAGTTCCCAGGCCTCGTGTACGGCCCAGGTCGCCCCCATGCAGCCCCTGCATGCAACTGGGAAGTAACTCCTTTGTTGGGGGGGCGGTGATCAGGACACAGCGGGCAGCCTGTCCACGTGTCTGACCGTCCCTTGTCCCCTGGTGGGGCAGACGCCCCTGCCCTCCAGGAGGGAGGGGTCACCAGACAGCGTCCACAGCACTGCCTCCCTCTCTCCACCGCAGGACCCCCTAAAAAGATGGGCCCCTGTACCCAGAGGAGCCGTGGTCCGACTCTGATTTTTCCCAGACAGCAGCAAGGGGCAGGCGGGCGCAGGGCCGGGTGCGGCAGAGGTTGCACAAGAGGCGACCGCAGCCACGTCCGCCTCCCTCCCGGGGTCTACTTTCAGCCCGAACACCCGACTTCGAACACCCTGTGGGCACTCGAGACACCTAAGACCTAACAGCCTATAAACTCAGAACGGCCCACGGGCCCCAACTCCCACTTGGGAGACCGCGGGGCAGCCCGGCTTCTCGGACACGCCCACTGGGGCACCCGGGGGAACCCAGCCCCGAGCACCGGGCTAGGTCTGCGCTCGGCCCCGCAGGGACTGCGCGGCGGCAAACAGGGCGAAACCGGGGGCTGAAGCGTTTCTCTAGAGAACACAAGGGCCCCCTTCTGGGGCCTGCTGGGGTAAAATAAAGGTCACTCTGGATTTCTTACTTTGGTGAATTGGCATCTTAGAATTGAAATTCTTCGAATGTAATTTTCATCAGATAAAGTTTCTTGTTTTTCAAAGCAATTTCTCGTGGCTTACTGGGTGAGCCTTCCAAACGGTGTAATTACTCTAATGGTGTTCATTATAACCCAATTACCTAACACTGGAAAAGGTGGAATTATGAAGTGTAATTGCAAAGTGCGGCAATGAAGCTCCTCACGACGGAATATCATTTACCGGCTTTGCTTCCACCGCCCGCCTGCTCCCCCACCCACCGCCCAACACCTCCAGACACCACTGTGGCCGGTGCCCAGGGCCTGGGTGGCAAAGTGAGGGAGTCCCGGGGACACGGGATTCAGAAGAGAAAGGCAGGAGCAGGTAAGACAAGGCCTGGAGCAATCTCCCAGGATTCCAGAATCTTCCAGAATCTTCCTGGTCGGTGCAGGGGCAGGAGGGCCAGCAGGCAGAGGCGCTGGTGTGTGGGGTGATGTGGTGGCCGCTGCCTGCAGGACGGGCTGGGCTGGGCTGGGAGCACGGCTGCTCAGGACCCGTGAGCCCCCTGCGCCCCCACCCAGAGGCACCGCTGAGCACCACCACGGGGCCCCCCAAGCAAGGGGAGGAGCTAAGACAAGGTGAGCTGAGCGGACAGAGAAACTTCCCTTCTGGGGGAAGAAAAATAGACCTCAGAGCTTCTAAATCTCTGGCTAAGTCGCTTCAGTCGTGTCCGACTCTGTGCGACCCCATAGACAGCAGCCCACAGGCTCCCCTGTCCGTGGCATTCTCCAGGCAAGAACACTGGGGTGGGTTGCCATTTCCTTCTCCAATGCATGAGAGTGAAAAGTGAAAGTGAGGTCGCTCAGTCGTGTCCGACTCTTCGAGACCCCATGGGCTGCAGCCCACCAGGCTCCTCCGCCCATGGGATTTTCCAGGCAAGAGCACTGGAGTGGGGTGGGGCAGCAAAGGCTGTAGTGAGCAGATAGATGGAAGGCGCTGGGGGAGCTTCGGCAGCAAGCGCACCCCAGGGGCAGGTGCACAGACCTGGGGACGCAGCTGGGACCCCGGGGGCAGCCTGACGCCCCTAACGGCACATCAGACGCCTGCCTGCAGCCCCCTGCCACCTTCCCCGGCCACCAGGGCTCTCGCACTGCAGGCAGATTCTTTACCATCTGCTCCCCCAGGGAGGCCACTAGCGTGGAATTAATCCCACCCACCTGTGGGATTCGGGCTTGGTCAGGCGGTGCTAGTGGGAAGAACCCGCCTGCAGGAGACATAGGAGACTCGGGTTCCATCCTGGGGTCGGGAAGATCTCCTGGAGGAGCGCATGGCAACCCACTCCAGTATTCTTGCGTGGAAAACCCCGTGGACAGAGGAGCCTGGCAGGCTGCAGTCCACAGGCTCACCGAGTTGGCCACAACGGAGCGGCTTAGCACGGGCGCCCGGCTTGGGAAACAGGGTTGCAATACCAGGAAGTGGCCACAAGATGGCGCCAAGAAGAGGCCTTCCCCGAATCCCCGGCACAGCCGCCTACAGGAGGCGTTGCGGGGCCTCACGGGCCCAGGGGAAGCTGCCCGTCAGCGCCCTCCCTCCCGAAGCAGGAGCTGGCTCCCAGGGCTGCAGCGAGAGGGGGATTCAGCTCCTCCCTCCCGGCTTTCACAGGGTGAAGGCTGGGCTCTCAGGACCACCCAGAACCCCTGCAGAAGGGCCCAAGAGAGGGCAATTCAAGCTCCCCGGGCGGGTCCAGCGAGTCCAAGGTGAGCAAGCGGGCGAGCCACCCCCTCAAAAGCGCGTTTCACGTTTAGGCTGGCCCCAGCCTCCTTGCACCGTGACCAAGCTGCCCGAGTTCTCAGGCAGAAGAGGAGGCTGGATTCGGATCCCGGACTGCTCTGGGGACAGCCTGGGGATGCTGCTCAGGGCCACGGGTCACAAAACCAAGGGCCCCTCTTCCAGTGGAGACACTGTTCCCCACCAAGGCCATTTCTCTCACTTTCAGCACCAAATCACTTTTGAACATTTTTACTAAAAAAAAAAAGCAGCAGCAGCAGCAGCAGCTATTTGAAACAGAATAAAGACATCGTGAGGGTCCTGGTGTGTGCACGTGGGCTAAGCTGCTTCAGCGTGTCTACCTCTTTGGGACCCTGGGAACTGTGGCCCACCAGGCTCCTCTGTCCATGGGCTTCTCCCGGCAAGAACGCGGGAGTGGGTTACTGTGCCCTCCTCCAAGGGATCTTCCCAACCCAGCGATCAAACCCACACATCTCTTAGGTCTCCTGCGTTGGCCGGCAGTTTCTTTAGCGCTGTAGTGGGTTTCTATTTCTTCTCCAGGGGATCTTCCTGACCCAGGGATCAAACTGGTTTTTCCTGCGGCTCCTACATTTCAAGCAGATTCGTTACCGCTGAGCCAGCGGGGAAGCTCCGAGGGTAATGTTACTATATATACTTTCACTTTCAAATATGCAAAATGGCCTAAAACCAGAATTCCCCCGGAAACGGGCACAGAAAGGGGCTGCCGCCCCACCCGCGCGCTCCAGCCGCAGACCAGGAGGGGGCGCCCAGGCCCTGAGGCTGGGAGCCATGGTCCTCTCTGACCCAGAAGAGCCTCCTGCTGTAGGCGCCCCCTGCCCCACTCCGCCAACACGCGTGAGCTCGGACTTCTGCTCGTCCCTCTGCCCTGCATCATTCTTAAACCTAGCAAGATTCTGGGGGACCCGCCGCCTGCATCGCGGGCCAGGGGCGTGGGCCCCCCCATGGAGGTGGGCAGCTCAGTCCAGTCGGACCGATCCTGCTGACGGGGGCCTGGACGCCCCCGCGGACCTGCCCTGGGAGCGTGGCTGGGGCAGCCGGGCTGGACGCGAGGGCCGGTGCCCAGGTCTCTCGCGTCCCAGGACCACGTCCGCCCTCCCAGAGAAACAGTTCCTGGTGTCATCGCCTCGGATGGGACGGAAGCAGGCCGACCCTGGGGAGCCGGGGGCGGGGGCCACTCCACTCGAGCCCCTCACATCCTGGCGATTCGCTGGGCCTCCCGGGAGGAGGAAGAGACGGACGGCACTTCTGATGCTGGCCCCGGGCTCCCTGGGGGCCTGGTCCTGCCACTAGGACCAGTCGACAACCCTCTAAGGCTCGGCTTGGGCTGCTCCTCGAGGTCTCGTGAGGTGTTTGCAACCAAAAGGAAACAAGAAACAAACAGAAGAAAAGCATAACCGCAGAGTAAAAGCAGCTGCTCGAATATATAGACGCGCGCAAAGCAAACAGAGTAAGCGCCCTCGGAGGCTCACGGCAGCCCGAGCCATCAGAAACCCGGAGGGGCACGTGCCTGCGGGCGTGACGCGGGTGCTCGTGGGGCCCACGGGGACGGGGTCACGGGGCGGCCACTCAGCAAAGCCGAGGGCTGCAGAGGGAAAAGAGGCCTCGTGGTATTGCGTGTATTTTATCAGATATACAGCCCCTCAGAAACCTGACAGAGAAACCTCTTCATATCACAACAAAGCAACAGCCACAGAAATCAATGGGGCTGCTCCGCCATCACTCAAGTCTGCGTCCCTGGTACCCGAGCCATCTTGACCTCACAACGCTGCACAGTCCGCTGCAAACCCCATAGAACGAGCCTCTGGCTTCGGTTAAGACCAGAGTGAGGAATGGCCCCCGGGAACCGCGAGCCCGCACCGCGGGCAGCACTGAGACCCACCAGCGAGCAGGAGGCTCGGTGGCCGGCCCTCCGGACAGGAGTGCAGGTGGGACACGTAACCCCACGGCCCGACCAGAAGCTCGGAGCTTCTCACCACAGCGCCCGGCGCACAGGCAGGGCCTGAGCCACACCGGCCTGGGTGGGTCTCCAGGCAGTCTGGTTCTGGGGGGCTCCTCAAACACCGGCCAACGACCCCATGCCTCACCTTCCCTCTCCGGACCCCGTGAAAAATACCAAGGATCTGGGGTCATCTCCCTTGGTGGGGAAGAGCTGAGCAAGCAGGAGACCTGGGTTTCCGCCAACCTGGCCTGGGCGCTCCTCCAGCCCCTGCTGACCTGCAGGCTCATCGTTCTGGTGGCGCTCTTTGCACCGCTGAGAAACGGGGAATAAAACGGGAGGGACGGGGGTGCAGCTTGCGCCGTGATCCTCAGGAGCCCCAGGGTTGCTGAGACGCCTGAGGCTCTGACGGTTGCTCAGAAACACGGAGCAAGGACGGCGAGGCAGGCCCCTTCCCTGCACAGTGGCGGGGGGCCTGGGACTCGGGACTCGGTTCCTCCTCTGTGGTTTCACTGTGCTTCACGCTCCTCCAGAAAAGTCTCTCAGAGCCGCCACAGAGCAGCAGGCAAGCCGGGAGCCCCTTCCCTGCACTGCACCCGCAACGGAGGCCGCGGGACCGCAAGGCCGGGAGCCCCTTCCCTGCACTGCACCCGCAACGGAGGCCGTGGGACTGCAAGGCCGGGAGCCCCTTCCCTGCACTGCACCCGCAACGGAGGCCGCGGGACCGCAAGGCCGGGAGCCCCTTCCCTGCACTGCACCCGCAACGGAGGCCGTGGGACCGCAAGGCCGGGAGCCCCTTCCCTGCACTGCACCCGCAACGGAGGCCGCGGGACCGCAAGGCCGGGAGCTGAGGCATCGACAGGAGGGCTGCACCCTGGGTGTGAAGCAGGGGGTCCCTGGGGCCGGGGTCACTCCACGAAGGTCGTGAGTAGGGGGAGAAGGGTAGGTTTCATAGCCAGCCGTGCGGCTTCCCTGGTGCCTCAGTGGTAAGGATCCCTCTAAGTGCAGGGGACGCAGGCCTGATCCCTGGTCCAGGAAAACCCCACTTGCTGCGGGGCAACTAACCCGAGTGCTACGGCTGGAGCTTGCGTGCCCAGAGCCAGCTCCGCAACGAGAGGCCCACGCACCCCCCAGTGGAGAGGAGCCCAGTCACTGCAACTGGAGAAAACCCACGGGCGGCCACGAAGGCTCAGCTCAGCCGTGGAAGAGAAAGAAAAACAGCCAACCGTAGATTCTCATGTTAGTCAGACACCTTGATGTACCAGAGGGTGAAAGGATCGGGGAACATGCACCCCCACGGCCGACTCATGTCAATGTGTGGCAAAAACCACTACAATCTTGTAAAGTAGCCTCCAATCAAAATAAATAAATAAATTTTAAAAAGAGAAGAGAAAGAACAGCGGAAAACCGGGTCTGAGGGGATCCGGGGGCAGGCGAGGGGAGGTCGAGGGGCGGCCCTGGCGGAGCCTGCACGCAGCCGGCGCCGGGCGGACACGGGAGGCTGAGCACGCGGCGGGAGGGCCGTCTGCGCTGTCCGCCGTGGTCCCCGCCTGCAGGGAAGTCGAGACACTTGGAAAGGAGTACCCGGTCGATGACCAGGGGGGCCTGGGAAAGCGCCGCGCTGGGGACAGAGGCGCTGGGAGGGCGGCGCCGCCAGCCTCAGCGCACACGCGGCCGGAGAACCGCGTGTGCGCAGGAGCCCAAGTCCCGCGGCGCAGCGGCCCTGACGACTGTGCCCACCTCGGGGCCGTGACCGCAGGCGCAGGGCCTGGCACCCTGCTCTTCCGTGTGGGGAGGCTCGCGGCTCAGTGCCGCCGCGCACATCTGTTCAGGTGGGAGGGTGGCTCTCAAGGTCAGAGGGGCTCCTGGGCGCTCGGGAGCGGGCGGCGGTGCGGTGGTCTAACACAGCCCCGTGCTCCACGCAGGCGAGCGCACACCAGTGAGAACCCAGGTGTCGCTGCGGGCACACACGTGACGCCACAGCACCGCCCGCCCTGACGGGCGTGCAGGGCCCAGCCCACGGCTGCTGGAGGGACGTGAGCCCGCCCCCACTGCAGGCGATCCGTCTGAGCCCCTCCTGAGGCTGACGCCCTGGGCGGCCCTGCAGCTCCCCCCGGGAACCGCCCGCCGTCGCCCCACCGCCCCACGTGACCACCCGCGCGTGGGTTCAGGGTGACCCTCACACTGTCGCGCAGCCTCACCACCGTCATCTCCAGAACTTCTTCATCTTCGGAAACTGAAACTATCCGCATTGAACACTAACTGCCCCCCGGCCCAGACCCTGGCCCCCACCTCTCTGCTTTCCACGTCTGAACGGGACTCCTCCAGGGGCCTCTCAGCGCCCGTCCTTTCGGACCGTTTAGCTCAGTGAGCGCCGCGTCTTCAAGGCTCACCCGGGTTGTGTCGCATCCTGGAATTTCCTTCCTTTAAGGCTGAGTAACGGGCCATCGTGCCACTGCCCCCCAGTTAGCGATCGTAAGTCAGGGCTGCATGAACGTAGGGGTGCAGACACCTCCGGGGTCACTGGCAGCTCTATGCTAGTTTTTTGAGGAAACTCAGCTCTTTTCCACGATGGCGGCACCGGTCACGCTCCCACCCCGCGGGCACAGGGCTCCGGTCTCCTCACACCCTCACCAGCACTCGCTGCTGCCTGCTTTCCGCAGCAGCTGTCGGCCTGCGCCTCTTCATTCGCGCATCTCTTGGGTCCTGCGCCTCAAGTGAGTCTCTGGATGACAGCACACAGGGTGGCGCACTTTCACCCATTCTGTCCATCTCTGTCTTTCGGAACATTCGCTGCATCTGCGCTTAAAGGACAAACTTACTTCCAGCCTTTCGCTCTTTGTTTTCTACACACCCCGTAGCTTTTGTCCCTCGCTTCCTGCATCCTGTCTTGTGTCTGTCTGATTTTTTGCAGTGAAATGTTTCAGTGCCTTCCAATCCTTTGCTTTTGTGTGCGTTCTATAGCGACTCTTTTGGGTTTACTATGTGGATCATATTTGGCACCCTGCAGTTTTAACACTGCGATCTGAATGCATAGAAACCTGACTTCAGCAACATGCGAAACTCTGCTCCCGTGCAGCTCCGTCTCCACACCTCCATTTGTTGCCACAAAACTACATCTTCACACACTGTGTGCCCCCAAACACAAGCTAACAACTATTATTAAATGCATCCGTCCACTAGATTATGTAGGAAATGAGATTTACATTTACAAACCAAGTTACAGTAACGTTGGCTTTGGCACTACCTTTTTTTCCTTTAAATGCGCTCAGTTCAGTTCAGTTCAGTCGCTCAGTCATGTCCGACTCTTTGCGACCCCATGAATCGCAGCACGCCAGGCCTCCCTGTCCATCACCAACTCCCGGAGTTTAAGTGCACTAGTCTCTTAAATTATGGAAAAATGAAGAGTGCAGCTACAACCCAGGTTACAGAACCCTGCTTCTGCAACAGCCTGCATCTTTACCTCGAGTGAGACCTTCATCCCATACACGGCGAAGAGGTGCCGTGTGTGCCCCTTGGCTCCCCTGCAGGGCTCTCTTGAGCATTGTTTGAAGGGCAGGTCTAGTGGTCAAGAGATCCCTCAGCCTTTGTTTACCTGGGAATGTCTTGATTTATCCTTCACTTTTTAAGGACATTTTTGCGGATACAGGATTCTTGGTTAATACTTTTTCTTTCAGCACTTCTAATATGTCAGCCCCCTGCTTTCAGACCGCCAGAATTTCTGATGAGGAATCTGCTGATGATCTTATTCAGACCATTGTATGTGGTGATTCGTGCCTTGCTTGCTGCTTTTAAGGTTTAATGTTCGGCCTCTGAAAGCCTGATTACAGTGCGTCTGGATGCGGGTCTCTTTGAGTTGATCGTGTTGGAGTCCACTGAACGCCTTGGACTCGTGTCTTTCCACAAATCGGGGATGTTTTCAGCCTCTGTTTTTTCAAGTATCCTCCCCACCCCCCCTTCTCCTAGGAACCCCACAAAGTGCATCTTCAAGTGACAGCTGACAGCGCCCCCGGGACACGGGCTCTGTTCACTTCTCTTGCACTTTCTTTCGTTCCTCACACTCAGTTTCCATTGTCCTTTCTCCAAACCCACTGACCCTCTTTTCTGCCCACTCAAATCTTTGCTTGGGTCCTTCTACTTAACTTTTCACTTGAGTCAGTGTACTTTTCAGCTCCAGAATGTATTGTTTAATCGCGGCAGCAGCGGTTTGGAAACTTCCGTAGGCTCCACGTGGACAGGGTTGCATCTCCATTTCTGCGCGCTCACCACCGCACATCCGTCCCCGGACAGCTCGCTCCCTTTACCCGTTCTCCCATCCCGTCCCCGCCCCTTCCCCGCTGCACCCTCCACTCTGTCCTCTGTGTCTGCACGGTCATTCCTGTTTGATCTGGGTTGTTCGTTCATTCGTGTGTTTTTACAGCCACACGTGACCGAAAGCGTGTGGTGTCAGTCTTTCTCCTGACACTTCACTTAGCAGAGCACCCTTAAAGCCCTCCCTGCTGGTGCAGACAGCAAAACTCATATTTCCCTAGAATTTCTTTTTGATTTCTTTTTAGATTTCTGCCTCTTCACCGATACGTCCATCTGTTTGCACACTGTCTTCTTGCCCTTCCCCGCATCACTGCTCAGCTCTGCGAGCGTCTCTCTGACGGCCGTTGCACTCTGTTATTAGCTTGGTTTCCGGGACGGATTCTGCGGGCTTCCCTCGACTAGGCCGTGTTCCCTGTTTCTTTGCGTGCCCTGCGATTTGCTGCTGCTGTTGTTGTTGAGCTCTAGGAACGTGGTAAGTCTGGAGACCAGATCCGCCCCCTGCGCAGGCTTGCCGTTTCTGTGACTGTCTCTGCACACTTGGCTCTGTGCTGAGGGTCAGTCTGAGGTGTGACCTTAATGTCCTTGGGGGTCTTTTCTGGAACCGTTCTTGGGGTATATATAGTCACTTTCTAATTTTCCCGTGTATGTGGTTGTTTGTAATGCCCTAATCTTTAACGTCTAGCTCCCAAAAGGGGGAAATGAAAACTGAAAGGGTGAATAAAAGGATGCTGGTCCTTTACATGCCCTGGAAGTGACTTCAGCCAGCGGGTGAGGGCCGTGTGACAACAGGGAGGTGCCACCACGCGGGCACCTGTGCGGCCAGAGCAGCGCCCAGGGCCCCCACACTTGGAGGATGCACCCCAGTTTCCCTGCCGCAGTCGGTGCAGGCGGCTCCGGGAATACGCAGGCAACTGCTACTGTGCCATTCACCCAGGGCTTCTCCTGGGAGTTGTGAGCCTTCACGAGACTGCCGGGTCCCCAGACAGTGCCGTCCGGGAGGTGCTGCCGGCTCAGCGGCGGTCAGGTGGGAGACGGACTCCGCTGCCTCCTGCTTCTCCACTTCCCCAGAACCCTCCTGCTTTTTTTCTTTCTCAGTGAAACGTATCCCTCAGTTGAACTTGCAGCTCTCCGCGGATTCTGGGCCTGAGTTACTGCCCTAGACAGTGTGCACGTGATTAAGCAGCCTCTAGCTGGGCCTTCTGTGGAGAGCACCTCCCAGTCAGTCCTGTAACACCTCTCATCCCTCTCCCGTGACTGAACCACGGCTCCCTCGGCACGACCGAGGGGCTCCCGGGAAATAACAACAGGCCTGAGCATCCCTGTGCTTGTGCCTCTGCATCAGCATTCTGCAAACAGGTCCACGAACGTTATCAGAATTCTCACGTCTCGTAATGGCAGACATAATTAAAGCGCAGGGCATTTCCTGAGAGAGCACGCAGTCGCTCCTCCCAAAAGCCTGTTCCCTACAACACGCCTTAGTCCCTGAGGCTAAAGTCAGGTTAGCTGGTAGCCTGTGCAAACAGAAGAGAAGCTTCCCTCCTGAAGCCTCTCCTGGGGCACAGCCAGCTGGCGGCCTCCGCCCAACGCCCGGCCAGCGACCCGGAGGCTGTCTGTGCGGACGGGCGCTGAGTCCCCGTCCTCCTGCCTCCACTCCATGCGTGGGAGCGGGTCTACACCTCCACATCTTCTCCCATCAGACAAGCAGGGGCCGGACTCTCCACCACCTGGTCACGGAGTCGTGGCCTCCACCCCACTGGCCCTCTCGGGAGGTTATGGGACTGTCAGTTCACTTCCGTCCACCTCAGCCCTCCAAATGCCTCACACGTGCAGGGCTGGCACAGGCTGCACAGAAAGACAGCTCCAGGGAACTTGGAACTCTGTCGCAACCGCCACCTGCACCCCAGGCCCCTGGACACGTGCAGCTGGAAGTGTGCTATTGTGGAATTACAGTGGGCCACAGGCATCGCCTCTTGATGGCGGCAAATCCCGGGCTAATTTCAGGGTTTGCAGCAATTGAGCAGAAGAGAGAGCTGGGAACCTGCACCAAACAGGAAGCAGCCACAGGGACGGAGTGCTTCCCAAGGCCCGGCCTTGCAGGGGTCGTCCCTGGCCCTCTCCGCAGCTATGAGGACGGAGTGCTTCCCAAGGCCTGGCCTTGCAGGGGTCGTCCCTGGCCCTCCCCAGCGCCCACAGTGGGGGCTTCAGTCCTTCACCAGACAGATCGGAGTGTGACTGAGGACACAGTGGCAGCCGCTCGTCCTGGTGTCTCTTGAGATAGGAGCCAGCCTTCCCCACCCCGTTTTGAGGCCACGAAACCTCATGCCACGGAGACTCCAGGGCCAGTCAGCTGCCTCATCTGCTGCTTGCCCTTCCTCCCAAAGCACGTGACTCTATCTGCATGTGTTTAAAAATACTCTGAGGTTGGACTGAAAACCAGCTCCCATCAAACCAGAATGGATATGGCAACCTTGTCAAGACATTATTTTTACTCCCAAGAAAAGTTCACAGGCTCTCCCTGTTCCTGTCACTCAAGAGAGGCTGAACTGACTTTCAGGAGAAAAAAAGAGGCTACTTTTGGGCAAAGACCAAGCGAGCATTTTTTTCCATCTGGCGCACAAATGGGAAGCTGAGATTTTTGGTTTCAGGGGCAGGAAGGCTGAGAGCTGAGTGAGAGGAAAAGTGAGCGTGCACCCAGAGTCAGAGGCCAGAAGGCCGCTGGGGTGGCTTACGCGTCCTGGAGAAGCCAGACGACGCCCCAGACAGGACGGGCCCGAGTCCCAGCTAACGCGGCAGGGGGCAGCCGTAGCCAAGTCCACAGACCAGGCGGCTCGGAGAGCAGAGCCGCACGTCCTCACTCCTGGAAGCCGGCCCTCAGGGGCCTCGCCCCTGGGCTGTCTCCTCCCCTGTCCTCACAGGGCTGGCCCTCCGCTCACACACCCTGTCACACGGGAGGAGGGCCACTCCAGTGACTCACCTCAACGCATCACACTTGCCACAACCCTGCTTCCAGGCGTCAGTCACGTTCTGCAGGGCCCAGGGTTAGGGCATCAACGGGGAACTCGGGGCACAGCTCAGCTGGGACAGGACCAGCAGCAGGTGCATCTTCAGAGTCTCCTGACCCCACGCTTCCCTCCAAGCTTGGGGGACCCTGGAGACCTCCCGCCCTCTGTCCCCACACACCCCCACCTCGGGGACGGACATCCTGCCTCTGGTAAGACGGCTCAGGAGTTCAGGAAAGAGGCCCAGGAAGGCGGCAAGAAGCCCGGGAAGGCGGCAAGAAGCCCAGGAAGGCGGCACGGTGCGTCTCTCGATGTGCCCACATGAGGCAAAGCATGTTCAGCCCCGTGACGGGACAGACCTGCCCCAGCAAAGGCTCAGAGGGCACAGCTGGGGCTCACGGGCTCCACTAACAGAAATCCAGCAAAGGGCCTCTTAGCTAAACAAGCCAATGGCACAAAAGCAGGGATTTCCTTTCTGTGCAATTTTTAAAAATAATCACGGGGTGTGACCTAGAGCAGTCCTCCTCCATCCTGACTGGGCGTGGGAATCCACCAAGAACAGTCGTAGGGATGTGCAGGCCAGTTAGACGAGGCCCTGCGTGCCGAACCCAGGCTGCCAGGCGGTCCCCTGGGGCAGCAGGTTTGAGAAGCAGGGACTAATAGTAAGATCAGAGCACGCGAGGCCCCGACTCCAGAAGGGGGGTCCACGTGGCACCGAGAGCCCACCTGTGGACCAGCTGGGCGGGGGCGCCGCGGCAGGCTGGCGGTCAGACTGGCCACCACTGCTCAGAGCAGACCCACCCACCAGTCCTGAGATCTGACTCCACTGGATTCTGTGGAGTTCTGAAGCTGCTTATAGGGTAACACACTTTGGGAGAATCAACAGCTATGGAAAGAGAGGACGTGGATATTTGCCTTACCTCTCAGGTTAATGCAAAAGTTCACCCAGTCAAGGTAATAACATTTTCAGTGGTCAGTGCTCAGGGAAAGTCGCTCAGTCGTGTCCGACTCTTTGTGACCCCACAGACTACACAGTCCATGGGATTCTCCAGGCCAGAATACTGCAGTGGGCAGCCTACCCCTTCTCCAGGGGATCTTCCCAACCTCGGGATCGAACCAGGGTCTCCTGCATTGCAGGTGGATTCTTTACCAGCTGAGCTATGAGGGAAGCCCGTTTTCAGTGCAGGTTAAAAGGCACAAATTACACTGTGCCTTCATCTCTAGGAACACTCAGGCACCTCTTAGAGGGAAGACAGGACACACAGACACAGGGACAGATCCCTGGAGTGGCCCAGACCTTCCTGTTGATCACCTGTGCCCTCTGAACTTTGTAAGTTAAAAGGCATCACCGTGACAGTAAGAAAAATTAATTCTATAAAAATTACTTACTCAGAATGCACTGCCCCCCCCCAAAGTTTTAACATTGGCTTTAGTGACTGTAAATGTGTGCCCAATGCTCGGCAAGGAGGGCGGTGGGCATCAAGCGTTGGATGCCAGAGCCAAGGCCAGGTGTGGCCGTGGAGGTTTCGCGGGCTTTGACTGTGAACCCCGGCTTGGTCCGGAGCCTGAAGTCCTAATGAAAACCTCCGCAGAGCTGGCCTGTCCAGCACAGGCCTCTGGAGGAAACGCTTGGTCAGCGCTTGTTCAAAGGGACAGAAAAGGAGCTGCAGGCCTCTGACCCGTGGGAACGGCCAGGGAGCAAACCCCACACTGCAAGAGCCTCTGATGAACAGTGTTCAGCCTGCACAGTCCTCCCTACTGCAGACTGCGGCTCGTGCAGCTGTGCAGAGGCCAGCGTTTTCCTGAACGTGCGGAATTCACTCTTCTGAACTCCACCTAGTCTGTACTCTGTCCATGCCTGAAAGAGCGAAGCTCCTCTGTGGGGCCTCCCCCTGGAGAGCCTGGAAGACTTTCCAACAGCAAAGGGGGAGGCCGTGTCCTCCGGCCAAAGATGCCAAGGCTTGAGACATTCGACTGAAATGGAGACGGGAGAGTGGCCTCTGACGGGGGGAGGCTGGTGCCCTGAGGGCTGGATGCCCCCCGCAGCCCCAGGGCGGCCCCCACGGAGGCCGGGCTGGCACCCCCGTCTGTACGCCTCGCTCACCCGATGGCCTCCTGCGGAAGCCTGGACTCGTCGCCCAGCTCCCGTCCCGCCGTGGCGTCACAAGCCCACTGTCTCACCCTCTGTCCTGCTGAACGGGCAGCTGCCGCCTTCCGCACTCGGCGACTGTGAAAACCTTCTGGACTCAAACGCCCCTGCCCTGGGGTCTGTTTGAGGTTTGTGTTTCAGCTAGCTTAGTTTCTCTCGCCTGACATCAAACAGCCAAATTCCGAACCGGACAGACCAGTGCCTTCAGGCAAATTACTTCACTGCCTTGACTGTGCAACGCGGGAAGCTATCAACATGCAGTGGATAAAGCACGCGCCAACAGAGGCTCGGCTGCAGCAGTCGCTCAGCCGCTGGCCCCGCGGGACACGCACCCCACAGGCGCTCGCCCTCTGGCTGTGAGCGAGGCCCTGGAGTGAGAACCCCTGGGGGTCCGCCTCTGAGGAGCCGAGTGCAGACACAGACCTCAGACCCGACTGGACCACCTCGGCGTGAGCGGGCCCTCTCGTGGCCTGGGAAGCTGTGCAGCTGAGACAGAGCAGGCCGACCGGACACACTTCAGGGCGACAGCGATGCTTCAGGACTCGAGTCGTCGGTCCTCACAGCTCCCCGGTCAGTGGAGACGCCCTGACAGAAGCCGCAGGGCGGCGGTCTCACTCTGTACCCAAAACACGCACGTGAGCCAAGCACACCTTCCCCGCTTCTCTGTGACGGGAAACTAACACCACCACGGGCAGCAGAAGGAGTTCACAAAACCGGGAAGAAACTATTAGGAACCCACCTTTACACCATTTTTATCTGAATAAGCCTGTTCCTGGGTCACAGTCTAACAGCTCTGTGCTCAGTGGAAGCTTTTAAACAGAATTGAACAAGAAGATGCAGAGCAGGAAGCCAGCCCCACGGGCGCAGCCAGCAGGCCTCTTGGGAAGCTGCAGACGCAGACGCGGGGCAGCCAGGAGCACCTCACAGGCAGTGCCTGACAGTCTTCTGCTGCGAAGCTAGGAGAAAGGGAACATTCACCACTTACTTCTGCATAAGTAACCTTGATTATTGTGTGTGTCAAGAGCAAACTAATAAAATTGGTAATGCAAAGGGCCCAGAAAAGTCCAAATCACGGGAAGAGGTGCTTTCGTGGTCTATGTGTTTCTCCCGAGTTTGTGGAAATACATTCACTCATGCACCCTTTCAGTCTGACTGCGGTGGCGACTGTGAACCACGGAGAAGATGGGAGGTGAGATCAAAATTCCAACTTTGATCAAAGGCCAAACGTGTCTCTGCAAAATACTGCTAACACAGACTCTGGATCTCCCCAGTGGTGTTCCTGTTTGTTGGCTTGTCTGCTACTGAAAATGTTACTTTAAAAGATATAAAGTTAATCCCCACATTTGCCACCCATTCTAGCAATCACTTTGAAGTGAAGTGAAGTGAAGTCGCTCAGTCATGTCTGACTCTTTGCGACCCCATGGACCCCAAGCTTCTCCATCCATGGGATTTTCCAGGCAAGAATTCTGGAGTAGGTTGCTATTTCCTTCTCCAGGGGATCTTCCTGACCCAGGAATCGAACCCGGGTTTCCTGCATTGCAGGCAGACGCTTTACCCTCTGAGCCACCAGGGAAGCCCAGCAATCCCTTTACCCTCTTTAATTAAAACAAAAATCAAAGGCTGACCATCCATGCCTCCCTCAGCAAGCAGGGTCTCATCTAATGTTCGCTGCTCCCAGGAGTGACACCTTATGCACGACTCCCATCTCACAGATGAACCAGCGGCGGCTCCAGGTGCGGACGGGACCCACCACGGGCTTGCGTTCCAGCCTCGGGACATCCTCAGCTCCCCAGATGCGCAGGGTGGCCCGGGGTCTGGCCCCCGTTTCTCCCGCCCACCCTCCCACTGCTCCTCCTCCCAGGCAACACCCACTCCCACCAGGGAGGAGCCCCACAGGGAGGAGCCTCCCCTGGCCGGAGCACAGGCACTCAGCAGCCCTTCTCCCGGCCCACCCCAACCCCCCGCCGGCCCCCGGGCTGGGAGGACACCCTGAGGCTGCAGCCAGGCCCTGGGCCTTTGAGCTGCCGCGGCTTCTGAAGAGCCCAGCAGACCACCCGGCGAGAAGGGAAAGCCTGCGGCCTGGACAGTCGTGAGGTCTGAGGAGGGGCCCGGGCCTGCCCCTCGTGGGTGGTCAGGATAGAGCCTGCCGCAGGTCTGCAGCGGGGGTCCTGCCTGCTCCCCGCCCGTGGGGCTCTGCTTCGGCGCGGGCTCGACCGGCCGGCCGGGCAGCCACGCCCCTCTGAGGAGGAGGGGCCGCCGGGGGGGCGGGGCGAGGCCGCTCAGCGCGTCCCCTGGGCCTCTGGGCTGCAGCCGCTGCCGCTGCCGGCACGCCTACCAGACAGGGAGCCCTCCTCCTCGGGACCCAGGCTGGTCCACCAGCGAGAGGACCACCACCACACGCGGGACACGTCGGCCCAGGCCCCGAGGAGGCTCAGGAGCGAACCCCGAGCGGCTGACGAAGGCAAGGGCGTCCCTGAGGTCCCCAGGGCACGGAGCTGCTGGCTGGCTCCAGCCTCAACCGCCGAGGGCCGTTCTCGCAAAGTGCGGACATTCACAACACTTCTGCAGGAGCTGCGGAGCCTTCCAAGACCAAGGTGCGGAGGTCAGACACGTGCGCCGGCGTCGCCCACGCAGAGACGCAGCCGCAGAGAGCAAGCTGATGCCTCCCGGAGTGGACGCTCCATGCAGCTGCTTAAGAAACAGGCGGCGCTGGTCCACAGGGCCACCTCCCGGCACACGCCCACCGCCCGGCACACGCCCACCGCCCGGCACACGCCCACCGCCCGGCACACGCCCACCTCCGGCACACGCCCACCTCCGGCACACGCCCACCGCCCGGCACACGCCCACCGCCCGGCACACGCCCACCTCCGGCACACGCCCACCGCCCGGCACACGCCCACCGCCCGGCACACGCCCACCTCCGGCACACGCCCACCTCCGGCACACGCCCACCGCCCGGCACACGCCCACCGCCCGGCACACGCCCACCTCCGGCACACGCCCACCGCCCGGCACACGCCCACCGCCGGCACACGCCCACCTCCGGCACACGCCCACCGCCGGCACACGCCCACCTCCCGGCACATGCCCACTAGGGCCCGTTCTTTCTGCAGCCCCTCCTCTCCCCAGAGCGGCAGCCTCATCAGAGGCAACGGGACACTGGGGAAGCCGCGTGGGAGGAGAGCCAATGGTCAGGACGGCAGGGTCCACTGTGTCCTGCCAGGCTACACAGCTGACCCCAAACTTCTGCAGGAGGAAGGAGATGGAGTAGGCACTCTCTCAGCTGACCTCCAGCCCCAGCCACTGCCCCTTCCTGCTAAAGCCAGTGACTCTGAGGCCCTCTGGGCACCAGGCGGCAGAGGCTCCCAGGGTGCCCCAAACCAGATGAAGCCTTTGAGTGAGACCAGCCTCTGCGAGCGTCCGTCTCCTGAGCCTGGAAGAGCTAACGTGTCTATGGCTCTTCAGCCCTTTGAGGATAGGGCCCTGCAACGGGCTGGAGTCCTCACAAGATTCACGCCCACCTGGGACGCGACCACACTTGGAAATGGGGTCTCTGCAGGGCTGAGGATCTCGAGATGAGGCCATCCTAGGTTTAGGCTGGGCCCACAACCCACTGACTGGGTCCTTCCGGAAGAAGAAGGCACACGGAGCACGGGGAGGCCAGGACGGGGCATCTCAGGACACCGTCTCCCCCTCAGAGGCGGGGTCCTCAAGACGAGATGCTGTCTCCACCTGGGGCTCCGCCTCCCACGGAGCAGGCACCGGGCGGGCGCACAGCAGGCCCCGGGGATAGAGCCCCTGCTTCCGCGAGCGTACCCGTGGGCCTGGCCCTTCTGACCCCACGGGTGGGTATGTGCAGCCCCGGGCCTCCACCCAGAGGCACCGAGCACCTCTCACTGGTCTCCAGGCTCCTCCTTCTGCCCGACTCATCCCACCAGGGTCCCCACGCCCTCCCACACAACGCATGCGGCCACAGGAAGTCCTGCGTCCCAGCATCTGGTCCTGCCATCAGGGGGTCGGGGCCAGACTTCACGCCACAGTTCTCAGCGTCTGCAGAAACTAGCTCAGTTCGCCGAGGGGTCCTTCAGTGCCCCTCCAGACTGGGGTTCGAAGGTCACACGTCCTCGGTCTCCCCAAACGGGGAAGGATGCAGCTCAGCAACACCCTCGGAGGAACTGGCTCCGGGCCCCTCGACTGCGGCCTCAGGCTGAGCATCTGTCCGCACACGTGCGCTGGGAGGCGGGACAGTCCTGTCTCTGACCTCTGAGCTGTGCCGAGCCTCAGGGAGGCACCAGCAGGACAGGCGCTGGCCTGAAGCCTGTGCTGCGACCGCCCAGCACCTCTGAGATGAGTCCTGCCTTCATGCCGAGAGCTCGGCCCTTACTAGTGTCCACCGTATAAGGTCTGTGCAGAGTCGGGGAGCTTGCCGCTTCATCGATGGCAGCGTCTGTTTCTCTCCCAGCTGGTGGATGGCGGGCGGAGGCAGCCCACACGAGGCAGGGTTCTGCTCATCTGCCTGCTGGGCGCGGAGCCCCAGCTCACAGTGCCCAGCAGCTTCCCACTGTCCCCGTCGGGCACCAGAAGCCCCCAGCATCACCCTCAGTCTGTCCCAAGAAGGGGCCACCGTGCCTGGCGAAGTGCCTCCATGCACCCCTCTGGTCTCTGAGCGGCAAGTCTGCCGCACAAGGCGGAGGCCGTCAGAGACCTCCAGCGCCGAGACCCCTCCCCACGAGGCGTCTTCCATTCAGCTGGGATGTGTGGCCAGCACTGGGCCCACTGGAGTCCAAGGGCAGGGACCCCACCACCCAGGCTCATGCTGCCCACGTGGGTTCTCGGCCAGGAGCCCCCCGTGTAAGTCAGGGCTCCCTGGAGTTGCAGCCCCCCACCCGAGGTAAGCAGACGTCCCCCAAGGTAAGACCTCCCCACCGGAGGGCTGTGGACCCTGGGCAGCAGGGATCCTTGGGCTCTCTCTGTGACCTGGGTGGACCCCGTCCCCATCCTGCAAGCATAGGGAGGCCCAGCCGATGCCCCACACGCCTCCCCTCCATGACCCCCCAATTCCTTCCTCTACAGTGCAGACCTCAGCCTTCCCATTCCAACCTAACAGAGGTGAGCTGGCTAAAGGCCCATGACAACAAAATCTGAACTCAGGTTCAGTTCAGGAGCAAAGTAATCCTCTGTACTGGGTTTGCAACCAGTTGTAGGAAGTTATGAAAAAACCCAGATTCTAACGTATGTGTGCATTTCCTGTGCGGCTCATTCGGTGCCTGAACCCAGACAAGAGACACAGATAGGACGCGCCAGACGCGCCCTCCAGCAAGCACCATGCGGGCCTGTGTCGGCCGCCCCGCCCCTCCCGCCTGCCTTCCCAACCGGAGGCTGGCAGGCACCGGGGCCCAGGCCCGGCCCTTCCCGCCGTCTGTCCAGGGCTCAGCCCGGACACAGCACAGCGGGCGGCTCCCAGCTGTCCCGCAGTGATGGCTGTCTTCTCGGAGAAAGCACCCGGGGAGGCAGACCTCGGGTCAGGGGCGAGCCACAGCCCAGGCATCACCTGCAGTCCCTGAGCCTGAGTCACAGCCCCCACCCCAGAGCTCGGGGGTCTTCCTGTGCAGGCTCTGGGGGGCACTAAGGTTGGGGGTCTTCCTGTGTGGCTGGCAGGCTCTGGGGGGCACCCGTCACACGGGGACATCCACTCCCGACCCGTCAAGCCTGAATGAGGTTGGGCCTGCCGGCGGGTCCAGTCAGACAGGGGGAGCCAGGGGCCCACGAGTCCAGCAGACTGGACGGGAGAGCTCCCTGACGCGCAGGCCGGTGTGGTCACCCCTCATCCCACCGCCGAGGGAGGCGGGCTCCCAGCCCACCCGGAGGAGGGGGGCCGCTGAAGCAGGGACTGAGACGGGGCGCTGCCCAGAGCAGCTGCCGGGACGGCTGGGGGCAGGCTCAGGAGCTGGGGCGCTGGGCCCCAAGGGCGGCCCGGGGGGCAGCGGCTGTCAGCCACGGCTGAGAGGCTTCCCTCTGGACGGAAGACGCCCCCCAGACAGAAGCTCACCACATCTTCCCGAACCGTCTGTGAGAGGGGGCACAGGGGAGAGCAGGCGCCTTGGGCACGGGGCGGGGTGGGGGGCGGGGGGCGGGTAGCGGGCGCCTCGGGCACGGGGACAAGCAGGCATCTCGAGCTCAGCGGCGAGTGACGTATCAGAGCCACCCACCCAGAGCCCCACCAGAGGCAGCTCCCGGGCAACGAGCCCACGGACACGGCCGCTTCAGGGTGCACACCAACACGGCTGACCCTTCACCGTCCCCTCACGTCTGGGGCCATGGACACAGGCTGTGGGTCCCCACTCTCTGCGAGCCCCTCACACTAGTGGCCAGGCTGTGGCTCTGGAAGGAGGCTGTATGAGCCACCCACCCTCCGGGGTGGGGAACACACCCCCTCTGGACGGGACAGGAACCGGCTGCTCCCGCACAAGGCCTCGTAACAGCAGCCCGGGCGACAACCTTCCTGACTGACCGGCGGGCCACAGGCTGCACCTGCGGCTTCTCGCCTCCAGCTTCACTCTCCTCTCCAGCCTCTGCTCCGAGACTGCTCGTCTGCACTGGGCAAAGCGGCCCCTCCACCAGCTGCTCGAGCCAGCCAGAGGCCGGCCCCTCCCGGCCTGCGGTCCCTGGGCCTGCCCACTGCCCCACCAAACTCCGCACCCAGGCAGCACCCCGCAGGCACCTGGGCCCTGGGGATGCAAGGCCTGGGCCCGGCTTTGCTGGGACTGGAGGCGGGGGCGGGCAGCCTCACTGACTCCAGCACGGATGCCCTGGAGCCTCTACGAGCGTTAGAACCCGTGCTGAGCCCGCAGCCACAAACCAGACACCATGGCGCCCCCTTCAGAGGGTGTCTGCCGACTTCCTCCCCGCCCCAGGCCGCCCTCCTGTGGTGACTCATCGCACACACAAGGAGACCCCCTTCCAGGCTCCTTGGCCAAGCTGCGTCTGCCTGGTGCACGATAAACGGAAAATCTCTCAAGGAAGAGTCGATGACTCAGGGTGAAGGAGTCTAGGCTCAGTCCCCAGGACGGACTCCGGGGCACTTCCTGAAGTCACGGCTGCCAGCATCTTTCGTGGGAGCGCGTCGGGGGGCTGGATGTTCCCCTCAGAAGCTGTGCAGCTGTGAGGCGGGGCCCCGGGGCTGCCCCGGGCCTCCCCTGCACCGCATCCCTGCTCCCGGTCCGTGAGGTTCCCCTGCAGCACCCCCACAGTGAGCCTGGCCTGCGTCTGGCCACACCTGACCATGGACAGCGGCCCCACCTGTCGGCACCCCACCCAGCCCTGAGTTGGAGCTGCCCTGACAGTGTCTTCGAGCATTGCAGGACCCGGGGTCCAGTTCCACTCAGGTCTTCGGGTCCAGCCCTGTTGTCCATGATGACGGTGGCGGCCCAGCCCCGCCCACCCCAGGCGGGCAGCTAGGTTACAGGGTGCAGCCCTGGGCACACATTCGCATCTGGTTCCCGTGACGATGACGGTGCCCAAAGGACAGAGTCTGCTGCCAGTCCTCCACCCACGAATCACCGTGTCTGTAGCAGATCTCACGGTGCTGGGCACCACGCACAGCTCCTCTCCAGGGCCCGTCAGAGAAGCGGGGTGTGTGCTGATGTCCAGACGCCCAGGACAAGCCACAGAACAGCTCCCAGAAGCGGGTCATCGGAGCAGAGGCTAACCCCGGAGGACGGGAGCGCAGCAGAGAGGAAAGCTGAGCAGGCTGCAGGGAAACCTGAGTTGTGGAGCAGACTGCTGACCAGGGGAGCATGCACACGGCCGTCCTCGGAGACACTCTAGACACGCAGCCCCAGGAAGGCCGTGAAGACGATTCACCAGGTCAACAAGGGACGTGGTTTCGAAGGGGGTGAAGCAGAGGAGGTGACTTCAGCAGAAATACTCGCGCTGGGAACTCTGGACGCGGAACGTGCAGAGGATAGAACGGGGGAGGCTGGGCCAGAGGTAGAAAGGTGCAGGACAACCCACTGAGTCACAGGGAAGGTGCTCCTCCGAGCAGGCTGTGACCCAAGAGGCTGGGCGTCACTGGGGCTGGACTTCAGATGACCGGCCTTCAGGGCGTCTGATGCCTTAAGTTACAGGCCCTACATCAACATCAGGGTTTCTATTTCCACTTGTACACACATAACCAGCATTAAGAGACTTTTAATTTTTTAAAAACTATTTTAAAGGCCCCGGGATTACCACAATTTCCCCACTGATGGTTGAGGCTCACCGAGTCTCGGGGTGGCCGGGCCAGGCCTCAGCCCAGTCCTGCGCCTGCGCAGGGCGAGGGCCTCAGGCACCGGCCCCGTGAACGCCCTCCATGTTCAAATGCCTCGCTCGGCACACAGCTGTGCACCAAGCGTTGAGGGGAGACATGCAGCCCGCAAGCCGTGGCTGGCCGCACGAGCACCTCCGTCTCCCAGAGTACTCTGGGAGGATGGCACGGGCCTGCGAGGCTTTTCTGAACAGGATGTCCTTTTGGCCAAGAAGGTCCCACTTTAGGAAACGGCTGTTTTGCCAGACATTACACACAGTAAGACAGGATCCCTTTGCTGCTTTAACTACTAATCTTAGACTTAGGAAGTCTGTATCAAGGGCATTGGAGAGCCTTTGAGACTCGCAAAAATGCACAGCTTCACAAAAACACTGTTAAAGGGGAAAGTCAGACAAGCGTCAGCTCTCTGCTTCCCAATCGTGAGTCTTCCAGTGTTGACACCGATCTGTGCAGGCCTTCCTCTCCCGCTTCACGCCACAGGCCAGTCAGCAGTGCACCGCCAGCCGGGATTAAGATGATGTGTGAGGGTGAAGAGCCCGGTTAACAAGCCCAGGTTCCCTTCCCACGCCAACGCTCACCACCAGGACATCTCCAAGCTGCTGAGAAGGATGTTTCAACGTCTTCAGATCTCCAAGCTGCTGAGAAGGATGCTTCAACGTCTTCAGATCTCCAAGCTGCTGAGAAGGATGCTTCAACGTCTTCAGATCTCCAAGCTACTGAGAAGGATGTTTCAACGTCTTCAGATCTCCAAGCTGCTGAGAAGGATGCTTCAATGTCTTCAGATCTCCAAGCTGCTGAGAAGGATGCTTCACTGTTTCGGGACGCTCAGCATTCCGTCCTTCCCCACCTCTAAGGGCGGAGGCAGGTGGAGGTCTCTGGCCCGAAGCTGCGCCTCAGGGGAGGCCGCCAGTCCTGAGCCAGAAGCCGCCAGGCAGAGCCTGCCCGGTGGGGAGACGCCGCCCACCTCCGCCATCCACTCGGGAAGCGGGGGCTGTCAGTGCACACGATTCCACCCGTCCCCGCCAAGCCCAAGTGGGAGCAAGCCACAAGGCAGTGGTTTCTGCTCGGTGGGGTCCTGCCCTCGGTAAGACAGCAGAGGACATCGAGAGCCGCCTCTCTCCCAACAAACTGCTGTCCGCCCTCCTTCCCACAGCAGGCCCGCGGCGCGTGCCACAGCCACGGCCTGGGCTGGGGCTCGGACGCAGACACCAGAGGAGCCAAGGCCGACTGAGGCCTCCGGCGGGGCTTGGAGCAGGACCACGCCTCCCACGGCGGCCCAGACCTCCCCACCTCCTTTCAGGGCACAGCCCTCGGGCCGCCCTCGCCAGGGTGCAGCCCAGGACCACCCCAGCAGAGGCGCCCGCAAGCCCCTGCACGGCAAAGGAGAGCAGCGCAGCGGCAAGGCGGGCTTCCGCTCCCAATTCAGGAGGCGTTTCCGGGAAGCGGAGGCGCCCTCGGCGTTATACAGCCATCCACATGCGGAGGCGCTACTGCTGAGCTCTCCTTCCCCCAAAGACGGGGCTGTCACGGATGTGGATCGGGAAAGCAGTGTCTTCACTCTAAACCAGATGGCTTCCAGAAAAACCTATTCTGTCGCTTGTCCCGCTTCCTGCTCTAAAACCTGTAACACTGCCTGGACGCTGTGGCCAGAGTCGCGCCCTCCCTGTCCTTTTCAGTGAGTCGCAGAGTGGGAAACAGTGGGAGCTGCAGCCAGGGGAACAAGACACCCCAGGTTCCAGCAGAGCCACGCAGAGAACCCCACCCTTATCCTCCTGTGGTTTCTAAAGCCGATGCACTTTTCAGAAAGCAGCCCTGGGCCCCGTTTCCCCACGGTCGTGTAATGGCACGAATGAGTCTCAAGCTCATTTCTGGAGAGGTGACTCTTACACTTCCTGAAGCCCCTGCGGCCCAGATCTTCCTTTCAGGCTTCAGAATAAAAATGCTCCAGTTCTGCCTGTTTACCAGGTACACGACCAATTACAAAGACGCTAGCTCAGACACTACACACTAACTCCCATGTACTCTCAAGTCTTCAGACAGCAATTTCAACAGAACCACATTTAAAAGGAAGCACTTAGCCTGTTGCACATTATTGAGACCCACCCCATTTAGAATCATAAGTTTTGTTTGTTTTCTGAAGTCTTCAAGTTTATTTCTAAGTTGGGGTAATAGCACTGAGGTTTTGAACCCTAACTAGACTATAGCTGAATTAGTTATGCAAAAATGCATTGATAAAACGATACCTAAAGTTTCTGGCATATTTTCCTTTTTGTAACTTTTCCAAGTGAGATATGTCGAGAAGCAGCTTTCCTGCGATGTGCCTCAAAAATAAATGCAGAGAACGAAGCACACCAGATGGCTCGGATTGAATGTAGCAGCAGCGAGTAATGACTTTTAGGACAGCTGGGTAATGCACTCTTTGCTCAACAACATGTTTGATCTGAAACACAGAAACAGTCTATGGCTTCCATGAAAGCGAGGGAGATGAAGCTGAATGGGGAGCAAGGCGCTGGTTTTCTCTCCGACACGCTCCGTGCTGCTTTGAGAGCCATATGGTCTGTTTGATATAAATGGGCTATAGCTGAAATTTAAACCTTTTACATTTAGAAGTAGTGATCAAACATTTATGTCACATATTCAGCAGTAGCTGTGAGGGAATAAAGAATTACTATTGGGGATAAAAAGTAGAGTTTGTCTTCGCTCTAAGCAGCTAGGTCTCTTTCCCTCACTGTAAGATCTGTGCAGTCTCTCCAGAGGGGCTGAGACCGAGGCCACACTGCTGTCAGAGCGGAGGTTTGTCGTTAGCAGTCGAGCTTCATCACAGAGATACTTCAGTAAAATCCACCGTTCAAAGAATACCTACAAAAACCTGTCATGAAAATGCAGATTTCCTGGAATTCCTATTTCACAAGTTACTGAATCTCGCCTCCGGGATGGAAACTGTGACGGAGCCGGCAGGGCTGAGGTTAGGGTTCCACAGAAACCCAATCACGACATTTAAACGAAGGGGCCGTGGGCCAGGCGGGCTCTGGGCTGCACAGACACCCCTGGAAGTAGAGATGGGGGTCCCTGGGCTCAGGGAGACTCAGGGCACATGCAGGGGGCACCCCCCGTTTCCTGAGACACAGATATGGACGCGGGTGTGAGCAGGAACACTCCCAATGCCACCAGTTCCCAAGTCACAGACACACATGTCCTCTTGCACATCTCAAAGAGGATAAAATAAAGGTAAGATGGAAATAAGAAAAAAGAAGAAAAATGACCGCCCGCTGCACCCGAAGCGGCAGATACCCCGCGAGAGGCCGTGACCGGGGGAGAGTTGAGCTCTGGGTGACGCTGATGGCTGGGCACTGGGCTCCAGAAATCGGCCAGCCGACCAGTCCATCTGACTCACTGTGCGGCAGCGACGGAGACGGGACAGGTCAGCGAGGCGGCCCCTGGGGTGGGGACAATCCTGCCTGAATCTGAGGCCACAGGCTCCAGCTCTGCTCATCGACCCAGAGCAGCAAGGAGTGGAGGCCGCAGGCCAGCACCCCTTGTGTGAAAGCGTGTCTAAACCCTCCTTTTTTAAGGTAGCAAAGGACAAAATGAGCGGCGTCGGGCGGATGAGGCGGGCCTTTGGGAAAACACTCAGGCGAGAGGCCCAGCGCTGAAGTCAGGGGAGCCTGGCCACCCTCCTCGGCCGGGCTTCAGGCTGGCAGGGCCCTGGCAAAGCGCAGGTGGCCAGCATCAGGCAGCCTGGTCCTGGGGGCCTCCCTGCACCCTCAAGGCCTGGCCGTCGAGCTGTGGCCCCCATACAGCCTGTCTTCACTGAGACCAGGACGTCCCGGGGCTCCTCTGACGGGCCTGACCGGTTCCTCCTCTTCCAGATGCAGACAAAGGGAAGCAGAGAGCTGGCAGAGGAGCAGGGCCAACGGGACCTTCAGCAGGCGGCGGCAGGGTCGTGGAGCTCGGGCCCTGTATCTGACCAGCCCTGCACAGCCCTCCCAGCCTGCGGGCCGAGTGCGCGTTCCCCGGGAGAGGCGCGCACATGCACGTGGCTGGTGGGCTGAGCGCATTCCGGGGGGGGAGGGGGGGCTGGTGCACACGCACGTGGCCCATGGGGCCCATGCCCCACAGGCGTCCCCACACACATGAAGCCTACAGCAGGGTGAGTGGCCCCGCCCGCCCTCCTCCTCACGGGGGCCATTCTCCGCTCGGCTTGGTGAAGCCAAAGGGAGGCAGGGGTGAACCCTGCTGCACTGACCCCACTTGGCTGTAAAGGATGCGGTCTGGGGTAAGCGGGGGCACCCCCTCAGGCACCCCCCCACCCTGGAGCACGTGCTGCCCGAGTCTGTGATGAGAACTTGGTTCCGAGCGCCCGGGGGCACACCTTCACGGGAGCAGGGACATGGTGGCCCTCCCGACTCCTTTCCCGACAGGCCTCTGGCCAAGCTTAAGCACATGCTGAGCACACGGAGCAGACTGCACACATCCTCCAGCGCGGCTGACGTCAGGGGGGCCCTCCAGCAGGAACCGTCCTCAGAGCAGGGTGGGCACCCGCCTGTCCAGGCCCGGGAAGAGCTGGGCGCTGGGGGGCTCCATGCTGCCCTGCACATGGTCAGGTGGTCCTCGCTGTTCAAACAAACACGGGTCCCCATGTGGCTGTGCCAATGCCCTGTGGCGGGACTGCAATCTGTCATTGGTGACTGTAGGTAAAAGGCACTGCCCTCCACGGGCTCGGCCTCAGCCGCTCACCTGCGGCCTGAGGAGCAAAGACTGGGGCTCCCCGGGGAGGAGGGGCTCTGCCCAAGGCCACAGCGTCATCTCCTGCCTGAGCTTGCAGCCTCAGGCCCACCCCACGATCACAGGAGCCAACCCCTGCAGATGAACCCTGCACGTGTGTGCGCGCGCGTGTGCGTGCACACGCGCACACACACACACACACACACACACACACCCTGTCAATTTTGCATCTCTGGGAACCCCGACAGTACAGCAGTCAGGGCAGGGTTGGGGTGAGGAGGGAGAGAAATATGCAAATACGTCCTTACAAGGGTACGTCGTGAGACAGGCATCGACCCACAGGTTTGCACAAGCACGTGGGGTGCAGGGGAGACGCACCAGGCTTGGTCAGTGTGAACCTGGAGTCAGAGAGACACTCACGGGAGGTGGGTTGGACCTTCATCTGAATACGTGACCCAGCGCACGCCGGGAAGGGGTAGGTCCACACAGAGCAGGTGCAGGCGAAGATGGCGCCCAGGAGGGGTTGGGGGCGTGCTGCGTGCTGCCAGAAGCAGAGGGGAGAGTGCTGTGGAGGGCAGCTCCCACCCGCTGGGATGCGCAGCCAGGAGCCCGGAACGATACACCGGACGCGCAGCCAGGAGCCCGGAATGATACACCGGAAGTGCAGCCTGATTCGCTACCAGGAGAGAGGCTGGTGCGCATATCTAATTCTGCCCAGACCTGAAATTTTGCTTAGTCTCCAAATTACAGTGACTCTCTTAACCTATAACCAAGTGTTAAAAGAAGATGTCGTGAAACCCAACGAACCCATCTCTAACCTGGGCTGCATATGAAACTGGCTTCTGTGAGAGGAAGGCAGCACTGATGGCTTCACTTCAGGCTGAAAGAGAGGAAAGTCATCTTCCCAACAGGCAGCATACCTGGTGAGCGCATGCAAGCTTCAGGGTAATTCGCAGAGCGTCCGCGACGGCTGCTTTCTGCGGCTCAGAAGGAGGCGGGTGGTGAGGGCCTTCAGGGACGCTTTCCTAAAAGTCCTGTCAAAGGCTGCCCTTTCAGAGAAGTTTTGTTCCCACACAGAAGAGTGTGAAGGAGAAAACCCAAAGCACTCGCAGCCCCGGCAGTCTGAGGGGCTGCTGCCATATCTGCGCAGCTCCTTCCCTTCCCGTCCAGGCTGTCTGAACACAGTGGAGGTGGCGACGTTTGCACGATCGTGGTTTCCTTTTTCACTAACACTGTGCCTCAGGAAGCTTTTTGTCCTAGAAAATGTTCATTTTTTTCCATTTTAATGGCACAAAGCACCTGTCATCTGCTCGTGGCTGCTCTGCCACGCTTCTCTTCTGCACGTGTGTGTGCTGTGACTGCTCAGCCGTGTCTGACTCTCTGCGACCCCACGGACCGTAGCCCGCCAGGCTCCTCTGTCCGTGGGGTTCTCCAGGCAAGGACACTGGAGTGGGTGGCCATGCCCTCCTCCAGGGGAGCTTCCTGACCCAGGGATCAAGCCTGCATCTCATGGGTCTCCTGCACTGACAGGCGGGTTCTCACCACTCGTGCACTCTTCTCCATAGGAAGGTCATTTCCGATCAGCAAATGTCCTCTGAGTGGACTGTGGCAGATTCTCGGCAGCCAACAAAATACAACGGGGAGGGAGTTACAATTTGATTCCAGCTATCACCCCAGATTTTGCTCAGAAAGTTCCACCCATGTATTTATATTTTATTTAGTCACTTCTTCCAGAATTATTTTCAATAAAGATAGCTATTTTTTTAAATAGCAATGGGAATTTACAGCAAAAAATAAAAAGAAGCTATTATGGAAAACCATGATCAATTAGGATTGATCAAATGAGTCAATCCCAAAGGAAATCAGTCCTGAATATTCACTGGAAGGATACTGAAGCTGAAGCTCCAATACTTTAGCCCCTGATGTGAAGAGATGAGTCACTGGAAAAGACCCTGATGCTGGGAAAGATTGAAGGCAGGAGGAGAAGGGGACGACAGAGGATGAGATGGATGGATGGCATCACTGACTCGATGGACATGAGCTTGAGTAAACTCTGGGAGTTGGTGATGGACAGGGAGGCCTGGCGTGCTGCAGTCCATGGGGTCACAAAGAGCCGGACACGACTGAGAGTCTGAACAACAACAACAATTTGTTAGCAGAACAAATTTGGAAGAAATCAGAAGCAATTAAAACTTCTGTCTCGGTATCAATTAAGACACTTTCATTGCAAATCAGAGAAAATATAACTGAAACCAGCTTGAAATCTGGGAATGTGTTGGTTCGCATAACTAAAGCACCCAGAAGACAGCGCCAATCTTGGGGAGCTGCACGCCTGGCCGCCCTGTGCTCCTCTCTGATTGCCGCCACCCCCCCACCCCCCGCCTCGGGGCTCATCTGCGGGCTCCCGCCTCTGGGTGACAATGGCTGCATGCTCACACCTGCGGTCTGTCCACCTGAGCACTCGCAGGAAGTCCTATGGCTCACCCTGATTGGGTGGTGGGGTCACATGACCACTCCTGCCCCATCACTGTGGCCAGGACCATGGAGAGCTCCCCAGACTCCAGCCGAGGGAGGCTCTCTCACAAAGCGTGAGGGAGAGGAAAGGCGCCTGCAGTAATGAGAAGGGGGCCTGCCACGTGCAGGGTGAGGGTGTGCACGCTGGGCTGACGCAGGCAGGCATGATGTGACAGGGCCAGGGCACACAGCAGTCTGCGGAAGCGGCTCCCCGCTCCCTGCCTGGCAGAGGCCCTGGGCATGAGGGCCAGGGATGCTGTGCAGGGGGCCTGCAGCCAAGCTTCACAGCAGCTCTGCCAGACACGCTGGGCCTCTCCTGCCCCTTTAACCGGCCGTCCCTTCCCTAGAGAGACCCAGGCTGTGGTTGCCCCCCTTCCCCCGAGTCGGCCCGCTGGAGGTCTGACTGCTGCACGGGACCTCCTCTGAGCCTGACTGTGCAACCACTTGACAGCTGCATGCGCTGGACAAACGTCAGCCCGCCTGCTGACTGCTGCCGCCTGCCTTGGACAGAAAGCCGCCCCCAGCTTCCCTGGCCCTGGGGACGGGAGGCCGCCTCGGTCGTGAAGCAGGGACGTGCACACAGAGCTGGTGCCCACTGACAGAGGCTGGCAGGGGCACCGCCCGTCGAGCAGGACTGAACCGAGGGGTTTCAGGTGGTAGCGGTGAAAGCGCTGAGCACTTAGATGTTTGCTGGGTCCTTCCTGAGGTCACCCACATCACCGGCTCCCTGGTAAAGGAGACCAGGATGGAGCTGAAAGCTTGTCCCCTGTGTTCAGCAGCCTGAGGACTGCCGCTGTAGCATCTTAATGAAACTGTTGACAAGTCATGCTGTTTCCAGCAGCCACATAACTGGTTGTGGCCTTTCATCATTTCTGTAATCAAGTAACCCTTTCTGATTCTCCTAGCAAACAAATGTCAATCCTGAACCTCTTTTTATTCCTAAAGTATTTGCTTCTCAAAATCACATTATAATCGGTATTAAAATGAAGCCAGCAGAGCCAGGTCCAACCTCAAACCTTGCTTTAATAGAGACAGGAAATTGGGCGCAGACACCGAGCTCGTATGCACGCCCGTGCCCTTGCTGATCACACACAGCAGGGAGGATCCGGCCTGACCTCACCCGGGAAAGAGCTCACCTGGCAGGCCTGCTGCTGGTCTGAGGGAGCGGCCGACCCCCAGAACTCCAGTCTCCCCTCCCCGTCTCCCCACGTCTTGCTACAGGAAAGACACCGTGTGATGAAGTGATGCTGGCTGCCACGTGCCCTGGTCTTAAACACACTCACACATCTAGGTGGAGGCTGGGAGGCGGCAGAAGGCACAGGGTGCCCACCCTGGGAGCCATCCTTGGGGATGGCTGTGCCCCATGGAGAGTCCTGGAGCTGGGCTCTGGGGAGATTGTTCCTGGATACACATCTGTCAGTAATCAGACTCAGGTGGGGGTGGAGGGGGTGCGTTGTCCACATAATCACCCGAAAAAAAGGCAGTTCACGCCTGAGCACGTTTTCTCTAGGGGTTGAAGAGACAGTGGCGCCAGGAAGCCAGCCTCGTGGTTCCACTTGCGATAGACTTCAGGGGCGTGAGAGGAAAACGAGCCGATTCATTTGTGTTGCGCCTGCTTCCAGAGCACCCACCCTTCCTGGCCTTCCATTGTTCTTGATCTTGCTATCCAGTCCCTCTGTCCTGTCCAACTCTTTTGACCCCATGGGCTGCAGCACGCCAGGCTTCCCTGTCCTTCACCAACTAACTCCCAGACTTTGCTCAAACTCATGTCCATCGAGTCGGTGATGCCATCCAACCATCTCATCCTCTGTCACCCCCTTCTCCTCCCGCCTTCAATCTTTCCCAGCATCAGGGTCTTTTTCAGTGAGTCAGTTCTTCACATCAGGTGGCCATAGGATTGCAGTTTCAGCTTCAGCATCAGTCCTTTCAATGAACATTCAGGACTGATTTCCTTTAGGATGGACTATTTGGATCTCCTTGCAGTCCAACGGACTGTCAAGCGTCTTCTCCAGCAGCACAGTCTGAAAGCATCAGTCCTTCAGGGCCCAGCTTTCTTTACGGCCTTCTGTAGGCGCCAGACCTGCTAACATGACCAGCATGTGGGTCTCTTGCTGTCTGGGACTTGGGCTCTAAAGCATGCAGCAGGAACGGAGGATGCCTGTCTGTCTCTTCACCATGCTTTCAAATGCTCACAGCACCTCCTGGGGTCACCCAGATGCCCCAAGTCCTGGTTGGGACGTGGGTGCAAACCGGCAGCCAGGCAGGCAGCAGAGAGAGGAGCGTGCAGGCCTGGTCCTCACCACTGCACTGGAGCCACAGGGCGGAGCGTGGGTCATGGGGGGACACCCCACGGGGGGACCCCGCATCCATGACATTCTGCACATCCAGAATTTGTTAGTTTTTAAAAGGCTATCTCATCATTTGTTCCCCAGTCAATCTGGAGGCAGCCAAACATTCACGGTGAGAATGAATCCATCCTTCATTTGTTACCACTTTATAGGATGAAACCACAAGCATGTCCCTGAACTTAATTTTTTCTTCCTCATGAAGGGAAACAGGTATCAATACAATCTCTTAATTGTAAAAACATTCATTATTGTCTACCGAATGTGTTGAAGGAGTAGGGGTTTTATACATATGGATATCTCTGGCTGTGCCGGGTCTTTGTTGGGGGAAGTGGGATCTCCAATCCTTCGCTGCGCATGTGGAATCTAGTTTCCTTGACCAGGGGTCCAGCCCGGGACCCCTGCATTGGGAGTGAGGAGTCTGAGCCACTGGACGACCAGGGAACTCCCAGGAAGGTTTCTAAATACATGGTTTCATTTGGCTAAAACACAGGAAGACAGACAAGTCTGATCTCTGCAGGAGTCACAGCTGTAGATGCAGCCGCTCAGGAGACGCACGGTGGGTGCGGCCCCCCTTAGGGGCTCCAGGGACTTTGCCCACATCGGGCACACACCTGCCTGCAGGGCAGTATTATCAGACCTGCGCAGTGCAGCCTTCACACGCTTCCCACATGGCTCAGTGGTAAAGGATGCCCCTGACAATGCGAGAGAGCCAGGTTCAGTCCCTGGGCCAGGAAGACCCCCTGGAGGAGGAAATGCGACGCACGCCAGGATTCCTGCCTGGAGAATCCCATGGACAGAGGAGCCTGGGGGGCTACAGTCCACGGGGTCTCAAAAGCGTCAGACACGACTGCGTAGCTCAACAACAACACTACCTACAGGACACGTGCCCAAACCTTGCCTAATCTTCACGTGCGACCCCAGCAGCTGTGGCCCTGGAGCAGCAGAAGGGCCGCCAGGGGCAGGCCCACTGCGCATAGGTTCCCGCACCATCTTCCCTTCCACACACAGAGCACAGGACTCCACTGAACACAGCTGACACGGTCGTGAAAAAGCTGAACGTTGTTTAATTTTTTTAAGTTGAAGGGTTTTCATATGCACTGTATAAGTCTAAAAATGAACTTTTTCATTTAAAAATTAATAAAAAAGAATTTACAATAGAATATAAATTGTCTTCTAGTCTAGTCTTGCAACCTCCAGCTGCCAGCGGGTTCTTGGCATCCTCCATAGAATGTTCTCCCACACACAAGGACAGAACCACATTCAGTTCAGTTCAGTCACTCAGTCGTGGCCACCTCTTTGCAACCCCATGGACTATTGCACACCAGGCCTTCCTGTCCATCACTAACTCCTGGAGTCGAGTCGGTGATGCCATCCAACCATCTCATCCTGTCACTCCGTTTTGTTCCCAGCATCAGGGTCTTTTTCAGTGAGTCAGTTCTTCGCATCAGGTGACCAAAGTATTGGAGCTTCAACTTCAACATCAGTTCTTCCAATCAATATTCAGAACTGATTTCCTTTAGGATTGAATTGACTGGTTAGATCTCTCCTTGCAGTCCAAGGGACTCCCAAGTCTTCTCCAGCAGCAGAGTTCAAAAGCATCAGTTCTTTGGTGCTCAGTTTTCTTTATAGTCTAACTCTCACATCTATACATGACTATTGAAAAAGCATAGTATTGAATCGATGGGCCTTTGTCAGCAAAGTCATGTCTCTGCTTTTTAATATGTTGTCTTGGTTGGTCATAGCTTTATTTCCAAGGAGCAAATGTCTTTTAATTTCATGGCTTCAGTCACCATCTGCAGTGATTTTGGAGCCCAGGAAAATAAAGTCTGTTGCTATTTCCATTGTTTCCCATCTATTCGCCATGAAGTGATGGGACCAGATGCCATGATTTCAGTTTTCTGAATGTTGAGCTTTAAGCCAGCTTTTTCACTCTCCTCTTTCACTTTCATCAAGAGGCTTTTTAGTTCCTCTTCACTTTCTGCCATAAGGGTGGTGTCATCTGCATATCTGAGGTTATTGATATTTCTCCCAGCAATCTTGATTCCAGCTTGTGCTTCATCCAGCCCAGCATTTTGCATGATGAACTCTGCATATAAGTAAAATAAGCAGGGTGACAATATACAGCCTTGACGTACTCCTTTCCCAATTTGGAACCAGTCCATTGTTCCATGTCCAGTTCTAACTGTTGCTTCCTGACCTGCATACAGATTTCTCAGGAGGCAGGTCAGGTAGTCTGGTAGTCCCATGTAGTCCCATCTCTAAGAATTTTCCACAGTTTGTTCTGATCCACACAGTCAAAGGCTTTGGCATAGTCAATAAAGCAAAAGCAGCTGTTTTTCTGGAACTCTCTTGCTTTCTCTTTCTACGATCAAGCAGATGTTGGCACTTTGATCTCTGGTTCCTCTGCCTTTTCTAAATCCAGCTTGAACATCTGAAAGTTCAACTTCACAGACTGTTGAAGCCTGGCTTGGAGAATTTTGAGCATTACTTTACTAGCATGTGAGACGAGTGCAACTGTGCAGTAGTTTGAGCATTCTTTGGCATTGCCTTTCTTTGGGATTGGAATGAAAATGGACCTTTTCCAGTCCTGTGGCCACTGCTGAGTTTTCCAAATTTGCTGGCATATTGAGTGCAGCACTTTCACAGCATCATCTTTCAGGATTTGAAATAGCTCCACTGGAATTCCATCACCTCCACTAGCTTTGTTTGTAGTGATGCTTCCTAAGACCCTCTTGACTTCACACTCCAGGATGTCTGGCTCTAGGTGAGTGATCACACCATTGTGGTTATCCGGGTCAATAAGATCTTTTTTGTATAGTTTATCTGTGTATTCTTGCCACTTCTTAATTTCTTCTGCTTCTCTAGGTCCAAACTGTTTCTGTCCTTTATTGTGCCCATTTTTGCATGAAATGGTCCCTTGGTATCTCTTAATTTTCTTGAAGAGATCTCTAGTCTTTCCCATTCTGTTGTTTTCCTCTGTTTCTTTGCACTGATCACTGAGGAAGGCTTTCTTATCTCTCTTGCTATTCTTTGGAACTCTGCATTCAGATGAGTACATCTTTCCTTTTCTCCTTTGTCTTTCTCTTCTTTTCTCAGCTATTTGTAAGGCCTTCTGAGACAACCATTTTGCTTTTTTGCATTTCTTTTTCTTGGGGATGGTCTTGCTCACTGCCTCCTGTACAATGTCACAAATCTCCATCCATAGTTCTTCAGGCACTGTATCAGATCTAATCCCTTAAATTTATTTGTCACTTCCACTGTATAATCATAAGGGATTTGATTTAGGTCATACCTGAAAGGTCGAGTGGATTTCCCTACTTTCTTCAATTTAATTCTGAATTTGGCAAAAGGAATTCATGATCCGAGCCACAGTCCGCTCCCGGTCTTGTTTTTGCCGACTGTACAGAACCGCATTGCTTAAACTCAGTAGGTCTTCATTCTTGCATTCTTTGAGTCTTCTTGTGAAAGTTAATCAACACAGAGAAGTGTGCACAAAGCTTGATAGTATAACACACAGTTATTAAGTATAACACACAACTGTTTGTAGAATCACTCCCCCGGCCAAGAAATATAACCCAGCCAGAAGCCCCCAGGCCAAGCACAGCCGTGCAGGGCGCCGCCGTGTCCTCTAATTCTCTAGCCTTCCCCTCATAGATCTGGACTCACGTGGCCTGGACTCCCGTGTGCCTTCCTGCTTTCACTCGACTTTATACGTGATCCGAGTTGTCACAGTTTGCTCAGTTTCACTGCCGTGGAATGTCTCTACTGTGTGAGTGTAAGGAACGCACAATATATTCAGTTTATACTCATAAATATGAAGAATATTCATACAACATAGAAAATACATGAATTCCATCATATGAAATATTCATTTTGTGTCTTCTGCTCCTTAAGTGTGTTTGGGGATTTCCTGACTGGCAAGCTTAGGAACAAGGCTACTTGTGAGCATCGTTTGGGAGTGTCCTGGGCGTGCAGGGCACTGCAGCTGCCGTCCACGGCCGGCTGGGCTCGGGCAGACTTTACTCCACCACCCGCCCACACGCTCGTGCTCTGCATTCTCGGCAGCACCCGGAACTGGCGGACTTGTCTCCACCCGTCTAGTCGGTGGCCCGCCATGCGTCACGTGGCTTCCGTTTCACGTCTCTGCTTCAGTAACTAGTTGAACACCATCTTATTAGTTTCAGTCATTTGTGCTTCTACCTCAGAAATTCCTGTGCAAGTGTTTAACCAATTTTTTCTTGGATGTCTGTCTTTTCCTTAAAGGTTTATGGGGCGTCTCTATGTCACTGATCATGAGGCCTTTCCTGGGTGCACATCATTCACCTTCTCCCACGACTGTCCCTTGTCTTAGTTCTGTCTTTATTAAGAGATGTTCTTGATTTTAAACGACGTTCTTGACAGCTGAAATTACCAATCTTTTACTTCGTGGACACAACTAAGCAACTGAACAAGAAGAACTTTGTCATTAGTGCTTTTTAAGTCCTATTTCAAAAACCTCTGTCTACTCTGAGGTCATGAAAATGTATGTTCTCATAGAAAAATCTTCACAGTTTTCACTTACGTACCTAGGAGTTGATCTACATGAAGAAACGAGGTCCAGTTTCATTTTTTCTAGTATGGATCCCAGCTGTTCTACAGCTTCGTTTTTTCATTCAAAATACCTTGAGATCTTTCTGTATCTGCACATACACAGTTCCATCTTGAGGATAAATCATAATTTGAAGAGTAATTAGGATATTCATGTGGTTTTCTATTCCAGTGTTTCAAAGACTCATTTTACATTTGATTCTTTACACACGTATTTAAGCATATTCATCATGGATTTCATAGGTGTAGGCCTAGGGAGTTAAAAGCAAAGGCATTTTATATTTTCTTAGATATTGGGTTTTCTGTCTTGCTTTAAAAATTTAATACTCTGTCAAAATTATTAAAAATTCCCCTAAGTTTTCCTTTAGTGTTTATGAAGTCCCATTATATTCTTAAGTCTTTGAGCCATCTGGATTTTATTTTGGGGTGATAAGTTTGGGAGGGATCCAGCTATATATTTTCCGAATGTCTGGCCAGTTGTCCCCAAATCATTATTGAATAATGCATCTTTCCCCGCTGATTTAAATGTCGTCATTATCATATGCTAAATGCTCGCAGCACGGAGGCTGTTTCGGGGCTTTCTGTCCCCTCCCTTCAATCTGTCTGTTCGTCATCGCTGCCGCTCGGGTGTAAGGACCCCATCGTCTCAGAGCACCGGGCGTGGGGCAGTCAGCGGCCCCCACACAGCCTCCCTGCTTCACGACCTTCCCGTTATGTCTCAGTGTGAACTTTAAAACTAGCCTGCTCGGTTTCAAAAGAAATTCTGTGAATGTTTTGTTGTGCTCACTGAAACACCGAGGTACTCAGAGAGCACTGATACACTACAGTGTTGGAGCTTCCTACCCAGAAACACTATCTGCTGACAACTCGCTCCTTCGCAGTCTGAGAGCAGGTGCCGTCTTGCTGTATGTGTGTGTGCATGTGTGTGTGTGCGTGCATGCATGTGTGTCCATGTGTGTGCGTGCACACGTGCACATGTGTGCACACGCATGTCTGTATGTGTGAATGTGTGCGTGTGTGTTTGTGTCTGTGTGTGTGAGCGTGGATGTGTGTGTATGCGCATGCATGTCTCTGTGTGCATGTGCACGTGTGTGTCTGTGTGTGCACGTGTGCATGTGTGTCTGTGTGCACATGTGTGTGTGCATGTGTATCTGTGTGTGCATGTGTCTCTGTGTGTGCATATGTGCATGCGCGCACATCTGTGTGTGTGCATGTGTGCATGTCTGTGTGCATGCGCACGTCTGTGTGTGCATGCGTGTGCACGTGTGTCTGTGTGTGCACGTGTGTCTGTGTGTGCATGCACGTGTGTGCATGTGTGTCTGTGTGTGCACACGTGTCTGTCCATGTGTGTGTGTCTGTGTGTGTGTGTGCATGCGTGCACGCCTTTCCCTTCTCTCCAGGCCCTTCTCCCACAGCTGCCATCTGGGGTCACAGGCTTTCTGCCTGAAGACCTCCTGCTGGTTGTTCCTAGTCAGGGCACTAGCAATAAATTTTGTTTTTTTGATGGCCTGAAAATGTCATAATTTCCCTTTCTGTTTAGAAAGATTCTTTCTCTGGGATAGACATTCAGTTTGGTGGCTGTTTTCTTTCAGTTCTTTGAAGACATCATTCCATTATCTTCTAGCCACCCCCAACTCTGCGGAAGCTGCTGTTAATGGCATAAGAAACCACCCCCAACACCCATGGCTGAAAACAACAAGCGGTGCAATTCTGCATGAGTCTGCGAGGGAGCGGGGGCCAGCTGCGGGGCTGTGCTCCTGCGACTCTCCTCCTGGGGGTCTGGGTATAACAACGTCAGAGCAGCAGCATCAAGACCTCATCCTTCTGACCTCGCCTGATGGTCAAACGAGTCATAGCCGAGGCCAGAATCAGGCAGCGGGGCGGAAGCTCCTCCTGCGATCCAGGCTTGCCTGGTAGAGGGCATGCGTGCAGGACGAGGGAAGACCTGGGGCTTACTGCCATCTCGCCCGTGGTCTTCTTAGAACCTTTGAGGTTAGACATGTTTTCTCTGGCTATGATGGCTTTTTTTAATTTGTGTTTTCAACAGCTTCACTATATTGCTCCCAGGTGTGTGTGTGCACGCACACACACCTATTCTCGGGATTCGCGGTGCTTCCTGAGCTTTTGCGTGATGTCTCTCCCTTGTTTTGGAAACCTGCTAGTCTTCATCTCCTCAGACGCTCTGTCCCTTCTTCGTCTCCTCCCCTGTGGACTGTGACTCACAGTAAGCTCCCTCCCTGTTCATGGGTCTCTCCCTCTCTTTATATTTTCCATCCTTTTTTCTCTCTGGATAGTGTCTTCTTTTTAAGATTTTTTTTTATGTGAACCATTTTTCAAAGCCTTTATTAAATTTGTTACACTATCGCTTCTGTTTCATGTTTGGTTTTTTGGCCCTGAGGCATGAGGGATCTGAGCTCCCTGACCAGGGACCAAACGTGCAAGCCCTGCCCTGGAAATCGAAGTCTTCACCTCTGGACCCCCAGGGGAGTCCATGGATACGGTCTACTGACCTATGTCACTCTTCCCCACTTACACTATGTCTCATCTGCTACTAGACCCAGCGGCTGCATTTCTAAATTCAACATATGCATTTTACAGGGCTACCATGTCCGCGTGGTTCTTCTCTACAGACTGTAGAAACTCTAAAAATTCTCTGAAACTCTCCACTTACCAACTACTGTTTCAAACAGCTGAATCACCGGTGTTTCGCCATCAGAGGCTGATGACCTCAACACCCGCACCGCTTCGCATCTGCCTCTGCCACCCCCCATTCCCTCTCGCCCTGTCGACACGCACGGTGGTCTTGGCTGAACGCTGACGCAGCGTGTGAACGGTGGAACCCCTCGCCGGGCTCTCAGCTGCACACAGGGCCTCTCCTTGGCTCCCGGCAGCCAGAGGCGCAGGGCGCCGGCCACGCACCCTTCATCCTGCTGCATTCCCAGCCTTTCACGGGCTGACCAGAGGCCTCACTGGTCCACCGGGGTCCTCACACCGAGGCAGGCCCTGGCCCAGCGCACACGCCCGCAGCAGCTCTGCGCACCTGCTCTGGGCCTGCTCTCTCTCAGCCTCCCTCCGAGGGCCTCGATGACTGATTGGCCTGGACTGGCCCCTTGTCCTGCGGTCCTGGGACTTCAGGTCCTGGCTGTTGTCATAGCTCCATGCATCTTCTACCAGAAGTTTTCTGTACTTTATCCAGCTTTTCTATTTGCTTTGAGGTAAAATTTTTCTGTTGCAAACTGGCCATCACACCCAGAAGCAGAAGTGTCCTCAGCAAAATTCAAGGGGGCTTCATAAATGACCTGTGCATTCTTCAGGTTACTCCAAGATGGCTTAAACTCCTGACGTCCCTACTTTCTTTCACTGTGTCTTCTTTTGGTTGTTGGTATTTAGGAAAACCCTTCATCTCTACGTTAAGCATGTGACTTACACTGTCAGTAGTTCTTCAGTGGGTTCATTGAGGTTTCCCAAGTAAACAATCATATCGTCTGAAAACGACAGTCATGCTGTCTCTTCCCTTTGGTTTTATGCCTCTTATGTTTTTCACATTTGTTTGATGAGCTGATACAGAGGTCTCGCCCTGGAAATTCTGATTCCATTGGCCTGGGGCAGAATGAACACAGGACGCTCCTGAGTGTCCCCAGGTGGCCCCGACGGAGGGCGAGGCTGTGGACCCCAGGCTGGGGCTCAAAGCTGTGCTCAGTGACGGGGTGCCAGTCGCGCATGGGCAGAATCCACGCGCCCAGCTGGGCGTCGGTGCTCAGTCTATCCGCCTGTGTCTCGTTGTCTCAAGGACCAGAGCTTGAATTTCCTCTCTCGGGTACTCTACAAGTGAATGTATGTATGCCCGCTAAGCTGCTGCTATGGTAAGTCACATAGTGCCTCAGTACTGGGCTACTCTGTACTCCGAGAAGAGGGCTTTTCAGCATGCCACTGGACCATGCTGGCAACATGCTATCTAGGCGTGTGTGAGAATGCCTGAGTGGCACTAGGCTTGTGTAACAGTGCATGAGTGGCACTAGACTTGTGTAACAGTGCTTGAGCAGCACTAGGTGTGTGTAAGAGTGCTTGAGCAGCACTAGACTTGTGTAACAGTGCTTGAGCAGCACTAGGTGTGTGTAAGAGTGCTTGAGTGGCACTAGGCTTGTGTAACAGTGCTTGAGCAGCACTAGGTGTGTGTAAGAGTGCTTGAGTGGCACTAGGCTTGTGTAACAGTGCTTGAGCAGCACTAGGTGTGTGTAAGAGTGCTTGAGTGGCACTAGGCTTGTGTAACAGTGCTTGAGCAGCACTAGGTGTGTGTAAGAATGCCTGAGTAGCACTAGGCTTGTGTAACAGTGCATGAGTGGCACTAGACTTGTGTAACAGTGCTTGAGCAGCACTAGGTGTGTGTAAGAGTGCTTGAGCAGCACTAGACTTGTGTAACAGTGCTTGAGCAGCACTAGGTGTGTGTAAGAGTGCTTGAGTGGCACTAGGCTTGTGTAACAGTGCTTGAGCAGCACTAGGTGTGTGTAAGAGTGCTTGAGTGGCACTAGGCTTGTGTAACAGTGCTTGAGCAGCACTAGGTGTGTGTAAGAGTGCTTGAGTGGCACTAGGCTTGTGTAACAGTGCTTGAGCAGCACTAGGTGTGTGTAAGAATGCCTGAGTGGCACTAGGCTTGTGTAACAGTGCATGAGTGGCACTAGACTTGTGTAACAGTGCTTGAGCAGCACTAGGTGTGTGTAAGAGTGCTTGAGCAGCACTAGACTTGTGTAACAGTGCTTGAGCAGCACTAGGTGTGTGTAAGAGTGCTTGAGCAGCACTAGACTTGTGTAATAGACTTGTGTAAGAGTGCGTGAGCGGCACTAGCTGTGTATAAGAGTGCGTGAGCGGCACTAGACTTGTGTAAGAGTGCGTGAGCGGCACTAGGTGTGTGTAAGAGTGCTTGAGCAGCACTAGGCTTGTGTAAGAGTGCATGAGCAGCACTAGACTTGTGTAAGAGTGCATGAGCGGCACTAGGTGTGTGTAAGAGTGCTTGAGCGGCACTAGACTTGTGTAAGAGTGTGTGAGCGGCACTAGGCGTGTATAAGAGTGCGTGAGCGGCACTAGGCGTAAGAGTGCTTGAGCGGCACTAGGCGTATATAAGAGTGCGTGAGCAGCACTAGGCGTGTATAAGAGTGCGTGAGCAGCACTAGGCGTGTATAAGAGTGCGTGAGCAGCACTAGGCGTGTGTAAGAGTGCTTGAGCGGCACTAGGCGTGTATAAGAGTGCGTGAGCAGCACTAGGCGTGTGTAAGAGTGCTTGAGCGGCACTAGGTGTGTATAAGAGTGCATGAGCTGCACTAGACTTGTGTAAGAGTGCTTGAGTGGCACTAGGTGTGTGTAAGAGTGCTCCAGAGCGTCCCGTCTCAGCAGTGTCGGCGCACGGGCTTAGCTGCTCTGCCACGCTCGGGCTCTTCCTGGAGCCGGGGTGGCGCCCGTGCCCCCTGCGCTGGCTGCAGACTCTCAGCCCCTGGCCCCAGGGGAGCCCTGTGAGCCATCTCTCAGTTTCTGTATCAGCGCTGCTTCTGTAACAGAGAATTTGCAGGCTCTCTGTGTGTCATGTCACCCCTGGGTTTATCAATTCTTTGGAAGCTGGATAGAAAGACTGCATTTTAATAAACACTGTTGCTGTAGTAACTTGCTCTGTGCAGTTCATTTCTTCCAAGATGGACTCAAGGCAAAGCGCGCACACAGGACGGGTGGCCACAGCGCCCCACACAGCCCTACCAGCGTCCAAGTCTATCCAGACAGCAGCTGAGTCCACATGAGAGCCACCCGGCTCCCCCCGCTGTGCCAGTGAGGGTGACCAGCACAGCCCACGCCCGCAGGTGCCCGTACTGGTCACTGGTCTCGGATGACACAAAACTTCCCTTCCCCGGGGAGGAAAAGGGATACAAGCAACCATCACAAAAGGTCAGGCAGCATTCAGAGAAGAAGCCTCATTGAAACCAGCAGTAAACATTTAGTAACTCCTGCCCACAATGCTTCTCTCTGTCCTCAAAGCTCCTCTTCCTTAAGCCCCCGGGCCTTGGCCACCCCCTCCCCACATGGGGTGGGGTTAGAGGTGCCATCGCTGGGTGGGGCATCACCCATCCCCATGATTCAGCAGTCTAGCTCCCCACACGCCTGCGTCCTTCCTGGGTGGGGGTGCTAATCCCCAGCTCCAGCCAGCGCCTGCCACTGACAGGCAACCGTGAGTCTCTTCACGAAACGAGTTATCGAATGAACAAAGGAACAAGTGGGTATTTTAGGCAAGAAAGAGGGATCGTGATTTTGACATTAATTTTATGATCCCGAACTATTATTCTTTTAAAGGTTATATTTAAGAAGAGAGTGAGTTAGATAGGAAAATATGTATTATATAAATTCAAAAGAGAATTATAATAATGATACATTTATAAATGCATAAAACATGTTCAAATGCAAGGACACATAAAAAAGAGATCAAAACGGAGCTGTCTGCAGTGACTGGCCCACAAGCTCACCTCTTCCCTGCTCTCCTGTGCGCGCCAACTTCCCTTTTGTGATGAACTGCTTTGAGAATGGAAAAAAGAAGCCTCCATAAAGCTCTGCACTTTGGGCCACACCAGTCAGCACCTTTTGCTTACAAGAAGCACTGCCTTCAGGCCACTGGGGGCTTCCCACGTGGCGCTAGTGGTAAACAGCCCTCTGCCAGTGCAGGAAGACCCCTGGAGGAGGTCACTGCCGGGGGCCAGCGTGAGGAGCTCTGCCCATGACAAAGCTCATGAGGAAGGAGGCTCGGCATACGCAAAGGCGTGATCAAGCCTCAGGAAACCCCCTGTTCCCGAGCATCTACCCCAAAACCAGAGTCTGTTTTATGCTCTCACCTACACCTCTGACCTTACGGGGGGCTCTCCCCAATAACCGTTTCTCTCGGAGAAGGAGCTCCAAGGCAATACAAATTCCTGGGCGTGACAAGAGTGTTTCAGCTTACAGACTCCTCTGAAGGTTATCTAGCCCGCCTGTATAGGTTCCTCCGGCCACATGTGATTGTTTACAGCCTCCCAACCTGAGAGGCACGAGATGTTTTAGACTTACTAAAAGCAAATTCTTTGGGGGAGTTGGAAATTATTAGTATAGTGGGTTGGTTAGGAATTATATTGGTGAAGGGTTTTTCATTTGTTGTGTCAATAATTGCTGCTAATTCCCTGCCCTGGGTGTGACAAGGATGTCTTAGGTCAAACCTCTGCTGACAGACTAGCTTGTGTGACAGGATTATCCATACTCCTGCCACTATGCACATGATTGTTTACTACCTAACCATAAACAGCACAGAGAGTTTTGGAGTATTTTGAGAGTCTTAATTAGCATAGGGCTTTTCTCATTGTTGAGTCAATGATTGCCGCCAGACCTCCATATCCTTAGGCACCTGGGAATATATTAATCAATATATTTGGAATATAAAAAAGGAAATATAGTAGTTTTTAAGGTTAGCAATACTAGACTTTTTGAGTTAATGGATTTTCTCTTTTGTAACAGATCACTGTACTTTGTTATAAATCACTGAGTCCTTGCTATGTAGAAATGTGACTTTATCACTATCTTAAAACTAAATAGATCTTAAGGGGAACATTGGTGAAAGGATTTTCATTTGTTGGGCTGATGTTTGCTGCTAAATCTCCATATTCCCTGCCCTTAGAATGAATATAACTAGCATATAGGAGAAATAAGTATTCACCTTTAAGCATATAGGAGAAATATGTATTAACCTTTACGATTAATCATGTTAAGCTTGGGTTAAATAAATTCCTTTCTTGATTGTAACTCACTACACCCTCACCCTATAGGAATGTATCTTTATTTGGAGGGTGGTGCCTAGTTTAAGAAAAAACACTCTTGGAAAAAATAAGTTTTTTGGTTATCAGAAAGAAAGGATCATAAAATGTCAGCAGGTCTCAAGGCCAGAAGATGATGTAATATCCCTAAGACCTTTTTTTTATACATTTATGTGAAGCACCTGACTTTGATAAAGGTCAGGACTGCTGACCCCCGCGTGACTCTGTATTCATCCCTATGTGTAACAAAAGGTATATAAGCAAACCCAAAAATAAAGGGATCGGATCAGTTTCCGGAAAGACTGATACCCCCATGTCGCTTCTTTCTTGCTCCCCGTTTCTCTGGCTGAATTCCAAGTTATTCAGCCTCTTTTTCTCCACTCATTTTCCTACACTATCCGTTTCTAATCTCTCTATATATCTGTAATTAAATACGTATTTTTCCAAGGACGCCGACGCCGTCCCCACCTTTGAATAACCCTGGATCCACTGGGGCTGGACCCCCGGCAGGGCACGGCAACCCCCTCAGTATCCTCGCATGGAGAATCCCATGACAGAGCAGCCTGGTGGGCCACAGTCCACAGGGTTGCCGAGAATCAGACAGGACTGAATGACGGAGCACGCACGCAGAGGCCGCTGGGACTCAGCACGCCTCCCGCCCAGCCTGCTCGTGCCCAGGGAGCAAGGCCTCTTACCCCACAGGACAGACTGACCGCTGCTACCCACGACTGGAGAGGAGCCTGTCTCAGGATAGGGGAAACAAACAAGAAAACCAAAGTCCATTGTTTAAAACCCCTGATCTTAAGGGAATCAGATAAAATTGGGAACAGATTTGAACAGGAAAAAAGATCACTCTTGAATGACTTTTAATAATCATTAATCTGAAGTACGCTTTTTTACCTACTTCTGCCCAAAGCAGTATCTGTGGAGATTTCCAAGTTTGGTTCCCATTTCCACTCAAGCACTCAGACTTCTTCCATGCTACCCTCTCTGTCGACGACAATGTTTGGGAGCCAGTGAGGAGCGATAGGCGCTCAGACCACAGATGACACTGTGCCCCACGCAGGGTCCCCCATGTCCAGATAGTTGCAGTAGCACGTGGGTGTGAGAGCGCTCAGCTCCGTGAGTCTCCCCAGGACATCGCAGTCCAGAGCGGGGCATCTCACGCCTCTCAGCACAGCGGGCAGGGAGCTTCACTCCGTCATGCTCGGGGCACCCACGAGCGGTGCCCCACAGCAGCTGGCCTTCTCCGTGGGTTGCATGGAGGTCGGTACTTGCCCCCCACGCACCCCCGGAGGAGTAACTCAGACCCAGCCCTGGGACAGGCCGTGGGGCTGGGGGACACTCTGCCGTCTGGAACTCGGGAAGTGGGCAAGGCGGGCGTGAGGCCCCTCGCCTGCCTCGGACCCCAAGAAACAGTTCACAGACTGTCAGACCCCCAGCCCTTCCCACCACACGCTGAGTACAAGCCAGGAGCAGGGCAAGGAGTCCACGTGGGTCCACCCTGGCCTGGGGCTCTGGACACGGGGAGCGCTGAGGCAGGAGTCTGCAGTGGACACAGCACCACTGGAGACTCTCCCACGTGCCTGAGCTACGCAGCGCTCAGCCTAATGCCGGGAAGCCCCACCCACAGCCCTCTAGGAGGCAGGAAAGAACTAAAACAGGGGCCTCCCTCCTTCGCAGGGGGAGACAGTTCTGCAGCTCATCCCCACCTAAGCAGACCTTCTGCAGCCCGTCTGCACCGCATGCTCCCGAGAGCCCTCTCGCCACCCCAACATGTCAGCTGGGAAATAGGCAGCTCTGACAGTTGTCTTGAAATTGGTGGTGGTCTGACCAGCGCCATCTTGTTTTAAGCATGGTTAGTCTCCAGTTCCAGGGCTGGTTTCTTCCTATTTCCTTGAGGCCAGTTCTCCAGGCTGCCAGCTCACACCATGGCTGCAGTCTGCTCGTCATGCAGCTGACGTCTTCCGCCCGGTGGGGCTTTGGGCATGCACAAACCAGCCCAGAGGACATGGCTCAGAATACTGCCTGCAGTCCTTAAGGAGGACTAAAGCTCCTTGACTCTTTTAATAGCTAAACTATTACTATTTCAGCATTCAAAAAATTTAACATTCAAAAAACTAAGATCAGGGCACCTGGTACCATCACTTCATAGGAAATAGATGGGGAAACAATGGAAACAGTGACAGACGTTATTTTCTTGGGCTCTAAAACCATCACGAACAGTGATTGCAACCAGGAAATTAAAAGACTCTTGCTCCTTGGAAGAAAAGCTACGACAAACCTAGACAACATATTAAAAACCAGACATCATTTTGCTGACAAAGGTGTGTATAGTCAAAGGTATGGTTTTTCCAGTAGTTATGTATGGATGTGAGAGTTGGACCATAAGGTAGGCTGAGCATGGAAAAATGGATGCTTTCGAATTGTGGTGCTAGAAAAAACTCTTGCGAGTCCCTTGGACTACCAGGAGATCAAATAGTCAATCCTAAAGAAAATCAGTCCTGAATAGTCATTGGAAGGACTGATGCTGAAGCTGAAACTCTAATACTCTGACGAACTGACTGGAAGAGCTGACTAATTGGAAAAAACCCTAATGCTGGGCAAGACTGAAGGCGGGAGGAGAAGGGGACGACAGAGGATGAGATGGTTGGATGGCATCACCGACTCGATGGATATGAGTTTGAGCAGGCTCCGGGAGATAGTGAAAGACAGGGAGGCCTGGCATGCTATAGTCTATGGGGTTGCAAAGAGTCAGACACAACTGAGCGACTGAACATTATTATTTCGACTATTTCCCTTGTTTCGGCATTTTCTGACTTCTCTGATTAAATTTATTCTTCAATGTTTTTCTACAGACAAAATGTAAACAGAGGACTGGGGCAAGGGTGCAGAGTCTGTTCTGGGAAGGCCCCACAGTGTCCTGCTCTGTTACAACAGGAGCAGGAGGAGGACCAGGGGACCCCAGAGACCCAGGGCAGAAGCGCGCAATGTGAGTACACAGTGGTCACTAGGCAGACTGGACAGCCAGGCGGCACTTGTGAGTGGGCGGCCTGGGCGGGCCGGCAGAGTGTTCTGACTTTACTAGAACCTCACGAAAACTGACTGTTTACACCATGCGTATGCATCCCTTTGGTAAAGTTAACTGAGGGAAAGTTTAAAGCACGACGTCCCATGAACACAAAATAAACTGACATCTGCTGTGACCAGCTCTGCCACGGACACTGCTGTAGGTGCCCAGAAACACCAATTAGCCGAACAGGCAAGACCCCGGCATGCGGCTCACACTCCAGGAGCAGGCAGCCTGGGAATCACACGCACAGCGAGCCCGGATTGGTGAGAGGTCCCATGCACTGGACATTGCCCTGAGTACCTGGTCTCCAGCGGGTGCCTGCTGAGGGCTGGCCCACAAGGGCACCTGCTGCACCTGGGCACTGGGGGAACTGGGCAGAGGGCCTCTGACCTCCCGAGGCTCCCGCATAGAGCTCCCAGGTCACACTGTGAGGCTGCTCACTTGGGGCCCTACTTTCAGACCCTGACCTGGGCGCCCTGCCCCCTCCCCTGGGCTCTCTCTGTTGGACGATGTTTCAGGCCCTGACCTAGGCACTCTGCCCTCCCCTGGGCTCTCTCTGTTGGGCGGTGTTTCAGACCCTGACCCGGGCACCCTGCCCTCCTCGGGGGTCTCTGTTGGATGGTGCTTCGTGCTGCGACAGGAAGGACACATTTGCACTTAGCATGGCGCTCCTTCCCTCGCTTTCCACAGCACACGTTTGAGCCGCCGGCCTTCAGAACTTCGGTAATTCTACTGCCAAACATCTGGCAGCCCCACACCAGGTCTGGCCTTGTTGGGGGATCGGGTTATACTGAGTTGTGCCAACTGTTTATATCCCTGTTCTGCCAAGCACCCTGTACTGTCTCCACCTGAGCAAAGGGCCGGACAAGCAGCCAGTCTACGGTGCAACTGGTATTTTGAGGCCCAAATGAAATAAAGTGTACGAAATCTCCCATAAATTATATAACACTGTGCAAGTGTTAATAATATTTATAGCTGTTTACAGTCTTCTGTGTTTGGGGAAATAATCCTAAATAACGAAGTGCAGAATACTGTCAATGCCTTGGACTAGGGTTATTTACCTAAGACAGCCTTGTGTTGGAATCTTCAGTTTCTTAAATGGCAGACTCGTCGTGTGCACTGATTTGCACGTCCACAGAGAACTGTCTTCTATGCTAATGATGCTCTTGCTAACAAACCATACAAGTAACACTGAGGAGACTGGACTGCCCTCCATATGCTTGGCTTTGTTGCACAAAGCACAGCTGGCATTTCAGTGTAGATGCTGAGGAATTTTCAGGGTTGGAAGGTTTCTTAGGAATCATCTGGCCCAGTGTTTCTCAGCTATGGCTGTGAGCTAGAACCGCTTCGGGGAGCTTTAAAACAGGAAAGGAAAGAGCTGATGCCAATCCCCTCTCCCCCACCCTGGCAATGCCTGGCCATCAGTTGTTTAAAAGCCTCAATGCACAGCCACAGTCGGCAGCCCCTGATGGAGCTACACACCGTGATGTAGTCAAACACCTCATTTTACAGGTAAGAAAACGGGCTCTTTCCAAGGAGGAGAAAGCTCCTTCCATGAAGAATTCACTTAAATAGCAAGGCCAGGAAAGGCTGGCGGCAGAGCCTAGACTGGCCCTGAGTGCCGTGACTCTCAGTCCATTCTGTCCATGCCTCAGAAATCAGGACAACGGTGTGTGCACGAAGGCGCTTACACACACACACACACCAGACAATCAACGGCATCGGCCTTCAGATTAAGAAGATAAAAACATAATCCACAGCGAACAGACCCCAAACGTGAAGACTGGGGTCTAGCAGCAGCGTGCACCTGTGTTTGTGGCTGAGCCCCCTCGCTGTGCAGCTGACACTGCCACCACGCTGTCAGCCGGGCCGTCAGCCGGGCCGTCAGTCACACTGTCAGTCGGGCCATGAGCCAGGCCATCAGTCGGGCCATCAGTCGGGCCATGAGCCTGGCCATCAGTCGGGCCGTCAGTCGGGCCGTGAGCTGAGCCATCAGTCTGGCTGTGGCTGGGCCGTCAGTCGGGCCGTGAGCCGGGCCGTCAGTCGGCCCGTCAGCTGGGCTGTCAGCCGGTGCGTGTTGCCTGTGCGTGTGCTCACTGTACCCAACACAAGTAAAGAGTGTCTGTAAAGTTTGGGTCTAGTTGTTTTGTTTGTGATTCCTTTTAAAGGGTAGAGAAACCAAGTGCAAGTTGCTGATGCACCTCTGTCTGTGGCAGGCAAGAGCGGCCAGCCTGCGGACACGGGCCGTTGGCAGCCCGGGCCCCCGGCCCCAGCCACTGGGCAGAAGGAGACACGTGACGTGGAGGCTGATGGCCACAGAGGCCAGCCGGTCAGACCAGAGGTGGGGCTGGCGACCTGGGCTCGGGCATGTGAACTGGCACCGACCCCATCCCCAGGACCCTCAGTGGTCTGGGTAGCGCTGGAGTGCATTTCGGTTCCCCGAGGCAGATGAGAATATTTGCGTCCTGCAAGCCATCAGAGCTGCCTTCATAGCATGTGCTCAGTCCACTGGGCAAGTGAGGGAGAGGCCGTGGCCAGTGGTAAGCAAGGGCGTGGGGGGTTTTCCTCCCGTCGGAACAAGGGCTGACGCTGGAGAACGCAAAGTAGAGCGGAAGAATTCCATCTGGAAACAGGTCATAAATATGTTAGAACTGTAACACCCTCCCTGCTGCAAACCCACAGCCCTCCTCAAGAGCAACAAGCAACTGTCTCCATAAGGAGCCACTTCAGGGTGTGAGTGTGGGCAGGGAGGTAAGCAGAAGCCCACGCCTGGGACAGCTCCAAGAGGGCAGGCTGATGTTGCACAGGGAAGAGAGGGCGCGTGCCCACATCATCTGTGCTCAGCAGGGGAGAAGGTGCGCCTGCAGACGGGGCCACACCGCAGCCCTGCGCCCAACAGGACGTGCTACAATCACAGTGCAACTGGATGGGCAGGGGCTGGGAGAGGGAGGGCGCCCACTCTGAGCAGTGGACGCCTCCAAAAGCACAGAGATGCAGACACGGGGCTCCCAAGAGAGCCATGGCCATAGCCTCAGAAAATCCAGATTCATCTGAAATGAGCTAATTAAAACTCCAATCTTGGCTCTGAGAGACAGCTCAGACCGTTCAACCATGTAACAGTTACCAATGACAAACTGGGGAGAGGAATGCTGTTTTAAACATTAATGCAGGAAAAAAACAGGTTGCCATAAGTATCTTTAAAAACAAATTTTTAGGCATTTGAAAGGAAAAGAAAAAAACTGCAAGGCAGGTACCACTTCAATAAACAGCTGAAACGGAAGCGTCTTGGCCCTGACTGACAAAGTCTACTTGGCTTAACTTGCTCCACCCAGGCCCCGACACGCCTGCCCAACAGCTCTCTTCTCTATGTCGGTGACATTCCTCAGTAGACACCAAGAGCTAGTACTTATAAGACCAAAACCGAAACCAGAGCATTGATGAGCAGAGACTCAGGCCAGAAAGGAGCCCTGGTGGGCACGGGGTGGGGGGCGGGTCTCACGCCCACACCCGCCTGCACAGAGCCCGGCAGTGTGGCCCACTGGACATCACCACGGCAAACCCTGACCCAAGGGAAGGAGCCACAGAGCCTCAGGAGTCTGCGCAGACTGCCCATCCGCCAAGAAGCCGTCACACGCTGAGATCACGGGCAGACCCAGGGACCAGGGACCTCGTAGGAGACACTGTCCATAACTGGCACGTCAAGGTAACTTTCCCCGCAGAACGTTCTAAACAGCCCTGGTTGGGATACAATGGAAAACATGTAAGAAGGTTTGACCTGCTAGACAATTCATTATCCTCTTCCGTGTTTACAATTAAAGACTTTGAAGAGTTAATTGAGCTAACTGGAAAGTCAATCTAGAAACTGCTACAGAAGGAAGAAATGACGTCTTAAGACACACATGCACCCCACGCAGGGTGCTCCCCTCAAAGGTGTCGTTCCGCTGGGAGATGGCAACGCTGCCTCCCATCTCCCCTCATTCCTCCGTGGGGAGGGGGACCCCAGGGTGGGAGATACCCCGGGCAGGCGACAGCTGAGGACGGGTAGGCAGGCGGGCAGTGGGCGCTGGGAAAGAATGGGCTGCTTGGCCGGAGGGCGTGTCCCAACAGAGGGCGTGTCCCATCAGGGGCGTGTCCCAACAGAGGGCATGCCCATCAGGGGAGTGTCCTGATAGAGGGCGTGTCCCACGGAAGGAATTCCTTGAGAGGCCTGGGGAGGCGAAGGCCCCAGAGGGACCATCTAACTGCCCCCTGGGACGAGCACTGACGGAGAGCTGGGAGCGGCTGCTGCAGTCGCCTGTGAGCCCTGGGAGCAGGAAACGCAGCAGGGACCTCGGACAGCACCCCAAAACCCGAAGCACACGGATGCACTCCGCGGGGCCGACCGACTCCAGCAGCGGCGGCAGGACAGGCTAGGTGAAGCTGGTCGGCAGTGTGCTGGAGAGTCTGGGATCAGGGCACTCACGCCCGCCCCATGCAGGGTGGACCCTCAGGAGCTTGCCTCCTTAGCCCCCAGCCCCCCAGGAAGGCCGCAGACAGCAAGACCTGGAGCTACACTCTTATGCACGGGCTGTGTCCTCTCGTTGTTTACTCAGAACAACAAAACACCCCCGTCCCCTCCAGGACTGGTTACTCTGGTGACAAAAACACTCCAGATCCAAACACGAGGGTCACACCAGCTATGCTGTGAGCCACCCCATGAGATGCAAAGAAGCGAGTCCTCAGCCTCTGACATGGGCATCTCTAGTCCCCCAGAAATGCCCGCCCAGGAGTAGGAAGAGGTGGCCCAGGGGCTCCCTGGGAATTCAGGCCCGGGGCCACTGAGGGGAGGGGAACGCCAGCCTGCCTCCTGCAAGGTGACCCGACAGCCACCCCAGAGGCGGAGACGCAGGGCGCTCCTGGGGCAGCTTCCTGGCCCCTGAGCTGCGATGCAATCGTGGCCAGGCAAGGAGGAGTGAGAAGACCGGTCCTGCAGGAGCCGAGCCTGAGGGATGGCAGCAAAGGGGCCCTCAGAGCCTAGGGAGCCTGCGGGCACGCCAGCTGCATGCAGGTTCCTGTGCGTGGCAGCCGCTCCAATGGAGCCGAATCAATTGTAACTCATCTCCAGTCATTCATGTGAGGCTCAAAATTGCATTTTTTCTTTCCTGTTAACATGCCAAATTAAATTCTGCTTTGCACCGTTTAACTCAGTAATTAATCCCCATTCATTCCCCCTGAGTTGTGGTTAACTGGAATCTGGGAAGGGAACAAGCCTCCCAGCCACACACCTCTGGGCAGCTGTGGCTGGAGCCAGGTCCTGCCCGCAGAGCCGTGGACCCACGCCCTCCTGGTAGGTGAGGCCGTTCCATGTGCTCCCTGCAGTTACGCCCAGTGTCTGAGTTCCCAAAACTGAGAGAATAAGATGTCCACAGCAATGCAAAAGCATAAAGGGGTTTATTACTAGCTTGAGTTAGGGCCCAAGTCTCATCCGGCACAGTGGAGTCTTGACGAGGGCCCCGAGCTCTGAATCACAGCTGCTTATATACAGGCGATCTTTTGTCTCAGCAATAGTGTAGTTGGCGTGTGGTGATTGACTCAACCTTGGGTAATCGTGGTGATTGACTCAACCTTGGCGTCATCGGGGGGGACCTTGGTGTCATCAGGGACCTTGGTGTCATCGGGGGGGACCTTGGTGTCATCGGGGACCTTGGTGTCATCAGGGACCTTGGTGTCATCGGGGGGGACCTTGGTGTCATCGGGGGGGACCTTGGTGTCATCGGGGGGGACCTTGGCGTCATCGGGGGGGACCTTGGCATCATCGGGGGGGACCTTGGTGTCATCAGGGACCTTGGTGTCATCGGGGGGGACCTTGGTGTCATCAGGGACCTTGGCGTCATCGGGGGGGACCTTGGTGTCATCGGGGGGGACCTTGGTGTCATCAGGGACCTTGGCGTCATCGGGGGGGACCTTGGCGTCATCGGGGGGGACCTTGGTGTCATCGGGGGGGACCTTGGCGTCATCGGGGGGGACCTTGGCGTCATCGGGGGGGACCTTGGCGTCATCAGGGACCTTGGTGGGGCGTCGCAGAATTGTGACTCATGCTCACAAGCACCTGAGGCCTAGGCCCAGTGTGGCCTGTCGAGCCTGTCATGGCTCAGGTCAGGTCCCAGCACCTGCTAGATCTTTCTCGTGAGGAAATGCCTGGCTGCGGTGACAACACTCCCACAGCTCACTGCCCCAGGCCAGCTCAGGCTGTCTGCAGACCAGCGGCAGGGACCAGGCCCTCCCTCTGGGCCCGGGCGGCTGAGGCAAAAGCAGTCCCATCACCACTCAGGGCTCATGTCCCCAGGCCGCCAAGGAGGGACGCTTGTCCACCTGATGCTCTCCTTGGCCGGGACACAGCCTCCTCTCCGAGCTTCTCCTCTGCAGAAAGAGCAGGACACCATCAAGGACCCAGGACACAGGGAAGGGAGGAGATGAGACTGAAAGGCTGAGGACTCGGCTCGAGAATGTGCTTCCTTAGGGGAATCGCTTCTCTGATGCAGACGAGTGGACTCACGGGACAGCTGAAAACTCCCCAGGTTACAAATGCCAGCCCTCCATCTGGGCAAACTGCAGACAGATGGACACAACTTCTCTCCCATGATTCAGGAACTTTTCAAGGAAAACCCCTCTCAGAGAACGAGAGCAGCATGGATCAGAGACAGCAGCCGGGCTGCCCCAAACTATAGACTTCAGAATATTCAACCCCTGCACCTCCTCCTGGTCCTTGGGGGCACATGACTGGTCTCATCTGCCATCTCCACCACAGTAAGGCCAGCAAGTGCTTCGAGGGGAGGTGGTGGAGGAGGGGGTCGGCCCCAAGCCGTCGTCTCCCAGCACAGGGGTCTCCTCAGATATGCCCCAGCACCTCGCAAAGGCTGCAGCCGAACCCTGAAGGGCTGCTGCAGGAGCCGGACTCGCCGGAGCGGAGCGTGAGGAGGGCCCACCGGTGAGGGCCAGGCCCGCCGGCTGGCCCCTGCATCGTGCTGACAAAACCGTGCTGGAAAGGCCACGTCCTCAACATCCCTAGCCAAGCGCTGTGAACTCGAGACGTATCCGGACAACTTATCACCAAACCCTGCCTCCTTGGCCTCTAGAAGCCCAGTCAGGGTGGTATCATCCGGTGAAGAGCCCGTAAGCCAACCGTTTCTCAGGGCTGCTTCTATTACCTCGACAGCAGACGCCGAAACGGGAGCATGACCTTCCTGAAACAAGGTGGGAGCGGTCCTCATAAAGCGGCCTTCGTCAAGCCGTTCCACGGGAACCCCCTCTAGCTTCCAAGTCAGCCTTCAGAGCTGGTGGTGGGGAACACCGAGCAGCCCCTCCGCACGCTGCTCCGCCCAGAGCTGGCAGCCGCCAGCGCTGAGTCCCGGAGCCTCCGCCCGCGGCCTGGGGTGTCCGGACCACACGGCCTCGCCAGGCTCTCGGGTGGCCATGATTCGGACCACATCCATTCTGTTGCTCCGACCCAATCTGTTTCCAGACCGGCTGCACTTCTTCATGGTCTCCGAGCTGTCAGCTTAAGGCCCCTTACTATTCCATTTTTCCAGTGCAACAGAACGGAGCAGCCCTGTTTACCAAACTAGCCGAGACACGCCGGGTGCACAGCAGGCCACAGCAGCAGCTGGCAAACTCCGCCTGTGGTGGCCGAACATGTGCATGGAAAAAAGTGTTCTGAGAGCTCCCAACAAAGTTACTGATTTGGTCTGCTTCTTTCCAGAAAGCTTCAGAAGGAAACGAAGAACGGGGGAGGGAGGGAGGGGGAATGGTCTTCACAAGCCTGGGGGTCTGTGCCCTGAGGACTGGAGGCCGCGTATCCAAGACCCCAGAAGGGCCAACTCGAGAAGAAGGCGGGGTGCCCTGAGAGCTGACCTAAGCTCCTCCCAGCTCGGAGGCCCTGCCCGCCGGCCCTGTGAGTGGCTGCCATGGGACAGACACTGTTGCATGAGCTGGGCGCTGTCCTAGAGCCCCCTCCCAGCCCTGGCCTCTGCTCCTCCTTTCTGGGGCCCCTGCAGCTCAACACCAGACTTGGGGAGCTGTTCCCTGCCCAGATTCTCGCCCCATTACCACCCTCAGTGCCAGCCCGAACTCCAGACAGTCTGTCCTTCTGCCCACCCACCTCAGACACCCAGCACGTTTCTGCCAAGAAGCTCCCCACTGCAGCCAGAACAGGGTCCGTGACTCCCCAGGGCTGCCCTGAGCGGGAGCTGGGGGCTGGGCCCACTCAGTCAGCGCCCACGGCGGCAGGCCCAAGCCAGACCTGCCTCTCAGAATCAGCTCAGCAGATGCTGCAATGTCTTTATTAGAAGAGTCTGACTGTAAAAGTAACGCAGGACCGCTTTAATAAATGAAGGCATGCAAGGGGACTTCAGTGTCCGTTGATGCCCTCCACACCTCCAGCCAGGCTGAGCCCCACAGCCTCGCCCGGGGTCACGAGCCGGGCCAGCACCTTCTGTCCCTGCTCGCTGCTGTCCCCTAGGTTGGTCAGGCCACAGTGGGCCCTCAGCTGGACCGGAGGAATATCAAACACCGGCTGTCTCCATAAGTCAAGGCCCACGTGTTTCTGTTTACACTGAAACTGCCTTCCGTTTTCACACAACTCAGAGCTACTCTGTTACGTAACATCAGTGCCCTCCACGCCAGGGAGGCAAGCGAAGGTTCGGGGGAAGCAGAGCCCACAGGAGCCGTGACAGCTACAGGCCTGCTCCCTGTCAGGGACCGGGGGGAGGCTCTGAGCTGCGGCATTCACGCTGCCGGTCCGCCCGAGCCTGCACTCACATTAAACACAAACCTGTTTCTTTTAGAATCCAACTTCACCAAGTCAGGGCAGATGACACGTATTTTTAGTAAATTATTTTCTCAAAAGCTGCCTCCAGATAAAAGCTTCACGAGGTGTAAGCACAAGGAACCGTGCTGGGGCCCAGCGAGAAGCCCACCCGCGCGGCCGTGGCAAGGAGGCTCTCAGGCCAGCCAGCGCGCGATGGCCCGACCCGGGTGGGCTCCCATCACACAGCTGCTGCAGCCCCCAGCCCAGGTCAGTGCTCACCACAACCTTCTGAGTTCTCCCTCAAAAGAATGAACACAAGACAGAGCCGTCCAGCCCATTGGCGTGGTCCCCAGGGCACGTTTGCCACAGGGACACACACACAGCTGTCCCAGCCCCCCGTCCACGGGCTCCGAGCAGGACTTTCTCGCCAGGACGCTGGCCTAGCTGCCCCTGGTCTTGGCCTTCAGGCCCTCGACAGCGCGCCTGGGGGCCTGGCAGAGACAAGCCAGCTCAGAGGCGGCGGGGCAGAGGCTGCACTGGACCAAAGGGTTCCGGGGGCACGTTCCAATTGTGGGCTCCGCCTGCAGGCCTCTGGTCGGCACAGAGAGCTGGGTGCAGCTGGGGCACCCACGCCAGGCGGGGAGAACGCGGCTGGACGCAGGCAGGGACAGAGCCTACCCTGCAAACACTCACTGTCGGGGAGAGGGGACCCCGCCTCACACGGGGCCTCACAGCACACTTGGGGCCCTGCGTGCAGAGGGCGTGGTGGGCGCTCTGGCCTAACCCCTGTCAGTGCCTGGGGTGCCGAGGCCAACGTCTGCACACACTCGGAAGAATCAAACATGAGCCCACCCAGGACCCCGCTGCATGTAGTGAAGCCAGCTTTGGGGTCACCATGGCTGGCACTTACCGTTCACACAGGTCTCAGCGGGTCTGCAGAGGCCATCCTCAAACAGGCAGCCTGGGAGGGAGAACAGAGGAGAGACAGTCAGAGCCTCAGTGCGCTGAGGGCCATGGCCCTGCTGGCCCCGGAGTCCAGGGGGGCCGCACAGAGCTGGGGGCCTGCTTCAGTGAGAGGATGCTGGGCATTGGAAGCCAGGCCACACGCCCCTGGCTCGGGTCAGGGGGAGGGCATGAAGCAGGGCTGGCTCCCCCCGGGAGGATGACCAGTCATCCTGTCGCTCCGTCACCGGGAGGGCTATCCCCCTCCTGCTGGGAGGTGGTGATGAGCCCGTCAGGGGCACCTCCGTAGCAAGCTCCCCTCGGGGCCAGGCCCACCGTGCTCTGTGCACACCACCACTCGGGTAGCACCTCGGGGCCCTGTGTCAAAGCCCCTGTGCCTCACGCCCACGGCACACACCAAGGCGTCACCAGGGCACACGGACAGCAGAGGCGGACGAACGGAGGCCCGTGTGCTCCGTAAGGAAACCAGACGGGAGGTGAGGAAAGCGCTCATTCACAAGCAGGTCAGGGGAAGTGCACGGAGGGGGCCGTGCTGCCTTGCATCCAGTGTCGTCTGAAATGCACCCTCGCGGCCTGCTGTGGCCAGCCAGGAGGGTGTGAGCATGGGAACAGCACTCAGAGCGATCCGTGGGGTGCCCCAGGCATAGCCACGCCTGCTCCAGCAGGACCCAACTAAAGCCAGACGGTTCCTGCATACACACGTCCGCCTAGAAGCATAAAGCCTGTACTCCTGTGTCTCCAGCTGACACTCCTATTCGGCCACTGAGACCCAAGTCCACAATCGCCCAGGGAAATGCCCTTGACTCAGCCAGTCAGCTGCTTCAGTCCAGGCGTCCACCGCAGGACTCTCCACATTGTGTTGTGATGTCAACCCCAGGGCAAACTTCTCCGAACAGGAGACTCTCGAGGTGAGGAACCACAGAAATGTCGCTTCTTACCCTCCACTGTCGCCCGAATGGCTACCTGTGTCTGGCCAATGGCAGATGCTTGAGAGTCAACGGCAGAGCGGCAGAGGAGGACGAGCAGCAGGAAGCCACTAGCTACAGGGAGGTCCACCCCGGGGCCCTGCAAAGTCTGCGGTCGTCACTTTCCTCACAGGGAATCGCTCTGAAACCCCACAGCTGGAGAACTCATCCCCCAGGCAGATGCAGACTGAGGAAGGCCCAGCTCTGCAGAGGAGGCGGAGCACGGTGCCAGGACCAAGGGTGCGGGTCTCACAGAGGGGGAGACCGCCCACACTCGCGAGAATCAAGGAGTCTCACCCGCCCTGTGACAGCTTTACGCACCCGCTCTTACGCCCCTCTGCCCCAGAGGAGAAGCCCTCAGCAGGAGGCCCCGGGCACAGATGCGCCGTGACCCGGACGCTGCCCACGGCCCCAGCTCCAAGCAGAGCTCCGTCCTCCTGAAATAACAAACCTTGTGAGAACAGCACTGCTCCTCAGTCCAGTCTCAGCGCACTGCCTCCCTCATCCATGCACAGACCCCCGTGCCCTGCCCCTCTTTTCAGAGCTCTGCTCCCTGCTCGCTCCGTTCTCCCTGCAGAGCCTGGCCAAGCGGAGGACAGGGTAACACCCTGGGGGGAAGCCAGCAAACGCCCCCACTCGCCCAGAGACAGCCAGGCACGGGGAAGCCTAGGGAGACTGACTCTGCTCTGCTTTCCCCCAAAGTAGTGACCTTGAGGAGGTCCCCCGGCTCCTCTGGTCTTGGCACTGTGAGCTGTGAAATCAGGCCAGGGTAGCTGACCTCCACCCTATGACCAAGGACACCGGAGGAGCCCCAAAGAGATGGTAGGAGGGGCACAATCACGTTAAAAGTCAAATCCCATACCCACCGTGTGGGTGACCCACAAACTGAAGAACAGTAATATCAAAGGAGTTCTCACACTGTTGCGAAGGTTCTACACCCCACAGCAGACCTCTCAAGTGGGGATCCAGCCAAGGGACTGGGAATCCCCAGGGAGTCTGACTGGGAGGAATACTGGCATTTGACTACAGAACTTCCACAGGACTGGGGGAAACAGAGACTCTTGGAGGTAAAAACCAAATGCACACCAGAGCTTAGGGCAGAGGAGCACTGACCCCACCGGGGACTGAGCCAGGCCTGCCTCTGAGGGTGCGGGCCCCTGCACAGGCACGGGTCGACGGTGGCCTGCCACAGGTCAGGGGCGCTGGCGGCATCAGTCCTGGGAGGTGCATGTTGAAGTCAGTCCTTCAGGAGGTCGCCCTGAGCCCTGCCACAGAGCTGTGGACTCCAGGACTGGGCTGCCTTGAGCCAAACAACTAACAGGGATAGCCCCACCGATCAGCAGACATGTGGCATGAAGATTTACTGAGCACGGCCCTGCCAACCAGAACAAGATCGAGTTTTCCCCACAGCCAGTCCATCCCATCAGGAAACGTGCATAAGCTATTAATCCTCATCCGTCAGAGGGCAGACAGAAGAAGCAAGAACTACAGTCCCACAGGCTCCAGAATGAAAACCACAATCAGAAAGCTAACCAAAATGATCACAAGGATCACAGCCTTGTACAACTCAAGGAAGCTGTGAGCCACGCTGCGCAAGGACACCCAAGACGCATGGGTCATGGTGGAGAGTTTCTGATAAAACCTGGTCCTCTGGAGGAGGGGATGGCAAACCACTCCAGTATTCTTGCCTCAAGAACCCCATGAACAGTATGAAAAGGCAAAAAGATAGGACATCAGAAGTGAGCCCCTCAGGTCAGTAGGTGTGCAAACTGCTGGTGGGGAGAGCAGAGAAATAGCTCTAGAAAGAATGAAGAGGCTGGCCCAAAGCAGAAACGATGCTCAGTTGGCTGGTGGTTAAAGCAAAATCCAATGCTTATAAAGAACAATACTGCACAGGAACCTGGAACGTCAGGTTCATGAATCATTTACACTGGACATGGTCCAGCAGGAGTGACAAGAGTGAACACTGACGTCTCAGGAGTCAGCAAACTAAAACCAATGGGAATGGGCAATTTTAACTCAGCTGACCGTTACATCTACTACTGTGGGCAGGAACCCCTCAGAAGAAATGGAGTAGTCCTCATAGTCAACAGAAGAGTCCAAAATGCAGTATTTGGGTACAATCCCCAAAACAGCAGCATGATCTCTGTTTGTTTCCAAGGCAAAGCATTCAGCATCATGGTAATCCACGTCTAGCCGCGATCACTGATGTCAAAGAAGCTGAAGTGGACTGGTTTCATGAAGACCTACAACACCTTCTAAAACTAACAAAAAAGATGTCCTTTTCATCATAGGGGACTGGAAGGCAAAAGTAGGAAGTCAAGAGATACCTGGAACAACAGACAAGTTTGGCCTTGGAATACAAAATGAAGTGGGGCAAAGGCTTTGCCAAGAGAATGCACTGGTCATAGCAAACACCCTCTTCCAACAACACAAGAGATGACTCTACACATGGACATCACCAGATGGTCAATACTGAAATCAGACTGATCATATTCTTTTCAGCCAAAGATGGAGAAGCTCTATCCGGGCAGTAAAAACAAGACTGGGAGCTGACTGTGATTCAGATAATCAGCTCCTTAGTGCAAAATTCAGACTCAAGTTGAATAAAGTGGGGAAGAGCACTACGCCATTCTGCCATGACCTAAATCAAATCCCCTATGATTACACAGTGGAGGTGACAAATAGACTTAAGGGATTAGATCTGGTAGACAAGGTGCCTGAAGAAGTATGGGCAGAGGTTCATAACACAGTACACGAAGCAGTGATCGAAACCATTACAAAGGAAAAAAAGACGCAAGCAGGCAAAGCGGTTGTCTGAGGAGGGCTTACAAATAGCTGAGAAAAGAAGAGAAGCAAAAGGCAAAGGAGAAAAGGAAAGATACGCTCAACTGAATGCAGAGTTCCAGAGAATATCGAGAGGTAAGAAAGTCTTCTTAAGTGAACAATGAAAAGAAATATAAAATAATAGAATGGGAAAGATTAGAGATCTTTTCAAGAAAACTAGAGATACAGAGGGAATATTTCATGCAAAGATGGGCTCAATAAAGGACAGAAATGGCAAGGAATTAACAGAAGTAGAAGTTATTAAGAAGATGTGGCAAAAATACACAGGAGAATGATATAAAAAAGGTCCCAATGACCCAGATAATCATGATTCTGTGATCACTCACCTAGAGCCAGACATCATGGAGTGTGAAGTCAAGTGGGCCTTAGGAAGCATCACTACAAACAAAGCTAGTGGAGGTGGTGGAATTCCAGTTGAGCTGTTTCAAATCCTAAAAGATGGTGCTGTGAAAGTGCTGCACTCAATATGCCAACAAATTTGAAAAACTCAGCAGTGGCTACAGGACTGGAAAAGGTCAGTTTTCATTTCAATCCCAAAGAAAGGCAATGCCAAAGAATGCTCAAACTACTGCACAATTGCATTCATCTCACACGCTAGCATAGTAACGCTGAGAATGCTCCAAGTACAGCTTCAACAGTACATGAACCAAGAACTTCCAGATGTCCAAGCTGGATTTAGAAAGGGCAGAGGAACCTGCGACCAAATTGCCAACATCCACTGGATCATATAAAAAGCAAGGGAATTCCAACAAAACACCGACTTCTGCTTCACTGATATGCTAAATCCTTTGACTGTGTGGATCACCACGAACAGTGGAAAATTTTTAAAGAGATGGGAATACCAGACCACCTCACCTGCCTCCTGAGAAACCTGTATACAGGTCAAGAAGCAACAGCTAGAACCAGACATGGAACAACAGACTGGTTCATAACTGGCAAAGGAATATGATGAGGCTGTGGGCTTCTCCGGTGGCTCAGCAGTAAAGAATCTGAGTACAGTGTGGAAGCCACAGAAGACATGGGTTTGATCAGCGGGTCAGGAAGATCCTCTGGAGGAGGGCACAGCAACCCACTCTAGTATTCTTGCCTAGAGAATCCCATGGACAGAGGAGCCTGGCGGGCTACACTCAAAGGGTCGCAAAGAGTGGGACTGAAGTGACTCAGCACAGCAAGACAAGGCTGTATACTGTCACCCTGCTTTATTCAACTTCTCTGCAGAGAACATCAGGCAAAGCGCTGGGCTGGATGAAGCACAAGCTGGAATCAAGATTGCCGGGAGAAACACCAACAACCTCAGACATGCAGATGACACCTCACTAAAGGCAGAAAGTGGAAAGGAACTGAAGAGCCCTTGAAGAGCGTGAAAACTTAGAACTCAACATTCAAAAAACTAAGACCATGGCATCCAGTCCCATCATTTCATGGTGAACAGATCGGGGGGAAGGCAAAACAGTGACGGACTTTTTTTCCCTTTGGCTCCAAAATCATGGTGGGTGGGGACTGCAGCCATGAAATTAAAACGTGCTTGCTCCTTGGAAGGAAGGCTATCACCAACCTAGAGAGCATATTAAAAAGCAGAGGCATTACTTTGCCAACAAAGGTCCATAGAGTCAAAGCTATTGTTTTTCCAGTAGTCATGTATGAATGTGAGAGCTGGACATTAAGAAGACTGAACGCTGAAGAGCTGATGCTTTTGAACTGTTGATGCTGGAGAAGACTCTTGAGAGTCCCTTGGACTGCAAGGAGATCCAACCAGTCCATCCTAAAGGAAATCAGTCCTGAATATTCATTGGAAGGACTGATGTTGAGGCTGAAACTCCAATCTTCTGGCCACCTGATGCGAAGAGCTGACTCATTAGAAAAAGACCCTCATGCTGGGCAAGACTGAGGGCAGGAGGAGAAGGGGGCGACAGAGGATGAGATGGTTGGATGGCATCACCAACTGAATGGACATGATTTGAGCAAAATCTGGGAGTTGGTGATGGACAGGGAGGCCTGTCGTGCTGCAGTGCATGGGGTCGTGAGTCGGACACGCCTGAGCAACTGAATGACGGCACAGGCTGCTCAATGACCCAGAGGGAGAACGCCTCCGCCGACCACCAGGAGCCGCTGCTGAGGGCCAGAGGGAGAAGGCCTCGGCCGACCACCAGGAGCCGCTGCTCAATGACCCAGAGGGAGAAGCCTCGGCCGACCACCAGGAGCCGCTGCTGAGGGCCTTAGAGGTTCCTGGGGCTCGGGCCCTCGGGGCGGCCCCTCTCCGTTACTGCCTGGGATGATGGCAGTGCATTTCCTGTGCCCACAGAAGACCTCAAGGAAGGCAGGATGCAGGGGCGAGGGCAGGCGCCCACTGGGGCCAGAGACTCGCTCACAGTGAGAGCTGAGTGTGTCGCGTACGAGTGGCAGGTGGCGCTGCCAGAGCAGACAGCAGGAAGACGCTGTATTCACTCCCCAGCCTGCCTGCCTCCTGCTGACAGCCAGGTGTGAATAGGATGCGCCTCACAATTCACCCGATCACCAGCCCCGGAACAAAGACCTGCTCAGTGTTCACCCGGCTTGGTCCATGCCAGGGGGCTGGAGAAAACGCGTGGCAGAGACCTCGACGGTTCTTGGTTCTCACAGCCAGAGCACATCTCTCCCAGCCAGGATACTCACTGATTTGACCACTAATTTACTTGTGTTGATACTTGTGCTAAAATTAAGAAAGACCATACTTCATTTTAAATATAAGCCATAAATCACCAGGATAGACAGAGAGCTTTGTCTACCAGAGCTTGGTTCAGACACACTCCTGGCCAAGGTCTGCATACCCCCCGACCTCCACTCACCAGGGCCAGAGTTAAATCTGGGAAGAAAGCCCAGGCTGACTCACTGTAAGGATGTGGGCCACCCTGTCCCTGAAGCATGGGCCGTGTGAGCACAGTCCCCTGACACCCCCTGTCCATGAAGGCCGTGTGAGCACAGTCCCCTGAACCCCCACCCCCCGTCCATGAAGGCGGTGTGAGCACAGTCCCCTGACACCCCCCGTCCATGAAGGCCGTGTGAGCACAGTCCCCTGAACCCCCCGTCCATGAAGGCGGTGTGAGCACAGTCCCCTGAACCCCCCGTCCATGAAGGCGGTGTGAGCACAGTCCCCTGAACCCCCCGTCCATGAAGGCGGTGTGAGCACAGTCCCCTGACACCCCCCGTCCATGAAGGCGGTGTGAGCACAGTCCCCTGAACCCCCACCCCCCGTCCATGAAGGCGGTGTGAGCACAGTCCCCTGAACCCCCACCCCCCGTCCACGAAGGCCGTGTGAGCACAGTCCCCTGAACCCCCACCCCCCGTCCATGAAGGCGGTGTGAGCACAGTCCCCTGAACCCCCACCCCCCGTCCATGAAGGCGGTGTGAGCACAGTCCCCTGAACCCCCACCCCCCGTCCATGAAGGCCGCGTGAGCACAGTCCCCTGACACCCCCCGTCCATGAAGGCCGTGTGAGCACAGTCCCCTGAACCCCCACCCCCCGTCCATGAAGGCCGTGTGAGCACAGTCCCCTGAACCCCCACCCCCCGTCCATGAAGGCCGTGTGAGCACAGTCCCCTGACACCCCCCGTCCATGAAGGCGGTGTGAGCACAGTCCCCTGAACCCCCACCCCCCGTCCATGAAGGCCGTGTGAGCACAGTCCCCTGACACCCCCCGTCCATGAAGGCGGTGTGAGCACAGTCCCCTGACACCCCCACCCCCCGTCCATGAAGGCGGTGTGAGCACAGTCCCCTGAACCCCCACCCCCCGTCCATGAAGGCGGTGTGAGCACAGTCCCCTGAACCCCCACCCCCCGTCCATGAAGGCCGTGTGAGCACAGTCCCCTGACACCCCCACCCCCCGTCCATGAAGGCGGTGTGAGCACAGTCCCCTGACACCCCCCGTCCATGAAGGCGGTGTGAGCACAGTCCCCTGACACCCCCACCCCCCGTCCATGAAGGCCGTGTGAGCACAGTCCCCTGACACCCCCCGTCCATGAAGGCCGTGTGAGCACAGTCCCCTGACACCCCCCGTCCATGAAGGCCGTGTGAGCACAGTCCCCTGAACCCCCCGTCCATGAAGGCGGTGTGAGCACAGTCCCCTGAACCCCCCGTCCATGAAGGCGGTGTGAGCACAGTCCCCTGACACCCCCCGTCCATGAAGGCGGTGTGAGCACAGTCCCCTGAACCCCCACCCCCCGTCCACGAAGGCCGTGTGAGCACAGTCCCCTGAACCCCCACCCCCCGTCCATGAAGGCGGTGTGAGCACAGTCCCCTGAACCCCCACCCCCCGTCCATGAAGGCGGTGTGAGCACAGTCCCCTGAACCCCCACCCCCCGTCCACGAAGGCGGTGTGAGCACAGTCCCCTGAACCCCCACCCCCCGTCCATGAAGGCCGCGTGAGCACAGTCCCCTGACACCCCCCGTCCATGAAGGCCGTGTGAGCACAGTCCCCTGACACCCCCCGTCCATGAAGGCCGTGTGAGCACAGTCCCCTGAACCCCCACCCCCCGTCCATGAAGGCCGTGTGAGCACAGTCCCCTGAACCCCCACCCCCCGTCCATGAAGGCCGTGTGAGCACAGTCCCCTGACACCCCCCGTCCATGAAGGCGGTGTGAGCACAGTCCCCTGAACCCCCACCCCCCATCCATGAAGGCCGTGTGAGCACAGTCCCCTGACACCCCCCGTCCATGAAGGCGGTGTGAGCACAGTCCCCTGACACCCCCACCCCCCGTCCATGAAGGCGGTGTGAGCACAGTCCCCTGAACCCCCACCCCCCGTCCATGAAGGCGGTGTGAGCACAGTCCCCTGAACCCCCACCCCCCGTCCATGAAGGCCGTGTGAGCACAGTCCCCTGACACCCCCACCCCCCGTCCATGAAGGCGGTGTGAGCACAGTCCCCTGACACCCCCCGTCCATGAAGGCGGTGTGAGCACAGTCCCCTGACACCCCCCGTCCATGAAGGCGGTGTGAGCACAGTCCCCTGACACCCCCACCCCCCGTCCATGAAGGCCGTGTGAGCACAGTCCCCTGACATCCCCCGTCCATGAAGGCCGTGTGAGCACAGTCCCCTGACACCCCCATCCATGAAGGCGGTGTGAGCACAGTCCCCTGACACCCCCCGTCCATGAAGGCCGCGTGAGCACAGTCCCCTGACACCCCCCGTCCATGAAGGCGGTGTGAGCACAGTCCCCTGACACCCCCACCCCCCGTCCATGAAGGCCGTGTGAGCACAGTCCCCTGACACCCCCACCCCCCGTCCATGAAGGCCGTGTGAGCACAGTCCCCTGACACCCCCACCCCCCGTCCATGAAGGCCGTGTGAGCACAGTCCCCTGACATCCCCCGTCCATGAAGGCCGTGTGAGCACAGTCCCCTGACACCCCCCGTCCATGAAGGCGGTGTGAGCACAGTCCCCTGAACCCCCACCCCCCGTCCATGAAGGCGGTGTGAGCACAGTCCCCTGACACCCCCCGTCCATGAAGGCCGTGTGAGCACAGTCCCCTGAACCCCCCGTCCATGAAGGCCGTGTGAGCACAGTCCCCTGACACCCCCCGTCCATGAAGGCGGTGTGAGCACAGTCCCCTGAACCCCCACCCCCCGTCCATGAAGGCGGTGTGAGCACAGTCCCCTGACACCCCCACCCCCCGTCCATGAAGGCCGTGTGAGCACAGTCCCCTGAACCCCCACCCCCCGTCCATGAAGGCGGTGTGAGCACAGTCCCCTGACACCCCCCGTCCACGAAGGCCGTGTGAGCACAGTCCCCTGACACCCCCCGTCCATGAAGGCGGTGTGAGCACAGTCCCCTGAACCCCCACCCCCCGTCCATGAAGGCCGTGTGAGCACAGTCCCCTGACACCCCCCGTCCATGAAGGCGGTGTGAGCACAGTCCCCTGACACCCCCACCCCCCGTCCATGAAGGCGGTGTGAGCACAGTCCCCTGACACCCCCACCCCCCGTCCATGAAGGCCGTGTGAGCACAGTCCCCTGACACCCCCACCCCCCGTCCATGAAGGCCGTGTGAGCACAGTCCCCTGAACCCCCACCCCCCGTCCATGAAGGCCGTGTGAGCACAGTCCCCTGACACCTGACATCCACAGATTTCCCTTGGCTTCAGAGCTCACGTGCATGTGAGCATGCAGGAGACACTCACAACAGACACACACACGCGCACACACACACAGAGCTTCAGTGTGACACCTTCCTTCGCTCCCTCTGAACACTGAGTGGGGTCTCGTGGCCATCCTGCTCCGCCTTCTCCTGCTCTCATCAGAACTGCATCGACCTGCTCTCCCAGGCGGGGCCAGCCCTGCCTCTCACACCCGCTCACTCCCACGGCATTTGGGAAGGGTTTTGTCCTGTGTGAGCTGGACCCCGTCAGACTGCTGGCTGGGGACTCACCCCCACCGGCCCCGACCTGTCCTCTCCACTGCAGCACCCCCAGCCCAGCGGGCCCCGCTAGGGAGCCCCCAGGCCCGGCCCCCCAACTCCGGCCCCCTGCCCCAGCCCGTCACCTCCCAGCCTGGCCTTCTCACCCAGCCCGAATCAAAACAGCTTGCTCCCCTCCCCCAGGGCTTCTAAAAGTGCCGAGATGGGCATAAACACTCACTGACGTAACACAGGGGCTTTATGACTGAAAAATGTAAGGAAAAAATGAACGCAAAACAAATCATCTCACCAGAAGGAACAGTTTCCCTCTCACGCAGAACAAGGACGGGGGCAGCAATAATGGGCCATCTACAAGGCAACAGGAAGAGCCTCAGAAGCCAAGACATTCACACCCAGCTTTGTTAAGCTGAGAACGGATCTCGCTCCTCAGCCAAGAACGGTTTCTATCGCAGCCAAAGAAAACCACAGCGACATCGCCTGGCACAGGGCGACGTGGAGCGTGCTGATAACAAGTGTGTCGCGTTTCCCAGCGGCAGTTCTCCCCAGAATGTCTCCTCACGCGTGGGTCTTCCGTTTCTCCATCGCCTGTCCCTTCCCCTGGGTGAACGACATTGTGCGGCCCTCTCAATACCTCGTATAGTTTGTTCCCAGCTGCCGTCCGATGAGTGCCGCGAGCCGGCCCCGCGTCTGGTGAGCCCTGTGACCCGGCCCCACGTTGGGTGAGCGCCGTGACCCGGCCCCGCGTCGGGCGGGCGCAGTGACCTGCTCCTACGACCACACTGCTTCGCTGTTCCCGTTTTACAGATGAGGAAACCAGGACCCGAAAAGAATAATCACCCGTGTACAGAAGCCCAATTTGTCTCTGCCCCAAACATGCTCCTCCCCACAACTCCACGCCTTTCCAGGGAAAAGGGTGTGCGCTCACCGCAGCTCCCGGAGCAAGTGAGGCCACGCAACTTTCACTGGTGGAGGCAGGTCCAGACCTCAGCCGGACTCCTCAAGCTGCCCCCGCCCTGCGGCCCTTCTCTCCCTTGTGCAGGGGGCAGACCTGGGGGAGGAGAGCAGTCTGCGCGTTATTCCACCGGTGACCAGCCCCCCGAGGGGGGGGCAGAGGGCTGGAGGGAGGGGCACAGAGGGCAGGCACTGACACCCTTGGGGGCCCTCTGCCACACCCCCATGGCGACACCCCCGCAGTGGCTCTGCCCCCGGCCCAGCGCCCCGGGAGCAGCTCCTGATCCGGCAGGGAGGACGGGAGGTCACTCGGAGAGGGCCGCTGGTGTGCCTGGACTTGGGGCCATCAGTGCCCTGCAGACCAGGGAAGACACGGCAAAGCCCACCCACGCACCGGGTGCCAGGAGGCCAGGCTGAGGCACGTCTGAGAGCGGACACTGGGGAAACCACAGGGAACAAGAGGAGGACAGCCAGGAGCAGGCCCGCCCCGGGCACAAGGAAACCCGGCCGCTGGGCAGGCGGCTGTTTGGGATGCGGGTTTTGTTGGTGTTTTTCCGGTTTTGGTGTTGGTGTTGACTGGTAAGTCTTTCACTTTTTCTCCACTCATCTGGGCCATTTTTCTTTTCCAGGAGCTGCTCCTCGGCTGTAAACATCGAAACAGCAGCAGCCTAGAAGCTGTACACACGTGTGGCCTCTGTAAATGACGCTTCATGCCTGAACCAAACTGTGAGCAACTGAACCCCAGCGGGGAGCAGGCAGGAGCCCCCAGCACAGTGCTCGCAGGCTGGGGGACTCTCGGGATGGGTCCCGGGGCCCATCAGAGCAGAGCTGGGCACAGGTCCCCGGTCCCTCGTGATGCCTGCGCAGGTGGCAGGCAGTCCAGGCCCTCCCGGGGGCAGGGTAGGTGCTGGGTAAACCCGCAGAGCTGGCTGTGAGGAGCACTCCCCCGCTCATGAAGTAGCTGGACAAGAACTCTCCAAAGCCTCCCTCCCTGACCTGAGGCGTCCACACTCGGCCTGAGACCCAGCCCGCTGGTCGCTCCCACTATTCAGAGCCGGGCACCGACACAGCGGCACGAGGCGCTCAGTGCAGCACGTCCCCCCTCACCCCATGACCACCCACCCTCCTCCAGAGGCCGGACGCCCCTGCACCATGTCTGACCAGCCACTGGGCAGCGGGAGGGGCCCTTGCTGAGGGCAGAGGTCCAGGGCAGGGCCGGGTGGGCCGGCGCCAATGGACCCCTCTCTCTCCGTGGCTCCCGGGCTCGCGGTGCCGGGACCACCCTGGAGAGCAAGAGGCAGATGCCCTGGGCCTGTGTGGTGGGCGCGTCCTCCACGGCCGCAGGGGAGGTCCAGCCTCAGCCCCGCCCCGAGAGATGGCCGCAGGGACCACAGACGGCTGTGGACCAGCACTAACCCACCTCGTAGAACGCCTGTCAATCCCGGCGGAACGGAGCTCGCGTCTGACACAGGAAGCGGCCGTCAGCCGGGCAGGATCAGCGCGGTCACCTGGACGTCGGCCCAGGCCTGTCGTCCTGAGGCCCGCGGCAGCTGCCTGCACTCATGCGCCCACCCTCTCCGCTGAGCAGTTACCCCCGGCCCCCAGGTGGAGGGCGGAACCCGGTGCAGCCCAGGTGCTCACACGGGGCGCACAGAGTCCTGTGAGCGCGCACGCCGGCCTCTCGGGACAGGTACTCAACCCCTCAGCCACAGCGTCTGAGGAGGTGTTTTCACCACAGCTGTAGCGGCGCTGGCGGAGGAATGCGGCAGACATGACAGCCTACACACTCTAAGACGGCAGGACGGAAACCTGCCTGTCCCTCACTTGCAGACGCCCCCAGCACAGTGACCCTGCTCCAACACAGTCCCAGGCCCCTGCCCACACGGCCACGCCCCCGGCACACGGCCACGCCCCTGCCCGCAGCCCCGCCCTCAGGGCACGGCCACGCCCCCGGCACACGGCCACGCCCCTGCCCGCAGCCCCGCCCTCATGGCACGGCCACGCCCCCGGCACACACCCACGCCCCCTTCCCACAGCCCCACCCTCAGGGCACGGCCACGCCCCCGGCACACACCCACGCCCCCTGACACACGGCCACACCCCGGCAGGGATGCTATGTCTGCCCACTCCCCCTAACCTTCAGGAGTCCACACACCTTGGGTAGCAGCCTCCCCTTATCAATGTGGCTTCAATGCCAGAGCCTAAACGCCACTTTGTCGCCATGTCTCTTGTGGAAACACTAAGGGCTTGAAGCCCTAAAGTTCTGTGAATTGCCTTGCATCCTTTTCTAGGAACTCCATCGGCAGAGAAGGTGTGAGGATGAAGAGATGCCCTCTCAAAAGCCATCTTCATCCGTAATATTCCAAGCGGAAGCGCAAGGCCGGCTCCGCCCTGTCTTCTCCCCGTCTCGACCCCAGGCACAGACCCCACACAGGCGCCCCTGCACCCACTGCGCTGCTTCTGGATGTTTCCATCAGATCAAAAGCAGAAACGTGTTTCAGGGCAGGGTATCCAGGCAGGAGCAGAAAACCACTTCCACGTAAGAACCGCCTTCTCTTGGAACAAGACTCCGCGGGGGGGGGGGGGGGGGGGGGGCGGGAGGGGGGAGTGGGAGGGAAAGGGGAGATGGGGGCCGCCCACGACGGCTGGGAGGAGCCGCAGAGGCAGGCCTGCTCCCACGGCCGGCACGCCCCCTCCCCTACCCGTCCACCGGCTCCTTCCCCTCACAGGCGGTCAGGCCAGGCTCTGCGAGGGCCGTGCAGGCCTCTCCCTGCGGCAGACCTGGGTGGCCAGCTGCGCGGCAGGCAAAGCACACCTAGGGCAGTAACTTCAGCCCCACACGCCCGCTTCACCGGGACGAGGTGAGTTCTGAGTGGTACTGTGAGTGTCTCCTAGCTTTCTGTCTTCAGACAGGTTTTCTGAAACACAACAGTATCTTCCAAAAAATGGATATTTGCTGATTTATTCTTTTGGATTTAGAAAGCATTTTTAAGCTTGTTTCCATAGACACAAAAGTAAAGCACAGCTTTGGAAAAAAAATATTTAAGAAAGAGCCTTGAATGTCAGATACTGAGGGTACAAATAGCTGCTGCGTTAGGAGGAAGAACGGGAACCCAGAGACCCCCGGCTCGCAGTCATGAGCCAGGCCAAGGGCAGCAGCTCCACGTGAAGGAGCGGCATGGAGGGGAGAGCAGCTGCCAGAGACAGATGCAGCAGGCGCAGGGCCAGCCCGCGGGCTGCTGGCTGCGCTCCAGCTCCGGTGAGAGGAGGAAGACCAGGCCAGCGATTCCACCACGAACAGGCCCCGCACAGTCGCATGCACTCCAGGACCCTCCTCAGGAAATCGATCTCATTTTGTCGTCCTCACATGATAGAACACACGGTTCTCAAGCCTCGGCGCCTGTGAATCATCCAGGGTCCTGGTAAAACGCCACGCTGACTCCAGAGGCCAGGGGCGGATCCCAAGTTTCTTCATTTCCAACAAGAAGCAATGGCATTGCATGTAGAAATGATTTCACTTTAAAGTTCTGAATCAGCCTACTACATTTTTAATTTTTCTATTTTGGATCCAGGATAATGGCTTTCCAGTGTTGTGCTGGGCTCTGCCGCACGTCAGCATGAGTCAGCCACAGGCATCACGTGTCCCCATTCCCCCACGCCCTCCACCCCTCCCCTTCACTGGGTGTTTTCAGTGAATGCTGTGTTACTAAGGATTGTATTATAGAGTAAATGTAACAAACTCTTTACGGTGTATTCTTTGGATCCAAATTCTGTATTTTCCCATACGCCAAGGAACATGCCTTATTCAGATTACCATGTAAGAGCTATGAAAGAAAAGTCATACATCATTTATTGTTTATGAGTATCTTACGTTCAATTTTAAGACAGATGTATATTTAAACATATATTTTAATTTAATCAGGATTAAAAAGGCGAGAACCGATCCCAGGCCTGATGTTTAGAATTCTTACACTATGAACTCAAAACCATCAGATGTCTATTTCAGATAATTTTTTAATTCAGTTTTGAAATGATGAGATGAGAAAGAACATTTGGCATTTCCCTGATGGGTGAGTGGTTAAGAATCTGCCTTCCAGTGCAGGGGACACAGGTCTGATCCTGGGTTGGGGAGGTAAGACTCCACATGCCCCAGGGGAACTGAGCCCTCGGGCCTCAACAAAAGGTCCTGCATGCCGCAGTGAGGGTCCTACATGCTGCAACGGAGACCCGACAGTCAAAGAAATGAACGCTAAAAAAAAAAGTTTGCTACGTATGAGTGCTTGTCCAGGAGGGACACAGGGCGCTGAGTGTGGTCTTCATGCCAACACGGAAACGCAGATGAGACGACTGTCACCGCAGGTCCCTCCCGCACGGATGCCCGCCACGCTGGGGACACAGACACACCAGGAGGATGAGCTGGGGGTTGAGGAAGGGTGTCTGGGAGGTGGCTTCCGTACTCCTGATGTTGCATTCCTGCATCTGTCGTCTCCTGCAGCCTGCTGTCCAGTGCAGGACCAGCTGACACGGCGGAACAAAGAAAAAGAACTGAAGACGGTGCTGCAGTGAGGCGAGCGTGCAGCGTCCAGCTCGCTGAGCCCCGTTCAGGCGGGGCCGCGAGCTGAGAGAAACTGTCTCCTTCCTCCTCTCTCCCGGTTTAGTTAGGCTTCTCTCCAATCCTCTCCTGGCCTCCGCCGCAGTCAACCGAATGCCACGCTGCCTAGCACCCCTGAGATCTGAGCACTGCGCCCGCTGGGGGGCCAGCAGACGCTCCCTCGGCTCAGGCCCCCACACGTGGTGCCCCCAGGCCCGCACGAGATGGCCAGGCTCACTGAGGGCGTGAGCACAGCGCCCTCAGCCAGGAGTCCGGCCCCCGGCCACACAAGGCACCTCCTTATCACGAGGGACGTCCGGGAGGCTGGCGCTGGCTCCCGCCACTGTCTGGGAGGCAGGAGTCCTGGAGAACAGGCCTGCCGGGCACTGCTGGCTTTCTCGCCCTGACAGCGTAGAGGAGCAGCTCGAGCACACAGCTGCTCTGCGTCTCAGGAGGCAGCAGAACTGAGCGCTGAAAAGAGATGACCCGTGATGCCCCCAGAGAGGGTCTCACGCTGGAGCCACAGCCTCCCAAGCAAGCCTCGCCGCCGGACAAGGCCCCCAGCCCAGCAGACATCATCCATGATGAGGGGGAGCTTCGTGTTGGGACAGCTCCAAGTATTTCAAGCATTCTATTCTGCGCAGTGTGATTTTATCTGCTGGGTACTTCCTTTACTGACCTTGTGATTCTGAGCACTGCGCAGAGCAAAGCTTCTCTCTTGAAACAAGACAACTGTGCAACAGGCCGCCGCGGGCCCTGGTTCCAACCCGCCCGCCCTGTCACCTGCACCCGTCAGTGCCCAGGCCCAAGAGGGGGCACTGCAGGCTCCCCAGGGTGTGCAGGCCACGGCCACAGGCTGCTGCAGGTTCTTGGGACCAGCCCACCCGCCTGCTCCCACCTTCTGCGGCCGTGCCGCCCTACAGCAGCTGAGCACAACACCTGTGACAGATGCTGTGGCCTGAATGTGTGAAAGTCACTCAGTCGTGTCCAACTTTGCAACCCCATGGACTATACAGTCCGTGGAATTCTCCAGGCCAGAATACTGGAGTGGGTAGCCTTTGCCTTCTCCAGGGGATCTTCCCAACCCAGGGATCCAACCCAGGTCTCCCGCATTGTGGGCAGATTCTTTTCCGGCTGAGCCACAAGGGAAGCCCAAGAATACTGGAGTGGGTAGCTTATTCCTCTCCAGAGAATCTTCCCAACCCAGGGATTGAACTCAGGTCTCCTGCATTGCAGGTGGATTCTTTACCAACTGAGCTACACCATTATTTATAGAAAACTTAGGTGGCCCAGCCCCTTAGAAGGGAAGCAGGCTGCTCTAGGACCAGAAGGAGGTTAGAAATTGGGCTTAAAAGATGGGCAGGAACCAAGACAAGACAGCTCCAGGACCTATCCAGGGGTGCAGCCAACCCAGGGAGCTCCTCGGGGCCTCCCTCCCCACCGCCCTGCTCAGGGTGGGAGGGGGCACCAGCTGACCTCGCCTCAGCCAAGTGGGCTTGTGTCCCCAGCACAGCTCACACGGGGCAACCCCATGCCCCCAGGCCTGGACACCGTTGCCCAGGAACCCGTGGGCCGTTCTGGGGGCCCTGACACTGTGGGCTCTAAGCTCACTTAGAACACAATCCGTTTTCCTTTCACATTTGCAGCTGAGTCACTCAGCTGGCCCATCCTGTACCGTTCCCAGCACTGGCCTCTGGACACCAAGAACCGACTGTCCCCATTCTCGTGGAAATGCAGTCTTGCTGAAGCCACAGCCTAAGTCTGGAGTCTATCTGTGCAACTCCAGCCTCCCTCCAGCCCTCCCAGATGGGAGTCCTGTACAGATCTTATAAGCAGGTCAGTCCTTCCCAGCTGTATCTACGTCTCAGACCGGCAGGGTCGAGCCAAGTCCTGCACTGGATGCAGGACCATGTCCAGAGTGGTCTAACCACCAGCGTCTTTGGTGAAAAAACTGCCCCAAACGCCCACACGAGCCTTCTGCGCTTGCCGCAGCTCTTTGACCCCGCGAGAAGGACCGCGGACTCTTCCTCCAGAGGAGGGGGAGACCACAGGCAACGAGCCACGGGCCCCCAAACCCTGCCCCACAGGAGGCACAGGAACTGCGAGTCAGTGCTGCGATTCAGGTCAAGGAGCCGGCGTCCTCGCCATTCCCCTTCTACAGACCAGAGTTAACAGGCCAAGATGGGGCTTCCCCGGCAGTGCAGTGGTTAAGCCTCCACGCTCCCATCACAGGGGACACAGGTTTGATCCCTCATCAGGGAAGAAACCACATGCTGCATGGCACAGCCAAAAAAGTCGAGGTGATGGAGAACCAAAGTTGAGCGTCATCGCAGAGAGCAGGACCAGAACTGCGCACATTCCCCCATGGAATTAGGAGGAATCCACTCTCGAGACTCCTCACCCCGTTTCAGTCTCCGCGGCCTCGCTGACATCTCTGATATGGGTTCTGCTGACAATAGGCTCTAGAAGAGGGCAAGCCGCCAGCTGGCATTCCCCAGGCACGAGCTCACGGGCAGCGCGGCAGAGACAGGGCGCTGAGCCCCGCCTCTGCCCTGCACTGGCAGGCTGGCCGGAGGCCCTGCGGGCACGGGCGGGAGCGCACCTCTGCCTGTAGGTGTGCACCGGAGAAGCGCGGGGCGTCGGCACGACCACTTTGCTCCACGCCTCGCGCAGGGCCGTGAGCAGCTCAGCCCTCTCAAACTGCAGTTCCACTCAGCAAGCGTTCATTCAAGGTCCTTTACGGGCCTTAAATTAAAAAATACAGTCAAACACGAGTGAAACACAGAGGCTCGTCCCCAGAAGCCGCTGCGAGAAGCGTGCTGGGAACCTTGCTTTGGGGATGGTGACCCCACCTGGGAATGTTTCAGGGCCTCTGTCCACAAAGTGTCAAGGACAGGCTGGAAAATGTGCCATGTCTTGTGAACGCTTGGGGACATCCCTCTGGGCCTGGTTCTGAGAACACTTGATGCTCCCAGCTTTATGACCCTGCATCTTGGCCTCTCCTGCTTGGGTCCCTTGTGGCCCCAAGACGGAGAATAACTTTGACGTCCCAGGTGCCCACTTAACCCACAGCAGAGGTTCAGCAGCGAGAAACTAAACGCGTGTGAATGAGGGAGCCATTTCTCAAATTCTCGCCCCGTGAAAACCTCACTCCCTCAGCCCCCTTTCTCATTCTCACAAGCGCAGAATAAGCCTATTTTATCTTCTCAAAGATTCCATCACAAGAAGGAAGCTCTGCCCCTCTCACAGCCACTGTCACCCCCTTGTAGCCCCACTCTCTCTTTCCTATTGTAACAGTAAAGCAGCTCACAGACGTCAGAAATTCTCCCACTTGACGAAAACCTAGAATTCCCTGTGGGAGAAACAGCCACATTCTTAGGAAACTGAGGAGGAGAGGAGGAGAGGCAGCCGCGAGGAGGTCAGAGGTGAGTCAGAAAGGCCATCAGAAAGGGCACGAAGACGGATCGGAACAGGCGAGCCCGACCTCAGAGCCGCGGAGCTGAGGGGGGAGGGCCGAGTCCTGCTCGGTGCTGCTCGGGTCCCGCTCGGTGCTGCTCGGTCCTGGCTGGGTCCCGCTCGGTCCTGCCTGGGTCCCACTCGGTGCTGCCCGGGTCCTGCCCGGGTGCTGCCCGGTCCTGCCTGGGTCCCTCTCGGTGCTGCCCGGGTCCTGCCCAGGTGCTGCCCGGTCCTGCCTGGGTCCCTCTCGGTGCTGCTCGGTCCTGCTCGGGTCCTGCCCGGGTCCTGCCCGGGTCCCGCTCGGTCCTGCCCGGGTCCCGCTCGGTGCTGCTCGGGTCCCGCTCGGTGCTGCTGGGTCCTGCTCGGGTCCCGCTTGGTGCTGCTGGGTCCTGCCCGGGTCCTGCTCGGGTCCTGCTCGGTGCTGCCCGGGTCCTGCTCGGTCCTGCTTGGGTCCCGCTCGGTCCTGCTTGGGTCCCGCTCGGTGCTGCTCGGGTCCTGCCCGGGTCCTGCTCGGTGCTGCTCGGGTCCCGCTCGGTGCTGCCCGGGTCCTGCCCGGGTCCTGCTCGGTGCTGCCCGGGTCCTGCTCGGTGCTGCTCGGGTCCTGCTCGGTCCTGCCCGGGTCCCGCTCGGTGCTGCTCGGGTCCTGCTCGGTGCTGCTCGGGTCCTGCTCGGTCCTGCCCGGGTCCTGCTCGGTGCTGCTCGGGTCCTGCTCGGTCCTGCCCGGGTCCCGCTCGGTGCTGCTCGGGTCCTGCTCGGTCCTGCTCGGTCCTGCTCAATCCTGCTCAATCCTGCTCGGGTCCTGCTGGGTCCTGCCCGGGTCCTGCTCGGGTCCTGCTCGGTGCTGCCCGGGTCCTGCTCGGTCCTGCTTGGGTCCCGCTCGGTCCTGCTTGGGTCCCGCTCGGTGCTGCTCGGGTCCTGCCCGGGTCCTGCTCGGTGCTGCTCGGGTCCCGCTCGGTGCTGCCCGGGTCCTGCCCGGGTCCTGCTCGGTGCTGCCCGGGTCCTGCTCGGTGCTGCTCGGGTCCTGCTCGGTCCTGCCCGGGTCCCGCTCGGTGCTGCTCGGGTCCTGCTCGGTCCTGCCCAGGTCCTGCTCGGTCCTGCCCGGGTCCTGCTCGGTCCTGCCCGGGTCCTGCTCGGTGCTGCTCGGGTCCTGCTCGGTCCTGCCCGGGTCCCGCTCGGTGCTGCTCGGGTCCTGCTCGGTCCTGCCCAGGTCCCGCTCGGTGCTGCTCGGGTCCTGCTCGGTCCTGCTCGGTCCTGCTCAATCCTGCTCAATCCTGCTCGGGTCCTGCTCGGTCCTGCTCGGGTCCTGCGCGGGTCCCGCTCGGTGCTGCCCGGGTCCTGCCCGGGTCCTGCTTGGGTCCCGCTCGGTGCTGCTCGGGTCCCGCTCGGTGCTGCTCGGTCCTGCTCAGTCCTGCTCGGTCCTGCTCGGTCCTGCCCGGGTCCTGCTCGGTCCTGCCCGGGTCCTGCCCGGTCCTGCTCGCGGCGCAGGGCGGAGCCTTGAGAACCGCGCTCTGCCGTCTGACGGCCCCTCCCACAGCAGCCTCGTCTCAGATGCGCGACCGTCTGTGGCTCGCGGAGAATCTCAGCAGCGCAACGTCCGCAACTGACGCGCCATTGTCAGTTTTGTTTAGTTTTGTTTTGTTTTCTGCAATCAAAAGGCTGAGAAGAGTTGGCTGGGACTCGGGGCCAGGAAAAATGCCAGGTTAACTCTCCTCCTGACGGCTACAACGCTCCACCCTCTTTCAAGGGGCAAATCGCCAGGGAACCCCTCCCTCCTGACCCCCTCCACGCCTTCTCCTCCTCCTCCCTCTCCTTCAACAGAGAGGCAGCGGGGAGAACGGATGTGTCTGGACTGGCAAGACCGTGGCGGGGCCCATCCCCGGGGCTGGTGTCCCCAGCCTCGCCCTGTCCCTAGAGAGCAGCGCGGGTTTTGTGGTTCCACTGAAGCGACTGGACGCAGGCGACCCTCTGAGGCATGTACGTGGGATTACGTCAATGACGCGGCAGCCAGAAGTAGGAGAGACCTGCGGACCACAGAACTGTTTCTCCCTCCAGTTTTTCTGGACTGTGCACCTTGGAGCCACATGAAAGACCCTCCGGCCAGGCGGGTACCCTTGTCCCCTGGATATACCCCAGCAGACAGTCCACAGGCCTTGCTGAAGAGAAGGGGAAACTTCCGCAGCCCTGCCCTGCGGGTGACACGTGGATCTCCTGAACGTTTCCGCTCGAGCATCATGTCCCTTTGGCCCCAGAGGGTCAGCACGAGCATGTGGGCAGGAGCCCTGCACTGTGCCCCCGTGCAGACCAGGGTTGTTAGTGAAGCATTTAGGAGAAATCATCCGTAAGTGAAAGAAGCCAGTCTGGGACTTTTGGAAAAGGCACAACTACAGAGACAGGAAAAAAATCAGTGGTTGCCAGGGGCCCAGGGTGAAAGGGCTGACTAGCTGAAGCACGGAGTAATTTTAGAGCACTGAGACGTCTCTATATCTTGTGAAATCGTGCACAGCTGACTCTACATGGCCTGTTAAAGTCCACTGAGGTCTACTGGATAAGAATTCACCTGCCCTTGCAGGGGACACAGCTTTGCTCCCCGGTCTGAGATGATTCCACGTGGCTCGGGGAAACTTAGCCCACGCACCACAGCTGCTGAGCCCACAGACAGCAGTGGCTGGAGCTGTGAGTCCAGAGCCCCTGACCTGCAGCAGGGCCTGCACTCCATGAGAGAGCAGCCTGCCCACCGCAGCCAGGAAAAGCCTGACCGCAGCAAGAGACCCACACAGCCAGGAATTAACAGATGCAGAAACACATCTTTTAAAAGCCATATAGATGGGAGTATTCAGGGAGAGCCAACTCAAAGAGCTCCCAATGACCAAAAGCTGGAAATCTTTAGCAGAAAAAATAAAGTAGTACAAGATTATTAACCAAAGTATAAAAGGAATCAGTGAATAAATAAATGATAAAAAGAGACAAAGCTCCTGTGCAGAATTCCGAAGAATGTGCAACATAACCCCAGTCATTAGATGGAGCCGTACACAGTGACTTCCTTCCAAAGGGAACAGTGTGGAAACAGAGGAGAGAGTCACTTTACACACAGACACCTAGCAGACACAGCTCAGCCAGGAGAGCAAGGTCAGCGTCGACCGGGAGGGTCCTCTTGCTCGTGCGCACCCTCAGTGCGATGTGGCGAGACAGGAACAGTATCTGCCTCTGTGGTCCTCCTTCCAGTGGTCCTCCTTCCAGTGGTCCTCCTTCCAGACGCCCATAGCCCAGTGTGACCATGAAGAACTGTCAACAAAGCCAAACTGAGGGATAGTCTGCAAAACACCTGACCAACACTCCTCAAAACTGTCAAGGTCACCAAAGACCAAGGGGGTCTCAGGAAAGGTCACGGCCAAGGGAGCCTCAGGAGCCACGACAGCTACTGTGCCTGGAGCTGGAAGGCCTCCTGGAGCACAAAGAGGACACGAGAAAAACTAAGGAAAGCTACACGAGATGTGAGGTTCCGCTAACAGCAGTGTGTCAACACTGGGCTTCCCAGCTGACATGAGTGGTGAACAACCCACCTGCCAATGGAGGAGACGTCAGAGACGTGGGTTTCATCCCTGGGTCGGGAAGACCCCCTGGAGGAGGGCATGTCTATGCACTCCAGTATTCTTGCCTGGAGAATCCTGTGGACAGAGAAGCCTGGAAGGCTACGGTCCACACAGCCACAGAAAGTCAGACATGACTGAAGCGACCACACATTCCCGCACACACGTATCAATATTGGTTCATTAATTACAACAAATATATGTACTAATATAAGATTTCATAAGAAAAGAAACTGGGTGTGCGTTATATGAGAATCCTCTGTGCTATCGTCAGCATTTTTTGCAAATCTTTCATTGTTCCTTTAAAAAGTTGTTTTTCAATAAACAAATATATATGCATTTATACGGGCTTCCCCTGTGGCTCAGTGGTAAAGAATCCACCTACAATGCAGGAGACGGGTTTGATCCCTGGGTTGGGAAGATCCCCTGGAGGAGGAAATGGCAACCCACTCCAGTATTCTTGCTTGGAAAACCCTATGGACAGAGGAGCCTGGTGGGCTGCAGTCCGTGGGGTCGCACAGAGTCAGGCATGACTGAGCGACCGCACACACACGCACACACATATATGACGCTATGCAGAAAACTGGGCGAACTCCGTGACCAACCCAGTGTGTACAGACTCATACACAGTGCAGTCACACGACGGAGTACAAGAAACCAACATTCCACAAGGCAATGTTTCTATAATACGAGGATAAGCTTCAGTTCAGTCCACTTAAGCCTCTCAGTCATGTCCGACTCTGCGACCCCATGAATCGCAGCACGCCAGGCCTCCCTGTCCATCACCATCTCCTGGAGTTCACTCAAACCCATGTCCATCGAGTCGGTGATGCCATCCAGCCATCTCATCCTCTGTCGTCCCCTTCTCCTCCTGCCCCCAATCCCTCCCAGCATCAGAGTCTTTTCCAATGAGTCAACTCTTCGCATGAGGTAGCCAAAGTATTAGAGTTTCAGCTTCAGCATCAGTCCTTCCAATGAACACCCAGGACTGATCTCCTTTAGAATGGACTGGTTGGATCTCCTTGCAGTCCAGGGGACGCTCAAGAGTCTTCTCCAACATGACAGCTCAAAAGCATCAATTCTTCGACGCTCAGCTTTCTTCACAGTCCAACTCTCACATCCATACATGACCACTGGAAAATCACAGCCTTGACTAGACGGACTTTGTTGGCAAAGTAATGTCTCTGCTTTTGAATATGCTATCTAGGTTGGTCATAACCTTCCTTCCAAGGAGTAAGCGTCTTTTAATTTCATGGCTGCAATCACCATCTGCAGTGATTTTGGAGCCCCCAAAAAATAAAGTCTGACACTCTTTCCACTGTTTCCCCATCTATTTCCCATGAAGTGATGGGACCAGATGCCATGATCTTCGTTTTCTGAATGTTGAGCTTTAAGCCAACTTTTTCACTCTCCTCTTTCACTTTCATCAAGAGGCTTTTTAGTTCCTCTTCACTTTCTGCCACAAGAGTGGTGTCATTTGCATATCTGAGGTTATTGATATTTTTCTCTGCAATCTTGATTCCAGCTTGTGCTTCTTCCAGCCCAGCATTTCTCATGATGTACTCTGCACATAAGTTAAATAAGCAGGGTGACAATATACAGCCTTCATGTACTCCTTTTCCTATTTGGAACCAGTCTGTTGTTCCATGTCCAGTTCTAACTGTTGCTTCCTGATCTGCATACAGGTTTCTCAAGAGGCAGGTCAGGTGATCTGGTATTCCCATCTCTTTCAGAATTTTCCACAGTTTCTTGTGATCCACACAAAGGCTTTGGCATAGTCAATAAAGCAGAAACAGATGTTTTTCTGGAGCTCTCTGGCTTTTTCAATGATCCCGCAGATGTTGGCAATTTGATCTCTGGTTCCTCTGCCTTTTCTAAAACCAGCTTGAACATCTGGAAGTTCATGGTTCACGTATTGCTGAAGCCTGGCTTAGAGAATTTTGAGCATGACTTTACTAGTGTGTGAGAGCATTCTTTGCCATTGCCTTTCTTTGGGATTGGAACGAAAATGGACCTTTTCCAGTCCTGTGGCCACTGCTGAGTTTTCCAAATTTGCTGACATATTGAGTGTAGCACTTTCACAGCATCATCTTTCAGGATTTGTAATAGTTCAACTGGAATTCCATCACCTCCACTAGCTTTGTTTGTAGTGATGCTTTCTAAGGTCCACTTGACTTCACATTCCAGGATGTCTGGCTCTAGGTGAGTGATCACACCATTGTGATTATCTGGGTTGTGAAGCTCTTTTTTGTACAGTTCTTCTGTGTATTCTTGCCACCTCTTCTTAATATCTTCTGCTTCTGTTAGGTCCATACCATTTCTGTCCTTGATCAAGCCCATCTTTGCATGAAATGTTCCCTTGGTATCTCTAATTTTCTCAAAGAGGTCTCTCATCTTTCCCATTCTGTTGTTTTCCTCTATTTCCTTGCATTGATTGCTGAGGAAGGCTTTCTTGTCTCTCCTTGCTATTCTTTGGAACTCTGCATTCAGATGCTTATATCTTTCTTTTTCTCCTTTGCTTTTCACTTCTCTTCTTTTCACAGCTATTTGTAAGGCCCCCTCAGACAGCCATTTTGCTTTTTGGCATTTCTTTTCCATGGGGATGGTCTTGATCCCTGTCTCCTGTACAATGTCACGAACCTCATTCCATAGTTCATCAGGCACTCTATCAGATCTAGGCCCTTAAATCTTCCACTGTATAATCATAAGGGATTTGATTTAGGTCATACCTGAATGGGCTAGTGGTTTTCCCTACTTTCTTCAATTTAAGCTTATGCTACATTAAGTTCTGAAAAGCTTGCTAAAAATACCAAGAGTATAAACAGTAGCACTGAAGTCTCTAGTGGCCTTCTATATCGAGCAGTAGGAATATATTGCCATTTTATTTTCCTCTTTTGTGAATCTGTGTTTTAAAACATGCTATTGTCTTTGTAGTATGAAAAATTGTACAGGTTATCAGTTACTGGATTTATAACTCATTGGATAAAAGAAGCTGAGGACAGGGTCTTGATTTCTTCACAGTTTGAAAGTGGTTTTGACTGTTCACTTGCTCAGCCCATCACCCCAAGAAAACCAAGAGGTCTGCTTCATGTTTAAAATGCCCAGCACCTTGTATCAAACAAATCCTGAATTGAACAAAGCAGATCCCAAACTGAGAAGCATAACCACATGACCCTCCTGATGCTCCATCCAAGACTGAGTCCAAGAAGGGTAACTCAACAGGTCTCAATCTTGTCTTTTGTCTTCGAGGGTTTCCTCATCACACCCAGGAATATCAGGGGTTCTGGGCTGAGATCTCTTGACCACACGCCAACAACCTAGGAAGGCACACACAGTT